>NC_049237.1:43408490-44156073 GCF_011100685.1 Canis lupus familiaris | reverse complement strand
TCATTGAGAATTCTTACTCTTTATTGTATCCCTATCCATTTTTCATGCTGTATTTATTGAGTATCCTCTATATCATTTCCACTAGGCACTGAGAATTAGAAGAGTGAATAAAGAATTTATAATCCAATATAGTAATACACTGTAATGGCTTTGTCTCCTACATTAAATTTTCATCTCATAAGAAATTATTTTTTTTAGTTTTTTTAATTTATGTGATGGGGGGGCGAGTTGGGGAGAGGGAGAATCAGGCTCTTGCTGAGTAGGGAGCCCAATATGGGGCTCGATCTCAGGACTTAGGATCATGACCTGAACTGAAGGCAGATGCTCAATTGACTGAACCACCCAGGTACCACTCATAAGAATATTCTTGACAATTGTTTTTGCAAGTATTAGTAACCATTTAATAAGGACATTTTTGAAGTGTAGTCATGTGAAAGAGATTAGAAGTGGTTAGTAATTCCTAAAATGTACTATCTATACATAGAACATTTGGAGAGAAATTTTGGTATTCTTTTTTTCTAATGAAAGAAATAAAGAATGGACTGGTTATATCATTATATATAAATGTGAGGGACATAAGATGCAAAGGCTGGATTGTAATTCCTCACTGTATCTCCTAACATTACATAGGAGCTCAAGTCAAGTTTGCTGAAGGAATTAACCAAATAAATGAAATTAATAATCTGAAGAAATTTAATGTAATTTCTGTACACAACTACCTTTTTTTTTTTTTAATTTTTTATTTATTTATGATAGTCACAGACACAGAGAGAGAGGCAGAGAGAGAAGCAGGCTCCATGCACCGGGAGCCCGACGTGGGATTCGATCCCGGGTCTCCAGGATCGCGCCCTGGGCCAAAGGCAGGCGCCAAACCGCTGCGCCACCCAGGGATCCCATGTACACAACTACCTTATAAAATCCAAAGGCCATTTTTAATCACCGCTCCTTTTTTTAAGATTTTATTTATTTATTTGTGAGAGACACAGAGAGAGAGGAAGATACATAGGCAGAGGGAGAAGCAGGCTCCCTGTGAGGAGCCCGACATGGGACTCCATCCCAAGACCTGGGGATCAGGACCTGAGCCAAAGGCAGATGCTCAACCACTGAGCCACCCAGGCACCTCTTTAATCACCACTTTAAATGAAATTCTACTTTCTGAGAAAACTAGTTAACATGAGCTTCTAATTTAAAAAATAAATAAAACTAACACTTTTTTTTTTTTTTTTTTTTGAAAAATATACCTGATTTAGTGTTTTGCCTCTGTGGCACAAAAAGACAAATATCTAGAAAATATCTAGAATATTTTAACAATCTCAATAAAAACCTAATAGCAAAAACATATCCTATTTCTCTGAATTGTAAAGTCCTCTTGATAAACATGAGAAGTCTTGCAGCCAGTCTAAGCAATTCCTTAGAACATGTATTTCCAGCTCACCAAGTGTATTTTCAACATGCTTTATTTCATATGATGGGTTTTCTGCCTTCAAATTAAGAAATAAGTAATAGTGGTTCATTAAACTGGGTTTAGAATCCAACACCTGAGTTTGAATCCCATTTCCTTACTGACCAGGCAGGGTACTTGGGCACCTCACTTGACTTCAGAGAGCCCAGATGTCCTGTCTGTTGTTGTAAAGAGGGTGCAACAGTGAACCAAGCATTGTGTTCAGTCCCTAACAGAATGAGGGCTGAATAAATGATACACATCATTGCTATGTGTTTACTCAACTGAGAGTATTCCCACTGAGTGATGTCAATGTTTGAGAAGTATTATAGGATAGTTCACTCTAGATGGCTTCTAAAATCTCCCAGCTGATTGAATAATATTAAAAATTCATTTCTCATTAATAATTTCAGTCTCAAATGTAAGGTTTTTTTTTTTTCTTGGCCCCTCACTTAAAGAAGTATCACTCAAGCTTAACATATAAGGAACTCTTTGAGGAGGCATCAGCAGAACTTTACCCCCATGTCTGAAAAAATAACCTTTTTAGTAAGACACTTGTACTTGTTTGCCTGATTTCATTTTTTTAATAATCTTAAATAATACAAGAAAATTAACTAGGGAAAGAATCGTGAAACTCTGAGCAGGGGGGTAGATGAGCACAAATAGGCTTGCAGTGCATGGAAATATAAAAATGAATTCCTTAACCCGTGAAATAAAGCCAAATTGCAGATATTGAGAAGTTATATTTTGGAGTACTCTGCAGGAAGACCTGGTTCCTACCACCACAGCAACACGTGCGACGAGAGTCGGTTCTCATGTGCCTTTGTCTCTCTGCCCCAATACTTCCGGCTGACTTCTTGAAACATTCTTCTCCTTGAATAACCTAATTCTCATTCAATTCCATTCTTATTCCTTCAGTCTCTGTCTTGACATGTATTTTCTGATTCATTTTTCGTTTCTATATTTTCCCATCCTATGTAGGTCTATTTTCAGCCTCTTCTTCTGTCCCTCTATATTTTCCCTATTATGGTTACTTTTACGTTTAGAACTTGCATTTCTTTCAGAAATGCTTCAGCCACCCCATCACTTCTGTCTGTTTCCAGTTAGGCATAGAGTGACACCTAGATTCGAGGAATGCTATGAAATGCCCTTGCTGAAAGCCCAGGAGCCCAGGGAGGACATAGGGGATTGTTTTTTTTTTAAGAGGAGCCAATGCAATGGCTAGTCTTTATTGAAAAGAAGAAACTTTATTTTCACTAGCACATTTTAAGTAAGTTAGCTCAGGGGCTCAGGGGCCCAACGGGTGGGCGCAACTGGTGGAGTACCCCCTGTAATGTGTTACACAAGTCAGAGCATCACTGGGTGTCACTTTCATGCCAGCAGAATCAGATGGCAGACTGTGGTCCTCCCCACAGAGGCAGCCAACTGTTTGCTTGTTGGTGATGGAGGGGACTAAATTAGGGTCTTCTGTGGCGCCTGAAGCTACCTTTGGGACTGGCATATTGAAAGGGTCCAATTCATTCTATGTAGCCATGATGATCTCCTCCAGGCCAGGGGAGGGACAGTGACATACTGCAGCAAGTCACCTGGGACTTGGGCCCTCCAGGCCTAATCAACCAGCATCTCAGCTCAGCAAAGAAATTTTGAGTGGTTTTGTTTCTTTGTGTGTGTGTGTGTGTGTGTGTGTGTGTGTTAAAGATTTTATTTATTTATTTGAGAGAGAGCAAGCGAGCATGAGAGAGATCACAAGCAGGGGAGAAGGGTAAGGGATAAGCAGATTCTCCACTTAGCAGGAGCCTGATGCAGGACTTGATCCCAGGACCCCAGGATCATGACTTGAGCTGAAGGCAGACACACAACCAACTGAGCCACCCAGGTGTCCCTTGAATGGTTTTGTTTTAAAGGAAGACAGAGTGAACACAGTCTGCTGACAACTAGCTCCCCTTAACACAGCAGAAAAGAAGGTAAGATCCAAGTCCATTGGCTCAGCATCAGGGCAGCCGTGTAAAGTCCTACTTTGGCCTAGTACCAAAGTCTCCATGAACAGGGCTTTTGTTTTCGTTCTAGGCCTCACGACTCACCCTGGTTCTTAGCACCCCGTCTGCTGAGGCTGAAACCCTACCAGGCCTTCTCTTTTCTTCCAGACTGGATTAGTCTGCAGGCCCCTTGATTGGGTCCCTGTGACCTGCTATTAGTCTCTTTCCTTGTTCCCTCCCAACCTGTAGGAAGCTTACCTGTTTACCAGATGTCAGACGCCCTAAATCTGTGCTCCCCTTTCTTGCTAATACATCTATCACATCAAATGCCCACTTCCTGGACTTCTTTTTTTAAATGCACTTATAAAGTACATTCAAGTTCTTTTTAACTTTCTTTCTTTCTTTTCTTTCTTTCTTCTTTCTTTCTTTCTTTCTTTCCTTTCTTTTTATTTTATTTTATTTTTTTGGTATACAGTTCTATAAGCTAGAAGTCCCTAGGAATTATTTCACAGTGCTCCTCATACTCTTCCTTACCTTAACCCCCGGCAAAGCTGATCTGTTCTCAGTCCTATAGCTCCACCTTTTCTAGAATTTCATATAAGTGGAATCATATGGTACATAAACTTTGAGTCTGCTCCCTTCACTTAGCATAATGCATTTGAGGTTCGTCCGTGTTGTTGCATGTATCAGTATTTGGCTCCCATTTATTGCTAAATGCATTGCATTGTATGACTGTACCACAGATTGTTTATCTGTTCACCAGTTAAATGACATTTGGGTTTCAGGCTTTGGTGATTACAAATAAAGCTGCTATAACATTCATGCATACATTTTTGTGGTAACACACATTTTTATCTCACTAGGGTAAACCCAGGAGTGGGATTTCTGGGTAACACAGTGAGTGAGTATTTAACTTTCTTGTAAACTGCTAAACTGTTTTCCGATGTGATGGCATCATTTTGCGGTTCTACCAATAATATATGAAGTTCCCATTGTTCCACATTCTTACCAGTATTGTCAGATTTTGTTTTGTTTTAGTTTTGGCCAGTCTAATAGGTGTGGCTGGAGTATCTTTGTGGCTTTTCTTATTCTCTCTCAACTGTCTCTACTGTCCTGCGAGCTTAGTTGCTCCAGCAACTATGCAGCCATATCTCACATTCTGGAACTTTATATCTATTTAATTCATTAAGTTAACAAAAATTTATTGAGGGCCAACTATGTGTTAGGTACTGTTCCTGATGTTCTGATTCAGTGATGAACCTGACAGATTTAAATTCCCATACCTTGAGACACCTGGGTGGCTCAATGGTTGAGCATCTGCCTTTGGCTCAGGTCGTGGTCCTCCAGGTCCTGGGATCGAGTCCACATTGGGCTCCCCACAGAGAGCCTATATCTCCCTCTGCCTATGTCTCTGCCTCTCTCAGTCTATGTCTTTGCTTCTCTCTGTGTCTCTCATGAATAATAAATAAAATCTTTAAAATAAATAAATAAATATCTTGACCTTATAAATCAAAATTGTATTCACAAATATACACATAATGAAATGAAGAGAAAGACAGATATATAAATTAAAAACTGAAATTATTCTAGAATTTGCACCAGCCAACATAGTAGCCATTGCTACTATGTAGCCAGTTGCAGGTGGCTTTTGGAACATGCGATATGACCAACCATAAACATAAAATACTCACCAATTTCTAAAGAGTTAAAGTGACAAAAAGTATAAAATATCTCACTTACATTTTTATATTAATTACACCTTTAAGTGATAATAGTTTGATACATGGAGTTAAATAATATTAAAATTAAGAGTTCCTGTTTGTTTTATTTTTTTTAATGTGACTAGTAGAAAATTTAGACTACATATTATACAGTTCACAGTATATTTATTTTGGATAACACCATTCTGGAGAGTTAGATGTAATACTGAGAACACAGGTTAATATTACAGAGTGACTGAAGTGGGATTTAGAGAATACTTGAAATAAAATAGTCAGGAAAACTTTTCATGGAAATGGGATTTGAAGTCCGACCTGGATAATGTGAAGGAAGCAGGCATGTGACAGTCTGGGGGAGTGTTCGAAGCAGAAGAAGCAGTACAAGCAAGTCCTGGAAAGAGCAATTACTCTAGGTGTTTGAAGAAGGGAAAGAAGCCAATGTGTCTGGAAGGGAGTGAGAGAGGTCAGTGTGGTCGGAGTGGTCTGCAGATCCTGGGTCTCAGAATGTGGTGAAAAACATGAATTGGCAGTGACCTAGTGCTACACTCAGGAAATTACTGAAAAAAAAATCTCATAATTGAAGTCTCTAAACTTTATTCTTTACTGCCTCCAATATTAATCATGACTACCACTCACTGGGCTCCTACTATGTGCCAGGTACTGACTACTTGAGGCACTGGGTGGTCTTGCTTCCCCCAGAACTCAGGGTTCTCCCCTGGGCTTCTTTTTCCATTGATGGAGGTTTCCACTGACAGAGGTTCCCCTTAGTTAGTATTCCTTCCCTCTTTGGTCTCTGAGAGTCTACGTTCCTGGGCCTGGTGTTTATATAATATCCCTTTCTCTATTAACAGAACCAAGCTATGAAAATCATAACCTATCATCTAATGGGTTTCTGCTTTTGCCTTTATCGGGCTTAATATATGGGATGGGTACAACTTGATATTATCTGCCTATTTATTTTAGAAATGTAGGAAGACCCAAGTTTCATAGGATAAGAGAGATATTTTTCACAGTCTCTCATCTTTGCAGTCAGGATCCTCCTTCCAATCATCATCAGTCAAATGATGGTTGTGAAATGGTTGTCTGTGTCAGTACATGAACACACTTGATCACACTGGTTCATTTGTCATGATTTTAACTGAGTAGTGTATTGTCACTATACACATGATGACTTTAGATAGCACTTAAAATAGATTCAGAAAGATTCAGCACTATTATTTATCTTTGAAATAAGAAGTCATTTTGTTCCAGAAAAACAAGAGAATAAGGCAATGGGGATAAATTTGATAGGAGTAGAAATAAACGGACATTAGAGGAATAACCAAAATTACGTATTTTCTTACCATCCAACAGAGAACTTTAAAGAAGATATGCACAGGTAAATGAAGCTGGTGCTACATTTTAGCATGTACAGATTAGCAAAACTAAGACAAGCAAAAAAAATAATAATGAGCAATGTCACATAGAAAAACACGGACACCAAGTGAAAAATCTTTTAGAAAAGTCACACTCATGTAAAGACATTAGGAATACTTTTTATTTTATTTTGTTTATAGCATCTGCTTTCAATCCACAAGAATAACATATAAGGGCAGCCCGGTGGTTCAGCGGTTTAGCGCCGCCTGCAGCCCAGGGTGTGATCCTGGAGGACCCGGGATCGAGTCTCATGTCAGGCTCTCTGCATGGAGCCTGCTTCTCCCTCTGCATGTGTCTCTGCCTCTCCCTCTCTCTCTCTGTCTCCCATGAATAAATAAATAAATAAATAATAATCTTAAAAAAAGAATAACATATAATAAAAAATCTTGTCTAAGTCAAAAGGAACTCTTTCATAAACATAAAAATGACAAAAGTCTGTTATATGAAGATTTTATTTCATACATTAATTGGCAGTATTTATTTTTTTTTAAAGTACAAGAAATAAAGTATATCTTTCAATTAGTGATACATGTTAATATAATTAATTCCACAGTATCAAAGGAGTATGGAGCCATTTGGATATTTTCCAGTGATCAATTATGGATACTTAGCCATGGCAATGGCAGAGAATTGAGTCACAATGACTTGGGGCTACTGAAGATATTGATAGATAAAAGCTAACAAATGCTGCACATTTTTAAATATCCAGGACAGTCCTGCATAATGAAGTGCTGTCCCACCCCAAACACCAATAACATTCCCGTTGAGTTCTAATTTGTTGGCAGAGCTCACTGTATAAACTCAATCCTTTTATCTATCCAGAAATATTCCAAATGCTTGTCATGAGATCAACACAGCTGAACTGTTGATTTAGGCTTAGAGAGGACAGACCTGATGACACCCTATGGAGCTAGGCTTCAGTGTTCCCCCAGCTCACCCATGCCACTCAGAGATTTCCTAAGATTTTGTCAGTTAGACTCATCTGTATCTCCAAAGAGCTACAACTACCAAAGGCAGAAGAATATAAGCAGAGATGTAGTACACTGAGTATTCTTTATGCTAGTATTTCCAATCTCTACTGCTACGCTGGAAGAAAGGTTTTTTTGGAACATTAAGGTAGGTAGGTCCCAAGCCTACAAAAGTGGTCAGCTGAGTGAGAGGATGCTTCACAAAGTGCTATATGTGTTTTGTGAGAGTCAGATGCTCAGATCTCTGATTTCATTAGCACATTAAAAATCATTTGGTCTCTCAAGAATGGACTCACATAAATGATGCTCATTGAGGCTTGTTTTCTCTAAATGTCAAATTGCTCTGGTCAACAGAGAAACTGCATTTTCTTCATGGAGGCAACCTAGGCACAAAGCCGCCTAATATGATGACTTGACATTCATTCAAGATCAATGTTGTTTCATAGGATAATCCCACTATCAAGAATGTATTTCTATTTCACCTCTCAAAAATCCCATCTAATCCTTCAAGACAAAATTCAAATACCTCTCTTGAGGCTTATTACTTGTTTTGCTCACCCTGAATACCTAGTGTATACTATTATCCACTTCTTTATCATTTTGCACAGACTATGGTGCATTCTAATCATTAAGAGTATCTTATTTCCTCTACTAAATTGCAAGCTCATTGAGTATGACAGCTGTAACCATACATTCAAAGAACCTAGGGTAACAGGTATTCAAAAACACCCTTCAAATAGTTTGGATCCTGACTCTTTAAATGAAAAATACTTGGGGAGATGTAATGGTAAGTTTGAATCAAATTAACTAGTTATTAAATGGTGGCATTAAAGGTGAAGTCTGACCTGGACTTCCAGTTATAACTGTAGATCAGTAGGTTCTGAATGATTTTAGTACACAGGGGACATCTGATAACATCTGGAGACATCTCTGATTGTCAAAAATTAGAATGGAGTCAATAGAAGGATACTACTGACATCTGATGGTAGAGGCCAGGCATGCTCTAAACAATGAAGAAGACAGCCTACAATGAAGAGGACATCCCCACCCCTAATGTCAAAGAACTATCCAGCTCAAAATATCAGTAATGCCAAGACTGAAGAATCCTGCTCTAAATCTATCAAATTAGTTGCTATTTCCCTGTTTCCCATGCACTGGCTAAGCTTTGGGACTTATGGAATTCATTGAAAGTATAACCTTTTTAGATAATCTCAGAGTTTCTGAAAAGCCATCATCATCTTTACCATCATCATCAACATCATCATCATCTTCAATAGCAGCAACATTTTAACAAGATTAAATATTAAGGCTGTTTGAGGGATTTGTGGGAAACCGGATCAGGGTCTTCACCATTCTGAAGTCCAGGGATGAGAACTACATGTCTGCTAACACCAAAACTATTAAGTACTAGAAATTTTCAGAGCATTGCCATTTTCTCAGTCACTTTGAATCTTTCCATCATAAGCACCTCTTATACACTGACTTTAAAGATGAGACTGGAGATAAACTATTTTAAAGAATCAAATTTTTTTCTTATAGGCACATATTTTTGGAGAATCAAATTCTCTGCCTTGCTTATATCATAACTTATGTATATTAAAATTAAGAAATTTCTATTTAATCAAGTTTTATTTCACCTTGTTATAGGCTTGCCATGTTCTGCTTGTTTGGTCCTTTATAGAGCTTTACATTGACTTTTCTGTAGATTTAGATTTTAAAATCTAGATTTAGAAATAAGTGGGTAGAATTTCTGTGTCCTTTTTCTGAGGGGAACAATCAAGCTTCCTTATCATAGCCCCCATTATCCATCCCTTTTTAGTTATTTCCAGTTTATTCATTTGTCCTCTCTAATAATTCCTTATGGTAAGGTTTACTTACCTTTTGTTTTGTTTTGTTTTGTTTTGTTTCTTTACCTTCTAAAGCCCATGGTCTATAACACACACACACACTCACACAAACACTCGCTCACGCATGCACACCATATATACTCCTCTCTTCAGGGCTAGTATACACAAATAAAAATGAAAGAAATGGACAATAAAGTATTTTATCCAATGAAGAAAATTGAGCTGCATCCTAGAAAAATGAATAAGGATCTGTGGATTCAGATTTTTTTAATTGTCTTAGCTCAGTGGTGGTGAGTGTAAGAAACTGAATGGTGCATGGCCCAGATGATTGCACTAGTGAATTTTATCAAACATTTAAGAAAGAAATAATACCAGTTCTCTACAATCTGGTCCAGAAAATAGAAGCAGAGGGAATACTTCCTAACTCATTCTACAAGGCCAGCATTGTTCAATAAAACCAGACAGACATTATAAGAAAGAAAAACTAGGGACCAATATTTCTCATGAATATACATGGAAAAATCCTTAATAACATATTAGAAACTGAGTCCAACAATGTATAAAAAGAATAATCATACAATGATCATACCTAGAATCTATTCAGGTATCCAAGATTGGTTAGGCATTTGAAAATCAGTTAATGAAATCCATTATATCAACAGCCTAAAAAAGTTATAGATACATAACTACATACATACATCATACATACATGATGATGATGATGATGATTTTGGATTTTTCAGGAACTCTGAGACGATCTGAAAAGCACACCCCCCAGTGAACTCTATAGATCACTGAATTCGATCAGTTCATGGGAAACAAGAAAAAAAATTCATTGATTTAATATACGTAAGCTAAGAGGCCAAACTCCTTTTAATACCACAATATATATCCCACATACTTTGACTTAACTTTACTTTGCAAGGGTAAATAGATAAATATAACAGTCAAGTCTATTCTACAGAATTGTATAAGAAGAATGATTGAACTTCATGAAATCATCTTGAAAGTCAAAATCAAGACAATGTTTTTGTTTAACATATTGCAGAAATGACTCATATTTTTGATTTAAGAAATATAATATGAACAATCAAGAGGCTCTTTTATTAAAAATGTGAGAATATAATCTATAAGCAAAGCTATATTTGAAGTAGGTAGGGCTGAATTTTAAAAAGTCAACTTTTATAAAATAAAATAAAATTTGAAATTCACTGAGGTGAAATACATTAAATATCATATGTCTTGATAGGGAGAGAACAAAAATGGCCATATGAAATTTTACATATATTGTTCTCATTTTGAGAATAATTCCATTAGAAAAAAAATAAAGCATAATGTTTTTAAGTGTAAACCTAAGTCCCAAATACAGCATTGAACTTAAATGAAAGCTCTATCCTATGTCAGTGGGTAGAGTTTCTGCCTGAAGGTTCACCTTTTTCATCTTGTACTAAAGCAAATTTTCCTCCCCCTCTTCTTTCTAGAAAGAGAGAGGACAATGCAGGCATGCCTGCAGGGAACGCACAGAAGAAGAAGGGAATCTCAAGTAGAGCTTGGATGCAGGACTCAATCTCACAACTCTGACACTATGAGCTAGGCTGAAATCAAGAGTCAGACACTAACTGATCAAGCCATCTAGGTGCCTCTAGTTAAGCAGGCCTTTTATAAACTACTGTACATTTTCCATAGTCTTCTACTTTTCTGCATTTACCTCCTTTTTTGAGTGCATAATGCATTTCCATATACTTCCATCTACTAAAATATTGTCTGACATACTACTGCTTGAGCTAAATTTGGCTTTTTACAAAGCCCACATGGGAAAAGGATACTAATATAGTAATTAACACTGTAAAAACTACAGCCATTTGTCAATTTGCCAAGCTATTGTTTACACACTGGCAAAGAACTAGAAAGTAACTTTTTCTTATTACCTGCTGTGGGTTTATCATTACTAGCATAAGGAATTTTCTCCAGATTCTTAATAAGTTAAATATAAATTGAAATTTTCTTTTTTTCCCAAAACTTAGCCCTGCTGTATATTCCTATTTATATAAGTACTGGACCCCTTTACAATTAGAAGCAAAAGCCAAGGAAAACAAGCAGTATTTTGTCAATTTACTACAAAAAAATTATATATCTGTCAAGTCTGCAGGTTCTAAGATAGCATCACTTCGGAAGCACAAGAGTTTTCAACTTTTTTAACTCTTCTCCCATTTGAATTATAAAATATATATTAAAAGTAATTATTTTTCCCATCTGATGAATCATTTTTTTATTTCTTAAAATATAAAATTCAGAAACCATATATTGATTCAAAACAAAAGTATACACCCTCTAAATGTATCATAGTAATAATAAGTTTTTTCATTGAAGTGACTCTTAAAAACATTAGTTTCTCAACAGTAGTGTTGGGAAAATTGGACAGCCACATGCAGAAGAATAAAAATGGACCATTTTTCTAATACCATACACAAAAATAAACTCAAAATGGATGAAATGAAAGACCTAAATATGAAACAAGAATCCATCAAAATCCTACAGGAGAACACAGGCAGCAACCTCTTTGACCTCGTCCACAGCAACATTTTTCTAGACACATCTTCAAAGGCAAGGGAAACAAAAGCAAAAATGAACTATTGGGACTTCGTCAAGATAAAAAGCTTTTGCACAGCAGAGGAAACAGTCAACAAAACTAAAAGACAATCCACAGAATAGGAGAAGATATTTGCAAAGGTCTTATCAGATACAAGGTTAGCATCCAAAATTCATAAAAAACTTATCAAACTCTACACCCAAAAAACAAATAGTCCAGTCAAAAAATGGGCAGAAGACATGAACAGACATTTCTCCAAAGAACACATACAAATGGCCACCAGACACATGAAAAAGTGCACAACATCACTTGGCATGAGGGAAATACAAATCAAAACTACCATGAGATACCACCTCACACCAGTCAGAATGGAGAAAATGAGCAAATCAGGAATCAACAGATCAGTTGGTGAGGATGTAGAGAAAAGGGAACTTTCTTACACCATTGGTAGGAATGCAAACTAGTGCAGCCACTCTAGAAAATAGAGCTTAAAAATAGAGCTATCCTATGACCCAGCAATTGCCCTACTAGGTATTCATCCAAAGGATACAAATAGTGATTTGAAGGGGCACCTGCACCCCAATGTTTATAGCAACAATGTTCATAATAGCCAAAATATGGAGGGAACCCAGATATCCATCGACAGATGAATGGATTAAAGAAGATGTAGTATATACACACAATGGAACATTACTCAGCCATTAAAAAGAATGAATGTTGCCATTTGCAAAGATGTGGATAGAACTAGAGGGTATTATGCTAAGCAAAATAAGTCAGTCAGAAAAAGACAAATATCATATCATTTCACTCATATGTGGGATTAAGAACAAAACAGATGAACATAGGGGAAGGGAAGGAAAAATAAAATAAGATGAAATCAGAGAGGGAGACAAACCATCAGAAACTCTTAAGCATAGGAAACACTCTGAGGATTCCAGGAGGGAGATGGATAGGGCGATGGGATAACTAGGTCTGGGCATTAAGGAGGGCACTGGATGTAATGAGTACTGGGTGTTATATGCAACTGATGAATCATTAAACTTACTTCCAAAACTAATAATACACTATACATTAATTAAATTTAATTTTAAATAAAAAATTTAAAAATAAATTAATACAAACAATTTCTAAGATATTAATCAAGATCCACTGAGTGTTTAGAAACTGAGCATAGAAATACATATCAAACCTCTATTCAGGTCTCTGGGAGCTTATCATCCAGTTAAGGTGAGAAGTTATATAGTAATAATAATAAAATAATAATGACAGTAACAAAAACTAATCATATGCATTATAATGCTATATGTAATATAACCTAGTACATAACTATATAATGATTACTATACTTCAAACATAAGTTGAATCACTTTTCATATATTAACTCATTTAATACCCAAAACAACCCTACAGGATTGGTATAATTATTACAATTATTTTCATTTTACAGATAAGGAAAATAAGGACAAACAAGGAAGAAATGGTAGAGATGGAATATGAACCCTGGGTCTATGCCCTTATTACACTCTACTGCCTCTTCTCTTATAACATGACATATTGGCAAAGGTTACAAATGTTAGGCACCAAATAAGCTGTACACATAGCAAATACAAAAGAAGTATGGGAAGAAGTCATTGTGGGTTTGAAGTAGTCTGAAAGGATTTCAAGGATTCAAAATGAATGAGGTTAGATTTTAAGTGAACAGGAAAACGCTACAATAAGCAGGAAAAAAATGTATGAACAGAAAGAGGAAAATGGGAATCAATTTGTAAAATTTGGTGTATATTATCCATTAAATATCCTATGGGTTCCTCAAACTCAACATGCCACCCTGAGATTTTATAAAATCTTTTTCAACTATTAACTTGTTTTCTCTGTCTCTCTGGTCAGAATATAAGCTCCATGGGAACAAAAATGTGCCTGCAATTTTATGCTTATAACCTTAGGGACTTTCATGGTGCCTGGCATAAAATAGACATTCATTTATTTGCTAAATACCTGAATAATTAAATATACAAAGGAATGAAAGTCTAAGTTTGGTTCAGCTTCCCTCCCCCTCCAAACAAACAAACATCAACAAAAACAAACAATTTAATTGCTTTTATGTATTCCCTATTTAATGAGTAGCACCCACATGTTCAGGCAAAAGACCAAAAAATCATCTTTGATTAGTCCCTCCTTTCCATTATTGCTCTACATATATTCAACCATAAATTTTATTTTCTTCCTTGTAACTCTTCCATTTCTGTTCTCACTGCTATTGTTGTATTTCTATCATATATTTTGCTTGGAGTGAAGCCTTTTTTATGCATCTCTCTGTCCTTGATTTTTTTTCCCACTCCATTCCCCACATTATAGTGAGAGTACTGTGCCTGTAATATAAATCTGATTATATCATTCTCTTGTTAAAAAACCAGTCAATATTAGCCA
Organism: Canis lupus familiaris; assembly: GCF_011100685.1. Classification (NCBI taxonomy): domain Eukaryota; kingdom Metazoa; phylum Chordata; class Mammalia; order Carnivora; family Canidae; genus Canis; species Canis lupus. Next base: position 44,141,690 of record NC_049237.1, on the reverse strand, counting down.
TGGCTTACTTAGTTGGTTGAAAGTCTGACTTTTGATTTTGGCTCACGTCATTTTGGCTCACAGTGATCAAGCCCCGCATGGGGCTCCACACTCAGTATGAAAGTGTGCTTGAGATTCTCCATCTGCCACTCTCCCTGCTCACAATCTCTCTCTCTCTCCTCTCTCTCTCAAATAGATAAATAAATCAGAAAGAAAGAAAAGAAAAAGAAAGAAGAAAAGAAGAAAGAAGAAAGAAAAGAAAGAAAGAAAAGAAGAAAGAAAGAAGAAAGAAAGAAAGAAAGAAAGAAAGAAAAAAGAAAGAATAGCTAAGAAAGTAAAGAAAAAGAAAGAAAAGAAGACAAGACAAGAGAAAGAGAAGAAAGAAGAAGAAAAGAAAGAAAGAAAAAGAAAGAAATAGAAAGAAAGAAAGAAAGAAAGAAAGAAAAGAAAGAAAAAGAAAGAAAGATAAAGAAAGAAAGAAAGAAAAGAAAAGAAAGAAAGAAAGAAAGAAGAAAGAAAGAAAAGAAAGAAAGAAGAAAGAAAGAAAGAGAAGAAAGAAAGAAAGAAGAAAGAAAGAAGAGAAGAGAAAGAAAGAAAGGAAGAGAAGAAAGGAAGGAAGAAAGAAAACAGTCAGTAGGGTTCCATTGTCCTCAGGTAAAACACAATCTCCTTAACATGGCTTAATATGTCCTTCATAGTCTAGCCATTGTATACCTATTCTCTCAGCTTGAGAACATGCCCCATAACTAACACTATGTCTTTTTGAAGCCTAATTTTACAATTAATGAATCTCTTTATCAAGTGACTTTCTTCTCTACTTCCCTTGAATTTTTCCAAATTACCAACATAATCTGAATCTCTCCTTTCTCTTTGCCCCCTTTAATTTTGCTTCATAAAATTTATCATTACATCTTGCCTTTAATCTTTATTCTTTTAGAAAATTTTCCATAACTTGTACAAATACTAATTGTCTTTTAGACTGAAAGTCTATATGACTATAGAGACCAGCAATCAGAATTTTATTATTCGCTATTTTGTGAGCAGTGCCTAACTAAAGCTTAGGATTATTAACATAATGTTCAACTGAGTCATATACAAGGAATATATGAAATTGAATGTTAAGAGATTTTTTTTTTATTGATCTCAAATTTACCACCAGTATCCAAAGTTGAAATAAGAGGATATAACACCTTCATTTTCTAAATAGAGCTGGAGAAACTGAAACAAATACCTCTCCCAAGTATATAAAGAGGTGCCAGACACTTTGAAAGTAAAGGTAGGTGAACTTTAGTTCACTTTAGAACATAGCAGCAGAAATTATCCAAATTGAAATACAAAGGGAGGGGGGAGATTTCTAAAAAAAAGAGTGAAGCCTTGGACTTAGAGAAAATATTAAGTGGATTAACGTAATTAGAATCCCTGAGGAAAGAGGGGGTCAGAAAAAAATATTTTAAAAATAATGGCTTATCATTTTTAAACCATTTGGGGAAAATATTGACCCCATTTCCAAAAATCTCTAAACAAGTAAGGTAAACAAAATGAAAATCACACCCAACGGGATCCCAGGGTGGCTCAGTGTGGTTTAGTGCCTGCCATAGGCCCAGGGCCTCATCCTGGACTCCCAGGATCAAGTCCCACATCAGGCTCCCTGTATGGAGCCTGCTTTTCCCTCAGTCTGTGTCTCTGCCTCTCTCTCTCTCTCTCTCTCTCTCTGTCTCTCATGAATAAATAAATAAAAATCTTAAAAAAAAAGAAAACCACACCAAAACATATCATAATCACAATTCTGAAAAATCAATGGTAAAGAGAACATTTTAAAAGAAATCAGATAATAAAATACGTATATATATATATATATATATATATATATATATATATATATATCAGGAACAAAGATAGCAATGGTCTCTGGCTTCTCATCAAAAAATAATGGAACGATATCTTGAAAGTAAGTCCCGATAGGAAAAAGAATAACAAATAACTGTTAAAATAGAATTATATTAATGACAAGAATTTTTTTCAAAAATGATGGCAAAATAAAGACCAATACCAATAAAAACTGGAAGAGCTTATTGTCAGCAGATGTGCACTATGAGAAATGTTAAAGGAACTTCTTCAAGAGGAAGGGAAAAAATATCAGATAAAACTCAAATCTCAGAAATAAAGAATGTTAGGAATAAAAGTGAGTAAACATAAAGCATACTTTATTTTAAAGATAAGTGATTATTTAAAGCAAAAATAATTATAGTGAATTGAAGCATTAGTAAAATGTGCAAAGTAAAGTAGTTGTATTAGAGTGCTCCAGAAAAACAGGAGCAGTAAGATATATATGCACATGTCCTGAGAACTAGAAAAGTCAATGGCACAGTTCTAGTCCAAAGGCCAGGAGGTTCAAAACCCCCAAGGAGCTGATGTTTCAGTTCAATGGCAATCAGGCAAGAAAAATTCTCTACTACTCAAGGGAGGGTCAACTTTTTGTTCTATTCAGGTCTTCAACTGTTAGGGAAGTAAATCTGCTTTGCTCAGATAAGCTTAATTTAGTCTGTTAATTTAAATGTTAACCTCATCCAAAAATATCCTCATAGACATGACCAGGCTAATGTCTGGCCAAATATCTGGGCTTCCTGTGACCCAGCCAAGTTGACACATAAAGTTAACCATCACAATAGTAATATGATATTTATAGAAATAGAAATTAAGTTATTCCAAGTAGGAAAAGCAAAAGGAAGTGTCTGGTAGTAAGCATCTAAAATATACATGAAATTGAATATTCTTTTCTTTAAAGTAAACTGTGAGAAGTTAAATATGCATATTGTAAGAGCTCTCTCACACACACAAAGATAAGAAAGCTAAAAATCCAATTGTAGAAATAAAACAGAATACTAGGAGATAAAAAATTAATACAAAAGAAGGCAAGTAAAGGAGGGGGAACAAAAAACAAGTGTCACAAATAAAGAATGAAAAGTGAGTAACAGACTAAAACATAACCTTATTGGTTATTGAATTCATGTAAATGGTCTACATCTAGTAAAAAGGCATAGATTCTCATACTGGAGAAAAATAAATGCCAAATAACTGTCTATAAAAAATAAGCTTTAAATATAAAGAAACAGGTCCATTGAAAGGATTGGAGAATGTATACCATGCTAACATTAATGAGAAGAAAGATGAATTAACTCCGTGGATACAGTATATGTCAGGACAAGAGATAGTACCAGGAATAAAGGGGGGCATTTCCTAATGCTCTTCAATTCATCAAGAACATATTAAAATCCTAAATACATATATAACTAATAACCCCATTTAAAATAGAAGCAGAACAGACTAACTAAAGTGACAAATTTAGAAATTCACAATTTTAGCTAGAGATTTTAGCCCTCATTGCTTAATAATTGATAGGACAGATAGAGATATATTCAGTAGCAGTACAGAAATTTCAATCACATTATTACAAGTATCATTTTCACAAAATCACTACTTGAAGTTATCTTGTTCATGTATTTGGTTCCTTGTCCACTGCCCATCACCCCATTGCCATGTAAATGTTACAGTAGTAGGGACTTGTATGTCTTTCTCACTGTTCTATTCCTAGCTTTTACAACACTACCTGGTACATAGTAAGTGAACATCATATAGTTGAATGAAGAAAATGATAAATTAATAGATTCAATTGGTATTTTGAAAACATTATGCTCTCTTTTCAGGGAGGTTCTTAGCATGCAAATTAGGACATACAGAGGAGGAATTATATCTGTGAGAACGTATTTGAATCAACAAATCAATACTCATAGAATTCTAATCAAATATTTCTGTTTTAGACCAGGTACTTAATTTTCATGTCAATTATGAAAGATAGGATTAATAATGTAAAAAGATACTTATATTCAAATTTAGTTACAAAGAAACAGCATCTTTTAAAAATCAAAAAAATGAGAAACTAAATGATGTCTTTGTTTGAAAGAATCTCAGCTAAAGATTTATGTCTCTATTAGTAGGAGGCAGGCCATTTTCACTGGTTTCATACCTTGCTAACGAAGAAGGTAAATAGGAAGGACTCTAGCTTATCTACTGTCCTAAACTGAAATCAAAGTGTTCTGGCTTGTGTCCAGAAACTTGACCAGGATTCTACTTATTGCAATATTTATAAGGATCTACATAGTGGATGATGAGTTCAACTCAAAATCACAGAAAATACTGTTTGGCCTCTAACCATGATTTCTACCTGAAATGAATGCTGAGACACAGAACCACTTGTAAAGAATCTTCCAGAAATCTTTGTCTTGCTATGTCTCATTCCACACCTGTCTGCCCCTTATCCACCACTGTATCTATTTTAACTGAACGGTTCTTAAAATGATGAAGTAGAACATCAGCTAATAATAAGAAGGTCTTACACCATGGATACTTCTGTTTGCAAACAATGGAAGTCATACTGTGCTGATCAATATTATAGTCTCAAGTGTGTTAGACCTGGACAATATAATGCTGCTAACTGGCATCATTCTAAGTGCAAAGTAATAGGAAGAATGTGTGTTGGTCATGAATTATGAATTGGATTTCACAGTGTGCAGGACTTCATCCTCATGCAACTGTAAATTATGATTTTATTTTAGAACAGGGACTCTGTTTTTTGACTAACTTTATTTTTTTTTTGTTTTTTGTTTTTTGTTTTTGACTAACTTTAAAAAGAACGTGACACAATGTGAAAATGGACATTTAATAAATACTCCTTTCTACACTGTGCACAGGGAACAGGTAATAAATGCTGTTGTCTGACTTGATAATGATGATGCCAGGCACAGTAGAGAGACAATTAATGATGTTCTTTGATTGATGATGAGAGAAGCAGTACAAACATGGATTTTTTCTTTGTCAGTTTTCCCCAAATAGTCCTGAACAAAAGTAAAATGTGCTCCAGCCAAGAAGGAACCTAAAACACTAAGATATTTGAATCTTTCTTTTTTCTGTGTTTCATCTTAATAGTAGATATTTATTTATGATTTATTGTATATTAGGAACTGTTGCTCTAAGTACTATATACATATTAATTTGTTTAGTTCACAAAGCCACCCTAATGATGATGATGATGATGATAATAATAATAATATAATAATAATGATTCATTATTGTGTTTCCTGCTTTTATAGATGAAGAACAGAAAACACAGAGAGGTATCTTGCCCTGGGTTACAGTAGTTTTTACTTTTGGCTCTATTACATATAGTACTGCAGTGAACATTCATTTATATATACACACATACATGTTGAGTGAACATTTTTTCTGTTGAGTAAATTTTAGATATGAAATTGCTGGGTTATGGGACTTATATATGGCTATTTTTAATAGATATTTATAGACGGTTTTCCCAAGTAATACTGTGTAAGAATTTTAGTTGTTCCACATTCTTACCAACACTTTATGTTTGTCTTTTTCATTTCAGACATTCTGGTCAGTATGCAGTGAAATCTCATGTGATTTTAATTTGAATTTCTCTGATGAGTAGTGAAGTGTTGATACATTTATTGGTCATTTGAATACGCTCTTTCATTAAGTGCCAGTTAAGTCTTTCACCCCATTTTGTCAATTCTTTCCTAACTGATCTATAAATTCCACATAATCCCAATTTACATCTTAGCAGGATGTATGTGTGTAAATTAACAATTACTGTCCTTCTAATTGTAGAAATTATATGGAAATGCAAGCAGTCAAACATAGTCAAGGATATTTTAATTTTTTTAAAAATATTTAGTTATTTATTTGAGACAGAAAGAGTACAGGGAGGGGGGAAAGGGAGAGATAGAGAGTCTTAAGCAGATTCCTTGCTCAGCACAGAGCCCAATGTCGGGCTCCATCTCATGACCCTTGCAATCATGACCTGAACCGAAACCAAGAGTAGCATTTAACCCACTATCACTCAGATGCCCCACTCAAGGACACTTTAAATAGAAGGAATATAGCTGGAGAATTTACATTACTAGATGTAATTATAAAGTTATAGTAATTAGCACTTTGTGGAATAGGCTCCTGGATAGATAGACCAATAGAAAAGAATAGAGAATGTGGACTTATGATGAAAGTGACAGTAGGAAAAGGATAGTCCTTTCAATAAATAATTCTGGGTCAGCTGGTCAAAATGGAGGAGATGAGGGAGGAAATTTCCTTTAAAAAAGGAAATTTTTTAAAAAATATTTTATTTATTTGTTCACGAGAGACACACACACACAGAGAGAGAGAGAGAGACACACAGGCAGAGGGAGAAGCAGGCTCCATGCAGGGAGCCCAATACAGGTCTTGATTCCGGAGCACCGGGATCATGCCCTGAGCCAAAGGCAGACACTGCTGAGCTACCCAGACGTCCCTAAAAAGGCAATTTTTTAATGGAAAAATCTTTACCAACAGTAGAAGCTGGGTACAATGAGATTTTATTTATTTATTTTTTGAAATAATGTAAATAAACTTAGTAAACAATGAAGCACTGGATAGGTAATATTATTATTCAAAAGAGGAGGGGACTATTGCAATACAATTTAGCATCAGACAGAAATCTACTAGATTCTATCATTGTCCTGTCTCTTTGTCCCTTAAAACTATATTTTCAAAAAAATGTTCTAGTACAGATGTGAATTGACTTCTACAGCAAATCTTAAAAGAAAAGACATATCACTCTGCTGTTCCAACTGATGTAGACTCATCACTGAATTTTAAAATTCCCTTGGAAAGTTCCAGAATACCTCTCTGCCTGTAATGGAGACCAAACATACTTTAAATACCATTCTTGATTTCTCATATGAAGGGTGTTTGGAATATCAGAAATTTCCTTATCTTCTCATTGATATTTACTTAAAATGATGGCTCTCTTTCAAAATCAGAGTTGTTATTTGTTAATAGTCCATTACTCATTAGGTCACCCAGATAATTCAGCCCAGCCTGACTCAAATTTAGCACTGAAAACATTTGCAAATTGTATTCAGCAGGTTGAGGGTTCTCCAATGACCCAATCAGGGCCAAGTTAGCCAAAATGGCCAAGTTAGCCAAAATGACATCACTTATTCCAGGGATTTGAAACCAATATGCTATCTCACATCTCATTCTTGTTTCTTTTAAGGTAATTTTTTTTATATAAATTTTTATTTATTTATGATAGTCACAGAGAGAGAGAGAGAGAGGAGAGAGAGGCAGAGACACAGGCAGAGGGAGAAGCAGGCTCCATGCACCGGGAGCCTGACGTGGGATCCAATCCCGGGTCTACCAGGATTGCGCCCTGGGCCAAAGGCAGGCGCCAAACCGCTGCGCCACCCAGGGATCCCGGTAATGTGTTTTTAAGTAAGAATTCTTACATTGCTCTTATTGAAATTTAAGATTCTACAAAATAAAAAGATTCATGAATGAGAAACACCTACAGAAAAAGCTTTTCTTTCAGACATGAAAACTTGTAGGTCATGTGACCCACAAGCTATGAGGCTTGCATCAATTCTGACAATAGTGCTACCCTCAATTAATTAACTACTGATCTCCGAGGCAATGCTTCATGGTTCATTCCTTTTAATCTTTTTTTTTAATGAATTTTAAAGATATAGTATTCACATCAGCTTTGTGGTAAAATAGTTTCCCAGGTGTATATGGGGAAACAATATAGAGAGTGATGGAATCAGAGCTGGGAGGGGATATTCACCGCAGAATTGGAGGAAAAAAATCCAGACTGGATTCCGGAGGTGCAGAGAGGTAAATTCTTTGGACATTTTTTTTTTTTTATTTACCACTTTGGATTGGATAACATTTCATCTATTTTCTAAGGTCTTTTTCTTTTTTTTAATGTTGAGAAATATTAACTTGGAAAATAACTTTGCCATCTTTATAGAAAAATGATTTTCTGAAATATATACAAGTATTTGTAAGTCATTGAATGAGACATTTTATTTTGTATTTATAGCAAGCACTCTACTTCCCTATGTGACTGTTGAATCTGCGTTCCATATAAATATGTATTAGATAATTTGAACCATAGCCTACTTTTTTTATAATATTAAGAAGGCAACTTGGGGATTCCTGGGTGTCTCAGCGGTTTAGTGCCTACCTTCGGCGGGGGTGGGGGGTGATCCTGGAGACCCGGGATTGAGTCCCCCATCCGGCTCCCTGCATGGAGCCTGCTTCTCCCTCTGCCTGTGTCTCTGCCTCTCTCTCTCTCTCTCTCTCTCTCTGTCTATCATTAATAAATAAATAAAATTTAAAAAAAAAGAAGGCAAATTTATTTATTTATTTATTTATTTATTTATTTATTTATTTATATCCTTTTGACCCCATTCATCCATTTCTCCTGTAACTTGGCTACTGTAAATAACGCTGCAATGAAAGTGGGAAGGCAGATATGTTTTCAAGTTAGTGTTTTTGCTTTCTTTAAATAACTAACCTGGAAGTCAAATGGCTGGATCCTATGAACATTCTATTTTTAATGTTTTGAGGCACTGTTTCCCATAGCTGCACCGATTTACATTCCCAACTGCAATGCCCAGTGATTGCCTTTTCTCCATATCCTCACCTGCCATTCATTCCTCTTGTGTTTTTGATAATAGCAATGTTAACAGGTGTGAGGTGCGATACCTAGTTTGGCTTTTTGTATTTGTTTTTGTTTTTGTTTTTGGAAAAGTGTCTAGATCCTCTGCTTATTTCTTAATTGAGTTGTTTGCTTTTTTTTTTTTTTTTTTTTTTGTTTGGCCATTGAGTTGTAGGAGTTCTTTCTATATTTTAGATATTAGTCTCTTATCAGATATCTCGTTTGCAAATATTTTCTTCCATCCATTAGGTTGCCTTTTAATTATATTGATGTTTTATTTTCCTGTGCAGAAACTTTTTGGTATGATGTTTTTATTTTTGCTTTTGTTGCTTTTGCTTTCGGTGTCAGATTCAAAAAGAAAAAAAAAATCTCTAAGACCTATGACAAAGAGCTTACCACCTATATTTTCTTCCAGGATTTTTATGATTTCAGGCCTTATATTTAAGTCTTTGATCCATTCTGAGTGAATTTATGTGTATGGTGTAGGAAAGTGGTCAAATGACTTAATTTAAAAATATTTTTCCTTAGAGCTAATTAAGATGTCCCTGGATTTATAGTGTAATGCCAGTTACATGTTGAACATGCTAGAAAAATACAATAGTATAATGAGACTACTTTTGTTCAAATTCTCGATCTGATACTTTACTGAAGATTTTAACAATCTGAACAAAATTAAAAGATTTTAACAATCTGAACAATATCTGAAAAATTAAAATGAGGTACCTGGGTGGCTCAGCTGGTTAAGCAGCTTACCGTAAATTTCTGTTCAGGTCATAATCTCCAGGTTGTGAGATGGAGGGCTGTGTTGGGCCCTGCACTAGGTGTGGAGTCTGCTTAAGATTCTCTCTCTCTCTCTCTCTCTCCCTCTGCCACTCCCCCAACCACTAATTCTCTCTCCTCCTCTCGAAAGAAAGAAAGAAAGAAAGAAAGAAAGAAAGAAGAAAGAAAGAAAGAGAAAAAGAATGAAAGAAAGAAAGAAAGAAAGAAGAAAGAAAGAAGAAAGAAAGAAAGAAAGAAAAGAAGAAAGAAAGAAAAAACATAAATCCAATGTGTATTTCTTTTGTATGATTATAAATGATGTAAGTGGCTGGCACAATGTACAGCATAGTAAGCAGGATAATGATTTAATGATGATGATGGTGATGATGACAGTAATGAAGATGATGCCATATTAAGCCAAGCCAATCTATTTTATAGATCTTCTATACGGGGGTACTTTGCTGGATGCTAATGGTATAGGACTATATAAAATAGATAGTGTTCCAACACTGATAGAATTTACTATTAACTTGAGCAAAGCTTCATAAGGTTAGGTAATGAAAGCTAGTGATTTTTGACTTGGACTTTAATAGAAAAAGAACATTTGGAGAAAAGATTTTGAAGATGAAAACAGGAATGAGTTTCAATATCTTTTTTTTTTTTTCATACTTTCTGCATGGCTTGTGCAAATATTTGTGAGCCTTGGAGAAAATTTAAACTAATCTTAAGGATTACTTATCTCTTCAGAATTTTAATGCACCTTTATTTGTGCATTTACCCAATTAATATGAGAATAAAATATATTTAATAAATACTAAATATAATTTAGGGAAATCATTCATTTTACAAAGCTAAGTAGTTATTTGTATATTAAGGCAGAAAATGCAGAAGTACAATTTAATGCTAACTTTAGTTGATGTAGTGCATCCTGTAATTATATCATGTTTTCCTATCTATTTTGGATTAAGATTAGTTTTATCAATGAATTTTTTATACTCTGAAGCAACAATAATCATAAATATCATTCTTTTAGACCAGAGAATTCCAGTACTTTCTGCTATATGAAATCACTCTGCTATATGAAATCACTGATTACTAGATTGTCTTGGGTACTTTTTTATCTTTTGTTTACAAAGCTCACAAAATAACATAAATAAAAAAGATAAGCAGAGTGAAAAGCTTGAAGAGCTCACAGAGGAGCTATGACTCTTCATCTATTAAATCTATATTCTGTATCTAAAACTATAATTTATGACAATTTCTTTGTATGGAAGAAAAATTTTATAATAGTTAGATCCATTAAGAGAAAGAATGATTTCCTAGGGTTTGAAGCTATAAGAATAATGCAAAAGAATATATCATTCTTCTATCTTCTATCATGTGTAAAGTCAATTTTAAAAATTGCAAGATTTTCAATCTAAAACCATTAAAGGTATTTCCAAAATCTTATACTAGCCTTGGATATATTATCTATTATCTACTGAGTTTACAAAAAAAAAAAATATATGAAGGGAGATTTATGTTTTTACCAGATCAGGTAGTTGAATAACTGTCTTCACTGGTGACTGCAGTATAATCTTGCCTGAGTAGATAGAGGAACTAAATCTGCTCTTGGGGTGTTTTTTAGTAATATGATTCTATAACAACTTGCAATGCTTAGAAAATAAGTACATTCTTAATGCAATAATCAGCATTTATACTTGAAAGGAGTTTTAGAAATCATCTAGTTCAGGGGTCAACAAGTTGACGCCCACTGCCTGGTTTGGTAATACAATTTCATTATAATACAGCCACTCCCTTGCTCATTCGCTCGTTCATTTAAATATACTCTATGGCCGCTTTCAAACTCCAATGGCCCCGTTGAGTAGTTACAACGGAGACTGTAGGGCCTGCAGAGCAAAAATAAACTTGCCCTTGTGGAAAGGGCTGCTGCCCCTGATCTAGCTCAACCAACTCATTTTATAATGAAGTAGCCAAGCATCTGAAAAATAAATACAAAGGTACTTGCCCTTGGTCACATAGGCAGTAAAAATGACTTAGAGGTAGGTCTTCTGTTCCCAGATTCCATAAGTTCTCTTTACATCATCCTGCCACTTATGATAAAAAAACGAAACAAAACTGTGTCTCATATTCTCCAATATTATGATGAAACAATCCCTTCTAAGTAGAATTTTGTATATAAGTAGTTGTACTTCTTCTTTTCCCTGTAATTACAGTAAAATTTTTAAAAATAGATAACTAACACAATACCTATCCCTTTTGTTCCCTAAGTTGTCAGTGTTTCTACAGAAGGAAAACAAAGTGATAAGAACAGATGGCACATATTATTGGGTTCCCACCATCAATCATGTTTTAATTTTTCCTCATTGACTCCAAATTTTTTTTTACCACTTCTAACTAAGTTGCATATCATGTAAAGACACCATTAAGTAGAATGCCCTTCAGGGAATTCCTCAGAAAATGGAGAGATGACCTGTGCCTCAAAGAGTTGAGGTAGAGATGAGTGTGGGTTTAAGGATGAGAGGGTGGCAAGCAGTTTACCTTGGATGAAATTTACAATTATACTCTACCCTATACCACGTCATTTATAATGTACCATACTCTCTGCAACAGCTAAAGTACTATATGAATTGTTACACATCTTTTCATTTCAAAAATGTGAAACTGTTATGTTTACTGCCTTGACTGTGATGACTGTGTGTAAACTGTACCTTGATTTAAAAGAAAAAAAGAAAAAAATGATGAGATGAATATTCTTTTAGCAAGAGAGGTAAAGAAAATGTAAACCAGCCATTTAAGTCACGTTTTTGTGCTAAGATCAAGCTTGAATGTGACAAGTCACAATAAGCAATAAGCACCATGAAGAAAATTCCTGTCAGATTAAATCTTTGGTTATTATTGCTGCTTAACTCAAAGTAAAGTGGCCCTTATTTCTTATTTTGTAGCGATAAACATTTTGATGCATATGCTTTAAGTCAGATGTAGGACAAGTTACCAAAACAAATGCTGTTGACATCCGGCATTTTGTAGTCATCTGAAACAGTTACACTAATGATTCTAGTTTAGCACAAAAAAATTCAGTTTCAAAAGGCACTTATTAAGACATATTCTGAGCACTGCTGCAAAAATGTAGAAACATGAAAAGTACAGCGCAATAAATAAAGCATAACAAGATGGAATGGGCCCAGAGTATATTTTTTTCCCAGTTTGGAGTTAAATGAAATTATTTTCTTTCAAGAATCTAAACTCCACTTTAATTAGAATATCAAGGAAATCAGACTTACCAATAATTTTTAGCCTCACAAAAATCCTAGAATTGCTCTTCTGTTCCTAAAATAACGCGGGGTCTTCTGGGGAAGGAAATAACATTTGCTTAGTTAGGCTGCATGTTGTATTCCTAGTGAAGACACTGAGGCTTTATCTATAATTTCCTAATTTGCTAGCTCCTTTCCTTCCATATGTACTCTCAAGAGATTAGCGTCGATTTCTGAGGAGGAGCTCAAGCTGCTCTTGGAACCATCTTCTTTATCTCACAATCACTGTTGGTAAACTCTTAAGATACCAAGGGATTTCATGACATGTAATTCTTCAATGTGCACAAGAAATTAAAAGAATAATTTATGTTTCATACATCTCTAATCATAGTAGGGTAAAAGGAAAAAGAAGATCATATCACTGAAGTTACAAATTATGTATAAGATCCATCCAAAGGCAGCACTTTCATTCAGGGTAAGTTTAAGGCTCATTGACTCTGTTGTGTGTTAACATTCCTTTTATGATCTTACTGCTCATATATTTTAAGTTAGAGATAACTGATTATAGATACTTTTAAATAACTATTTCTTTTTATAATTATGACACAAATGACCCAATGTATCTTGAGATAAATATATTGACTGCAATTAGTTTTTTCTCAGCCTTATGGAGAGATATAAATAAAACAATTCTTTTAAAAACGTTTATTTATTCATGAGAGACACAGACAGAGAGAGAGAGGCAGAGACATAGGCAGAGGGAGAAGCAGGCTCCATGCAGGGAGCCTGAGGTGGGACTTGATCCTGGGTCTCCAGGATCACACCCTGGGCTGAAGGTGGCGCTAAACCGCTGAGCCACCCGGGCTGCCCAAGAAAACAATTCTTAAACAGAAGTTACTCAAATTATAAAAATCAAAGTTATCTTTTAAATATTTAAGAGTCACAGCAACTGGAAATCTATAAACATTTAATTTTTATCTTTTTGTCTTAAAGCCTGGAATAATATTTTTATGTGCACATTCAAAGAATTTTAAACTCTTCTCATGACAGTTATTCCTTAGAATTTGACATGATGAAACTTTTTAATTAATCAAAAAGGAAGACAGCATGATTCTATAATTCTCCACTCTTGAAACATTCCCTTGAATCAACATTAGATTGGTTTAAGGTATAATCAAGTCTTTAAACAAGTATGACTGGGTTGTGACAGGGGATGAAGAGTTTCACTTACTTTGATCTTATTGTAAAATAAATAGCATAATATTGTAAATAGTGGAAGATCATGAATCAAAAAGTTCAAGTTTCCTTCTGTGCCCTCCCATCCAACTGTCGTGTCCAGAAATAACCACAGTTAACATTTTTTTTGTATATTGTTTGAGTTGTTTTCTATGTGGATATGCATGGGTTTTGACATTTCAAGACCTGGAAAGGAGAATTTGTAAAAGCTAATGCTCAAAGTAGAATATTTTAGATAAATGAACACAATATTCAATTCAATAAAGCACATTCACTGGACACCTCCTATGTGCAAACTGCTATAATACTTTTTACAGAAGGCATCTGAGGGTATAAAGATGGAGAGATCACGTGGGTTCTGCCTTCAATTAGTGTATCACAAACAACACTTTGGTAAAAACAACTCTGAGTGTTACTCAGGATTAGAGAATGTGCTATGCGAAAATAAAAGAAAGATTAATTCTACCTTGATGAGTTTATTTGAACTAGTGATATAGTTATGGAAACTGACACAGCATAACATATTTAGAGAAGGTAAACAACCTGGAATGGATCAAGTTTAGAAGGCATGAATGCATGTGACAATTAACAAGGTTGAAAAAGTAGGTGGAGGCCACATCTTGGATTTTGTACAGTAGGCAAAGTGCCAACACGAATCAATATCAGACGTTTGTTTTAGAGAAATATATCCAGTAGGAAGGAGAATGGATCACAGATGAAACAGATAAAGATGAGTAAAATAGAAACTAGTCCTCCTCTAGGCAAGACTTTAAAAGGGTCATCAAAATGGAAGCCACCATAAGACTGAATTGAGAGACATTTCAAAAAGTAACACTTGCTTGAATATGGATTATGAACATTTAAATTTAAGGTATGAAGCAGAAGGGAATTGGGAAAGCTACAATGCTTCTTGCTTGAGTGACTGTATCGTTGTTGAAGTTATTAATTAAGACAGGGAATATTGAAGACGTAGCTGGTGAAGAATGGTGAAGAATAATGAACTTGGCTTTGAAAATACTCAATCTGGTTTGTCGGCAGGGCCCTCACAAAAATTATCTTGGAAGCAATGTGTGGGACATTTAAGATAATTGAAAGGCAGAACTCAAAGCCATAAATTTGAAGATCATTTGCATATAAGCTGATATCACCGAGCAAAATATATTAAATTGAAAAGAGGTTCAAGAAGTAAACACACCCACCAGGCAGGATGTGCTGGAGAAGAAAGAAGGGAAAGAAGAACACAGAAGGGAGAGCAGGCATAGAGGAAGGGAAATGACCAACAGATCCTCCTCAGACAGCCTGCCTCCCACCAGCCCACATCTCCTCCACATCACTTCCGCCCTGGGATGGCCCCAAAATTTTCTCTTGGTATTTTCCACCGAGCTTCGGTGATAGGTCGTCTGGCCCACTTTGTTACCAGCACTCAGACTTTCAACCTTTCAGACACACTAAGAATGGATTTTAGCGAGTTTCTCTTTTCCTTCCTGTCCCTAGGAGAGTTTACGTATTTTGAGTATAAAACAGTTTTTACTGCTAAATACTACATGAAAAGGAAGACATTTTTTAAAATACAAGAAAGTTGTAAAACTAAAATAGAATCTTAAGTTGCTTTACCTCACTATTCATGTTCTTTGCCAGACAAAGACACTAAAACTCATGGTTCTTAGCAACCTCCCTGATTTCAATTTTTATGTTTTCCTCCTTGGCTTCAGCCTTTTCTAAAACTACAATTATCTTTTTTTTGTTGTCCCAGAGGCTATCCCTCCAAGTCTTTTCCAAATCCTCTGATCACACTCCTTCCTAGCCATCACACACTGAAATCCCAGTCAGTCTCAATGTTCAGCAACTGGACCGACTTGTGAGATGCACTTAGCCCCGAGGGTACCACATACCCAATGTCTTGTTGTCTAAGGTAGGAAATACCTTATGTTACTGCTGACTCAAGTCAGGGTAGCAGACATGGAGCGGCAAATGGAGTATTAGAGATATTTCTCTTCTCCACATTTTATTTCAGTGTCAACAACAATAAACATTTACCGACTGCCTCCTGTGCAGAACACTGGAAAATAAAAGGAAGTGCCACTTATGTTTTCTCAGTGAAGAATAGCTATGTCAACCATTGGAAGAGAGGACTTAACCTAAGAAGAGAGAATTACCTACTTAACAATTTAGCACGTGCTAAAAGAGACATTGTGGAGCTATGCGGAATAGAAGGTGTATTTCATTAATATTATTTGAGTTAAGTGCTTTGCAGTTTGGGGGGAAACTCAAATTAGATTCATACCTCCCACCACAAAGCAAAATAGCTCTGTTTAAAGTATTTTAGAGATATATATAAGTAGCCTATAATTTCTTCCCCCAGATCTCCACCTGAGGTTGTCTTTCACAGATGAATAAAAGCATCATAAGGTTTCAGATAATGGCAAAGGTTTTTTTTTGATGTTTAAAAAATCAGGAAATTTAGAAAAATAACTAAAAAAATCAGTAGTTAAATGGTAAAATGATGTGAACACGTAATTCACAAAAGGTAGCATATTTTAAAGTAAATAATGACTTAAAAATGTGAGAAAGTAAAAAAAAAATGTGAGAAAGTGTTGAAACTCCATAACTATGAAAAATTTTACATTAAAACAGCAGTGAAGTAGCATTACTTTCATATACTCCTTGTGACACTTTCAATTTTTACAACCATTTTGGAAAGCAAGTTGGCAACATGAGCTAAAAGTCTATATTCTTTTAATCAATAATTCTAGTTCAGAACAAGCATAGAACATATTCTCAGGAAATAATCATATTGTAAATTATGATTAATTCACTTAATGTAGCATCCATTAAAAACTAAGGTTATAAGATCTATGAAAATAGGGTAAGACTTTATAATAACAAATGGGAACTCAAGATATAAAATTACATATGCAAATAATTACTGTTAAGTAAATTTATGAGTTCATTTGGAATATGATGTATAAAATGCACAAGTGTGTATTAACAGTATTTCAAAATAGTGGTTATTCCTGTTTTTCAATTATTCAAACCTTAATATAGTTACATGTGGTTTTTACAATGAAAAAAAGTACTTCTGATTTTAGCTTAACAGACCTTGGGTTGTTGGTTTTGTTTACCTCTGGCTTCCTTATTTGATAACTTCAGTTTTCTAGCTTACATTTTGGCATCTGTTCAGTATTAACATTCACTTATCTAAAATAAACTAATTAATCAAGGATAAGGTATTATTAAGTTATTGCAGCAATAACGTTGCTGAACAAATCACCCCAAACTCAATGGCCTACAGCAACATTGATTTTTCTGATTCCGAAGTCTGCAGGCCAAGCAGGGCAGCTTTGCTCCAGGCTGGAGGTCTGGGTCAGAGCTGAAGGGAAGTAGCTATTATGGCATGCCCTTCTCCATGTTCTGCTAAAACTGCACTTACTGAATGAAGTTATAGGGTCAAACCCAACATCGGTGGGAAAGAGAAATATACTTTGCCCCCATTATGGTTCTGCAAAGTCACATGGCAGAGGGAAGGAGCGCAGAATTAACAACAATCCAGTCTGCCACAGAGAGATTGATTCTCATCTCTTAGTTTCTGAGTCTTTATCCATAATTTAAGAATATTGAGTTATATAATCTCTCATCAACTATTTAATCTGTCTAAGCCTCAGTTTCCACATTATTATGGATGATAATAGTACCTGTTTCATGGAATGTTATGGGATTTAAGTGGACAGTGCTTATAAAATATTTATAATGCTCAATAAATGTTATTTGTTATTATTTTTAAAGTCCTGTCCAGCTATGTGATATCTATGACATTTCATGGTCTGAAAGAAGTCTTGGGAGGACTCTTAGGGAAGATGGCAGACGGAGTAGGAGGACTCTAAGCTCACCGCTCCCACAGATTGAATCCACATCAATGTAAAACAACCCAAAGACTGGAAGAACAGACTCCACTGCTAAATGTAGAGAAGAGGCCACATTAAAGAGAGTAGGAAAGATGAAGACATGGTCAGGAGCTAAAGGGACAGACGGAATTGTGCATGGGAGGGAGGAACACCATGTGTCCAGAGAGGGGAAAGATACAGACTTTCACCCCAGGCATCCCATATAATTATAAATTGTTCAATTACCCATAACATTTGGCTTTAAAAATCAAAGGGGCATAATTTTACAATTTTATGAGTTCTTAGAATCAGTGGGGCTTAACACATGAACTTTAAAATAAACCATAGTATATAAAAAGAAGGGTAGGAATCAGAAACCATCTCTTTCCATTTTGTTTCAAATTCTCAATCTGGCCTCCAAAGCTCGGTGCAGATTCCATTTTGGGGCACCCTGGCAGTCTACACTTTGAGAACCTATTTATAAATCCTGAAGGTCATCCAGGTCTACCTTTGTTTCCAGAACTCTGAAAATTTTGAAATGTATTCAAGACAACTTGAGTAATGAGTTTGCTTTGTGAGGAATTGAGAGTTTGGTTCAGGTTAAGTAAAACTTAAAATCCTTTTTTTTTAGGTTCAAATTAGGCCTATTTTTAAGAAGTTGTAGTCTCAAAAAGATTCAGAGTAGAAAATCTATGAGAGTTGAGCACAGCTGGGCCAACTTGTTTTGACTGTCCTGGAAACAGGATAATTAGACCCATCAAACTGCCAATGCACCAGGCCTTTGGGTGGTTACTTCTTAATTATGTTCAGATTTTTTTAAGACTTTATTTATTTATTCATGAGAGACAGAGAGAGAGAAAGAGAGAGAGAGAGAGAGGCAGAGGGAGAAGCAGGCTTCATGCAGGGAGCCTGACGTTGGACTTGATCCCAGGTCTCCAGGATCAGGCTCTGGGCTGAAGGTGGCGCTAAACCGCTGAGCCACCTGGGCTGCCCCCAGATTTTTTTCTTATTATTTGTCTTGTTTGGTATAAAAACAGTATAGTGATCAAAATATAAATCCAATTAGTATTAATATTGGAAAAAAATTAAGATTTTATTAACTTTAAATTTCTAAAATATTATTGATATCATTATTTGAGCAAGGATATAGAGATCATGTCTCTTTTCTACGTACCTTCTTCTGGAGATCCTGTACAGATAAATTGATTAAAAATATTTTTTATGGGATATCATGTGCTATTTTTGCTTTAAAGAGATCAGTATTAATTTCTGATTTCCCGTGAAACCAGTTTTGTAATCGTCATATATTAGGTAGGACTAATACTTGTACTTACAACATTTATAGAAACAAATATAAATAAATAAATCTTAAAAACATAAAAAGGAAGAAAAGTGAGACAAACAAGAAACGGAAACAAAGTGCCAAAAGGAAGAGTATTCGAAACTCACATAGCAAGATTTTACATTATTTTGAACTTAGTATTGCCATTTCTAGTTTTCCATATTATTAAAAATTGTTCAATTATAAATCAATCCATCAATTTATATTTCCCTAAATCTTTTCCTTTTTTTAAGATTTATTTATTTATTCATGAGACACACACACAGAGAGAGAGGCAGAGACACAGGCAGAGGGAGAAGCAGGTTCCATGCAGGATCCGGACGTGGGACTCGATCCCGGGTCTCCAGGATCATGCCCTGGGCTGGAGGCGGCGCTAAACTGCTGAACTACCCGGGCTGCCCTGTTTCTCTATATCTTAAAAGAATTGGGAAAGACTTTATCATGGAGCTAGCTCTAGTTTTTTTTTTTTTTTTTTTTTTTTTTTTTTTTTTTTAGTTAAAGCTCTGAGACAAAATTCACACAAGAGTCTTTGAAAATGTGAAAGAAGGGACCCCTGGGTGGCTCAGTGGTTGAGCCACTGCCTTCGGCCCAGGGCGTGATCCTGGAGACCCGGGATCGAGTCTCACGTTGGGCTCCTGCATGGAGCCTGCTTCTTCCTCTGCCTGTGTCTCTGCCTCTCTCTCTGTCTGTGTCTCTCATGAATAAATAAATAAAATCTTAAAAAAAATGTGAAAGAAGATCTTTATTCATCACATATAGACTAAGAAATTCATCACATATTACCATTTTCCCAATTGAAAAGAATAATGTCTTGATCAGTAAGTCATTTATTTTTTTGTATATTTTTTTATTGGAGTTCGATTTGCCAACATATAGCATAACACCCAGTGCTCATCCCATCAAGTGCCCCTCTCAGTGCCCGTCACCCAGTCACCCCAAACCCCCCACCTCCCCTTCCACTACCCCTCGTTCATTTCCCAGATTTAGAAGTCTCTCATGTTCTGTCTCCCTCACTGATATTTCCTACTCATTTTCTCTCCTTTCCCCTATAATCCCTTTCACTATTTTTTATATTCCCCGTATGAGTGAAACCATATAATATTTGTCATTACTCTTTAACTGTTTTTCATTTAATATGTGCAGAGTTGAAGAAATAAATTCTGGATTTTAAAAAGATTCATTTATATGAACAAACTTAAAAACTAAACTAAAATAAAAGATTCATTTATTTCTCTGAGACAGAGAGCAACCGAGGGGAGGGGCAGAGGAAGAAGGAGAAAATCTCAGGCAGATTCCCTGCTGAGCGAGGAGCCCTTGCCAGACTCAATCTCATGACCCTGAGATCATGACCTGAGCTGAAATCAATAGTCGGATGCTCAACCAACTGAGCTACCCAAAATAAATTCTATTTTGGAAGCAGGTATTTAACTCTGTTATTCAAGCACAGGCTTAAGAATCCACACATCTTTCCTCATGGCACAGAAGTCACCCCTACCCCTGGGTACCTTCCATTTTCTCCTCTGGTCCATTGTGTAGACCACCATTCTGCCTTCTATCAGGTTAGGTTCTATCTGGTTAAAAATACTGGCCTGCATGAATACTGGGAAAGGGATAACTCTCTGAGTAATACCTTCATTTTTTCTGATCAATTCCTCCACGTTGCTATGGGTGACCACCTTACTTCTTGAAGGAAACGATCCATCAAAAGCCAGGTCCTTTGTTTGCTACCTTGCACCATAGTTTGTCTCTCATCTTGACCTCTGACCAGCTTTATCTTCCCCCACACCTTTATCTTTTCTCTAGTCTTTAACATTTTATATTTCTCTGAGTCCTTCCCTTGTGCGCGTCTGTGGGATACACACACACATAAATCTGGCTCCCCTCATTTGCAAAAAATGAACAAATGCAAACCCTATTTAGTATGGACACCAGCTATTTCTCACTGTAAGGAAATGTCTAAATTCCATGAGGTATAACCTTCTCTTGAACCCTCTGATTTCTTTCATGTCATTACTTGCCTCTTCTAAAAATCTCCATAATTTTGAAACTATGAGTCCCCACACAAACTTCCAAAGAATCTGTCTTAAACAAACTCAAGGCTTTTCTCCTTTTAAAAAAAAATCTTTATCAGTTATGTGATTTTCAGGTAATTAACCTAACTTTCCTATGTTGTGGTTAATTTGCTACTTGAAAATGATACAGCCCTCATAAAGCTGTAGTGAGGATTAAGATAATGCATGAAAAGTGCCCAGTCCTTTAAAAGAAGATAAAGAAAAGATGGCTGGGGTTTTTGTTTTTGTTTTCATTGTTTGCTCTTCCTCATGAACACCTTTTGAAGTCATGGGCATCAAAAGCAATGCTATCTTCAATCCCTGAGTCATTTGATTATCTCCTCCTTTGTCCAGCTCACCTTCACTTGACAGTTAACTCTGCGGAGTCCTAGGAACTTATCTGTTAGCTGACTTTTAGGTGGAGTCCCTACAGAGTACGCGGTAAAACGGTTGGGGCTCAATAAATATTCAGTGAATGAATGTCCCTCCTTCAGAATGCCCTCCTTGTGCCTGCACTACATTTCTTGAGATGTCACTTCCTCCCCGGCTTCCCCTGTACATCTCTGGGCAGCACACTGGGGAGCAGGTGCGTAAGACTTTCACAGTGAAGACTTTTCATCTCTGAAGACCTCTGCTGGGAAAATGTACTCCTTTCTAAATTCAGAAAGTACAAGAGAGAACTGAAGCTAACGGATCCAGATGCAAAGAGAGATGGTAAGAATCCTGACAAGTTAATCATTTTCGTTTCTCACGCAAATATTAAAGCAAAATGTAATGCCAGCAAAAGGCCTTTGCTAATTATCCTTCAGGAAACCATATAACCAAAGAAATGTACTTGCAAAAAAACAAAAACCAAAGCAACAATAACAACAACAATAGCCCACAAAACTCCTAGACTTCTGATTAGAACACCAGGCAGGTTTATGTTTTTAAATTTAGAAACCAGACTTAGATTTTCGTTCTAAATTCCATCAAGACTTAGTTATAGAGGCTGTGCTCCATATCTCTTGGTCAGAGAGGCCACTATTCCTACAAGGATTGTTTATCGGGGCCAGGGAGAAAATATTTTAAAGGCAATGCAATTCTCATTCTTCCTTAAACAGAAATTTTATTATTCCGTATTACATTTTCATATAACATGTTATTTGGTGCCCCTGGGCCCTTTTGTAAAACAGAAGCCTATGTTGGTAAATGTCATGATAAAATGAAATCAAGGATTATTAAAGTGGTAAAACTTTCATTAAATATGAAATCCTATATTTACTACCTTAGACTCAGTGACTTCAATACTTGCTTTTCAAAATTTGGTGTCAGTATCAGCTATGTCCCCAAAATAACAAACTGTATTGAACATTTAAGGCATTGACTTTTAATTAAATAAACACAGTTTATATGTGTGCCCAAGTATAAAATAACCTCAAATGTAATTCACCATTTTATCCCAAAATGTTTTGAACACTTGAACTTGAAATATAGGCAAATAAATGAAATAATCAAATGTCTATCTACAATATTAATTATTTTAATGGCCCAGATATTTACAATTATACTCTGGTATGTGTCATCCATCAGCACTTTCTGCAGTGTTGGAAATGCTCTATATCTGCTCTAATATGATAGACACTGGCCACCTCTGGCCATTGGGCATATGAAATATGACTAGTGCAACTAGGGAGTTCAAAGTTTACATTTCATTTTAATTAATTTAAATTTAAATTGGCTCATGAGGCTAGCAGCTACCGAATTGGACAACATGGCTTTAGAAAACTGAAGATTCTTTTAGAAACATTGTTCCTTTCCACTCTCATTCAAAGTTTTCACATAAGTCTTAGTATTATCATCACCACCATTACAGTGATGTTAGATCTATTATTTAATCTTTTCCACTGCACATAGTTTTCTCTTCTAAGTGTTTTAAGATACAAGGAAGATTTAGAAGAAAATGGTGTGTGCGGAGATAGGAGCATAGAACAAGTGTCCTGATACTTATGTGTAGAATGAGATAGAAGAGAGGAGACATGCAATACAAGCACCATTCTCTTTGAAGATAGTCCTAAACCTAGCTGGGATTTAGCACTTTGTTCTTTTGAATTCTAAAGAACTGAAGGATCCACGTCGAAATTACAAAGCCTTTCATTCTGCAAATTATTTTCAAGTGACTGTCAAAAGACTCAATTACAACCATATCCAACACTTGCAATTGTGAGACCTTACCCCCAGGAATAATTATAAAATCTGTTTCACAATTCTTTCCTTTTTTTTTTTTTTTTCTAACCCATAAGAATAGTTTTTTGTTTTATTTTTTTAAAACATCAAAATCTAGCACAGTTTGAAATCATTTCAGGCAAACCTGAACTTTTTTTTTTTTTTTTTCAAAACAAAATGATTGAGCCATTATATGAGACACTTCTTAAGGACACATCCTCTCTTCTGACGGATAATTTTGAGGGACAACCATTGCCTTAATTTGGTACAGGAACTTAAAAAAATTACAGAAGTGAAAACTGAATATTACATCTTTAAAAGTTGTGTGTTTTCTTTACAATAACATGAAATCTTTCCTATCACCAAGCCCTCTTTAGATGTTTTTCTTTCCTAATCCTCAACATAGCATAGCAGCCTATGGAGACTGATTTGAATTTAGTTAGGAGTGATTGGTCCTTCTAAACACCACCAAGTGGCAACAACACAGAGGCCTAAAGGCTCCTTACAAGCTGATACAGGGGCACAGGTATCACTCCCAGGATTTCCTAAATCATAAGCATCTAAATAACAATGAGTAACTACGTGATCATTTTGTATCTCTAGATATGTACAAGTAACATATATAGCTATGTATTTACTGACAAATCAAAGAAAATACCCCCGCTGTCACTCCTACAATTAGATTAATAAGCCATTCTCAACCGACTCTCCAAACTTTCCTTCGAACTGTCTTTACCTCAAGATTAAATGAATGATGCTTAATATGTGCCATTTAGTTCTGCTTTATTACTAAGAATTCCTTGAATGGGGTGAATGAAAAGGAATGTTAATCTACCTCAATCCAGAAAAAAAATCCTCCTATCCATAAAACGAAATTAATGATCTCCAGAAGCAAATAATTTTAGTGTGATGATGATCTTTGAAGAAGAATTAAGGTGCTTTCAGGTGCTCTGCCTGGATCTTTAGCTTAATGAGGCAGATCAATCAAGAGGATAATGGCTAGATGGATATTTTTGTTGTTCTATTTTTAATGAATAAGAGACACTTGTATTCATTAAAATTATAAAAAAGATAAATAATGAATCACCTCAAATTACAGAATTTCCATATTTCTTTTAAAAAGTGACACTGTGTCTGCCAATAAGAGCCTCATATAATATTTATGAAAGACTGGCTTTCTGTAATGAGAAATTCAACAATTATCATGGTAATAACTTGAGAGGCAAGGATGAAAAATATGGTAGTAAAAGCAAGTCTCAAGTGGAGATGGTGTGTGTGTGTAGTTTTAAACCGCCTGGAGTCAGGAGGGCTTCCAAGGTCTTCAGGGTGAAGCACATGTTCCTCCACGACTGTCCACGTGAATATGAAACTTACTTTATATAAAGCAATTTTCATTTTTCTTCCTTATAAATTTCTCATCATATTATATTAATGATTTCTCCGACCCAAAGTTTACATTCTTCCCTGAACATCTCCCTGTCATTTCTTTACTTGTTTTTTTAACCCATGTCACTCACTTCATCCACATTTTTCTCTGAGAAAATCTTCCTTTTATTAAATTTTCCAAGTTATCTTTCAATAATTTGATTTCTCCTCCTCCTTCTTTTGAAACAGTTGGACACAAGAAATCCTTCCCACAAATGGTTTGTAAAACTGTTGAGTAAGAAATCAACTTCTTTTTCTGACTTTCTTTAGAAATTGTGACACTAGAACAACACAAAACTCAAGTTCTGGTGATGGAATTAAAACTTCTATTTGGGCCCAATTCTCTGCTTCTTTTATCTTTAGGATTTTGACCTTTAGCCTATAGTTATCAGCAAAGGTCAAGTTATAAATCTAAGTACAAAAACATTTACCAAAAAATTTTTAAAGTGGTAGAGCATTGAAATATTATGACTAGAAAGAATTTATTAAGATGCTATTTTTAGGAGTGTATATGTGGTTTAATTGGGCATAGACTTTTATCAATAAGTCTTTTCAATGAAATTACTTTCATATTTTGCAAAAAAAAATCAATCTTCTATTCATATTATATGAGACAAGACTACGTGAAAAACACCACAGAAGGAAATAGAACTAACAAGATATTATGGGGAATTTGTATTTCTAAAGAAAATATATTTGTTATGATTTTTAAATATTTCATAGCAAATTATTTCAACTATACCTCTAATTACCATAAAAACTATATCAAGAAGCATGCCATATTTTAACATGTCTAATTTTAAGATCTCCAAATGCAAATAATAAAGCATTTAAAAGCATGACAATTGGGTTGCCTGCGTGGCTAAGTGGTTGAGCGTCTGCCTTCAGCTCAGGACTTGATCCCGGGGTGCTGGGATCAAGTCCTGAATCAGGCTCCCCATAGGGAGCCAGCTTTTCCCTCTGCCTATGTCTCTGCCTCTCTCTCTCTCTCTCTCTGTGTTTTTCATGAATTAATAAATAAAATCTTCAAAAAAATTTAAAAATAAAAGCATGACAATGTATCCTGTCATTGCTTAGAGCTCTTAAATGTATATACTTAAGGCTAGTAAAGATATAATATAATAAGAAATAGATTGGAAGCAAACTGAGCAAATAGTGTTCAGAAATGCATCTTATTTGATATGGAAGTTAAGTGGTTCTATCAAAATGTTTTAAAACTTGAGAGATAAAGTAGTACAAAGATCTACAGGGAATCTTATCTCATTCTGTACATATGAGTTCAAAGATTTCTATTGAATTCTTTTTTTTTTTTTAAACTTCTGATTATTCCACATAGACCATTGGGAGTAAACCAAATTGGGGGCATTGATCCTAATTTCTGTCCTTTTTGACCCTTTTCCCATCTTCAGTTCTTGCTTGCAAGAGTGTTAAAAAATGTTTGTGTCAAAATAAAGCTTGGATAATAAAATGTGGATTAGTTCAGAATGAAAAATGTTGGTCTCTTTGCACAGGTTATTATATTAGCTAAATGTTCTTATTTTATCTTTTGATGTGGCTGTACTGTTACAAGTCATATCATGAAAGATGATATTTGTCAGTGTAACAAACTGCATTATACTAGCTTTTTACCATGGAAACAAATTCATGACTTTCAAGAGGATATTTTTTTTAAGTACAAATAAATAATTAGGGATCCCTGGGTGGCGCAGTGGTTTGGCGCCTGCCTTTGGCCCAGGGCGCGATCCTGGAGACCCGGGATCGAATCCCACATCGGGCTCCCGGTGCATGGAGCCTGCTTCTCCCTCTGCCTATGTCTCTGCCTCTCTCTCTCTCTCTGTGACTATCATAAATAAATAAAAATTAAAATAAATAAATAATAAATAATTAAATTTTATATTAAATATTTAAATGTATATACAATAAATTATATATGTAATTATATAACATAACAGTATGTTAATTATATAATTAAATCAATATTATTAAATATTAAATTAAAATAAATATATTACATAATTACATATATGCACATATATAGTATATCCAAACATACACATAAAGGAAATAAAACGGAGAAACTTTAAACTAAATATGACCTTGAGAAATTTTTCCATATGTTGAAAATTTTTCAGTTCATCTGACATAGCAATAAATACACACAGGGGACTTTATATACATTGATCCTAAATTCATTTACTTCAAAACATAAAATAAATTATTTTTATTTTTTCCTCCTAAGCCAAAGCTAGGAATAACAACTATCTCTCTATAGAACCCATTTTCTTGGGGCAATGGAGCAAGGGAGCAGACTTAACCCTTTGCCTATTTTTTAGAATTCAAAAGGCTGCATTTTGGCTAATTTTTGGCCATTCTGTGTGTAGAAAAAGAGATAGAGATAAAGATAGAGAGACAGATAAAGAGATATATTTTTATATAATATAAAATATATATGGTAACAATCATCTATACTTTTCACTTACATGAAACTATAAAATCACTTAAATGTGTGTGTGTGTGTGTGTGTGTGTGTGTGTATTAACAGGGGGTTGATAATTATGTCTATGAAGATCTCTGCACTGATCATCAGTTATAAACCTAATTTTTTAAAAATTAGAGATTAGAGAATTATGGGACCCCTGGGTGGCTCAGTGGTTGAGCGTCTGTCTTCGGCTCAGGGCCTAATCCCAGGATGGAGTCCCACATCAGGCTCCCTACAAGGAGGACCCTGCTTCTCCCTCTGCCTATGTCTCTGCCTCTCTCTGTGTCTCTCATGAATAAATAAATAAAATCTTAAAAAAAAGAAATTAGAGAATTAATGTTAAGGGGGTCTTTAGATGCTACCTCATTCATTCACGTCATTTTGCAGATAAAGAAGATACTGGAAAGCAAGTGTCTTCCAAAGGCCAAAAAACAAATAAGTAACAGACATGGGGCTAGAGTCTAAATTGCTGAATCTTCAACTGAGTGCTATTTTTAGCATACCGTGGTGCCTCACAAATGGCATTGTGATACCCTGTTAATTTTATTGTTAATTTGGCTCTTTTTGAAGAATGATAAAAATTAACTAGTATAAGAAATCATTTTAATGAACATGTGATCCTACAAGTTTATTCTGATGCCCTATCCAATAGTAATATTAAAACAGATTCAGTTTAAGATGTGTGTATACATATGAAATTATTTAAAATAAACTGGTTTCTCTAACATTTTCAAGAAAAACTTAACTCATTAGGTAGAGAAATATTCTAATTTTAAAATATTTTTAGGTAAGGAAATTCCATTTGGGTTCATTTGGCAACACTCTTAACACCGAGTTCCCCAATCCTCAGCATCTCTGCCCCCTCAGCTATACCACATGAACACTCCTCTAAAATCTTTCAAGAAAAAAAAGTCTCCCAGGTGATTCAAACATGCTATGTTTTACCAACTCCAACCCTCAGAATGAGAAAACTATATAAAAGTGAGAAACTGGATGTAAAAAAAGGTTGGTTCAATCATTTCCTCAATGACTGTTCTAGCCAAGGAGGGATATGCCATATTGGTGCAATCTTATGTGTGTTCATGGAGCAGATAGTCAAATAACATTACAGTCATCCCTCTTATCCTCTGGGGATACATTCCAGAACCCCAAGGGACGCAGATAGTTCCAAACCCTATGTATGCTATGTATTTTCTTGTGTATACACATCTATTAGAAAGTTTAATTTATAAACAAGGCAAAGTAAGAGATTAACAACAATAATAATAAAATAGAACAATTACAGCAAGATGCTATAAGTTATATGAATGTGGTATCACTCTATCTTAAAATATTATAGTGCATTGTACTGTACTCACACTTCTTGTGATGCTATGAGATAGTTAAATGCCCATGTGAGGAGAGGAAGTGAGGTGAAGGACTCTGGCTGTGGGGTGATGTATATAGCCTTAGGCTACTATTCACCTGATGATTTGTCAAAAGGAGGATCTGCTACAACTAATGGAGGTTGGCCTCAGGTAACTGAAACTGTAAAAAATGAAACCACGGATGGGGAGGCAGTGGGCTATAGGACACAGGTGAGAAAGAAAACTTTAGGGTTTCTTGATTCTATCAACAAATCTATCTGCAACTGACAAGAATACTTAAAATGTCATTGTTTTTCTATTTGTAAAATGTGCATAATTTCAGAATAGGTTCTTTTGAGGATTGAGGCTCATAACATATATTTGTATAAATTAGGAAAAATTTTAAGTGCTCCAAAATTCAAAATATTACCTGTATAAGGAAATTTATCCATTTCGGTGAGAAAATATGTAGCAGAGACCATCAAGAATGATTGGATCAAATATGAAAGAGATTTGAAACATTGGTTTATTTCAGTAAACTGCACCAAAGAATTATTTGAAATAAATCTAGCGTGCTGGAAAGGTAACCAATAAATAGCATGGTTCATATTTGCTAACTCAGTACTGGACACATATTAAGTGAAATATGCTTATGAAATACAAATAGAGAAAAAGAAAATGAATGAGAAGAAAGGGAACTTAGTAAAATGGAACACAGGAGAACAGAGAAGACAGAAGCAAGTGAGTGGGAGCAAGTAAGTTCCTGTAAAATATGTCACAGAAAAATAGTAAGAAAGAGGAAGAGTGCACCCACATCAAGAAAGTACTAACACAAAGCTCCAGATGATAGCACAAAGCTAAGCTAAAGAGCAGCCAGTCCAGATCAGAGCAAGGGAAAGGAGGCTCCAAGGGAAAGGAGGGAAATTCTTCCAAAAAACATAACAAAACAAAAACTCAGCGGAAAGGTAGACGGTATTGAGGGTCGTAGAGAAGAGTTAAGAATAGAAAAATAAGAAAAGTATGAGGAATTATGCAAGCGAAAGAACAGTGATATTTTCCCAAACAAATACTTATCCAAGATAAGAAAAATAAGCATAGTATGGTACTTGGTTCAGCAGTGGACAACATCACGTCACATGGGGTTGTAAACACTGCTCGCTGACCTGCATTTAAAGAGACTGTGAGTCTATTGCAAGAATGAAGGAGGAGCAAATAGGAGAACGAAGTCTATATCCATTCTAATAGACAATCAATATATAATACATCAACTTTAAAAATTACCAAATAGCAATGCAGACTTGCATTTAGAACCATGAATAAAACTACAGAAGAAAAGGCTAAAAGAGTTAAAAGTGCCTCTGTAAGCAAAGCACTAACAGGAAGGGAAAGGGTAGAAGTGCTACTGTGTATCATGGTTAAGTTCTCAATATAATGTCATTTATTTGCACTTTTTTTCTCAAAATACTTCTCTTCTCTCCCTTCCTTGGCAGTGGGGGGTGCAGAGGTGACCTCTGTAAACTACATTTTCCAAGATCCCTTGCAAATTGACTCCTGCTCCATTTCAGTCAATGGGAGACACTGGCAGAAGGTTGGTGGATAGAAGAGAGAAACCAAATCTATTTCCTTCCCTTTCTACTTCGGTGTCATCTCTGCCAGCTGGTATTCTCCAGGGTTCTAGTTCTCCCTGGACAGCCAGGATCCAAGGTTCTAGCTCCCACTTAGTGGCTCTGACTCCTGCCCTTGAGCCCTGAACTTAGAAATAATGGCAGCTTCCAAAGGCAGGTAATCTCATCTTCCCCTGATGTTTCCTCAGACCTTAATATCCCATATTAAATTATTATTTAATTTAATTACTCTACATGAGTTTGGTTTTCTGAGTGACTCTGATACAAGCAACTATTTGATACTTTAATATACAGGTCTAAGTAGGTAAAATTTTCTAAACATTTAAACATCATAAATGTATTTTATAACACTTTACAAATTCTTTTAAAAAATTGAAGAATGGCAAAATCACTTCAGAGGATACTATATTCTCACAAAGTATCTATCTTGAAGGAAATTCTCTGAAATTTCCTTATGGTTGTTAAAAAACAGTTGATTTATTTTACAACACTGCAAATGTGAAATAAGTAAAATATTATATCCCCAAATAAAAGAGCAGAGTTTGCTTTTTCTAAGAATTTATATTTACGAAAACTGCATCTGTGTTTTTATTTTGTCTGCACTGAAAATAAGTGCTCCAACAGCAGATCTACTGCATACATCAATATGATTTGATAGATTAGGGCTTCTTCCTAAAAGGGTTCACAATCCAGCTAAAAGGAAAGACACAGCAGATGTTTTCTCTCTGTTATTTGATACATACAAATATTATGCATTTGAATACATCTTCAAAAAACAGTATAGAAGGGCACATAATGAAAACCAATCCCCCCCCAACATTAATTGTACTCCCCATAGGAAACCCCATTGTCAATGTCTTGTTATCCTTTCATAATTCATATATGCAGATATAAACATATATCCACATTCATCTGTAAAGAGGATGATAATAGCATTCCTATAGTAGAATTTTTGTGAGAACTAAATAAAAAAACACAAAGAAGTTGACATTATAGGTGCTTATAGTAAATACCAGTTATTAGTATTCTCCAGTTTCACCAAACTAAGCATCTACCTCCTTATATGGAAGTAAAATTTATCTGGTCTCCTACTCAGGTTATTTTCCAAGTCTTTGCATGCATGTGTATGAATATATATATATATATATGTTATTATATATAATATGTAAGAATTTATATGTATGTATATGCATGTATATAAGTACATATGTATTCTTCCACATACATATATAAATACATATAGTTAAGAATTTATAAGTATGTGTGTGTGTGTATCATCATGGATTAAAGGATTTGCACATGTTTACTTTTGTATTGCAAGAGTGCCCTCCAAATAAAAAGCAGACAGATACACACACACACACACTCATACACACACACACACACACACATAATATGATATGCATTGTAGTAATGATTCTAAATGTAATAAGATTATAAGGGTGATAGAACTTTTCAAGATGTGTCTTGTGAAGCAGGTAAGGCTTAAACTGAATCTTTAGTACATAAAGAGAAGGGGAAAAGACATGGCATAGAAACAGGCACATTGTGTGTTATAATGTGAGCAAGGTGTGAAGCGGGAATTAGATGTGCCAGCTTCAAAGTGAAGATGCCTGCTTGACTGAAGGGAAAGAAGATGAGGCATGCAAAGTGAAGTCAGATTGCAGAGGAACTTGCAGTCAAATTTCTGAATTGACAGAGAAGATACATGTAGATTTTAGAGCCCTAGAAGATGTCGAAGCAATGGGTTTTTTGTGTGTTTTGTTTTGTTTTAGAAGAATCAGACCTCTTCTCCATCTGGTGATTTCTGTTACTTTTTTCTTCAAGAATGTAAGTGCATATTTTTGGTAAGCCTAAGCGTAATGTGCAAACAAATCAACCAGTTCCTAAAGTATAAAAATTGTTATTTTCTTTCTAAGCAAAATTATTTAAAGGACTAAAAATCAAGTTGTAATGCAATAGTCCAGAGTTTACAGTTTTTATTTTTATTCTCTCTTTTATAGAATGTGTAGATTTTATGATTCTTTTATGATAGGAATTAATCTGATTGGCACCAAGGAGTTTTGAAACTCTTAGTTCAAGCAGCAGGCATACTTCATTATGATATTGAACAACCAGTGTGAAAGGGGCTGGCAGGCTAATTTAGTATTCCAGACCTATCCACCTACCCAGTACTTCCTGGCTGATCATTGAGCTTTGGCTTCTTCTTTTTTTTCCCCCCAAGCTCGTGCTTTCAATACAGAGGATGAGAATAATAATAATTAAAAAATCTGTTTTGCTATCTTTATTTCTGTATGCATATGATTTATATAAAGAATGTATAATCATTTTCACACGAACACTTTACATATGCATTAACCCCATCTCTATTCCCATCTAAATGGTTTGGGTTTGCTTTGCTCATATGCATGGTTTGTTCTATTTTAATTTTTGCCTTATGGCTTTTCTTAGCAAGGTAAGTAGAGGTGAATGTCCCCATATTTGGATTCAGACAGATTTAATTTGAAACTTGGCTAGCCCACTTATTAACTCTGTGACTTTGTTCAGGTCACTTCTGTGAATGTCAGTTTCTTTACCTGAAAATGAATATAATTATACCGCCTACTTCATAGGATTTTTTTTCCTATCAATTAAATAAAATGACAAAGGCATTTAGCAAGTCCCCGGCAGACATCAAGGAAACAATATGTAATAGCTGTCATTATTATTGCTGTTGTTAACTATTACAACCACCATAATTGGAAAACAGAAACAGAACTGAAATTTCAGTGAAAGCCTGAACTGTTTAAAAATACATTGAAGGCATCTCATTCTTTCTCAACATGAAGTGGCTTGTGAGTGGAACCACAACTCTGACTCTGATGTAGAGGAGAACGGGATGTGGGACTCACTAATTCTGTCTTTCTTCCTTCCCCGGCTCTCGCCACTCTATCATTACCCTGGCTATCCTATTCTCTGGGCTCAGATTTCAGCAGATGTGCAGATCTACAACATTTATGAAAGGTAAATGTTTTATCTTTTTAATGTGGTTAGTGAAAACAGCTTTTAAATATGTATACCAAATCCCTGGTATGGATACTCGGGAAACCATAAATAGGTTTATATGAAAGTATTGAGAAAAGAAAAACTTTGAAATTACATTTTTGAGGTAACTTTTTAAAATTCTAATTTCCAATGAAGAATGTGCAGTGTTCATGTAAATATATGCAAATAAATACAGCTGCTTTTCTATTTTATTCCTAAATCTGGCCTTTTGAAATATCTCTGCAAAAATTATTTGCATGGAGGCTGTAATAAACTGTAGGGCATGTATGTCCCTGTTACATAAAACAAAAGTATTCTCTGTATATATACTGCTGCATTTATTATTATGTAGGTTAGAATTGCATTATTGCTCTGTAGATCCTACTGATGGTTTTCATTCAACTGATGTTGGCAAAGGTTAGATTTCTCCTTTTGAAGTTCGCAGCATCTCATGTACAAACTCCATGAATGCAGATCATGTCTGTTTTATGTAAGACTCCATGTCCTATGTTAAATACAATACCCCAAAGTAAAATAAATAAATAAATAAATAAATAAATAAATACCCCAAAGTAATAATTGTTTAATAAGTGTTGAATAACCAAATAATTAATATTTAGTTTCAATATTTCTAATGTTTTCTTGATATTCTTTAGTGTTGAAGCATCTGCACCAATTTCCCTCAAAATCTGTGAGCATGTCTCTGAAATTGAGTGTAAATATTTGTACATCTGATTATGTCTCCTGAAACATTGCATCCACACAGAATAATGGTTTCCAAGAAAAAAAATGGAGTTCAGTTTACCTTGTACCATTATAAGAAAACACATCTCTCTCGGCCATAAACTGTGTTAATAAGCTTGAAGCATCTGGGCTTTTCCTTCAGGAAGTAGTCTCACAAGACAGTAGTGGGAAAGTAGCCTTGTGGGAGGGGAAATCTTGAAGACCCAGCCACCCTTCCAGAGTCAGCACCTTCATCTGACTGCCACCCACTCCTGTCCAGTAGAGACTTGGCACAGACATAGAACCAGAGCAACACCATGATGAGGTTTGTAGCCTTCCTTACTAATCACTTGAGGCTATTTTAAATCCATGGAAGAACAAAAATATCCTGCTCTGTTCCTAAAGCAAGCTTATGTATCTACACCTATTACAAAGCACAGAAAAGGGTAAATGAAAGTTATGTGACAAGCTCAAAGCTGTAGTTAATAACATTGATACGAGAACCCATTCGCTCTGAGTTTTCCTATATTTTGTCCTAAGAGTACAAACTTTCTTATCTCCAAGAAGTGAACAAATATTATGTCTTTGACTCAAATTACAAACTCTAATATCTCACAAATCTTAAAAATTTTCATAGCCTTAGAAGCTATGTTTTCTTGTTCTATTAAACCCATTTCATTGTAACTCTTTTGTTTGTTCCCTTGTATATAACTCTAAGTAGGATCACACAAAAATATGCAATACT
Organism: Canis lupus familiaris; assembly: GCF_011100685.1. Classification (NCBI taxonomy): domain Eukaryota; kingdom Metazoa; phylum Chordata; class Mammalia; order Carnivora; family Canidae; genus Canis; species Canis lupus. The sequence goes on along the minus strand of NC_049237.1, from coordinate 44,107,065 downwards.
ATTTGGAGAGAGGAAGCAAGTTATAAATAACTGATGAACAATCAAAGTGAAACTATTTTTAACGGCTTAAAAATAAAAGTTAAATCAACTTTTGAGTACTTAATAAAGTAGTATATATTGAGTTTTGTAGGTTGATTTTTTTTTTTAAGACTTTATTTATTCATGAGACACACACACACACACAGAGAGAGAGAGAGAGAGAGAGAGGCAGAGACACAGGCAGAGGGAGAAGCAGGCTCCATGCAGGGAGCCCAAAGTGGGACTCTATCCTGGGTCTCCAGGATCACGCCCTGGGCTGAAAGCAGATGCTCAACCACTGAGCCACCCAGGGATCCTTGTAGTTTGATTTGTATCTCGAAATAGAACACTTATTCTTACCAACGAACTGTCCTCATTTGCATTAAGTATCCCCATGCTTTTCCTAAAATGTTAAGAAAGGATATTTCATCTGTTTAATCTGACATACTGGTCAGCAGCTTAATTTTCTAGGATGTGAAATTTTTATTTGCTTGGAGAAATAATTTCCAATAATGCATTCAAGTCTCAGATACACACCTAACCCCATTAAAGACAAGCTTAGAACATTTTTATAATGTATTTCTCAAAATTACCTACAGTTATATTTTTTTATCTTTTTTCCTTTATGAATAGAAGATATATTAGCTACCATCTTTTTCCCCCCTCACTCACCTTGCTCTAGATGAAATGAAGGAGGCAACAGATTCTACAACACTTAACTCACCTTTTCTATCTATAAAGGCAAAAACAAAGATCTAAATGTGAATCCATATTTTTTCTATCTTTTTGGCATTTAAAGCAAAGTGCAGAACATTAAGTATCAATTGTAGTTGTTTAAAACTCCCCACAGGCAGCTCTTTAAGTAAATGGCATTCTAAGAATAATTACAAGTTGATTAAAAAAAAAAAAGATTCAAAAACTAATATCTCTAAATAAATGTTATCCTGCAAGGAAGTTACATGGATAAAAAGCAATGTTACTATAATAATAACTTTTGGCCTGAAATAACAATGAAAAGTGTGGATGGTTCAAAATCTAATTCTTCCTTACAAATGTTATGATCTAAGGCAAGTTATTCAGATTTTTTATGCCTCAGTTTAGGTATCTGTATATGGTAGGTTGTTACAAAATAGCTTCGGATGGAATAGGCCTCCGTAAATGAATGCCTTTGTGTAGTCTCCACCCTCCCTGCCACTCCCCCACCCCCCACTGAATCTGGGTTAGCCTCATGAATTGCTCAGACCAATAGAATATAATGGGTGTGACATATGCACATTCTGGGCTTAGGTGTAAACAGGCTTTGCAGCTCTCATTTTCACTTCTTGAAATCAGAACACTACACTGCAGAAATGGCCTGTCTAGCCTCGTGAAGGATGAGAGTTCATGTGAAGACACATGGTACCCGAGCTGACAGCCAATAGGCAGATGCTTGAGTGAGCCCATCTTGAACCCTTCAGCCTGTTGAGCCATCAGATGATGGCAGGCAACACGAACAGTCCCACGTGGCATAAGCAGAAGAATCATCCAGATTGCCAATCCACATTATCATTAGAAATGTTAAATTACTTTTAGGTTATGAAGTTTTGGAGTGCTTTGTTAAAGAGCAAAGATTACATGAAATACTGTATAATTGTGTAATAATAGTGTTTATCTCACATGGTTTTGTCTAAAATGAAATGAAAATGTACATACTTATGGGGCATCTGGGTGGCCCAGTCAGTTAAGGGTCTGCCTTCAGCTCAGGTCATGATCCTGGAATCCCGGGACCAACTCCCTCATTGGGCTCCCTGCTCAGTGGAGTGACTGCTTCTCCCTCTCCTGCTGCTGCTCCCCTGGCTCATGCTCTCTCTCTGTCTCTTTCTCTTTCTCTCTCTCTCTCAAATTAATAAATAAAAATCATTTTTTTAAAAAAGAAAAGAATATATACATACTTAGAACATTTTCTGGACCATATAAATGCTCAACAGATGTTAATCATGATTATTATCACAAAGTAACTAATTGGAAGAGGACAACACTAATATACACATGCAAATTCTAAAATATTTGTTCAAAATCTGCACATTACTTCAGAATATAAGAAAGAAGCAACAAATAAGGACAAAAACCCCAGTGATTTGAAATGTGGGCAAAAACAAACAAACAAACAAAACTTATGGACATAATGATGCTTTAAATGAGAGACAGACTAGAAGCATAAAGACCACATCCACCTGACAAAACCGTTTTTCTGTTTTTAAAAATATTGCACTAATTATTGACATATAATAAGTAAGAGATTTCATGTAAAATTACACATTTTCACCTTCTGTAAACATCTTGGCAACTTTCAGCATCTAGCCACAATGGCCCTCGCTCCCTTATCAGAAGCATTGTCTAGAGCTGAAGCTTCCTGACAACTTAAAACTGTATATTTTCCAAGCTACATTGAACTCCATCTGCTTGTCACTCATTTATTTACCAAACTGACCCCATAGGCAGTTTGAGTTTGGGGACCTAACTTTAAAATTGAGGCTAAATGGAAGGTTACAGTTATATTTCTTGATTTTAAAGCTATGAATCTCTACTTTGCAAAATCTTAGAAAGTATCTATTTCAACTATCTAATTTAATTTAGAACCAGGTCATGTAACATATGAGGCAAAGCAAGGGCTAGAGTGCAAATATTCTAAATGTAGCTCCAGGCTACTTCCACCTCTCTGAGGGGCAACAATCTGGAGGCTATCAGTTCATGACAAAAATTCAGCATTTGGAGAGGGACTCAGTCACAGCATGTGGGTATCCACGGTAGAAAATAAAAATGTAGTTATAATAGTACCATCCATTCCTTAGCGGTAAGAAATAAAACATGTGACCTGATGCAACTTCCAGATCAGTTAGAAATTTTTCTCTAATATTATATGTTGCTTAAAATCAATATTTGATATTATGTGACAAGCTTCCCAGTCACCCAAACCCAAGGGAAAGTGATTTCCATAGGCTTCTTCAGACTAGATGAACTAACTCATTTATTCACTTCCAATTCTATGCCATTGTAAGAGTTGATTTGGGGATAAAAATCCATCCTACATAGGATTGGAGGATCTCAGCATACAACAAAAGATTTTTGAGCAGCCTACAGGTACTTTTCTAGTGAAGAAAGAAACCTGGGCCCAGTGAGTTAGCTTACTCCTTTACCCCTTCTTCTGTGTTCATAAAGCATGTTGTTCCACTTCTATTGCTGCTCCAAACAGTGATATAGACATATTGACCTCTTCATTACATGAAGTTTCCCAAAATCGGAGCTTACGACTTTTTATCTTTGAAATTAGGTTGCCAGATAAACTCAGATGCTCAATTACATATGAATTTCAGGTAAACAACAAATCCTTGTTTCATATAAAGTGCCCATCCAATATTTAGATAATACTGAGAGTAAGAAAATGATTTTAGTAATAAAAGTGATCCATTGTTCATCTGCAATTAAAATTTAACAAGTTGTTCTGTTCTGGTTTGGTTTTTCCATTTTGCTTTGTGTTTTTGTTTGTTTGTTCTGTTTTTTTGGGTATGGTGGTCTTTTGTTTTTGTTTTTGTTTTTTGTTATTTTGTTGTTGTTGTTTCTTGCTAAATCTGGTAACCCTACTTAGAGAAAAATGTCAAATGCAGACCTCCCATAGAAAATGTTCGATAATGCCATCTGAATATTGAATGGCACTTTTTGCAATTCCACCTAATGATGTGGTATCATGGCTCCACTAACCTTTTGGATGTCATCAGATTCTAATCTGATTCTAGACACAAATCCCAACACCAGTAAGAATAATTAAAACCAAAATAACAATATTGTGTATATTTCTGCAGTGCCTTATGGTTTTCAAAGGTCAGAGGTAGTACTTACTCCTTTTAAAATAAATCCTGAGTAATCACACAATGAAACTGTGACTGAATAAAAAGAACATATGGGCAGTGAAGGATGCTTAGATGATATGATGCATACAAAGATCTTCATACTTCTATAAAGTACCACATTTCTGGTTCATACATTCTCTCTTATATTTTTAAATCAGATCATTCTTTTTCTAGCATGACTATGTAAGTTTCAGAGGAAGAGAAAATAACTTAGGACCCTGCTGGCTGCAGGCAAATAGGCACTTATTTTTCTATGTCACCCCATTTTTATGCCTTGCAATCTCTCAACTGCTAATTAAGAAAAAGGGCAAAATTATATCCTTAAGCGAATAGTCTAGTACCGGTTCCCAGGCTGGGATGTGACAGACACGACACTTGAATTTTGCTTTTCCTTCTTTTTTTTTTCCTTCCTTTCTTTTTGTTATAGCCTTTATATAGCATAATAGACTAACCAAGTACAAGTTGAACAGACTGAAAGGAAGAATTATTTCACACTCCTGCTGATGCTGCTGGAAAGTGTAGAAATGCTTCCTTCAATTTTTAAACTTTTTAAAACAGCACACAGAAGGCAACCTAGCAGGTATTAGGATGCACAATGCCATCTATCTGTTGAAAATATAGTCTAATTCATTAGACACTGATATATATATATGTATATGTATATGTATATGTATGTATGTGTGTGTGTGTATGTGTGTGTGTGTTTTGCTTAATTTGCTAGTTATTTTGTATTGCTCTCTACTGGCCTGAAACTAAGAAATTAAACAGCAGGAAAAGTAATGACAACTAATTTTCTGTTCAAATCAAGGAAATGTTCTGCTTTTCTGTGATTTTAGAAAGTCTCCGATATCTAAAAAGTATGATAGAAGGGATGCTTGGGATGCTTGGGTATCTCAGTCCGTGAAGCCTCTGACTTTTGGTTTTGGCTCAGGTCATGATCTCAGGGTCATGAGATCCAAGCCCCAGGATGGGCTCCTCGCCCATTGGGGAGTCTGCTTCTCTCTCTCTCCCTCTGACCCTCCTCCCACTCGTTCACTCTCTCTCTAAAATACATACATACATACATAGTACTACAGAATGCTTTCATGAGAAATATATATTAACATGGTAAATAGGAGGAGCGGGAGTGTGGACAATAGAGAAAACTAAGCAATGATATTCATTACTCTTAATGGATATGAATGTCCTCAGAGACTAACATTTCCTTCTACCATTTAAGAGAAAATGATCTCTAATCAGAACCAGAATTCAATGAACTAACTGAAGACAGTATAAGATAGGATATAATAATATCCTAGGATATAATAATCTTTGAAAATTTCGTGACAATGTCATCTCTTTGTACTATTTTCCAGAGTTTGTTTCATCTTTTAAGGATGAAATGTTTATCCTCCAGTTGTGGTTCTCTAAGGACTATGCTTCTGGTTTGTTAGAGAGAGATCAAAAAAAAAAAAAAATCTCAGGGACACCTGGGTGGCTCAGCAGTTGAGCATCTACATTAGGCTCAGGGCATGATCCCAGAGTCCTGGGATCCAGTCCTACATTGGGCTCCCTGTGAGGAGCTTGCTTCTCCCTCTGCCTGTGTCTCTGCCTCTCTCTCTCTGTGTCTCTCATGAATATATGAATAAAATCTTTAGATAGATAGATAGATAGATAGATAGATAGATAGATAGATAGATACATAGATGATAGATAGATAGATAGACTTGGGGAAATTGGCTCAGAGACTAACTTCTTTATTTAGAAAATAGAGTTCAGGTTTAATTTCCCAGTTTTTTTCTTCCCCCTACAATTAAATAATATAGGAAGAAGGAGGGAAGAGATCTTCCATGCATATTCAAACTCTTCAGGTGTCATTGGGATGCTGGTGGTAAGTCCCCACTTACTCATCCCTCAGGGCAAGGTATGGGACCATTCCTCTGGTTCCCCTGCTGCATTGCTTTATAAACCACTTCGAAGCAGCCCTTCATTGAGCAGGTCAGGCCAAAGCCAGCCAAGCACCAATGACCAGCAACTGAAGATGTGGTGGCCATCACCACCCACTGTGACCCAGACAGGTTGGATTAGGAAGAGTAACTGCCAGCAGCTCTGACTCCCTGGGCATCACAATTTTATCTCCAGAGTGAGTACAGAGATTCAGTTGCATGTATGGGGGATTTCATAATGAGTCAGGCAGGAAAATAACAGATGGTGTGCTAAGTGTAAATATGAAAATACCCTTGGAGCTGCAACAGAAGGCTGGCACTCTCAGGGGAGTCGAGCAAAAACAGCAAAGACTCCCTGCTGTCTCTCCTCTTTTCTCATTTTTGTCTGACTTTTCAGGGTATAGATTTTGTCAGTAGCCTGTGAGGGCGTTAAGTACTGCCATCTGATTGTCCCCAAACTGATCTACCTGCTGGCTCCCAGCCTCTGATCTCTGGACCTCTCACCTCCTTATCTGTTCACACTTGCTCCCTCATTCATTCATTTCAGCCATTTTCTTTGGATTCTTGGGCTCATTCCTGCTTTCTTTCTGGACTTGATGTAACTGGAAGAATGATTTGAATCCTGGAGCTGTGACTTTGAACATATTTCATGATTGTCATTCTTTTTTCTTTTTTTCTGAGTAATTCAGTAATTCAGCAGTAATTCCCCACCATGACCACTCTGAACCCTTTTGAAATCCTTCTTTTTTTTTTTTTTTTTAAGTAATCATCCAACTATTTCCATTTGCTTCACTATAATTTCCATTTGTCTTATTAAAGTCATCTGGAAATGTTGTCAACTTTTAATGTGCATTTGACCTATGATTTTGGTATAACAATTACCCAAAATAACACTGTGTCAGGGGAGAAGTGAGGACCGTTCTTTCTTAAATCGCATGTGCAATGCTTTTCCTCTCATATAGTTGTATATTTCCTTAGGCAGTAAACATGCATTGCTTCTTTTGGAGTGGATTTAGCTGCTTTGCTGATAAAAGTGTGGACTAGAGGATCCCTGGGTGGCGCAGCGGTTTGGCGCCTGCCTTTGGCCCAGGGCGCGATCCTGGAGATCCGGGATGGAATCCCACGTCGGGCTCCCGGTGCATGGAGCCTGCTTCTCCCTCTGCCTGTGTCTCTGCCTCTCTCTCTCTCTCTCTCTCTCTCTCTCTCTCTCTGTGTGACTATCATAAATAAATAAAAATTAAAAAAAAGGAAAGTGTGGACTAGGAAACCAGGGTTCTACAGAGAAAAAAAAGGACCTAGTACTATATATATTAGACAGCATATAAAGACAACTGAGAAAAACAAAATAAAAAGGACACAATATAAGATGGTAACAGTTTAGAAAGGAGATTATATTTTTGGACTTAGAAATTTATAATGCGATTATTTGAAAACTTTTTACCAGTATTTCAAACTTAAATGAATAAGTTTCTAGAAAAAAAAAGTTACATCTGAATCAAGAAGAAACAGAAAATCTGAATAACATAATAAGAACATGTAGTCTATTGAAGATATAGTTTCTATTTTATACAAAAATTTTCAGAGAAGAAAAGAGAAATATTACCTATATCATTGTATGAAACAAAATCAACCTTGATTTATAAGGGTAGTATAACTCTGGCTTATAGGAAGAAAAGAAAAGAAAAAAAAAGAAAGAAAAAAGATATAAATGTGTGAGATGGGGATATATTAACTTAACTGTGCAAATCCTTCCACAATGTATATGTAACGAATCATCTTGTACACTTAAAATATATTACAATTTTATCAATTATGCCTCAATAAAACTGAAAAAAAAGTAATTATTATTTATTTATTATTTATTTATTTATTTATTTAATTTAGAGAGAGCATGTAAGTGAGGGTGGTGGGTGGGCAGAGAGAGAGGGAGAGAGAATTCCAAGCAGGATCCACAGTCGGTGCAAGCCCTTGGGAGGGCTCCATCTCATACCCTGAAATCATGACCTGAATGGAAAGTAAGAGTCAGACACACAACTGACTGAGACACCCACGCACCCCAAAATACGCAGTAGATTTTTTGAAAAGACAATAAAAGATAATCTTGACTAACCAGAACATAAATGAAAAAATCCTAAATAAAATATTTTCAAATTGCAGGGCATTAAAAAATTATAATACATGATACTCAAGTAGCATATTTTCCCCAGAAATGAAAAGCTGGTTCAAGAGAAAAACCTCCTGGGATCCCTGGGTGGCACAGCGGTTTGGTGCCTGCCTTTGGCCCAGGGCGCGATCCTGGAGACCCGGGATCGAATCCCACATCGGCTCCCGGTGCATGGAGCCTGCTTCTCCCTCTGCCTGTGTCTCTGCCTCTCTCTCTCTCTCTCTCTCTCTGTGTGTGTGTGTGTGTGTGTGTGTGTGACTATCATAAATAAATAAAAATTTAAAAAAAAAATTAAAACAAGAGAAAAACCTCTAATGTCATATACCATTTTGAGAAATCACACTGGCAGTGGCCAGGTGTTGAGAAGAGGAGAAGTGAGGAATTGTTTTTTAATGAATATAGAGTTTTACTTTTGCAAGATGGAAATATTCTGGAGATTGGTTGCATAACAACATAAATATACTTAACACCACTGAACGGTACACTTAGAAATGGTTAAAATAACTCTTATGTTATGACTTTTTTCACCACGATAAAAAGTTTTAGGACATTACAGAAGAACAAATCTAAATTATTAGTGACTATCTCCAAAAGGGAAGAAAACAATGCAGGGAAAAGAGATGATCAACCTCATGGGAGAAGGAGTAAGTTAAATCTTTAGATCGGGGGAGTAGGATGAGACTCACTGAAAAAGTGACATTTGAGTAAACATGGATGTAAATAAGGGGGAAGAGCACTCTAGTCAGAGGAAATGGCAAGGGCCAAGTCCAAAGGGAGAGGACTATCTGGCTCATCAGGTGACCAAGAAGACCTGAATGGTAGGAGATGAGGTCAGAGAAGCAAGGATGTCAGAAAATCACAATAGGTCCTACAGATGATGATGAGATAGAAGAGATGGGAACTCTTTGGAGAATTTTAAACAGAGAAGAGATGTGAAACCTCACATGGTTTTTCTGTACAACAAAGATTGTTCTGGCTGCCCTTAGGAAATGCTCTGAAATAGAAGATCACACACAGGAAGACCAAAGAGGAAGGAGGTTAATGTAAAAAGCTTAGAGGGAAAAAAGATGGTGCCTTAGACTAGAGTGACAGCAGTGAAGGTGGTAGAAAGTTATTTTGTAAATATTCGTATAAATGTGTAGAACTGTCATAATTTACTGACAAGCGAATTGTGGACTGTAAGAGAGAGGGTGCCAAAGGTTTTGGCCTAAGTAACTGATAGATGCAGGCAGAGCAAGTCTGGTTACGTAGGGGCGGCAAATATCAGGTGTTAACTTTGAAATATGATAGAAGTAGAGGTGAATAGGCAGTTAAATGTGCAAATTTAAACTTGAGAAGAGCTGAAAAAGCTAGATATTTATTAGAATCCATTGAAGAATATTAGTATATTTGAACTTTGAACAACATGGGTTTGAAGTGCATGAATCCATGTATACATGGATTTTTTTCAATAAATACAATATGGTACTGGAAATGTATTTTCTATCCCTTATGATTTTCTTATCATTTTTTTTCTCTAGCTAACTTTGTTGTAAGGATTCAGTATGTTATACACATAACATATAAATATGTGTTAATTGCCTGTTTATGTTATCTATAAGGCTTCTGGTCAACCGTAGGCTATTAGTAGTTAAGTTTGAGGGGGGGGGGGTCAGAAGTTACATGTGGATTTTTGGTTGTTGGGGGCAAGGGGTTGGTGCCCTTAACACCTGTGTTGGTCAAGGATCAACTATATTTGAAGTCACAAGTGAGTGTAATTACATAAGAGAAGAAATTCAATAACTACTTTCTGGAACTCCAACATTTCAAAATAACGGAGATGAAAAAGCACCAGCCAGGTGAGTGAGAAAAGCTAGAGAGGAGTAGAAAGAAAAACAGGAGTCTGGTGTTCTGAAGTCGAAGGGCTTCTTGGAGAGGTCAACTGTTCTTGACATGTCTAGTTGGCCACATCAAATGAGAATTGAGAATTCTCCTGTGGTTTTAGCAACATGGAAGTCATAGGTGGTAATGGCTAGCTAACAAAAACTCGGAACAAGCATCACACTTAATGGTAAAACTTGGCAGGCAGTTTCACTGAACTTCTAGGGCGTGGCAAACATGCCCTCTTTCATCAGTTTTATTCAGAATTGTACTAGAGGTTCTAAAAAACAAAATAAGACAAAATACATAAGAGAGTTGGAAAAAAAGAAATAAAACTGATATTTGCCATTTATTTGATGTGCAGGTATAAAATCCGAGATAATCTACAGATGAATAAAGTAAGAAAAGATTTAAAATTTAGTTAGATTCAAGATTAGCATTACAAAACTCCTACTATTCCTATGACCATCTATGTGCTGATATTTAAGAAAGGAAAAAGAAGGAATTGAAGGAGGAAAGGGAGGAGATGTAAGGAAACAGAGCAGGAGAGAGGAAAGGAAAAAAGAAGAGTAACTTGATGTGTAGTGTTTGCTAATTTCCATGATATAACTACTCACACCATGGCTGATTTCCTTTTTTCTTTTATTTTCCTTTTTTTTTTCTTTTTTAAAGATTTCTGTATTTCTTTAGAGAGAGAGAGAGCAGAGGAGGGGCAGAGGGGAAGACTTTTAAGCAAACTCCCTGCTGACTGAGGAGCCCGATGTGGAGCTCGATCCCAGGACCCTGAGCTGAAACCAAGAGTCTACTGCTTATCCAATTGAAGCACCAAGGCACCCCCTCAACCATGGCGGATTTCAGGCTTCTGGTGTGGTGTCATTGAGGCAGGACTAAGAAGAGATACACACAATTGCCCTTGCAAGGTGATGTCAGCTCTAGCATGTCACTAAAAATCATTTAGAAAATTAAATAGGAAAAAAAATTACATTCATAGAAGCTACCAAACCTCTAAGATCTACAAGAAATATAACAAAATGTGCAACAGCATGCAGAGATTACATTTTAAGTGTTTTCAAGAAGAAAAAAAAAAAAAGCCCTGAATACTTCAGAAAATATGTTTTATCAGTGGCTGAGTAGAATAAATATTGTTGATGTCAGTTTGCCTCAAATAATCTGTAATGTCAGTATAATTTAAGTCAAATCCCAACAAGGAATCTTAAAATTTATTTGAAAGAAGAAGGGATCAAAAATAGCTGAGCCAGAGACATCTGGGTGGCTCAGTTGCTTAAGCCTTTTGATTTCAGTTCAGGTCATGATCTCAGGGGTGTGAGATCGAACCCTACATCAGGCTGTGCTGTGGGTGGATCCTGCTTAAGATTCTCCCCTTTTCCCTCTGCCCCTCCCCCATCACCTCTTCTCTATCTCTTAAAAAAAAATAGCTGAGCCAACTTCAAAGAATAAAATGGAGGGATTTGCACTTCTAAAAAACAAGTCAGTAATATAGTTGATACTGGTGTCAGGATGAACAAATACAACCAGGTAACTGCATAAAGAGCCCATAAATGGACATAAGTAATTTTAGAAACTTGTATAACAGATGTGGTATTACACATTAGTGTGGAAGGGGTGGGCTCTCAATAAGTGGTTCAGTGACTACTGAATTTGTATTTGAAAAAATAAAATTCAGATTCTCTATAAGACAAAAAAAAAAAATCATAAAGAGTAAATAGAGGGGTGCCTGGGTGGCTCGTTGGTTAGATGTCTGACTTTGGGCCAGGTCATGATCCCAGGGTCATGATCCCAGCAGGAAGTCTGCTTCTTGCTCTCCTCCTCACTCATGCTCTCTCTCGCTGTCTCTCAAATAAATAAATAAAATCTTTAAAAAAAAGTAAATAGAAAAAATTGCAAAATGTAACTGTGTTAATAGCCCATATTCATAAGGAGCTCTTAAAACTAATCAATATATTAAACCAAATAGATTCATGAAAAGCAATAACTAAAGTTAGAAAAATGAGCTACCAATTTTCTTTCTTTTTTTTTTTTTTTAAACTTTTATTTATTTATGATAGGCACACAGTGAGAGAGAGAGAGGCAGAGACACAGGCAGAGGGAGAAGCAGGCTCCATGCACCGGGAGCCCGACGTGGGATTCGATCCCGGATATCCAGGATCACGCCCTGGGCCAAAGGCAGGCGCCAAACCGCTGCGCCACCCAGGGATCCCGAGCTACCAATTTTCATTTAAAAAACCAAAAAATACATTTTAAAATATTCAAATATACTGAGAATTTAAAAACTAATTTTAAATTAATAAAATGCTATGTGTCTCTATCAAAATGAAAGCAAGTGGGATCCCTGGGTGGCGCAGCGGTTTGGCGCCTGCCTTTGGCCCAGGGCGCGATCCTGGAGACCCGGGATCGAATCCCACGTCGGGCTCCCGGTGCGTGGAGCCTTCTTCTCCCTCTGCCTATGCCTCTGCCTCTCTCTCTCTCTCTGTGACTATCATAAATAAATAAAAATTAAAAAATATATTAAAAAAACAAAATGAAAGCAAGTGAAAATATTGATTAAAAAAAAAAAAAAACAAAAACTTATCACCTGTGCAAGTGCTCTTTTGTCCATACTCTAAGGGAAATGAGAACTCTCAAATATATGGTCCAAACTCACTGAAAGTATAAATTGGTAGAGTCTTTTTAGATTTGGATATATTTACGGAAATTTTAAATATGCCTCCTTTGAACCAAGACTTCAAGGAATGTATCTTAAAGCAAGCAGAAAATGTGTGCAAAGAACTGCATATAACCATTTATGTGAGGATATGGAAAGTGTCTGATATGTTGTTAACAGAAAAAAAAAAAAGTCAATCTACAAAAGTTACATTCAAATGATTTTTTTGTAAAACAAACAAAAAATAATATAAATATACTAAAATGCCTTCAAAATTATCTGAAAGTAATGCAGAAGTAACTATTTGGGGTGCTGGAGTAATGGAGTTCTCTGTTTCCTTATTTATATATATTATTTGTGCTCTCTTAATTGTGAAGTAGATATTACTTATATACTAAAAGAAATCACTTTATAAAAAATTTAAGCACAGCTGACTTGCACTTTCTCTTCTAGAAAAACATATGATTAATACATGCATTATTTTTAATTTATTCTTTTATTTTGGTGCCTTGCCCTAGAATGGGCCTATGTATAAGACTTTTAAACTTGCGGAAAAAGTGGGTAGTATATACTATGATGTACTCAAAATCATCCATTTCCTTTGCCAACCCATGCAACTTGCTCATGGAGTTGTGCATGTGTTTCCAGTGGATGAAGCCCTTTGCATGCTCCAGAATCCAACAGATCCCCATGACTCAACCTACCTACACATTTAAATTTTCACACACACACACACACATACACACACATGCACACACGCACACATTTATTATTCATTTTTTCCTGAATCATGCTTTGTATTAAACTTGATTGTTTACATGCCTTATCTTCTCTTTCTGGTAGACTGTAAAACCAGAGAGAATAAGATGAATGTATCATTTCCTTGGCATCTCTAAGAAACAATTAACAAAATATCCTGCATATATATAGGTGGAAAAGACTTGCTTGTTGACTAAATATCATGAGGACTGTATAAGCTTAACGTGGGCTAATTTGTAGCACATTTTTATAACTTGAAAAATAATTTTTGAAGAAGTAAAAGGCATTTCTATTTTAGTTATAGGTAAACTATGTATAACCAGTTGCATGAATTAATGATATTGATTTGATTATAATTGTATTCAAGAGGATTGTGTTATATTGACGGATAATAGATCTACTATGATTTATAAGGGGGAAATAAAGGTTATAAGAAGGACATTCCCTTCATATTTTTGTCTTCATCGTGAAAGCCAAAATGCTCTTCTACAAAACATACTTTGAGGCTTCTGTTAAATAAAGGCAGACTGAGAATGGATTAAACAAAGATTGATTCCAAAGCACCATTTTCTTAGTTCTAATGAAGTATCTTATTTGGTGGATAAAAATAGACTGATGTATCAAATAAGTTGGTAATAATACCTACCAGTTACTTAGCTGCTGTGCTAAGTGCTTTGTGTTCTCTTTCTCTAAGCCCATTAAGAACCTCATATAGTTCAAAAAGGGTGTTGCCTGTGTTCTTCTCTAGGATTTTGATGGAATCTTGTCTCACATTTAGATCTTTCATCCATTTTGAGTTTATCTTTGTGTGTGGTGAAAGAGAGTGGTCTAGTTTCATTCTTCTGCATGTGGATGTCCAATTTTCCCAGCACCATTTATTGAAGAGACTGTCTTTCTTCCAATGGATAGTCTTTCCTCCTTTATCGAATATTAGTTGCCCACAAAGTTTAGGGTCCACTTCTGGATTCTCTATTCTGTTCCACTGAATCTATGTGTCTGTTTTTGTGCCAGTACCACACTGTCTTGATGACCACAGCTTTGTAGTACAACCTGAAATCTGGCATTGTGATGCCCCCAGATATGGTTTTCTTTTTTAAAATTCCCCTGGCTATTCGGGGTCTCTTCTGATTCCACACAAATCTTAAAATAATTTGTTCTAACTCTCTGAAGAAAGTCCACGGTATTTTGATAGGGATTGCATTAAACGTGTATATTGCCCTGGGTAACATTGACATTTTCACAATATTAATTCTGCCAATCCATGAGCATGGAATATTTTTCCATCTCTTTGTGTCTTCCTCAATTTCTTTCAGAAGTGTTCTATAGTTTTGAGGGTATAGATCCTTTACATCTTTGGTTAGGTTTATTCCTAGGTATCTTATGCTTTTGGGTGCAATTGTAAATGGGATTGACTCCTTAATTTCTCTTTCTTCAGTCTCATTGTTAGTGTATAGAAATGCCACTGACTTCTGGGCATTGATTTTGTATCCTGCCACGCCACCGAATTGCTGTATGAGTTCTAGCAATCTTGGGGTGGAGACTTTTGGGTTTTCTATGTAGAGTATCATGTCATCGGCAAAGAGGGAGAGTTTGACTTCTTCTTTGCCAATTTGAATGCCTTTAATGTCTTTTTGTTGTCTGATTGCTGAGGCTAGGACTTCCAGTACTATGTTGAACAGCAGTGGTGAGAGTGGACATCCCTGTCTCGGCCATAGTAACTTCTTGCAAGATACATCCACGAAGGCAAAAGAAACAAAAGCAAAAATGAACTATTGGGACTTCATCAAGATAAGAAGCTTTTGCACAGCAAAGGATACAGTCAACAAAACTCAAAGACAACCTACAGAATGGGAGAAGATATTTGCAAATGACATATCAGATAAAGGGCTAGTTTCCAAGATCTATAAAGAACTTATTAAACTCAACACCAAAGAAACAAACAATCCAATCATGAAATGGGCAAAAGACATGAACAGAAATCTCACAGAGGAAGATATAGACATGGCCAACATGCATATGAGAAAATGCTCTGCATCACTTGCCATCAGGGAAATACAAATCAAAACTACAATGAGATACCACCTCACACCAGTGAGAATGGGGCAAATTAACAAGGCAGGAAACAACAAATGTTGGAGAGGATGCGGAGAAAAGGGAACCCTCTTACACTGTTGGTGGGAATGTGAACTGGTGCAGCCACTCTGGAAAACTGTGTGGAGGTTCCTCAAACAGTTAAAAATAGACCTGCCCTACGACCCAGCAATTGCACTGTTGGGGATTTACCCCAAAGATACAGATGCAATGAAACGCCGGGACACCTGCACCCCGATGTTTCTAGCAGCAATGGCCACGATAGCCAAACTGTGGAAGGAGCCTCGGTGTCCATCAAAAGATGAGTGGATAAAGAAGATGTGGTCTATGTATACAATGGAATATTACTCAGCTATTAGAAATGACAAATACCCACCATTTGCTTCAACGTGGATGGAACTGGAGGGTATTATGCTGAGTGAAGTAAGTCAGTCGGAGAAGGACAAACATTATATGTTCTCATTCATTTGGGGAATATAGATAATAGTGAAAGGGAATATAAGGGAAGGGAGAAGAAATGTGTGGGAAATATCAGAAAGGGAGACAGAACGTAAAGACTGCTAACTCTGGGAAACGAACTAGGGGTGGTAGAAGGGGAGGAGGGCGGGGGGTGGGAGTGAATGGGTGACGGGGACTGGGGGTTATTCTGTATGTTAGTAAATTGAACACCAATAAAAAATAAATTAAAAAAAAAGAACCTCATATAGTAAGTGGGGCTGCACACAGTTCAACTTGGTTCTATTCACTCTAAAACCAATATTTCTCCTAAATAATAAATCCATGTCTTTACATGGCAAATTAAAAACCAGTTAATAGAAGGATACCTGGGTAGTTTACTCGGTTAAGCATCTGACTACATAGTTCAGGTCATGATCTCAGGGTCCTAGGACAGAGCCCCGCACAGTTGGTCCCCGCTCAGTGGGAGCCTGTTTCTCCCTTCCCCTCTGCCCCTCCTTCTGCTCATGCTCTCTTTCTCTCTCATATAAATAAATAAAATCTTTAAAAATAAATAAATTAAATCAAAAAATTAAAAACTAGATAAAAGCAGCTAATAGTGATTGCAGCAATGTTGTCAAAATTTCTAGTTATACGTCTTGGCATTTTCATGGGTCATAACACATCTGCAGTAGCATTATAATCAAATGGTAATCTCTGCTGCATTTACCATAAATAAAATGATACGTTAAGAGGCTTCAGGAAGACTGTTCTATTAAAATACCTTTATTAATATGTTGGGGGGGGGAGAAGCTCCATTTAGCTGATGTACTTTTTAATAATTATCATGGCATTTCTTCTTGTGTCTAAAAATAGTACTACAACAATCATTTTAACAGTGTGCATTGCTCTAGTTTTTATAGTTTATTTGAATGAAAATAAAATAGCAAAAACAAGTAAACATTCTCTTAAAATACTTTCAAGGAAAGTTTGATGTATTATCATTCACCTAGACTTTATAGAGGTAGTCACTGAATTGATTATATTGAAATATCTCTTTGTTTAGCACTTGCTTTTTATGTAGGCACACAGAGCGCTGAGAGAGCTGTAGGAAAACAATGCCGCATATCATTGCTATTTCAGTCTTGTCTGCTCCTAGGCGTGATCAGCAAACTTCTCATATGTAAATAATTACACACTTCATGGAGTAGTTCCAAACTCACATTGCATATTTCAGATACTGAATAGAAGAGCTACTTCTTTGTCTGCTGTTTTCTTTAGTACTTCAGACTTACTTGTGAGCTTCACAAGGAAAGGATTGTTCTGCAAAGTTGCAGATCCGGTACATTGTTTTGATTATATATACAAAAGAAATATAGGTGAAAAAACTTGTAAGCAAATGAGGAGGCTTAATAAACCATCATATGGGTTATCTTCTGCTTGCTTTTATTCCAGTGATTTGTAATTTGAGTAATAGCTGCCAACCAGAGTTGTGCATCTTTTCTGATAAACTCAGAGACAAAATGTTACATGGGAAGAGTGTAGATTTGGGAACTGGACCAGTCTAGAGACCATGCAACATCACACATGTGAAATGCTATCTAGGATTGCATTGTTGGTGACCCTAACAAAACTACTTATAGGTTCTTTATTCTTTGATACAGAAACAGGAATTGTTGGACACAATCTGCAAAGCTACTAAGATTTGTGGATCTTTTGTCTGGAATCTAATACATTTGATGGCATGCTTTATTGAGGGTAAAAACATTAATTTTTAGCTAACTATCTTCAGTGAGGATCTTTTCTTAAATTGTGTTTTCACATCTTTTTTTTTTTTTTAATTTTTAATTTTTTTTTTTTTTACCACAGGCTAGGATATCTTTTCTCTCTCATTATGGTTACACAATAAGCACAAGTGTGATTTCACTTTGCTTATCAGGCTGTGATGTGTCATGTTATCTTATGTTGCCCTCAAATTAAATGATGAACCTGTAGTAGTTGATGGATAAACACCTCAAGGACTTTAATTCTATAGATTACAAAGCTGCAAGAATTACACAGAAGAACTGAAGCACCTTCTAAAATGTGTTTCTAAATTTCTTCATATATCTTCAATGTGAATTATCAGAAACAATGAACAGATCTGCTTCTTCCCTTTGGGGATTTGAGAGAGGTTTGGGGCAGTTAATGAGATGCTTGAGATATCTAGGTTTATGTAGCAGTAAGTACACACTAGATTCTAGAGAGAGTTGTGATGTCAAATGATTTTTTTTTTCAAGTGCAGTGTATATAATAAAGAAAATGGAGTACTGTTTTCTGAGCTTTTTTCCTACAACACAAGATTTTCACAACATAATTCTCCTTGGCCTCAAGCCCTACATCCAATCATGTTGTGCTCAAGGACCTTGTCAGCAGTGGGTATCAAGAAATATAGTAATTATCACCATCTTGCTAACTGGAAGATGTGATGATAATTATTTTAGAAGTCATAGGAAATACTTCTATTGTTATATGGATAATGAGATTTTACAAATGTTTTAGTATTTTATTCCATCCATGCTTTAAAAAAATTAAGTCAAGTTTACCATCAAATTCCAGATTTTTCTATGTTCATAGTTTTGTTTATGACATCAATTTTGTGAACCAAGTAAATTCAATACAATCTATTGTGGTGCTTGCTGAAGTTGTAGTTTTTCCCAAGAATTACATCATTTATTTTAATTGGGAGGAATTTCTGACTTTTTTTGTGGGGCTTAATGTGTTTATGTTGGGAAAGGAAGTCCCAGGTGTGTAGTCTTTTGGCCTCCACTCTGCCACATAAGAATGGGGCTGGGGGCTGGAATAGTTTCTTACCAAGAGAAAAAGAGCCCACACAGCCTGCAACAGGTTTATCTCCTTGTGTGGGGATATATTTTCCTGTTTCAGGATCAATGAGTATTCCTTTGCTCTGTATCAGTGTGCCCTCAGGCACATCCACAGCTTTCAGAAATGTAGACTCCAGACAGGAGGCCCCAGAGTCCTCCTATCGCAGTAAGAGGGGTATGAATAGATCAGTTGCTCTGTGCCAGCTGCCAGGGCCACCCACTAGCCATGAGGGACCTACACACATTATGGAGCTGACCTTGCTTTGTCTCTTTTCTATATGAGTAGAAGTATTGTCCCATTCTGTGCTGACAATGTTGTGTCTTCTTTGGCCAGTATAATACCAAGATGCAGTGGCTTCTTTTCTTGGTGGCTGGTGTTGTCATGATCTTTGCTATTCTCCCTTTCTCTCCTGTCATTTGTTACTGGTACAGGGTGTACAGCTCAACATGTGGAGAAGTTCATCCTTCTTGGACCTTTATATTCTTCTTCTTCTTCTAATTTTTTTTTTTTTTTTTTAGGGTTTTACTTATTTATTCATGAGAGACACAGAGAGAGGTAGAGATATAGGCAGAGAGAGAAGCAGGCTCTCAGGACCCCAGGATCACTCAACCACTGAGCAACCACTGTCCAGGTACCCCTGGACCTTTGTATTCTTTTTTTTTTTCTTAAAGATTTTATTTATTTATTCACGATAGACACACACACACACAGAGTGGCAGAGACACAGGCAGAGGGAGAAGCAGACTTCATGCCCGCAGCCTGACGCGGGACTCGATTCCGGGACTCCAGGATCGCGCCCTGGGCCAAAGTCAGGCACCAAACCGCTGCGCCACCCAGGGATCCCTAAGGGCCTTTGTATTCTTAATCTGGATGCCAAAACACATTCTGGATGTTCTGGATTACTCTGATATGTAATCTATGTGCATTATGACAAAATCTAGTATATACTTTCATCTTCATTGACCAAAAATAATGAAAAAAAAAAATGAAAGCACCATCACCTTTATTTGAGTACTTCTTCATTGTTTTGGGTTTTTTTTTTGTTGTTGTTTGTTCTGTTTTGTTTTTTATTTTTTGGTTTTAGGTTTTTGGTTTTTGTTTTGTTTGTTTGGTTGGGTTTTTTGTTGTTGTTGTTTTGTTTTGTTTGCTTTTTTGGGTGATAGTAGAGAGGATACTTGATGGTAAAATCTTGCTGGGCACATTTTCTAAGAAGAAAGAACATTGCTATTCGGTTCCCCAATCACACGTGTGGTGGTATCTTCCTTCTAATTTAGACATCACTGGCAACAATCAACTTGTCAGATTTATATAGTAGATGAAAATGGAAAAGATAAAAATCAAGTCCAAGGCTGCTTTTATTTTTGAAGTTTAAATGGTAACTATTATCATTTCATATAGCCCATTATGTATGAAATATGTCTAAGGCCATAAGTTTCCCTCATGAGTTTTCATGAGCTTTTTTTTCCCACCTTATTATATTTTATTTTAATCAATAAAGAAATTACCATCCACTAATGCTCTGAAAGACAAGTTCTGTAGAATTTTGTGTTGTTATTATTTCAAAACAAATAATATATGCATGATTCAACACCAGGACTCAGGATTAGATGCAAGTGAAATTAAAAGTCATTACTATGCAATTCAAATATAAAAAAAAAACAAATATATAACAGTTTGATTGTACTTTAAATTCTATAACAAAATTATATAAATAAATCCAAAACGTAAGCTCCTTTTCAAAAACGTTTAGTAAAATAAAAAAAAAAAATTCTAGCTAATTACCAGGACTAATTTTTTTTAAGATTTTATTTATTTATTCATGCGAGACATAGAGAGAGAGAGAGAAAGAGAGAGAGAGGCAGAGACACAGGCAAAGGGAGAAGAGGCCCCATACAGGGAGCCTGCCGCGGGACTCCTTCTGGGGTCTCCAGGATCAGGCCCTGGACCCAAGGCGGCGCTAAACCACTGAGCTACCCGCGCTGCCCCAGGACTAAATTTTAAGAACAAGAACATGTGGCATAAACAATTCTAGGTTATCTCACACTGAAGGACTCATTTACCAATAATGAATTTATTCATTCATCTAAAACAGTTTCTCCATTTCAACACTATTCACTTTTTAGTCCAGATCACTCTTTGTTGTGAGGCCTGTCCTGTGCATTGTAGGATGTTTGGTAGCGTCCCTAACCCCTAACTTCCCATCAATTGTGACCAGCAAAAGATGTCTCCAGACAATATCCACTCTTGACAAAGTTAGTTCTGGTAGAAAACCACTGATACAAAACCTCCTTGAAGGTCTCCATGGATTAGACACTATGCTGGATTCTAAGGATGCAGAGATGCAGCTCTTAAAAACTCACATCTAGAAGTGGAGATGCATAAATATCAGTGTAAATAATAACAGAGGTATACTAAAAGTACTTTAGTACTTTTACTCAATTTACTTCATTTGAAAATCTCATTCAAGAGAAAACCCTGTCCCACCGTATTCTTTATGCAAGGCTTTATGCTTGAAAGACCCAGTTCCATACATTGTGTGAGAGCAGAATCCAACTCAAAACTTTCCAGTCATGGGGTGCCTTGCTGGCTCAGTTGATAGGGCATGTGACTCTTGATCTGAAGGTTATGAGTTCTGGCCCCTCATTGGATATAGGTATTACTTTTTAAAAATAAAAACAAAAACAAACAAAAAAACTTTGTAATTACAGTTCAATGTGATCCTTCCAGTTTATTGACTCATCAGTAAATCTTACCTCTCTGCAAGCTCCCCAGAATTGCTAGGTATCTGTCAGGTCCATTGAGCTAAGGATATGAAGCTTAGTTTGAAGCTCTCAGTGAGTTCTACAAGTACACATAAATCATGAAGCTAGGAGTGCCTCAGTGGATCAGCTGGTTAATCCTCTGACTCAATTTCAGCTCACATCACAATCTCAGAGTCAAGAGATCAAGCCTCACATCAGGCTCCAGGCTTAATGAAGAATCCACTTGAGATTCTCTCTCTCCCTCTCTCACGCTGTCCTTCCCCCCACTCGCACATACACACACTATCTCTAAAATAAATATTTTTAGAAATTAAAAAATAAATAAAATCATGAAGCTACTTCTAAACTGCATACATTTCCTTGTAACATATCTCATAATGATTCCAATTCCTATCCTAAGAAATAGCTTTCTAAATGAAAAGATGCCAATATGTTTTTTTAACATTTTATTTTATAATAATATATTTCTGGAAGTGAAAATTCTAAGCATTTTGCCCATATCTTCCTATTGGCTTAATAAAGAAAAGAAAAATATGTATTTAGAATAGAGTTAGGACAGATTGTTACTTTAATCTGTCATTGCCACAGTTAAAATCAGAGGAAAACAAATACCATATGATTTCACTAATATGTGGAATTTAGAGTCAACAACAACAAAAAAAAAATGAGCAAAGGAAGAAGAGAAAGAAACCAAGGAACAGATTCTCAGCTACAGAGAACAAACTGATGGTTACCAGAAGGGAGGGGAGGGGTGATATTAGGCAAAAGGGATCAATGAGTACACTTGTGATGAGCACCAGGTGATGTATAGAATTGTTGAATCACTATACTGTACTATTTCCTTGTGGACCAGTTTTCCAGAGATAGTTTCCAGAATGAAGAATTTTTAACATGGCTTATTTATAAGGACAACTATATATTTCCAAAAGGCAGCTAGCTTTTTTTAGGCTTTACTTCAGGGGTTTCACATTATATGTTAGGCACTACTGATTTAATGCTATTTTTTTATTGATATTTTATCTCTCATTGAAAGAGACTGTCTTACGCTACTGTTCAATGTTGAGTAAAGTCTCTATCCAAAGCAATGAGACATGAAAACAATTGGAAAGGGAATGACAAAACTATCATTTCATTAAAAACAATGTGATACTTAAGGACCTCAACAGTGTTTACCCTAACCTCTGTAAGGTTAGGCTGCCATATTTTTATATTACTTATTGAGTGAATCACAAGTCAGAGGAGAAGCAGTAGAAGCTTTTTTGTGATTAGAATGTTGGAAGCTTATTTACTGATTTCTGATTCTTGCCAAACTGTTTAACCAATTCTTCATCTACAATCCCTTCTGCAAGGACTCCAATTATTCTTAGCCCCTTTCTTATAAAGCAACTTTTGATATCTCAAAATTAGGTAATGATGGTTTCACCATATTAATTTAAAATGTTATTCCCATATTTATCAAATAAATGTTTAACTTATCAAATGTTAAACATACATGAAACCCATGACCCAGCATTCCTAAGCATACATGTAGGGTATATGTACACCAAAAAATGCAAATTTTTATAACAGAATTGTTCATAATCAGAATTTAGAAACAACGAAAATGTATGTCAAGGGTAGAATGAAAGATTGTGGTCTTTTTACTAAGTAGACTGTTATAGAGCACTTAAAAAAACTATTTGCATATGCAATAACAAGGATGAATTGCACAGATGTAATGAAAAACTAAAGAAGCCAAACAGAAAATGCTACATCCTGCATAATTCCACTATATGAAGTTCAAGAACAAGATTTACAGAGAATTTAGAATGATGATTTACTAGGAAGAATGCAATAGGTATTAACTGTGAAGAGACAAAGGAAAACTTCTATAATCTTTTAAGTGTTCTTTATTTTAATCTGTGCTGAGCCACATGGATATATATAAATATATATATTTGAAATATAATAAAATATAATATATTGAATTGTACATAAAATAAATATAATATGTAAACATGAGTATATATTTATATACATTTAGTATATAATGCATTTTAACATATATTTAAATGAAGTTAATTAAAATTATGTATTATATATTTTAAGTATGTATTACATATTAAAATGTATCTATAAAAAATCATGGAGTTACATGCTTAAGATTTGAGTACTCTGTTATATTTATTCTCCTACAGTCTCTATTTTTTCCCTACCATCTCCTTTAAATCATGCCAAACCTTCTTTAAAAAAAAAAAGAGTAAAATCAATTTAATTAACATGTAGTGTATTATTAGTTTCAAAGGTAGAGTTTAGTGAATCATCAGTTGCACATAACACTCAGTGCTCATTACATCAAGTCCCTCCTAAATGCCCAGCACCCAATTACCCCATTTCCCCACATTCCTCTCCTCCAACAACCCTTAATTTGTTTCCTATAGTTAAGAATCTCTTATGGTTTGTCTCCCTTTCTGATTTCATCTTATTTTATTTTTCCTTCTTTTTCCCTGTGTTCATCTGTTTTGTTTCTTAAATTCCACATATGAGTGAAATCATATGCTAATTGTCTTTCTCTGACTGATTTATTTCAAGTAATACCCACTAGTTCCATCCACATCTTGCAAATGGTGAAATCTCGTTTTTTTGATGGAATATTATATATCACATGAAATATATGTATTACATATTCTTTATCCATTTACCTGTTGATGGACATTTGGGCTCTTTCCATAGTTTGGTTATTGTGGACATTGCTGCTATAAACACTGGGGTGCTGGTGCCCCCTTTGAATCACTATGTTTGTATCTTTTGGATAAATACCTAGTAGTGCAAATGCTGGGTCATAGGATAGCTCCATTTTTAACCTTTTGAGGAAACTCCATACTGTTTTCCAGAGTGGATGAACCAGTTTGAATTCCCACCAACAATGTGAGACAGTTCCCTTTTCTCTGCATCCTCACCAACATCTCTCTTTTCCTGACTTATTAATTTAAGCCATTCTGACTGTTGTGAGGTAGTATTTCATTGTGGTTTTGGTTTGTACTTTCCTGATGCCAAATGATGTTGAGCGTTTTTCAGGTGTCTAGTGGACATTTGTATGTCTCCTTTGGAGAAATGTCTGTTCATGTCTTTTGCCCATTTCTTAATTGGATTGGTTTTTTAGGTGTTGAGTTTCCTAAGTTCCTTATAGATTTTAGATACTAGCCCTTTATCTGATAAAATATTTGCAAAAATCTCCCATTCTGTTGGTTGTCTTTTAGCTTTGTTGACTGTTTCCTTTGTTGTGCAAAAGCTTTCTTGATGAAGTCCCAAAAGTTCGTTTTTGCTTTTGTTCCCTTTCTCCTTGACGACATGTCTAGTAATAAGTTGCTGTGACCAAAGTCAAAAAGGTTGCTGCCTGTGTTCTCCTATAGGATTTTGATGGATTTCTGTCTCACATTTAGGCCTTTCATCCATTTTGAGTCTATTTTTGTGTATATTATAAGAAAATGCTCCAGTTTTATTCTTCTGCATGTGGCTGCCAAATTTTCCCAACACCATTTGTGGAAGAGACTTTTTTTTTTCCATTGGATATTCTTTCCTGCTTAGTCAAAGATTAGCTGACCATAAAGTTGAAGGTCTATTTCTTCATCTTCATTTTCTCTTCTGTTGATCTATGTGTCTGTTTTTGTGCCAGTACCATACTGTCTTGATGATGACAGCTTTGTAATAGAGCTTAAAGTCCAGAATTGTGATGCCACCAGTTTTGGTTTTCTTTTTCAACATTCCTTTGGCTATTTGGGTTCTTTTTTAGTTCCATACAAATTTTAGGATTATTTGTTACAGCTCTGTGAAAAATATTAATGGTATTTTGATGCAATTGCATTGAAAGTGTAGATTGCTCTAGGTAGCATAGACATTTTAATAATATTTGTTCTTCCAAGCCAGAGAATGGAATGTTCTTCCATGGTTTTTTGTTGTTGTTATTGTTCCTCTTCAATTTCTTTCTAAGCGTTCTATAGTTTTCAGAGTACAGACCCTTCACCTCTTTGGTTAGGTTTATTTCTAGGTATCTTATGGTTTGGGGTGCAATTGTAAATAGGATCAGTTTTCTTGATTTCTCTTTCTTCTGTCTTCTTGTGAGTACACAGAAATGCAACTGACTTCTGTTCATTGATTTTATATCCTGACACTTTTCTGAATTCCTGTGTAAGTTCTAGCAAATTTGGGGTGGAGTCTTTTGGGTTTTCTACATAGAGTATCAAGTCATCTGCGAAAAGTGAAAGTTTGACTTTTTCTTTGTTGATTTGGATGCCTTTTATTTCTTTTTGTTGTCTGATTACTAAGGCCAGGACTTCCAGTACTATGTTGAACAACAATGGTGAGAGGAGACATCTCTGTCATGTTCCTGAAAAGCTCTCAGTTTTTCCCCATTGAGGATGATATTCATTCTGGATTTTTTATATGGTTTTTATAATATAGAGTCATCTTTCCTCTATCCCTACAGTGCAGAGATTTTTTATCAGGAAAGGTGCTATACTTTGTCAAATGTATTTTCTGCATCCATTGAGAGAATCATATGGTTTTTGTCCTGTTTTATGAATGTGGTGTACCACACTGATTGATTTACGATGTTGAACCATGCTTGAAGCCCAGAAATAAATCCCACTTGGTCTTGGTGAATACTTCTTTCAATGGACTGTTGACTAGCATTTTCATGAGAATTTTGGCATCCATGTTCATCAGGGATATTGGTCTGTAATTCTCCTCATTGGTTGGATCTTTGTCTGGTTTTGGGATCAAGGTAATGCTGGCCTCGTAAAATGACTTTGGAAGTTTTCCTTCCATTTCTATTTTTTTGAAACAGCTTCAGAAGAATAGATATTAATTCTTCCTTAAATGTTTGGTGGAATTCCACTGGGAGGACATTTGGCCCTGGACTCTTGTTTGTTGGGAGATTTTTGATGACTGCTTCAATTTCTTTGCTGGTTATGAGTCTATTCTGGTTTTCTATTTCTTCCTCTTTAGGTTTTGGTAGTTTATAGGTCTCAAGGAATGCATCCATTTCTTCCAGGTTGCCTAATTTGTTGGCATATAGTTGCTCATAATATTTTCTTAAAATTGTTTGTATTTCTTCTGTGTTGGTTGTGATATCTCCTCTTTCATTTATGATCTTATTTATTTGGGTCCTTTCTCTTTTCCTTCTGACAAATCTGCCTAGGGGTTTATCAATCTTATTAATTCTTTCAAAGAACGAGCTCTTAGTTTTGCTTATCTATTGTACTATTCTTTTGGTTTCTATTTCATTGATTCCTGCTCTAATCTTTATTAATTCTCATCTCCTGCTGGGTTTAGGCTTTATTTGCTGTTCTTTTCCCAGCTCCTTTCAGTGTAAGGTTAGGCTGTGTATTTGAGATTTTTCTTGTTTCTTGAGAAAGGCCTGTATTGCTATATACTTCCCTCTTAGGACTGTCTTTGCTGCATCCCAAAGTTTTGAACAGTTGCATTTTCATTTTAATTTCATTCCTTATATTTTTAAATTCTTCTTTAATTTCCTGGTTGACCCATTCATTCTTTAGCAGGATGCTCTTTAGCCTCCATGTATTTGTGTTTCTCCCAAATTTTCTCATGTAAATCATGCCAAATTTCTTCTTAATCTTGAACATGTTGGTACCCTGGATCCATATTTTATTATGCAATCACCAAATATATTTATGTGTTTATGCCTGAATTTATTAATGTTAATGTGTTCAATCACCTAAGGGAAATCAGCTTGGAGGAGTAAAAGAAGTATTTATTGCTTTCACAGGCATTACTAACCTTTACCTCTTTGAGGAGGAGCCAGCTATAGATCAAACTATCTTATCTTAATGGAGATGCTTAAATACAGAGCTCATATAAAATACATACTTTTATTATAACTACATGAACTTATTAAGCAGGCACAGGCAATTTAAACATGGAATAATAAGCTTAAATTATGTTAATTATGATAGATTTTGATCCACCTCTTTAAAGACATGTTTGATTTTTTCATATTTGATGTTAGAAATAATTAGTAAATATTGTAATATTGGTATATACAAAGTCAACTTATTGGCAATAAAGAGAAAAACTGTCCAAAAATACTATTTATATCCAATATTTAAAATGTTACAATAAAAGAAAAATATTAGGACAAAAATAACCAGAAAATATTAAAAACATTTTCTAAGGCAAAAAAAGTAAGATATAATAATAATAATAATAATAATAATAATACCATTGATATTTATGGAAGAATAAAAATAGGAATAAATTTAACAAATTATATACAAGACTTCTACATGCACAACTACATAATATCACTGAAACAGATTAAAGAAAACCTATATAGATAGAGGAATATAACTTATTTATAGATTGAAAGAATTAGTGTGGTAAAGATATTAATTAGCCCTTCAGTGATTTATAGGGTCAATGCAATCTAACGAATACCCCAACTTTTTTTTAATTGATAGACACTAAAATGTATATGTGAATACAATGATACAGGAATAGTTAAAGCACTCTTTGACTAGAAACAGCAAGATGGGGAAAATTACTCATATCAAGACTCAAAAGAAAACTACAGTGGTTAAGACAGTTATATTGGCATTAGGTTTAAAGAGAGATCAATTAAATACAAGAAATTCCATTAACAGACTTACATGTACAGTTGATTTAGGAAAAGTAGCAGTATGGAAGAAATAGTCTTTTCAATAAATGGTTCTGGGTCAATTGAATATCTAATATGCAAAATGTATTAAGATTGTTTCCTACTTCATAACATACACATTAATTAATTATAAGTAAAGCTAAAAATGAAAACTAATTCATGGAGCTTCTAGAGGATAATATAAGACTTTATCATTTTAGAGTGGGAAAACACTTTTTTTTTTAAAGATTTTATTTATTCATTTGAGAGACAGATCACAAGCAGGGGGAAGGGCAGAGGGAGCAGGAGAAGCAGATTCCCTGCTGAGCAGAGAACCCAACTTGACGCCGGGCTCCAATCCAGGATCCCAGGATCATGACCTGGAGCCAAAGGCAGACGCTTAACTGACTGAGCCACCCAGGTGCCCTGGAAACACTTTTTAAATAGAATCAAAATCAGGAACCTTAAAACAAAACATTGCTCAACTGGACTATATTAAATTTAACAACTTTCTCTTATCAAAAGAAAACATGTGATAAAATAGTGATAAACAGTGATAAAACCAGCTACAGGAAGGAGAAAATATATACAATATATATAAGCAACATAAAGAACTCCTACAAAGCAATAAGAAAAAGACCAACTGATAAAAAAAAAAAAAAGAAAAGCAAAAAAAGAAAAGAAAAAGACCTGAACAAAGTCTTGTAGAAGAGGATGCTATAATTGACCAATAATCATATTTTTAAATCATTTAACCTCAGTAATAAATTAAAACTATAGGAGATACTATATACCCTCCAGATTTTCTAAAATTAATAACAGACAGTAGTATGTGTTTATAGAGCAATAGGGACTCTCATGCACTGAGATTGAATCAACAAATTGACATAATCATTTTGAAAAAGAGTTTTGCATTATGTATTAAAGTCGAAGAAGATCCATGATCCACATACCCTACAGCCTAGCAATTTCACTCCTATGTAAATACTAAGCTAAAATTTATTCTAGAACATACCCTCGAATGTTTACTGCAGTATTATTGGTGAAAGACAATCCAGTTACCTACCAAGAATACAAAGATACCTAGTGATATGTTTTTATAATGGAATATCATCCAGCAAAGAAAATGAATGTATATAATGGTATAGATAAATCTCACATAGGTAATTTTGAGCAAAGAAGCCAGGCATATGGAATGTCATACTATGATTTTATTTAATAAATACTGTTATTTAGAAATTCAAGAAAAGACGCAGAGCCAAATTATAATGTGTGGGAATGAATGCTTAGGTGTGTGTGTGAAAAAGTCATAACCAGAGAAGTCAGAATAGTAGTTAATATTATAAGGAAGGAAGGGTAGTGATGTGTAGGAGGTATGAGGGTGTTTCTAGGAGCACCTTAGAGAGAACATCTTGGCTATAGGAAACATTATAGTGCATTATGGGAAAACACTTAATGGGACAGAGACCCTTAAGAAGCAGGTGAAGTAGTCTAGGCTCAGATTATTCAAAGTATGGCCAGCAGTACAGCAGCATCAACATCATGTGAGAGCGTATAAGAAATGGAGGACTACAAGCCCTAATTCAAATCTACTGAACTAGAATCTATTATTTTAACAAGATCTCCAAGTAATTCCTATACTCTAATTTTAGAGTAGACTTGGCGTAGGTAAACAAGAGGATAAGCAACTCATTTAGGGCTGGGAAAATTAGCAATTGAGAAGGTCAGACAAAAAAAAAGGAAGGAAGGAAAAAAAGAAGGGAGAGATGAAAGGAAAGAAAGAAAGAAAAAAGAAAAAGAATGAATGAAAGAAAGAAAGAAAGAAAGAAAGAAAGAAAGAAAGAAAGAGAAAGAAGAGAAGGAAGAAGGAAGGAAGGAAGGAAGGAAGGAAGGAGGAAGGAAGGAAGGAAGGGAGGAAGGAGGAAGGAAGGAAGGAAGGAAGGAAGGAAGGAAGGAAGGAAGGAGGAAGGAAGGGAAAAGAGAGAGAAAGGGAAAGAGAGAGAGGGAGGAAAGAGAAAGAAGAAAAAGAAAAAGAAGGAAAGAAAAGAAAGGGAAAGAGAGGAGAAGAGAGGGGAGAGGAGGAGAGGGGAAATGAGGAGACAGAAAATCATTAATATAATCCAGAAACCTACAACTTCCAAGGCCACATGGGCCCTGTTTTTTTATAAACACCAAGTCCTACCCTGAGACTCCTTACTCAGTTTAGAGTGATCTATTTCTTGCATACTCTCTCTGCTACTAAAATTGCAAAGTATTAACATTTTATTTATAATTCGTTTACTTCATTTTTAGAAATAGATCTGGTAGTAATTGTCCGTGTTTAATGTGTAGAGAAAATTTGTTCTTCACACTTTAAGATTTATGAAGCATAACCTTTTGTAAACATGTAAAATTGACAATTGCCGTAGAAATTACCTATAAAATAATAAAAGTTAAATAAATGGTACTGCTGTCCTTCAGACTTTAACACCTGTAAATGGAAACTTAAAAGCCTCCTCTGGCTCAATTTAGGTAATCATAGACTATTTAAAGTCATATAGCAGATAAGCTGACCTTGGTTCCCCTTCATTAGAGAGTTATCACCCCCTGATTAATCCACAGATATTTTTACTGAGGTCCCGTTATCTTCAGATACTTGTAGTCATTGTTGTGTTTAATCCAAATACAAGTTTTTAAGCATTTGAAATGAAAATCATGTAAGCAATATCTTGGATCTGGATAGTAAAAGGGAAAAATGATAGTTTAATATTTTCTCAGAGTTTATACATCTGAAGTGAAACGTTACTCTACAACAGCTTTCAGTACAAATGCAGTCATAGACAGGAAACCAGAAATGTTTTTGAAATGTGTTTTACAGTTTGAGGTGACCCAGGATGAGCGCCAGAACTGGCCAATACAAATTATGCCAATTATTTAGTGCTGACGTCTATTCGTATTAGTGTCTGCCTTTGTGATACCGATTGGTAAAGACTGAGGAGTTCCCCGGATTATCCTTATTATTTGCAGATTTCATATTTATAAATTTGCCTACCCACTAAAATTTATTAGTAACCCCCCAAATTAAAACTCTTGGTGCTTTGAATGGTTATTCATGCACATGTACAGGACAGGAAAAAAAATTTGAGTCCTTCATCTCAGACATTCCCAGATGAGGTCAAGAAGCTACCTCTGCTTTCTTGTCTCAGCTCTTAGAGAGATAACCAGAGAGTGGAGATGGTAGAGGCAGCCCTGCACAGCACAGAGCAAGGTGCTCCAGCTCGCGGGCTGCTTGCACAGGGGTCTGAACCCCTACCCTGTTGGGGGGACGGCCTCAGGCAAGTCTCTTAACATTTTGGGACCTTGTTTTCTCTTTTAACATTTTGGGACCTTGTTTTCTCTTTTATAAGTTAGAATAGAAAAAAATGCTAGAAATTAGAGAGAGAAAATAGAACATTCCAGGATGTGTTGTTTCAAATTTAGGACTACATAATCTACATGAGATACGTATATATTTTGTACATAGTACCCCAAGGAGCAATGACTCAGCATTTGCTAACTCAAGGTTGGAGGCAACTTTATGAAACATACCTGCCATAAATAATGAGAATCAACTGTATACGAGTAAAGATAAATACCTACATACATACATAGATAAATATCATCTCTGTTGCATTTGATTTTGTTTTAAATAAAAATATAATAATTGTTTATAGAATATATATAATGATCCTTATTTTTGGTTACAAATTTTCATATAAACTATGTAAAAATACAAAACTGAAAAAATTATGTATGACTTTATCCTATGTAAAATTATCACCCCCAAGTAATGCTGTCATTTTGAAATAACGTCCTTTCACTTAAAAAACCAAGGGGACTTTTGAGTTTTTTGTTGCTGTTAACAATTTTGTTAAGTTTAACTATTTCTTCTTTCTCTTTCCCTCTCGCCTAAAACTTATAGGTGTATACATTAGCTTGATTTTGAAAAAAAACACCCTCTCAAAATTGTGCTTCTCCAGTTGTCACTATACAGAATTTTTCTCTTGTAGACTGACAACTTGCAAAGTTCCATTTATAGTCTTTACCAGAACCTAAGTCATTGGAGCATTTTATTTAATGCTGTTTATAACCAACTTCCAAAAACACTAAATGCCAATTGCACTATACTTTGAAAAGAAGCTATTTATCATATAGATTTATTATCATATTTTGTTTGTTGCAGAGGAGAGGCCTTTTATTTTATGTGAAAACTGACTTCTGATTTGATTTAGTGGCAATTTTTAATTTAGGTTTTCTAGTTTCATTTTATTTTGCCTTTTCTCTAACCAAATAAAAATGTCCCAATACTGCAAAATGTGACTGTTTCATATAAACAAAAGCAGGCTCTAACATAGCAAAAAGTTATACTAAAATACGTAATTAAGATACTTATTTTTAACTGAAAAAAACATTCATGAAAATAAAACAAAAATTCTAATTATTAGGCATATCTAAGTATTCACAATTCTATACTCTAACCACCTGTTTTGTGACAGATGCTCTACTCTTGTGACTAAATGTTAAGCAAGAGAAATTTGCTTTTCATCTTGGCCACCTAGAAATAGTTATTAAAAATAGAAAAATATTTAAAAAGACCTGTAGTAAGGAACTAATCTTATATACATGGTTACGGCTGATATTCTGTTAGACCCTACAATCTTTTTCAAATAAGATGCAAACATGGCACAATACACTAAAAAGTTTTTCAAAAACCTTTCTATTTATATAGTGTTTTGTTTCTGAAAGCACTGTGGAAAACACATACACACCTAAAAAAGGCGAGAAATTTATTAGGGTTACAAAATGAATAAGTGGTAGAACAAGAGACATAATTTAGATTTCATCCCTCATGGTCGTATCTAATGAACTCCTCATTGCTCTTCATTTCCTAAAGTATAGTGTTGTTTTGCAGAGAAAGAAAAAACAGTTTACCCTTTTTATTCCCCAGTAAGCTATTAAAATATAATATTCTTGGGGATAAAGACTTTTCACTTTGCCCTTCTAGGTGTTTATATAAAAAATAATTGATTCCACTAAAGATAAGTGGAGGAAAAACAAAATTAGAATCAAGAATATAAGGACTTTCCAAACACCATATGAAAAGTTTATTTTTTAATTCACTAAAAGAACACCAATCATGTTTCTGAATCACTTTGAAATTCCGTTTTGGTTCCACCTATTAAAATTCGATTTCATACAATTGAACTTAACCCAAAACTCTATTTCCAGTGGAACTGGATCTGATTTGTTTAAAAGAGAGCTAGATCTTTGTCTATTACCCATTCATTGGCTTACAGCCTTACAACCAGAAGGTATGCACAATAAAATGTTGTCATTCCAGCAAGAAAAAAAGAGAGGGTAGAGAGGAGGGTGTGCAGAATTGTCCTGTCCTGTCCTTGCAACTGTTGAAAATGATCATAGACAGATATACTTGGCTGTATGTCCTTGTTTGTCTCCTCTCACCAAGGCCTTTCAGGCCATTTGATCTAATAGTCCCTTAGCCTCACCACCAACTCTATGCCTATGTTAGTGATTTATTGCTGGCTAACAAATTACCATGACTTAGTGGCTTAAAACACCACACACTTATTAGCCCACTGTTTCTATGGTCAGGAGTCTAGATGCTACTTAGTTAAGTCCTCTATTTTAGCCTCTAACAAGGCTACAATCCCGGTATTGGCCAGGCCTGGCGTCTCATCTGAGGCTCTACCAAAGAAAGATCCACCTGCCAAATTTGCATGGGTTCTGGCAGGATTCAGTTCTGGCAGGTTGTCAGACTGAGTTCCTCAGGTCCTTGCTGGCTGTTGGTTTCTTGCCACTTGGGCCTCTTCAAATGGCAAGCCTCCTTTATCAGAGCCAGCAAGAAAGCGTCAATACAGAGAGTATGATAGTGAGACAGAAGTGAAGGTCTCATGTAACATAATCGTGGAAGTAACATCTCACAACCTTTGCTGTATTCTATTGGTTAGAAACAAGTCATGGGTCTCTATCTACACTTAAGGATAGAGGGTCACACCAGGGAATGGATGTCCGGAGGCAGAGACTGGAGGGCTCTTAGAGCCCACCTGCTACAGTACTGGCCCTAGATGCATTATCTCCACCTTAAATCATATGAGATGCTTGAAACCTCATTTTATTAACAAACTGGTTTATTCAACATCATCATCATCATTATGATTACTATATTTGCCTGATGCCTGATACCTTGGTTCCTTGAACTCTGTGTCCCACCCTTGTTCCTGGTACCCGAACACTGGTCTGGTAATTGGGCCCTTTATTTCCCACACACATACCTTCTTCATCCCTACTAACCAAATGTTCATTTTGACTCCTCCATCAAATGACAGGTCCTTGATTGATACCAACGCTCTTCATGTATACCTACTTCTATTGTGAATTTTCACCTATTAACCTCCAGCAACTGGCTAAATGGATACTCAGCATTTAGATTTGGTTTGTCTCTTTGGCTAATGATGGTGCTTGTGCCACATCTGTATTTACCCCATAGACTAGCAACTGCTTTTCAGACTCAGTGTTTGTAATGTACCTGTTTGTACTGATTTCCTGAATAACAAATCCCGAGCCTTACTCCCATATTGCATCATTTGCCATTCTTTTGACGCTTCGAGTTTTCCTCATTTCCTGACTGTAACTGGTTCTGATCTGACCTATCCTGAAAATATTTCATCCTGTCTTCTGATAGTTGTTTACTTGCTAGAAAAAAAAATACTTTTATAAATTCCTCCCCAGTGGAAGTTCCATATCTAATCATGAATATTTGCAAGGATTTTAGAAAATATAAATACTCATTGAAGCAAAGCCCTTTAATGATAAAGGAAAACATTTATAAGGATTTAAGAAAATACAAATATTCATTGAAGCACAACCCTGTAATGATGAAGAAAGGATGCTTTCATCCCAAAGAAATATTGTTTTCTCAATGTAGATATTTAAAACTGACAAACTACCTATTCTGGGTTTCATTTTATAAAGTAGATACGTCAAGTGGAAAAGAGGATAGTTCTCTATAGATCCAACATTATTAAATATATATACATATATATAATATATATATGTATTTGCTTAAAATCATGAAGTTCATGTTCTTTTATCTGTCTGAAATAACCTTATTTGTCATGGATTTTTACCTGTTAAAATCCTATTGATAGGAGAGCTCTTTGGAGCTCTCCCCTCTCACTCTAAACCAATCTAGAGTGAGTACTGTCTCTAAACCTCCAGAGACCATACTCACACTGCTTCAGGGATGTATCATGTTTATTACTTTTTATGTACTCCTTTTATGATGCTGCTAGATTGTAAATGTCCCTATACTAAACACATTATCTTCCTTACTCTTTTATTCATTGAGATATATTTAGTGTGTCCTTGAGCATTTTAGTTTTTCAATAAATATTTACTAATCTGAATTGCATTGTATTATATTTTTTTTCTTGTTAAGGAAGAGCTTTTCCCAATAGTTTTAGTATTTATATGAGTAATATATTATTAGTTAATTTTATTATGAATAGAGAGTAGTTGTTACCTTTGACATCATGTGTGATTTAATTAATGAAAATTCTAAGTTAGAACATGGACATATTGGTAATTACTAATCAATAATATTGGAAATAAACTGCAAAACTCACTTTTAGAAATATCTACCATAGTTTTAGACATAGCAGATATTTTTTAAAGTTTCTTTGTCTTATATCTTCCTATTTTATTTTTTTATTAATTTAGCAGCTTAGTTTTGATATATCTGCATCCTTCAAAAAAAGTGCAGGATTTTTTAAGTGGATTATGTTAATTAAAGGTTTAATGCCATTCGAAAAACCTTAAATATCTTAAAGCATTATAAAACTGAAACTTTGAATTGGGATCTAATGACATAAAGATTCTTCTCTCTACATATATAAGCAGTAGAAGCTGTGAGCTTCGGTACAGGACTCTATAAGAAACTGCAGAGGACACTGGGATTCCAGGTCTTACCTGCTTTTTGGGAAGAACCTATTTCTCTAGTGGTTGGAAGTGTTGTTGAAAAATGGCCCTCGGCTATCGACTCTCTTTGAGGATTGTCTCAGTGTAAGACTACTGCTCCATCCAGGGCACCCTATATCTGACTGACCAACAGACAGTGTGAAGGACCTGCCCGCTCACCACTTGGAGCCATGAAAGAAGTTCATCCCAACTTCAGAGCTCTCGGTGTGTTTAGCTAGGTCCTTCATTGGACTTCATTTCAGCTCAACCTTCTGTCCAAGCCTCTTCCTTCCTGTCCTTCCACAGGTGTTAATCCATAAATCATTCCCTAATAGACACCCTGTTCGCTCATCTCCATCTCAGAGTCTGCTTCACAAGGAACCCTACTTGCAACAAACATGAAAATGCTCTTGGCAGGAGATCCATTTTCCACAAGATAAAATCAGGATTCTTTGCTGGTTCTGTTTAGAGTTTTTTCCAACTTTTGGTGCAGTTAACATAATTAATTGTCCTTGGTGCGTCCTGTGCATTGTAGGATATTAAGCAGAATCCCTGGCGTCTACCACCAGATGCCAGTAGCATACGCACAAAAACACCTATAATGTATAACAAACAAGAATGTCTCCAGACATTGGGAAATGTCCACCCCTACCCCCCAGAGAAGGGAATGAAAGTCTCTCTTTGAGAATCCCTACCCTAGAGTGAAATTTTAATTAAGAAAGAGCAATAGGAAAATTAAAAATGGAATGAATGAACTTACTGTCTGGTTTACCCAGTTGAAAGTAATCAAATAATAGGCCAGAGACAATGAGTGTCTAGCACAGGCCTTGATGCACACCTCCCCCTCCACACACACTCCATCCTTATTCCATCATCACCACTGAAGGTTAGCAATTATGTGTCGAGATTCTACAATTTGGAGCTGCGGACCAATGCTTATTTTTTCTTTAATGTATTATAATGTGTGTAGAGTCTTTCATCATGTTTAATGTTGTAGGATTCATTATTTATAGGCTTCTAAAATGTGTCAAATACTCTATAGTCCTTGATGAAAAGCAGGATTCTTCAATTCCACAGAGAAGCTTTAGTAAGTTTTAGTTTTACTGTTTTTTTTTTTCTGCAAATTCTTGAAATGCCACTGTTCTTAAAGGATTTCCTGATTTGCTTTAAATGTCGTAAGTATCTATTTAATAGAAACACTTCTTCCACTTATAATCCCGGTGATTGCAGGGGAAGCCATGATATGGAAATTCTAGAGAATTTCCCCAACTCTTAAATTCTTCACTGTATATCAAAGCTGGATTCTGGGGGACAGGAGGCCTACAATTGGGGCACATGGGGGTGAACATATAAAGAAATACATCTTTTCAGGAGAATACATCTCTCTGTCCTTTATAGGTATGGCATTTTTCCATCTTGCAAGTTGGAATATATTTAATAATTTCCCATACCAAGTGCTCCAATCTTCTCTACTACTGCTATGGTTATGTGTTATTCCCACCCAAATAATTCTAAAAAGAAATTTTAAAAGGAGGTGCTCTTCTATATACGTCTATGTGCTGTGAAAGGGTTATAAGCCAACCACCTGCAGGACAAATAGTTACTCCTCAGCACTATCTTTAACCATTGTCATTATTTTTATCTAAGACTTTACAATATGTTAAATCAATTTTCTGCTAAGAAATTTAGTTTTTACATGTTTATTAGTGTAACTTCGTATCATAGGATTTAGCATTAGCGACTCTGTGGGATAAGCGGCAGAGAGAATATCCATAAAACACAGGTAATTTTTAATTTTATCAGACAATTTCTTCCCATGAAGAATTTATAACTTTCTCATCTCTAATCAAATTCCCTGCCATAGGAGCACATTCTAATTAGAGCCGTCTGCTCCTAGCAGGGTATTCATCCCAGACCAATGTGTGGTGAAACATTCTAATCCATTTTAAGCGTGTAATTTGTTTCTGCTCTCAAATTCTAGGCAAAGAGCAGCTGGATGTCATTGGAGACTTTTCTTAACACAATGAGGGTGAGGAAAGTTAAAATAGAAATTCACTGAGTGGAAACCAAAGATCTCTAATTAGGAAATATTAATCTAGGACATGCAGTGGGAGAAATGAATGACCACCTGGTCATATCGTGCTTATTAAGGTAGTTGACCCTAGGAAACTACTCCCATCTCGTTTGTTCAGAGGCCATCAGCCACTTCTTTCCTGAAATGACAAGGCATGATTCGTTCACTTACACATCCAATCATTTATTCATTCATACTCTAAAATTGACTATTTTTGAGCAAGGTGCTATGCTTTGTGCTAAAAAGAATACCAACTAAAATTGTTTTTGAAAGTTGGTAGACAGTGCAAAATAATGTCTAGAGTTTCTTCAAAATTATTTTTTCTTATGTCTTAAAAAAAAGCCTATGAACTAGTCTATTTTTGTCCCTACCATAAATATGGAGATTAAGTATACGTAGTATATTATTCCTCCCACAGTTTATGTGTTCTTACATAATTATAAGAATTCAGAAATCTCAATACTGAAATTTATGGATGGTATGTTCTATGATATAGTTATTTGTATTCAAAAGCCAGCATAAAAGAGCTCAGAATGGACATAGGGTTCGTAAAAAGACCAAAAAGGGGGCACTATTCAAATTTCCATAATTGGAAGCAATTTTAAAGAAAAATATAAAATACTAATTCAAAAGTTACCAGATGATCCCTGAGACAAGTATACAGACACACACACACACACACACACACACACCAAGTTGGAAGTCACTTTTAGAAGGTTAGGATCTGTATGTCTATTCCATTGTGTAGCTTCTACATCAAGTTACAATTAAATGCAAAATAGTTTGAAAGGCTGCTCTTCAGGCTTTTATAACTAATAGCCACTGCTGACATTGCCCTGTCTCTTCTATACCTCTGCTTCATTTTGACTTTCCCAAATTTCTGTGATGGGGTGAAAGAGCATACTGAAAAGGGAAAAAATACCATACTTACAACAGACAAAGAGAGGTATTCAAGTGACCCAGAGCAGACTATTTCTAAAAAAGAACTGCCACTAGCACACACATGCACACACACACACATAACCTCTCACATGAGGTGAGCACTGACAGTTTAAGGTTTCAAAATGGATGAACCTAGGTTCCAGAATGGATGAACACATAAACCCTATGCACACAATTTACTTGTTTCAGCAGAGAATGAAAATGCAATACTAACAAAAAAGACACCATGTACTTTACAATTATTCTTTGTTAAAAACAGAGCCAAAATTAAGCTCTGGTGACCAAAAAAAAGAATCCTAGACTCAGAACCAGAGCAGCTGGTGGCTACAGGTAACATCATTGAAGTGGTTCAGCTATGAGCCACAGATGTAGGCTGCAAAACAGAAACATTTGTGTAGCCACAGACATTCCCCAGTCTCCAAACAGGCATACCCCACCAATTTCAGATATAAGATTGTCCTAGAAACAAACCTCAGCAATTGCATCAGTGATGATACCCGTGTTTAGAGTAGTTGACCAACCCTGAAGCAAAACTATTCCTAAACATGTCATCATTGAAGCTTATCACTGATTATTGCTTAGTAATACCTTGTCAGCCTTATTTCATCCTTTCTATTATAAGAGCATATATTAAGAGATTTAGCCTGTAAACAGTTGACTCTGAGCTCATTTCAAATTAGCAAAGCATAGGAGAGAGAGATAAATAATGCATGCAGTACTGCTGCAAAATGATTTGAGTGCATGAAAATGAGTGACCATATTACATACGGTTTACCAAAGGTTTGTTGACATTTGTTCACAACTGGGTGGCTGCTAAGCATAGACATCTGTATAAATATTAACCAAGACTAAGGCTTTCAACATATCATTCTAATTAAGATGCTGTAAAATAATTGCAGACCGGAGGACTGCTGTTTGGTTTGCAGATAGGGCATGAGTAGACTCTGAAGACAATGCACATTATAATTAGCACATACATCATGTATTTAGAACAAATACAGACCCAATATTTCCAGTGCCTGCAATATTTCCTTAAACAAGATCTTTCAGTTACCTTGATGAGAAGAGGTGGTTTATACTTCTGAAAACTCAGTAAGATATTTTAACATGGTTATTCACACTGAAGTTATCATTATTATTATTGCCATGTTGAAGGTATTTAAATGAGAAAGAAATAAAACTGGAGTAATAAACATCTTTAAATTGTCTTCCAAGATCACAAATGAGCTTTGTAAAGAAAACTTTAGGCTCTGGCCTAGTGCTTTTGTTTTGTTTTATTTTGTTTTGTTTAATGAGCTCCACTTTAAACTTTTGTAAAGCTTGTTGAATTCATTTCAAATTTGTTATATCTGGTCCATTGGGCACTACTTGAAGGGTATGTTCATGGGAAGCATGTCTGGCACATGCGGCAAAATCTCAACGCCAAACTTCTTTGCCAGGTGACCTCCGTTGCAGGTTTATGCTAACATTGATCAGCTACACAGCCAAAAAAGGTCTGGAGCCTTAACAAAGGCTTTGGTATAGTCCTATATTGGAGCCAGATAATTAAAGAAGGGCCCCTTGAGATTATACAGTTTTATGAAGGCAAGCAAATAATACTCAAAGATAATTTTTAAACCAAGTTAATTTTGGAGAAACACCGCCTTTGGTAGATCCCTTCTGTCTAGCAAAGCAAAATAATCAATTTTTAGACCATTTCACCAGAGAAAAAGATAAAGCCCTTCCATTAAGAATCCCTTCCTTTAATAATAATTGTTATTATAGAAATTCATTCCAATCCTCACTTCTTCACTTGCTTTGTTTGCTTCTTACCCCTGTAGTGCACCTGAAGAAGCATAACCATAAGCCTGGTTAAATTGGGCTGTTCCTATTGGATGTGAATGAAAGATGTATTGTCCTTTTATGTAAATAACAAAAAATATGTGTTAGGCAATGAGGAATTTTTTTTTTTTAACTAACGAGTTAAAAACATCTCTTTCCACAAAAGTCCTTTAGATTGATTGGGTAAAAATGATATAACCATG
Source organism: Canis lupus familiaris (assembly GCF_011100685.1). Lineage (NCBI taxonomy): Eukaryota > Metazoa > Chordata > Mammalia > Carnivora > Canidae > Canis > Canis lupus. The sequence goes on along the minus strand of NC_049237.1, from coordinate 44,065,968 downwards.
AAACAATTAATGAACAAAACAACACATAGAAATGTGATTTCTCTATTCCAGTTTTTGGTACTAGGAACATCAGAAAGGTTTCACAGAAACACTAGAACTTGAGTTGGACCTACATGGTTTCATAAAAAGATGGATAGGTCAAAAGAGAAAGGAAGAATTGACATAGACCTGAACATAAATGTGTGAAAGGATATTGTTTGTAATATATAAACATAAAATCTATTTGGACATATAATGCACATATACTTAAAAATACTTCAAATTGGTTCAGGGATCCCTGGGTGGCGCAGCGGTTTGGCACCTGCCTTTGGCCCAGGGCGCGATCCTGGAGACCCGGGATCAAATCCCACATCGGGCTCCCAGTGCATGGAGCCTGCTTCTCCCTCTGCCTGTGTCTCTGCCTCTCTCTCTTTCTCTCTGTGTGACTATCATAAATAAATAAAAATTAAAAAAAAAAACAAATTGGTTCAATAAATGGTGGGGAGTACGTTTGCCTAAGGTAAATAGCAATATTCATATGGTCTGGTCTTGAACATCTCAGATTCTTTCAAGTACTCTGATGTTTGAATATACACTGATAAGAGTTAAAAAGAAAGGGGAAGGATACAAATTAATCCCTACTGAAAACAAACATTACATTATTTTATTTTTGGGGAGTAACTGTTTCACAAATTATAATTATGATTGTTAGTCCATTCTACACAAAATATGATAGATATTATCATTAAATAGACAAAAAGCAGTGGATTTTTTTTAAGATTTTATTTATTCATGAGAGACAGAGAGAGAGACGCAGAGACATAGGCAGAGAGAGAAGCCGACTCCACGTAGGGAGCCTGATGTGGGACTCGATTCTGGAACTTCACGATCACGCCCTGGGCCTAAGGTAGGCGCTTAACCACTAAGCCACCCAGGCGTCCCAGCAGTGGATTTTATATTTAAAAGTATAATGAATGAGTTATCATGATGACCGACAGCATATGTGATTAAATATCACTTACATATGGTAAGTTCCACAAGAATAAGAATCTTGTCTGTATTATTTCTCTTCTACCTCCATCCCTTTCATAGACCATAGGCTGTAATAGGTACCATAATAGATACTCTGTAATTGTTGAATGAGTAAATAAATGAATTGATTATAGAAATAGCCTCAGATAATAAGGAAACCCAAACTATTGCATGCTCATACCCAAAAATGACTGTGTCAAACGGGAAAAAAATGGTACTTTTGTTAAGATCCTCTCCTGTTCTTAGAGGTCATATAAAAACCCGTTGGAAAGAAAAACACATTGGGAAAAGGAGAACTATGGTAATAATCCATAATTTGTGTTTGTTTTTAATGCTATGGATTAAAGTTCTTAGTCCCATTTCTGGCTGACTGTATAAAAATTTAAAATTATGAATGATTAAGCATTTTGTGTAGATTTGGATTTTGGGGTTTAGATGTTAGTCTATGAATTCTAAAGTCAAAATTCAGAAAGCACTGACTTCTACTTGTTCATGTATTGGTAATGAAAAGAAATTTCCAAAGTTCTCCAAATTTTGGCCCACCTCAGAAGAATCAATCTATTTTTTACTCAATTAACACAATAAGTATTTAACTAAGCACTTACTATGTACAGTGTTCAGTTAGACATTTTGCAATAGTCAAATAAATATTATGATATCCAGTATCATGGACAAGATTATATAGAGTCAGGATAGGTGAATATTAAAAAGTGATTAAGTCAGTATAATACATATAAATACCCTACAAGTCAATGAAATAGATTGTAGGACTTCAGGGAAGTGAGATTTACTACCACTGACCTGGTCTTGGATGATTTCATGAAGGAAAGAATTGTACCTTCATAAATGAATACAATTTAGCATGACAAAGAAAAATGAGAGTGCATTTCAGGAATGCATTCATAGCATGAGGAAAATCAGCAAGTCTGGAATGGGTATGACATGTGTACAGAAAAATATAGATTAGCCTTGCTAAGGAAGGCTCCTCCTATGGGGGTGGGGAAGGTGGGAGAAAAATTACAGTTTTGCAGCATGATGAGAGCCCCAAATGACAGCCTAGACTTTTAAGACAATTCTATAAACTGTGGTTGATGATATGGTGAAAAGAGTCATTTTAAGATAATCTATCGGATGTGCATGCTAGAGTGCAGGATAAATTTGAGGTGGGATGTACTAGAGGCAAGACATGTTGGGAAGCTCTTGGAATAAACCAAGCATAAGAAAAGAGTTACAACCACAGTGGCAGCACCAGAGTGGAAAAGAAAGGCTAAATAGGAATGACATTTTAAAAGAGAAATCAGTGGCACTTTTTGACTGATTGGACTTGAAGGGAGGCTCTAAAGGTCATTCTCAAGCTAAAACAACTGAACAAAATGATCATAGAAGTGAAGGGAGTTCATGTACCACTTAGAAGGTTGGACCAAGTGACCTTCAAGACCTCGACCAAACTAAATTCCACGCCTTATGCCTGGACAAATTGTTTCCCTGTCTCTTCCCTCCACCTAGCCAACTATGCCCATCCATTCACATCTACTTCTAGACTCAACACTCCATACAAATCTTGCTGACTACTCCATACCTTGTACAGGGTCTTCTTTGAGCTTCTGATGCATTCACTTTTCCTCCACATAAATTGGGAATCTAATTGCACCCTCCTGCACATCATAGTAATACTGTTTTACATGAATCTTTGCTCCCTCACTAATTTTCACTCTTCTCATATACAAAAGCTAGCACTGAATTAAATATTAACTGGTGTAAAATATGACCCTGTAGACTGAAGTAATAAATCTAAATAAACACATCGCTTTTCACTAGGTACCTGGAAATGTTAATATGCAAAGGGAAGCCTATTTGTACTGCACTTCCAAAAATTTAAATAATCTCTTCTTCAATTTGAAGCTGAAATTATGGCTAGATACTCAAGTAGCATCTCTGAAAATAAAGCAAGAAGCACTAGAAATGTGTGCCACATACCCTCTATTGCTGAGTGAACAATTAAAAAGTCTATTTTGTGAGTCACAATGGAGCTAAACATTTCCTATACTGTACAAAGAGAAACAATTCAATGGTGTCTTTGTACTGCTCAGAAAATCCCACAAAGTCACTTTCTGCTTTTTAGTTTGCTCTTTGGCCCTATGTAAAAAGTTGTCACAGAAATTGCTTTGTGCTCAGCAAAACCCAACCTGTTAATTCCAGTGACTGGAATCATTCAAGGTCAGAAGGTAAAAACACCTGCTGTGTCACATTTTCACATTTCAGAGATTTCTTCTGTACTCAGCATTTATGTATTGGTTTCTTTTTGTGGGACCCTTATTTCATTTTCAAAAGGCCTACTCTTGATTAACTTGCACTTAGTAAACAATCATTTATTGAGAGTCGTTTGGGTCCTGAGAACAACATTAAGGAATCTGGAGAAGGGACAGTATAAAAATAATTATACACAAAGAATTCAACTTGAAATTCTGAAAAAGTAACAAATATACTAACCTCGATGTTATATTTTATAAATAAAAAACCTAACATTAAACAGAGAAAAAATGGAAATGATGATCTATAAAACAGTATATAATTTATGATTAAGCAAACCAAAACATTACAAAATTTTCATTTCTTTGGGCTTTAATCTAAAAACAAAAATAGGCACCCCGGTGGCGCAGCGGTTTAGCGCCGCCTGCAGCCCGGGGTGTGATCCTGGGGACCTAGGATCAAGTCCCGCATCAGGCTTCCTGCATGGAGCCCGCTTCTCCCTCTGCCTGTGTCTCTGCCCCTCTCTCTCTCTCTGAATAAATAAATAAATAATCTTTAAAAAAATAAAAATAAAAAAATAAAAACAAAAATAATAATCAGTATTAAGAAAAGGTCAAAGGGAAGCAAATAAAATATATTAATATTCATGAGACATTTTAAATCACAGAAGCAGGAAATCTGATAATTTTTTCTCTACAGCTAAAATTACAAATTTCATAAAATTTGGGATTTGGACAACAAAAGTAAAATATTGAGTGGTAAAGTTTTCATAATATTTCATAATGCAATGCTTATATTAGATCTTTGCCCTTAAGTATAATGGTAAATGCATTTTCCTAAAATATGCAATTAGAACAATTGATGGCTAAATGAATAAATATTGTCCCTATATGAAGTGACCCCAGACTGATGTTTTATATGTCAATTCCCAGCATTTTGTCCATTCATAGTATCCTATGTTAAATTTACCATTCACTGTAGTCTACTAAATAGCAGCTGGGGAAATCATGTTGTTAAATCAATTACATGAACTTAAAAAAAAAATAAAAATCAATATGCTCTTTTCTGAGAACCTGTGGGAAGTTCTATGAAGTTCTCTATAAAATTTTTATTTATTCATTATTGTGTACTCAAGACCTGCCATATCACTAGCAATCTAATTAGTAAAAAAAAAGTGATAAATAAATACATACATGAATTTTTAAATAAATAAGGCACAGATATTTGTGGAATAATTTTCACTTACTTTCAAAGTACTCTTTAATTTATGTCTAAGCTATGTCTATTCTGCATAAGGACGCTTGTTGAAAGTTTAAATGTCAAGTAACTGAGGTGCTAGCTATCATATGCATTTTTAATATTTTATGCTAAAGTTAAATATATTTTATATGAAACTTTTCTTTTTTTATATGAAACTTTTCTTAATGAAAGATGGAATTGTTGTAGGACATCAAAGTTGTTTTATTTCCATATCAAATCCCCCTTCTTTGTCTTTATTTGAACTCTGGATGTGCATCGCAAATTCAATTTTGAATCAGAAACTTGCATTGGTTTCTTTTTGGCTTACTAAATGTTAGGAACACATAGTAAGCTCAATAGTTGATATTTTATTTTATTCTGCATTATCTTTTATTTAAAATCAATTAATTAGCATATAATGTATTATTAGTTTCAGAGGTAGAGGTTACTGAATCATTAGTCATATAATCCCAGTGATAATTACATCAATGCCCGTCACCCACTGACTCTGTGTCCTCACCCCCCTCCCCTCCAGCAACCCTCAGTTTGTCTCCTATGATTCAGTCACTTATGATTTGTCTTCCTCTCTGATTTCACCTTATTTTATTTTTTCCTGTCTTCCCATCTGATCCTCTGTTTTGTTTCTTAAATTCCACAAATGAATGAGGTCATATGATAATTGCCTTTCTCTGATTGACTTATTTTGCTTAGCATAACATCCTCTAGTTCCATCCATGTTGTTGCAAATGTCAAGATTCTTTTTCATGGCTGAATAATGGTCCATTGTATATACGTATATACTATATCTATATCCATTCTTTTGCCGATATACATCTGGGCTTTTCCATAATTTCGCTATTGTGGATTGCTGCTATTAACACTGAAGTGCAGGTGCCCCTTCAGATCACTGCAGTTGTATATTTGGGGTAAATACCCAGTAGTACAGTTACTGGGTCATTGGATAGCTCTATTTTCAACTTTTGGAGGAACCTCCATTCTGTGTTCCAGAATGGCTGAACCAATTTGAATTCCCACAACAGTGTAAGAAAGGTCCCCTTTCACCACATCCTTGCCAACATCTATTGATTCCCGACTTGTTAATTTTAACCATTCTAACTGGTGTGAGGTGGTATCTCATGGTGATTTTGATTTGTATTTCCTTGATGCCAAGTGATGTTGAGCATTTTTTTTTCATGTGTCTGGTGGCCATTTTTATGTCTTCTTTGGAGAAATGTCTGTTCATGTCTTCTGCCCATTTCTTGATTGCAATATTTGTTCTTTGGGTGTTGAGTTTGGTAAGTTCTTTATAGATTTTGGATACTAGCCTTTTACCTGGTAAAACATTTGCAAAAATCTTCTCCCATTCTGTGGATTGTTTTTTTGGTTTTATTGACTGTTTCCTCTGCTGTGCAAAAGCTTTTTATCTTGATGAAGTCCCAATAGCTCATTTTTGTTTTTGTTTCCCTTGCCTTTGAAGATATATGTAGCAAAAAGTTGCGGCCACTAAGGTCACAAAGGCTGCCTCTGTTCTCCTGTAGGATTTTTATGGATTCCTGTCTCACATTTAGGCCTTTCATCCATTTCGAGTCTATTTTTGTATATGCTATAAGAAAATGATCCAATTTCATTCTTCTGCATATGGCTGTTCAAATTTCCCCCAACACTATTAGTGGAAGAGACTGTCTTCTTTCCACTGAATATTCTTTCCTGTTTATTTTTTTTTCTTTCCTGTTTAGTCAAAGATTAGCTGACCATAGAGTCAAGAGTCCGTTTCTTCATCTTCATTTTCTCTTCCGTTGATCTATGTGTCTGTTTTTGTGCCAGTACCATACTGTCTTGATGATTACAGCTTTGTAATAGAGCTTGAAGTATGGAATTGTGATACCACCAGTTTTGGTTTTCTTTTTCAACATTCCTTTGGCTATTTGGGATCTTTTTTGGTGCCATCAAAATTTTAGGATTATTTGTTCCATCTCTGTGAAATAAGTTGATGGTATTTCAATAAGGATTGCATTGAATATATAGATTGCTCTAGGTAGCATAGACATCTTAACAATATTTTTTCTTCCAATCCACAAGCATAGAATGTTTTTTTATTTCCTTTTGTCTTCCTCAATTTCTATCATGAGTTTCATAATTTCTCTCTATAGTTTTCTGAGTACAGATCCTTTGCCTCTTTGGTTAGGTCTATTCCTAGGTATCTTATGGGGTTTTTTGGTGCAATTATACATGGGATCATGTCCTTGATTTCTCTTTCTTCTGTCCATTGTTAGTTTATAGAAATGCAACAGATTTATGTGCAGTGGTTTTATATCCCTGACACTTAGCTGAAATCCTATATGAGTTCTAGCAGTTTTGGGTGGAGTCTTTTGGGTTTTCTACATAGAGAATCAAGTCATCTGCAAAAAGTGAAAGTTTGACTTTTTCTTTGTTGATTTGGATGCCTTTTATATCTCTTTGTTGTTTGATTACTGAGGCCAGGACTTCCAGTGCTATGTTAAACAACAATGGTGAGAGGGGACATGCTGCCAATTCCAGACCTTAGGGGAAAAGCTCTCAGTTTTTCTTCATTGAGGATGATGTTCATTGTGGGCTTTCCGTATATGGCTTTTATGATATTGAGGTATTTTCCCTCTATCCCTACACTCTGAAGAGTTTTAATCAAGAAAGGATACTGTACTTTGTCAAATGCTTTTTCTGTATCCATTGAGAGAATCATATGGTTCTTGTCCTTTCTTTTATTAACATGGTATATCACATTGATTGATTTACAGATGTTGAACCATGCTTGAAGCCCAGAAATAAATCCCACTTGGTCTTGGTGGATAATCCTCTCAATGGACTGTTGGCTAGCATTTTCATGAGAATTTTGGCATCCATGTTCATCAGGGATATTGGTCTGTAATTCTCCTCATTGGTCGGATCTTTGTCTGGTTTTGGGATCAAGGTAATGCTGGCCTCGTAAAATGACTTTGGAAGTTTTCCTTCCATTTCTATTTTTTTGAAACAGCTTCAGGAAAATAGATATTAATTCTTCCTTAAATGTTTGGTGGAATTCCACTGGGAGGACATTTGGCTCTGGACTCTTGTTTGTTGGGAGATTTTTGATGACTGCTTCAATTTCCTTGCTGGTTATGAGTCTATTCCGGTTTTCTATTTCTTCCTCTTTAGGTTTTGGTAGTTTATAGGTCTCAAGGAATGCATCCGTTTCTTCCAGATTGCCTAATTTGTTGGCATATAGTTGCTCATAATATTTTCTTAAAATTGTTTGTATTTCTTCTGTGTTGGTTGTGATATCTCCTCTTTCATTTATGATCTTATTTATTTGGGTCCTTTCTCTTTTCTTTCTGACAAATCTGCCTAGGGGTTTATCAATCTTATTAATTCTTTCAAAGAACGAGCTCTTAGTTTTGCTTATCTATTGTACTATTCTTTTGGTTTCTATTTCATTGATTCCTGCTCTAATCTTTATTAATTCTCATTTCCTGCTGGGTTTAGGCTTTATTTGCTGTTCTTTTTCCAGCTCCTTTTGGTGTAAGGTTAGGCTGAGTATTTGAGATTTTTCTTGTTTCTTGAGAAGGCCTGTATTACTATATACTTCTCTCTTAGGACTGCACTTGCTGCATCCCAAAAGTTTTGAACAGTCTTATTTTCATTTTAATTTTTTTCCATGTATTTTTTTTTAATTTTTCTTTAACGTACTAGCTGACCCATTCGCTCCTTAGGAGGATGGGTCATATATTTGAATTATAACCTATATGTATTTGAATTCTTTCCAAATTTCCTCTTGTGATTAATTTCCAGTTTCAAAGCATTGTGGTCCAAAAATATGCAGGGAATGATCCCAATATTTTGGTACAAGAATGTTGGTTAGATGCCACAAAGTAGGTGGCAGTGCCTTAACCATATGAGTGTTGTCAGGCCCGGGGGCCCCTTCCATTCTTGTCAAGGCGAGTGCTAACCTTCTCTCCTTTCATACAACACTCAATAGGTTATATTTTAACTCATTAACCGTAAATTAGAAAGGAACAAGGGGTTGATTTTTTTTCCATGTCTGGAAAGACAAGCTATTTTTTGAAAATAGCTGTTTTGAAAAGCTATTTAATTTTAAGTCAGAAGTATGCAAGAAGGACAGCGGGGCTATGAAGCCAATCTCAATATACTGTGAGATCCCTTAATTTGTCACACTTCAAACTAAGATTTGAGGGTAAAGTATTAAGTTTAACATCTTTCATTTTAAGCCTTTCTATGTGTACCTTGGGAGGTAAAGTGGGCTGTGTCATTTCAGAGCAATTCTCCTTGATATGAATGGAAGTCCCAGGGTTATGCAACTTCCCCACCTCTGTGTGCACTAAATGTGTTTCTGAAGAATCATCTTGTGAAGAAAGACAGGACAAATAGTTTAAAATGTCCTAGAGAAGCTGACTTTTTTCAAAACTACTTCTAATAAACTAATTTATAAAATGCATCCTTACCTCCCCTAATGTGTTCCTTTACAGGCTAGAAAATAAGTTATATAAAAATATAGAACAAAATTGCACAGAATGACACTTGAAAAGAAAAAAACATGTTTTATGGAATCAAGACCTCTAAAAAAAAAAGTGCTTAGGGCAGCCCAGGTGGCTCAGTGGTTTAGCGCCGCCTTCAGTCCAGGGAGTGATCCCTGCATGGAGCCTGCTTCTCCCTCTGCCTGTGTCTCTGCCTCTCTCTCTGTCTCTGTGTCTCTCATGAGTAAATAAACATAGTCATAAATAAATAAATAAATAAATAAATAAATAAATAAATAAATATCTTTTAAAAAAAGTGCATAGCCATCATTAGGAATTGTTATAGTGATATTTCTTCAAAACAATCAGATATGCCATTTTGTGACATTCCCCAGAGGTTAAGCTATTAAGAGGATTTTCTAGAGAATGATTAAAGATTATCCACTTCATCCAGGTTACAAGTAGCTTATAATTTCAATCAATCTTATACATATTTTTATTAACAACTCATAAATCTAATCCTTTAACGGTTTACACTTTTCCCTACTTGATAAATGAAGAAATTGAGCGTACTTGTCATGGGTCAAAAATATCAGTAAATAAATAAGCACTCACTCTCTTATAGGATTGTTAAAACCACTCAGTGAGTGACTTTCTACTCCAGATGTGAGCTATTAGAGGAGAAGTTCTTCTCTGAGGAATAGATTATCAATCTGGCCAGAGTCCAAGGTGCTTTTAGAATTCAACATAATGCAACTATTCTGATACCAAAATCAATTTTTAAAGCTGATACAGAATTTACATATCATAAAATTTTCCTTTTTAAAGTGTATAATTCAGTATTCTTAGCATATTTACAAAACGATGTAACTATGACCATTATCTAATTCCAGAATATTTTCATCAACCCAGAAAACAAGTCTATAGTAATTAACTGTCACTCTCCATCCTCCCTCCCCTCAGTCCCTGGTAATCACTAATCAACTTTCTTTCCCTATGGATTTGCCTATTCTGGACACCAAAACCAGTTTTGAATGAGATTTCTTTCTCCCATTGGTTTGCTAGAATAATTGTCGCTGCTCTATCTTCATATTACTTTTTTTTTTTACGATTTATTTATTTATTTATTCATGATAGACAGAGAGAGGGAGAGAGAGGCAGAGACACAGGCAGAGGGAGAAGCAGGCTCCATGCACCGGGAGCCCGAAGCAGGACTCGATCTCGGGACTCCAGGACCGCGCCCTGGGCCAAAGGCAGGCGCCAAACCGCTGAGCCACCCAGGGATCCCCTATATTACTTTTTAAAAATAAAAACAGCATCGCCTTGGTGGCTCAGCGGTTTACCATCTGCCTTTGGCTCAGGACATGATCCTGGGGTCGGGGATTGAGTCCCGCGTAGGGCTCCCTGCAGGGAGCCTGCTTCTCCCTCTGCCTATGTCTCTGCCTCTCTCTCTGTGTGTGTCTCATGAATAAATAAATAATTCTTAAAAAAATAAAAATAAAACAAAACATCTAGGAGACAAGGAAAATATAAAACACTGCAGATTTTTGTCAAATATTATTCAGAATGAGAACTAATTTCTTAGGGAAACATAAAAAGAAACTTTGCTTCCTGGGATGTTTCCTGGAATTCATTATTTCAATTATTTTATTCATGCTACCAAAGAAACCTTCTTAAGGGAATTATATTATTTTCTCATAGGAAGCACATTAGACTAATTATATTTTATAGTTAAACAAATAACATTAAACATAGCTTAAACATGAAAAATTTCTTTACTTACAATTTACATGAAATAATTCTCTGAAAACATTCAAATATTAGATATTTTAGCATAATTGCTCCATTTTGTGAAAAAGAATCAAATGCAAATTTGTTCTTAGTAATATAAAGAATGAAAATCCAGTTTCCTAAACTGTCTATATTTAAACTAGAAGAAATTTACTCTTTATAATAAAATAATAATGTATTCAAATAAAAACGTTCTCCATAGTAAATGGCTTTGCTGACTAGCTTTGTCGATAAACCTAAGATTTGAACACCTGGGTTCATTCCAGCAGTATTAGTGCTTAGAGTTTTTAAGTAGGAAGCAGGAATAATCGAAGTCTATTGTCTTGTAGTCATATTAATTAGAATATAAGGGTCTGGTTTAAGATTGTGTAGTGAGAAAGGAGAGGGTGGGATAGAGCATTTCGAGGAGGTAGAACTTATCAAAACTTGATAACTAATTGTAGAGAAGAAGGAAAACTCAGGGTGGCTCTAACATTTCTTATTTGAGTGACAGGCTATTTCAGACCAAATCTACCAGTACAGGAGATGAGAGAAGAATTAAGAAGCCAGTAAAAAAAAAAAAAAAAAAAAAAAAAAAAAAAAATAGAGGTATTGGTCAATAGAAATAAGTGAGGCAGAAAAATCCAGTAAGAAGAGGAGAAGTGAATATTGGAATTGCCTGTTTTATTATCACTAGTACCTTGGAAGAAAGGTTATTAGTACTGATGGAAATGAAAGTAGGGAGTTAGATACCTGAGCCTGGAGTTTATGAGTGATTCCCAGGTTGGAAATATGCATCTGGAAATGATTAACCATTGAGATGGTATGAGATTGCCTCAGTGGTGATCCAGAAAAGATCCCCTAGACCTGAGCTCTTTAGACTAGCCAACTTTAAGAGGTGACAAAGCAGAGGAAGAACCAGCAAAAAACAAAACCAAAACAAACAAAAACTGAGGACGACATACCAGGGAGCAGAGAACATCAAAAGACTGTGGGGACAGTCCTGATCAACTTGAATTAAGGATAATAGAACGATCATTAGTGTCAAATGCTGTTGTCAGAATGTAAGCTGTAAATTTTAGTGAAAAAAATCATAAAAATGCTAGTCATCAAATTAAGAAATTATGCAGTACATATGGGTTCTTTGTTCTTTAAAACATTTTATTTTCAACGTATTCTATTCTGTCATATGATAATTCTATAATATTTCATATTTAAAATTCAAATTTAAGTGCTAGATTTTAATATAGTACTTCATCATTTGTTAGTTTCTGCTCCCTTTTATAGAATGAATCACTCTCTACTTATAAAACTATATGGATATTTAAATAGTTATTAAATCTGAGACAGCATCTGCACCAAAATAGGCAGATTGCTGTTGTGTTTTTATATGATATATAAAATAGTAAAATGGTGTAATTTTTTTTCAAGGTAGACTGTTAATGATATGTTGTATACCTATAGCAACCACTTTAAAAACAAACTGGTAAAGCTAATAGCTAAAAGTGGATATAAAACAAAATACTAAAAGATATTTAATTAAAACTAAGGCAGAAAATATGGCAAAGAAAGACAAAGAAAATATGGTACCCATAGAAAACAAACAGCAAGGTGGTAGGTTTCCACTCACCATTATAAATAATTATAATAAATGTAAATGGTCTAATATTTCAATTAAAGGCAGAGACTGACTTCCAGTTTCCAGTCTGGCATGTGAGGAATCTGAAAGCCATCACTCTTTCCTTACAAGTTAAAAAAAAAAAAAAAATATATATATATATATATATATTATATATATATATACATATATATTATATATATATATTTATATATATGGCTATATATATATTTATATATATATGGCTTTATATATATAAATATATATATATATGGCTATAATATCAGACAAGGTAGACTTCAAGATAAGAAATATTACCAGAAGTGAAGTGAAGAGGAATACTCACAGTAATAAAGAAATCAGTTTGTCAAAAAGATATAACAATTCTAAATGTTTATACACCTAATAACAGAACTTCAAAATATATGAATAAAATGGGCAGAATTGAAAGGAAAAATAAACAAAAGTCCATATTTGTGGTTGCATATTTTAATACTCCTCTCTCAGCAGTTGATAGAAGCAGTGAAAAAATGAGTAAGGATATAAAAGATGTGCACAACCCTATCAGGCAAGTCAACATGATCATTTATAGAATATAGCCCATAGTAACAGCATATTACATACTCTTTTCAACTGCACATGAAACGTTCACAAAGATAGTTCACATGTTGGTCCATGACATGAGTTTTGAGAAATTTAAAAAATTAAAATCATGACGGGTAGATTCTCTCAGCACAAATGAATTAAATTAAAAACCAATAGTGAAAAGACATCTGGAAAACCCCAAAGTATTTGGAAATTAAACAAAACAGTTATATATAACCTAGACCCAAAGAAGAAATTAGAAGGGAAATTAGAAAATATTTTGAACAATATGATAATGAAAACTTACCGAATCAAAAATTGCTGGATATAGTAAAAGTAATGTTCTGCTTAGAAAGAAATTTGATTTCTAGTGATTCCATTAAACACATGATAGAGAACAATCATAATATATTAAAAGTGTTTTTTGTTTATGAGGGAACATTGAAATCTATTTTACTTGGAAATGGCAGGGTATAAGGGATAGGTGTGGCCACAAAGGAATACAAACTATGAACAGGAGTTAATGTTGGAACTGGACATTGAAAAATGAGGTGAGGTGACAGATTTCTGGAGAGAGGGAAACAGGATGAAGGACAGAGATATGTTCATACCTGAAATGTTGATAGAACAGCTAATGTTCCAGTTTGCTTGAAGCATATGATTTTTCAGGAAAAATGACCAGATCTGAGAATATAAATTTAGGTACATATCAGATGGTAAAATACCTTGTATGCCCTATGTGTTCATTTAGGTAAATGTGCACATCTGAATGCCTTCTATTAACATACTCACCAAAATCCTCCTTTTGCATCTTTAAAGGAAAAAGGGCCAAGACTGAGGCAACAACTGGCCCAATATACATTACAGATATGGCAAAACAGAAAAAAAGCTTGATGAATATCAAAATTAACAGAGACTTTTCCATATGTTTCAGTTGTGGTAGCTTATTTGCCAGAAGGAAGAACCATCACAGCAACTTGGCAGGTCTACCTAAACTTGGGCCAATTACCCATCTTCATAAAATCCAGCTGGCATGCAAAGTGTGAGAAAATAGCCCAGCTAAAATACATTACTTAAAAGCCTTGAATTTCCAAACAAAACATTGTTGTCAAACAAACAAAAACAAAACAAAAAAGAGCAATCTGTTGTCACTTTGAAGAATAGATTTGCACCAAATGATATAAAGCGATTAAGTTGGTGTTGATTGATACTGGTCCAGAAGGGTCAAGCCCTCTTATTTGAGATGAACAACTGTGAGAGTCCACATTATTTACCTACTGATGACATAAAATCGTTATATAAAATACTTCAAACAGAACTGAACGTTGTCAGAAATCATAAAGCAGTTTTATTTTTCCCAATTCACAATTAAGTTATAATTGCAGCAAGTGGTATTCAGGGCTGCTAAAGTTACTCAGTTATACAGCCAGAGGATTTGATGAGGTATACAATTTTTTCCCTCAAGGCTAAAAATGTAATTATGAAAACGTCCTGAGCTGAAAAACAGTATTGTCAGCTGTTTCCAGGAAAGATAAAAGATCATTTAAAGGTAAAGAGATTATAGATAAAAGAGATACAGAATTAAGTTGAAACCGTGAGTGTAGAGAGAACAAGTTATAAACAAGAACTAAACATTAAGACATTTTATTATAATGAGAGAACAGGGCTTTCATTTTTCTAGAAGAACAGCACTAAATTATTTAATTCATATCTTGATTAGTTCCCCTGGATGTTTAAAGATGAGTAGATACGGAATGATTATTAAACTTTCAAAGGTGCTAAAGAAATGAGCTCTGAACATGCCTCAGTTTGTCAAACTGACAGCTGGAGAGAGACACTATCCTACACGCAATAACCAAGGGACTCCTTTTCATAAGTTCACATAAACTGCAAGGGGTACTTAATAGTTTTTTTCATTTCATACCCCAAAACTTACCTTACTCTAAGTCGTCTCTGACAAATGAAGATATTAATATTTGCCTTCACAGGAGTGCAGGGAAGATCAAAAAAGAAAGAATGAATAATATAGGTGGGAGAACTTTGTACAATGCAGAGCCCTGCACAGAAGGCATTATTACAAAGTACCTCATATTTATAAAACCCTCTGAAAGCGTTCTTCCCAATTCACTCAATCTGCAATCGGACTGAGACCTTTGGTATATTGGGCACTACTGGATGCAGGGACTTTAAGACACAAAATCCCTGTCTTCAGGGACCTCCCAGTCTAGACTCTGGAGGAAAAAACAAACTTAACATCAGATAACCTTGTCTTTGCCTGGGCCTGAGGCAAAAGCTGTAGACGCCTAGAGGAGGAGTTTGTTACAAAGCAATTGGCATTTAAACTGGAGAAATGAGGAGATAACTAGTTCTCAAGAGTCTGGACTTCTGCAAACGTCCCTAAATACTTAAAGGATAACTTGAAATGATCTCATTTGGCCTCATTATCAAGCCTCTGATGATGCAGGGGAGAAATATATTTCATTTTTCACACAGTGAAAGTAAAGCTTAGAAAAGATAAACAACTTCATTCTGATTAAATGACTGACCTTTGGCTCACAGTTTAAACAAAGCCTAAGCAGCATAACTGGTGTTCAGAATCAAGGGCTCACCATCATGCTGTGGAGTTTATTTGGCCTTGCAGCCATGGAAATGGAGAGCAAAGTCTTACTGGGAATATACCTTTCATACCAGACGTATGTTTCGAAAAAAAGAATCACGATTCTCAGAAAATCGGATACCACTATTGTACATTTAGAATTCAATCTAAACCAGGGAAACAAGGTAAATGTCAGTATGCATGTAAATAGTTTACACGCATAGACTGTCCAGCCTCAAACCCAATATCTGTTTTGGGGGAATAAATCTCAATTTTAATGCCTTAGGAATGTCAAATAAACTGGTATTTATATAACAGTTATCTTGGCCACATTGCTCCATGGAGAGCGTAAAATCCATGCATGCCCGGTGGTCTATGTGGGTGTAAAAAAGAAAGAATTTTTATTGCACCCCCCCATCACACTGCTTGCCAAGCTCCTCACCCCCACCCCTACACAATGCAGCAGCAGCAACAGCAGCAGCAGCCTGCACAGTGTCAGCTTCCAGAAGCTGTTGCTCTGCTCTTCAGGAAGGATTTTATTGAGTATTTGAAAGATCTTCTAGAGCTGATTTAGCAATACTCCTCTGTCAATAAATAGAGATCAAGGAACTCCTCCTCACTGTGGGAGTCTGATGAAAGTAAGTGCACCACTTATAGAGAACAGAGGTGGGAGCAGGATCCCCATTGAAAATGAACTAAATTCCAGAAAATGACCTTAGTGTCTGATAAGGAAATACTTTAAAAAACTGTCTTCATTTACAAGATTGAATATCAATAACCATTAAAAATCACGTTCCAATTAGTATTTTATGAGTCAATCCTCATGATATGGGAAATTATTAAAAAGTAAGCTACAAAATTGATGATAATTTACTTAAAGACACACATGCATGTTTATATATGTCATTTCATATATTTTATCTTTATATAATATATAAGTTACACATCATAAATTTAAATATTAAATATATTTATTTATTTTTTAAGATTTTATTTATTGATTCATGAGAGACACAGAGAGAGAGAGAGAGAGAGAGAGGCAGAGACACAGGCAGAGGCAGAAGCAGGCTCCATGCAGGGAGCCCGATGTGGGACTTGATCCCAGGACTCCAGGATCACGCCCTGGGCTGAGGCAGGTGTTAAACTGCTGATCCACCCAGGGATCCCCAATATTAAATATATTTAAATTGATACTGGATATATGTGTAGGGAAAATAGAATCAAAAGAAATACTCTGTTAACCATCATTTTTTAAAACATATTTAAGCATTACTCTATAAACCAGCAATTGCACTACTAGATATTTATCCAAAGGATACAAACATACTGATTCAGAGGGGTCCCTGCACCCCATTGTTTATAGCAGCAATGTCCACAATAGCCAAACTATGGAAAAAGCCCTGACATCCATTGACAGATGAGTGGATAAAGATTATATATATATATATATATATATATATATATATATATATATCTCAGACGTGCCTCAGTTTGTCAAACTGACAGCTGGAGAGAGACACTATCCTACATTCAATAACCAAGGGACTCCTTTTCCCATATATATATATTTTTTCTCTATCTATCTATCTATCTATCTATCTATCTATCTATCATCTATCTATCTATCTATAATGGAATATCACTCAGCCATCAGAAAGAATGAAATATTGCCATCTGCAATGATGTGGCTGGAACTAGAGGGTATTATGCTAAGTGAAATAAGTCAGAGAAATACAAGTACCATATTATTTCACTGACATGTGGAATTTAATAAACAAAACATATGGAAACAGGGAAAGGGAAGGAAAAATAAAATAAGATGAAAACAGAGGGAGACAAATCATAAGAGACACTGAACTCTAGAAAACAAACTGAGGATCACTGGAGGGGAAAGGAGAGTGGTAACTCAGTGATGGGCATTAAGGAGGGCACATGATATAACAAGCACTGGGTGTTATCTGTAACTGATGAATCACTAAATTCTACCCCTGAAACTAGTAACACAGTATATGTTAACTACATTGAATTTAAATAAAGAAGGAAAAAGAATTTGTTTCATCATTTAGTACAATGGGTATTTCTGTTACAGTAGTAATAAACATTTGAAACAAAAGTATAATTTCCTGGTTAAAGGTTACATATTGGACTTATGTATTAACCACTGCTTCCTCTCAAGTGAACACAAACAACATAAAGAGGTTTGCTTTGTTTTGTTTGTTTTATGGAAGAAACTCATGTCAAGAGAGAAGACAATAGCAGAATACTGGAAGTAGAAAGCAAATGAAAGAATCATAACAGAAGAAGATAATTATGAAAGCTCAAATGAAAGCTGACAGTGGAGACAGCAAAGAAGCAATGTGATTTGTACCAGAGACCAGTGGTGAGAGAACAAAAGGTTGCTTGAAAGCAGGTAGGCACTCCCTTCCTACAACCCTTGCTCCCATGCCATCCTGCCAGCTGATGGACTCAGAACTATCTCTTCTGAGATATGAACTAAATTCCAGAACTATGGACTGCCAGAACTATCTCTTCTCCACCCTGGGAGAAGTACGGAGTTGAGTCTGTAGAATAGGGGAAACAGAAGATCTCCACAATGGGAGATACCAGAAGAGGTGAATAGTGTATCAGAAAACAGAGAAGTAAAAGTCTACAAAATGCAGTATTGAGACTACTCAGCTTCTCCCCTCTAGCTCCTAATGTATGGACAGCAGATTTGTATCTTCTGTGCAGGAAGGAGGAGGGTATTTGCGGGGAATTTGAGAAAACCAAGAAAAAGGACATAAAAATAATATATTAGAGGATTTCCAACAAAATAGCCTAGCCTCTTTTATGCTGGAGTGAAGCCCAAGTTGGGGTGAAGATTGTGTCTGAATTTCCAATCCATCCTTTAGGGCTCCACTCTTAGATCTAAGCATATAGCTAAGTCACTGTATTTTTGTAGGATTAAGCATGAGCAAATAATAGAAACATTTTGAAATACAACCAGTTTCCTGAAACAGAGGGCGGAGAACATAATGGAAGGTAAAACCGGAAATTTGTAGAGATTTCATAGGCAAGGCAATCATGGGATTGACAACTGTGGCAATGGTGCTGATATGGATAGAATGAATAAAGAAAAAGAAAGAAGAAAAGAAAGAAAGAAGAAAGAAAGAAAGGAAAGAAAGAAAGAAAGAAAGAAAGAAAGAAAGAAAGAAAGAAAGAAAGAAAGAAAAAAGAAAAAGGCTTGAAGTTCAAGAATAAGGAGAAAAGAGGTTACCAAAAGACCAGGAGAGGCAAGACCAAGGCCTGTCATAAATTCATGGTAAAAGAATGGTTTAACAACTAGGAACATAACAGAAAGTACAATTTAAAGTGGCTTAAGTAAGCATTTTATTTTCTCATAAAACAAGGCAGGCCTTTTGAACTGTCAAATGCATCATGATGCCTTCACGAGCCCATATTCTTCTCTCTTCCTGTTGAGTTAGAATTATTGCGATTTTTTACCTCATTGTTGAAAGATGGCTGCTAACTTCAAGCTCAAGAAAGGAAGAAAAGGAAGGGCAAAGAAGGAAAAGCACCTGCCAGCTGGAATTATCTCTTTAAAGAGCTCTCCTAGAATCTCCACTCAGTGACTTTAGCTTACATTTTATCGGTCAAAACTATGTCACATGGCCAGTTAGAGTGCAAGGGCTATGTAGGATTTTTGGTTTGTTTACTTTAATTGGACTCATTTCCAATCTGAAAAACATCAAGTTCTAATAGTAAGAAAGAGGAGAGATGTGTATTGGGTAAACAGCAAGGAGCATAGAGCACAGATGATCTTTCAAAAATAGAAATGTTTCAATAATAGGCTTAAAATTCAACTCAAGTTGGCAATAAATTAAATGTGCATAATGAAGGAAACCCATAATTTAATAATCATTCTAGGTAGTTTTGTGAGTGTGTGGCAATGATCCCGAAAGAGGGGAACAAAACAGAGAAAATTTAGGAGTGATAGAAAAATGGAAAATGAGCATCAATTTTCTTTCACCTTTCAGGTAACTGCTTTCAGATGCCCCAGAATTTTTATGAAAGAAAATTTACATTTCACTATCAATATTGTAGTTTGTGACAGTAAGTAAAAATATATTTCTTTTTACTTGGTAAATCTAAGGAAATATACAGAAGTCTGACAATAAACTATACCAAAATCAATAAAAACTAAAAGTTAAATGTAAAAATTGTTTTGCCATTGCATAAAAATGTAATTTTACCAGTCCAATGTGTATATCATTTGAAAAAAAATGTAGTTGCAAAATACAATCTCTTTTGTGCTTTGTATTGTTGGTTTTTACAATTCAAAGTCAAGAGGGAGAGGCACATATAAATTGGTTCCTTCTTTTATTTCCAAAGAAGTCACTATTTCTTTTTCATTGCCATCTGCTCTGATTACTATTACGATTTTTACTGTTATGATTTTTACACTGAATATAACAGTGTAAAGATGGTATATAATTAACAAAATTCTTCTCACTGCATTTCTCACAGAAAGCTGGAAGCATAAAAAAGAGTTGCAATGTCAGATATGTTTCAAAACAAAGTAATGACCTTATTAAAAATGAGAACTCTTAAATGTAAGTACTATAGATTGCCTAGATCAACACGATATCCATGAATTGAGTATTTTCCAGATAAGAAATGGATGAAGCACATATTTGCATTTATTTTTTTTAAAGATTTTATTTATTTATTCATTCATTTATTTTATTTATTTTATTTGTTTATTCACAGAGAGAGAGAGAATGGGAGAGACACAGAGGAGAAGCAGGCTCCACGCAGGGTGCCCGATGTGGAAGTCCTCGATCCCGGGACTTCAAGATCATGCTCTGGGCCCAAGGCAGGCACCAAAGTACTAGCCACCCAGGGATCCCCTATATTTGCATTTATTAAAGGGAGAACACATTGTATCTATGTGTACATATGCAGTACAATCTTGACATTCAGTTAGAATTATTTATCAATTGATAAATATGATACATGGGAAGTAGTCATTTTTCAGACTAAGATGCTCATTGAAATGACCTGGAAGCCATTTACACTTATAGATTCTTCAACCCTATTCCACAGGGTATGATTCTGTAGGGTATCAATGGGTTCTGGGAACCTGTATTTCTTTAAACCTTCCCAGGTGGTAATGATATACAGCAAGGAGAAAAAAAACAAACAAATAAATAAATAAATAAATAAATAAATAAATAAATAAATAAATATAAAACTTTAATAGTTGAAGAATTCACTATGAGTAAAACTTTGTTAAACTTGAGAGAAGGGAAAATTGATACAACAATTATTCTTTTTTTAAAAAGATTATGTATTTGAGAGAGAGCAAGCATGTGGGGTAGGGGCAGAGGGAGAGGGCAAGAGAGAAAAATCTCAAACAGAATTCTGCACTGAGCATCGAGGCTGATGTGGGACTTGATCTCACAACCTTAAGATCATGACCTGAGCAGAAACCAAGAGTTGGACGCTTAACCGATTGAGTCACTCAGGCGCCCTAATATAATTATTCTTATGTAGCTCATCATCCAGCACAGCGGTTCTGGGAACACATTTGCTTCCCAGGGGACAGTTTGCAATGTCTACAGATATTTTCCTTGTCACTACTACAGGAAGTAGGGTGGGGTATGGAGGCATGCTACTGGCATCTAGTGAGTAGAGGCCAGGGAGATTGCTAAACATTTTACAATGCACAGGACATCTCTTCGCTACCTAGAATTATCCAGCCCCAAATGTCAATTGTTTCAAGGTTGAGAAACCCTGATTCTAACAGGCAGAATAAGAAATGTACATTAAAAATATATAATCAATTGACATGTCTTTGCAAAGATACAGATAAATGCTACAGCTATTCAGAGTAGCGTAAGTTAGCACTAGCAGATGAAAGACCCTAGAGTATGAAATAGTTTGTCCTTTTTCAGCCTTACCACCACTCAAGCATTCATTCTTTCAATACTAGTTGAATACTTGCCATCTTAAGCACTTATGTATATGGTAATTAAAGAAAGAAGATATTTTCTCTCACAAAGTTCACATTCTGATGAAAAGAATCAAACAGAATGACTAACACTTAAAAAAGAGAAAATATTAAGTGTTGACAAACGTGGAGCAAATGGAATGCTCATACATTTATAGTAAGAGTGGAAGTTGGTACAGCCATTTTGGTAAAATGGTTGGCAATATATACGGAAGCTGATCTGCATACCTTCTTATTTACTTCTTCTACCTCTAGGTCTACATTCAGCAAAAGTGCATAAATATATGTCCTAAAGGACATGCAAAAAATGTTCATAGTAATATTATGTGTAATTGTCCAAAACCGGATACAATAAAAATGTCCATCAATTGTAAAATGGATTATTTGTAATATCATATTTTATAGATACGATGGAATGATGTAAATAATTAAATTGAATCAACAACTGTTATGCAAAACTAACTACAGAGATAAATCTGACAAATGTAATGTTAAGTGAAAGATACCAGACACACAAAAAAATCATATGTGTTGTGATCTCACTTATATAAAGATCATATAAAGGCAAAATTAATCTATAATAATACAAGTCAGAACAGTTTCATGGGGGAAGATAAGTAGTTGAGGACTTCTACAAGTCTTCTGGGTGCTGTAATATTCTATTTCTTAGTCTGGGTAGCAGATCTAGTAATCCATATAGTCTTTACTTTTCTGTATACTATATTTGAATAAAAACATTTACTTAATAGCATGGTAATAAGAAATATGAAGAAAAGTAGGAAAAAGGAATTAGAGAGGATGGGTTGGTGTAGGAGATATGGAATTATATGTAGCAGAGGTCAATGAGCTTTTTCTGTAAAGCCCAGATAATAGTATTTTATGGCTTTGTGGGCCATACAGTCTGTGCCACAAACTACTCGACTCCGAAAGCAGCAGTAGAAGTAAGTAAATGAATGAGTGTGACTTGTTTCTAATAAAATTTAATTTACAGACTCTGAAATTTGAATTTCATGTAATTTTTATGTGTCCCCAAGCTGATTTTGATTTTTCTCTGACTAATTAAAAATATAGACACCATTCTTAGTTCACAGGATATTTAAAAATAAGCAGTGGACAAGTATGACCTATGGACCATCATTTGCAGCCCCACATGTATAGCATCATCAGATGTCTCCTCAGTGAAGTAACTTTGCATTATTCCCTAAAAAAATTGAGATAGCAAGTCATGTGTTTATCTGGGGACAGAGTTTTCTCTGGACAGGGAATATTGAGTATTCCATCTCTGAGGTGGGAACTTGCTTCATGTGCTCCAGGAGCATCCTATATGGCCAGAACAATGTAACCAAAGGGTAGTGTGATACAGAGCAATAACAACCCAAAATTGCACAGAGCTTTATAGAGATATGTTTTTAGAAAAATAACTTGTAAATAACATGGAACATGGATTGGAGAGAAGAAATATTGGAGGCAAGGTACAAGCCACAAGTTGTGAGAGTTTCCCAGAGAAAAGAGACAAGAGGATGAAGTAGCACATTGATAAGATGGCAAGGAAAAAGAAGTAGGGAGGCATTCAAGTGTTTTTAAGAGCCCAAATCTACCACTATATAGACACACATTAAATGTATTTACTTTGTCATGAGACTATAATTAAAAGTCCGTCCTTCCTTCCACTCCTTCCTTCCTTCCTTCCTTCCTTCCTTCCTTCCTTCCTTCCTTCCTTCCTTCCTTCCTTCCTTCTTTTCCTTCTCCTCCTCCTCTTCTTCTTACCAGAAACTCCCTTTTTAAATTTTTTTTTCATACCAGAAATTCCTAACTGTTTAGAGTTTCTAAAGATGATGATATTGTTCTAGGTAAACTCAGAATTTCCAGTTAAAGGCAAATGGCAACCAACAGTGGTCATCATTTTTTCAAATGTGGCATGCCATCATTGATGTACCTGTTCCTGGCTGAAAGATAGACTTAGAACTGCAACATGAAATAGGTCATGACGTCTGGCATTGTAGTTGAATGAGTGACTTACCTACTGGGTTTTCTGCTTAGCAACAATAGTCAGCTTTTTATGGAACTCCAGCTGTCCAACACTTGTTCTCTTACCTCTTGCTAGTTTTTTTTTTATATCAGCCATTACATATTGAAAATGTTGGATACACAAAATTTAAAGGCACAAAGATAGTCATCCCCTGGTTACAATGAAAAGTGAGGTGACAAGAGAGATGATTACTGAAATCTTTCATAAAATTTCCCACTATTCTTTCACATTTTTTATATAAAAGATTTATCTTGGGTAATGGGCTATCTATCCCATCCATGGACTCAGACTAGTAGCACAGTGTTGTGCCAGATATACCAAATATGATTTTTTTAACCCAATTTATTATATAGCTTTGCCTCACAAGTCAGTGAAAAGGAAAACACCTTTAGAGCAATCACTGGGACAAGACAGATGCAAAATAAAAATTGCCGAATTTAGGTAAACAAAGTTAATGAAACTCTTAACTCAATTAGTATTTATACAGAGTGCCTGCCACATGTCAAACACTGACTAGATTCTTAGTTATATGGCTATGTAAGAATCTTTATCCTGCAGGAGCTTATTATATATTTTTTTAGAATGGGGGAGGAGCAGAGGGAAAGAGAATCTTAAGCAGGTTCCATGTCTATCATGTAACCCAAGGCAGGGCTCAATCTCACAACACTGAGATCATTATGTGAGCTAAAATCAAGAGTTGGATGCTTAACCAACTGAGTCACCCAGGCACCCCAGGGCTTATCATCTTGTGGGAAAGAAAGATGTAAAAATAAATGACTGTAAGTGTTTGAAAATGGAAGGTACAGAACTGGGAATAATTAAATCTAACCATTAATAAGTATTTATATGCTAATTTGTCTATGAATAAACCAAAGCTCCAACAAGTTAATTCACATTTGTGATGTCACATAGTTGACAAGAAAGTGATAGATTCAAACTTGGAAACAAAGTCAATTAGATGGCTTCCCCCCCATAAAGCTTTTTTTTTCCATCCTCACTTTACCTTCAGCAAATACTTATGTAACAACTACCATGAGCACTGTGATATCAGTCAGGCTAAGGAAATTATATAAACATATTTCATTTAGTCTTTACTTAAAGCAGGGATAGCCAAATTAATATTTGAACCCATTGATTTTATATTCAGACTGTCTAATTTCAATTTTCAACATCTCTCTCTATATATATGACCAGGGGCAAAGTAAATTGAATATCCCTGTGGTCATCAAATGCAACATGGGAATTTCTTTCACATAGACTGGTTAATGGAAGTATATGAAATTACACAGCACCTACCTCATAGTAAGTGCTCAATAAATGTTAGCAGCGATTATTGGTATAAAACTGCTTTACACCTGCATATAGGATCCTGGCATCTTGGTATGGTTATATTAACTACATATGTAGAAGTAAAAATAATCAAACTGATGGCAAAATAAGGACTAAAGACAGCATCTCTTGATGAGGATAAGGTATATGTGACCTAGCTGGAAAGTGGTCATTACCCCCGAAGGTACTCTACAATGTTAACTAAATAGGTGTCAACAGGAAAAGCATTTTTTAAAAGATTTTACTTATTTATTTACCCCTGAAAGTACTCTACAATGTTAACTAAATGGGTGTCAAATAGGAAAAGCATTTTTTTTAAGATTTTATTTATTTATTTATTCATTCATTCATTCATTTATTCATTC
Organism: Canis lupus familiaris; assembly: GCF_011100685.1. Lineage (NCBI taxonomy): Eukaryota > Metazoa > Chordata > Mammalia > Carnivora > Canidae > Canis > Canis lupus. The sequence goes on along the minus strand of NC_049237.1, from coordinate 44,040,697 downwards.
ATCATTCATTCATTCATTCATTCATGAAAGAAACAGAGAGAGAAGCAGAGATATAGGCAGAGGGAGAAGTAGGCTCCCTACAGGGATCCCAATGTGAGACTGGATCCCAGGACCCCAGGATCATGACCTGAGCCAAAAGCAGACACTCAACTGCTAAGCTGCTCAGGCACCCCAGAAAAGGCATTTCTAAAATAAATTCTAGATGAGCTGCATGTCACCTGATTTTATGAGTTTCAGTCTCATTGGTATTTCTAATTGATTTTTTTCAAGGACCTTTTCTAAAAAATGGTTGACACTACACTTTTGACAAATCCTTGTTCCTTTACACTGGAACAACTGTAATTTATTCTTATGACTAAGATTGAAAAGAAAAGGGAAGAAAAAGGCACAAGATAGTAATAGATATAATTTATTCTTATTATATTGTTTATGATAGTGAGTCACCTGGTTAAGCTTACACGTGATTTTTTTATCTAACCTGGTTTCACTTATAAAAGATTGTCATTTAAAACTGACATTTCTGGTCTCTAATTCATAAACACATGTTACTATGAATATTAAAATGTAGAGAAAATTTACACATTTTCTCCTTGAATCAAATTTAAGTCAAAAAAGAAATACGGAAAAAAAAATTAAATAAATAAATAAATAAATAAATAAATAAATAAATAAATAAATAAATAAAAATACGGGGCAGCCAGGGTAGCTCAGTGGGTTTAGTGCCTGCATTCGGCCCAGGGGTGATCCTGGAGACCCGGGATCGAGTCCCACGTCGGGCTCCCTGTGTGGAGCCGGCTTCTCCCTCTGCCTTCTCCCTCTGCGTGTTTCTCTCTCTCTCTCTCTCTCTCTCATAAATAACTAATAAAATCTTTTTGAAAAAATTAAAAAAGAAATACGTTCTAGTTTTACGTTACTGTTCACAAATGAACAATGGGTAATCACAGGCAAGGCATATCATCAAATAAATACTTTCAGATAATTGAAATGTTGAAAAGGCTAAATGTTTCCAATGAAAGTGTTTAAATATATCTAGAACATAATTGGTTAGGCACCGATCAGACTGAAAAAATTATCAGCAGAGGGAAGAATCTCTGCTACAAAGGTATAAGGCCTATTTTAAATTTGGAAATCAAAATTTTCAAAAATAAAGTTGTTTTGATATAACTCCTACTGTTGAACTTAAATAGGAAGAGAGTTATTTCATCTACCTAAATGAGGTATGGACCAAAACTGAAAAACTATGTATCTTAAATATTTCCTTCCTTTTACTTTTTTAAAAAATTAAATAAAAATGTGATAAGCTAATGCCAACAAATACTATAGATTGCCTCATGCCACAATATCAGAATGCAATTACATTATGCCCAGGTCAATCTTCGTTCACCCAATTTTCATGAATTCTAGTGTAAAATATCCATAAATTTATGAAATGTCTATAAAATATATTGTGATCCATTTCTCTCATTCTCATTGTTTTGTTTGTTTGCCTGTTGTTTTACTTCTGTGTGTGTGTGTGTTTATGTTTTGATAGTGAGTAGAACACAGCCAGAAGCAATAAACTATTTTTAGAGGAGAATTCATTTTTAATTTAAATATGGGCTTTAGAGACAAGAATAAGAAGCCCTGATGGCAGTTAATTTCAGCAAAATAAAAAAAAAAAAAAAGAAGCCTACAGGGAAAACTGACTGATAACGAAGAAATGAAATCAAGTGTGCAACAATATTGATCTTCAAACATAAAGCTGAATAGACAATAAAATACAGTTTGAAAAAACCATTCATTTTTATTATGAAGATAGAGCAGATGCTGGTTTAAGCATGAAAATAAAACAAAAAGCCCATTGATTATTACAGCTGATACTGACAATATTGGATATACATAACTCTCCATAGTTTGTAATTGTTCGTGTCCTCAGGCAAAGTACTAACCCAAAGCTGGCAGTGAGCCACTCTTATCTGAACAGAAGCTCACACATTAAATATTTAGGTTTCAGTGAGTAAGGAAAAGGGAAGGAAATCAAACAGATTCTGGGGATGTGTGCACAGAGTATTTGTCAGACTGTAAACACAGAATGTTCGCAAGTCCCTGTTCTACCCCCAGTAAAATTTCTCTTGTCTTTGTTTGATTGACAAAAAAGTCTCCTGAGCAATGAGTGTGTGAGTTAGGACCAAAAAATGACTGGGAATAACTGCTGCCTAAAATCCAAAACAGAAACATTATTTTTAGGATTAGTTCTTACAGCAGAGCAATGACTTATTCAGTATAGAAGGATGTTATTGGTTCTCTTGGTAAATCCTCACAGTATTAGAAAGAGGACTAGCTCATTCAGACATAGGGTTCTAGAATGATTAGGAATGTAGTGGAATAATTTCAGGAAGAAAATATGGACTAATTGCCCCTAAAAAATATAAACATTTCCCTCTCTCCCTTCCTCCCTTTCTTCCCTCCCTTTCTCCTTCCTTCCTTCTTTCCTTCTTTCCTTCTTTCCTTCTTTCCTTCTTTCCTTCCTTCCTTCCTTCCTTCCTTCCTTCCTTCCTTCCTTCCTTCCTTCCTTCCTTCCTTCCCCCCCCTTCCCTCCTTCCCTCCCTCCTTCATTCAACAAAATTGAGGCAGAACATGGCCAGGTCTAACCTGAGAGGACATGAATCTGGCAGGGCCTGGGTCATCGTAGGTGAAAGACCAGTCTTCTATCTTCCCGACCTATTTCTGCTCTCATTTTAACACTGCTTCCTCTTATACTTTTCATCAAAGTTCTAAATATTAATGCCAGCATAATACCTTAAATGTGTTGAATAAGTTAGAAAATGTGTTTTCCCATCTAAATACATTTCTCAATGCTAGATGTCAAAGAGCTCATTCTGTTGGGGAGATACAAAGAGTAAATAAAGTGATCTTTAATATGAGAAAATTTCACTTCTCAAAATGGCTAAAATCAAAAACATAAGAAATACCAAGTGCCGGTGATGATATAGAAAAAAAGGAACCCTCGTGCACTGTTGGTGGGAATACAAACTGGTGCAGCCACTCTGGAGAATAGTACAGAGGTTCTTCAAAAAGTTAAAAATAGAACTACTCCATGATCCAGTAATTACACCCCTGGGCATTTACAAAAAAAAAAAAAAAAAAAAAAGACACTAATTCAGAGGATTCAAGCACCCCTGTGTTTATTGCAGCATAATCTACAATAGCCAAATTCTGGAAGCAGCTCAAGTGTCCATCAAATGATGAATAGATACAGATGAAGTAGTATATATCTACAATGAAATATCATTCAGCCATAAAAACAATGAAATCTTGCCATTACAATGAATGGATGGAGCTAGAGAGCATAATACTAAGTGCACTAAGTTGATCACTTATCAATTTTTGAGTGAAATATGATTCCACATATGAGGAATCATATTTCACTCATATGTGGAATTTAAGAAACAAAAGAAATGAACAAAGAAAAAAAAGAAAGAGAGACAGAGAGAGACAAACCAAGAAACAGACTCTTAACCAGAGGGAAGGTAGGTGGGGTCATGGATTAAATGAGTGATGGAGATTAAGGAGTACAGGCCTTGTCATGAGCACTGGATGATATATGTTGAACCACTATATTGTACACCCAAAACTAATATAACATTGTGTGTTAACTATACTGAAATTAAAATAAAATGTTTTTTAAAAGTAAATGATAGATAAATAAATAAATGAAAAAACCCAGCAACACAAAACTCCCTATTGAATTCTTTTGCCAACAATTGACAGGGATTATTATGCCCAATCTAAAACTGCTAAATCTGATATCAAAGAATTTAATGTAGCTTGCCCAAAACTACTCAATTGTTACTACTTAATAGTAAAACAAATAGCTGCAAATTAAAAACTCAAGTTTCCAATAAAACAAAACAACACAAAAACCCTAGATGATTTTAGAAACTGAAACTGCTGCATAACCAATAAAAATGCAATAGGGTAGGAGTGTGTCTAGCACAGAAAGCTATCTTAGCTGTCAGGATTGCCTTCCCAAATGATGAGCACAGGGTTGCCCTTCCCATATCTGGATGAATAGCTTTCTACATAGAAGAAATAGCAAGTGCAAAGGCCCTGAGACCAAACTAAGGAATAGAAATAAAACCAGTGGCTGGAGAGGAGCAAGCTACTAGAGCGTGGAAGGACTACAATAGGAGATTATGTTGAAGATGGAGATAAGAATTTACAAGCCAGAGCAAAGCAGCTTAGATTTTATGCTTAGTTAGTTCCATGAGAACCCATGGAAAGCAAAAGATGCTTAATTAATTGGTAATTTTTAAAATAAATACACCATACCCAAACTTGTGAAGCATGAACCCATATCTTTTAAATAACATTTATTTGTTATATAATAAATACTGAAATGTATTTTTATGAAATGGAAATAGCTCTAGTCTTTATTTTTGTATAAAAATGCTAGAATTGGAATTTGATGACTGGGTGGCTCATTGGTTGAGTGTCTGCCTTCAGCTCAGGTCATGATCCCGGGGTCCTGGGATTGAGTCCGGCATCAAGTTTCCCACAGGAAGCCTGCTTCTCTCTCTGCCTCTCTCTCTGTGTCTCTCATGAATAAATAAATAAAATCTTTAAAAAAAAAAAAAAAAGGAATGCCAGAGATACTTTGGCCTCTATTCCTCCTAAGTACATATATTTTTATAACACCCTATTTTTCTTTACCATATAGTTACAGATATGACAAATTAATAACTTAAATAATTATCAATTTATCTCTTCTCTATGGACTGTAAGTTCATGTGTGCAGACTGGATGTCTGAACTCTCAGCACGGAGCTGAGAAGACAGAAAATATTTTAATTGACTAAATTAGTGTAATCAGGCAACAGTTATTTAACATTAATATGAATATTTCTCATGTCATGAAAACTTCTCTACTCTATATTTTTTATATAGCTGGAACATTCCATCGCTGACTAATTAAGGTGTGCCAAGTTTCAAGAATGTATTTTTAATCTATATAAAAATGTTCTAGGGACACTGGGTGGCTCAGGGGTTGAGCGCCTGCCTTCGACCCTGGAGTCCCAGGATCAAGTGTCACATTGGGCTCCCTGCATGGAGCCTGCATCTCTCTGCCTGTGTCTCTGCCTCTCTCTCTGTGTGTGTCTCTAATGAATAGATAAATAAAATCTTTTTTAAAAAGTTCCTATTTGCTTAACTCTATGACTTACATGAACATGTTTGGGTCTGCTTCTTATCTATTGTAGATAATATTGAAATTGAGTATTAAAAAGTCTCCCCTATCTTTTATGGGTTGAATTATGTTCCCCCAAAATATATGTTGAATTCCTAACCCCAGGTTAACATTTATTGTTTTCATTTTACTGGGCCAGCTGCTATTAAGCATCAACCCTCAGGATAAGCCCTTCAAAAAAAGTAAAAATATCTGTCTCTCCTTACTCTGTCCCAAGAGAGTGTTTACTTCCTGGTGGCTCCTGAGAATGCTCCTGAATTCTTAATATCTAAGAATGGCATCTTTTTTGGAAACAGGATCATTATTGATGTAATTAGTTAGATGAGGTCATATTGGATGAAGGTGGGCTCCTAGTCCACCATAACCAGTAACTCTATATAAATAGAATGCTGGGCAGCCCGGGTGGCTCAGCGGTTTAGTGCCACTTTCCACCTGGGGGGTGATCCTGGAGACCGGGGATCGAGTCCCACGTCGGGCTCCCTGTATGGAGCCTGCTTCTCCCTCTGCCTGTGTCTCTGCTTTTCTCTCTCTGTCTCTCGTGAATAATAAATAAATAAAATATTTAAATAAATAAATAAATAAATAAATAAATAAATAAATAAATAAATAGAATGCCATGCAGAAAGACAGACATACAAACTCTGGGTGAAAATTGGAGGTATTCTACCTCAAGCCAAGAAACGACCAGAGACTAGAAGAGAATCCTGGAACACATTCTTCTCTAACACCATCCGGAGAAGGACGGCCCTGCACACACAATGATCTTGAACTTCCAGCTTCCAAAACTATGAGACAATACATTTCTGCCACTCAGTTTCTGTTTCTTTGTTATAACAGCTCTAGGAAACTACTACACAAAGTCTTCAATGTTAAATCACCTTTAGATTATCTGAGCAGAAATTGTGCAGGTCAGACCAATCATAACCCAAGGACACTATTATGATGCCCACATGTTGGAACTGAAGTCATAGAAAAGAAAGATGAAGGTTTAGGGTTCCCAGATTAAAATGTTGGATTCCCAGTTGAATCTGAATTTCAAATAACCATATAATATTCAGAACTTACTATAATAGAAAGTTGTCATTTATTTGAAACTCAAATTTAACCAGGCATCCTTTGTGCTTATATACTAGATCTGGCAAGTCTCAGGAGCCACCAGGAAGTAAACACTCTCTTGGGACAGAGTAAGGAGGGACAGATATTTTCACTTTCTTTGAAGGGCTTATCCCAAGGGTTGATGCTTAATAGCAGCTGGCCCAGTAAAATGAAAACAATAAATGTTAACCTGTCAGGTTCAGTGATTCGGTTTGGAAAAGCCAAAGAAACAACCAAAAGAATCAAAAAGCAAAAGGATCCCTGGAGGACTAAGCATAAAAAGGGTGTGAAATATCCTTTGAGATTAGAAGATGAAGGAAACTAAACACTTCTACTGTCACTGCATGTCCCTGTGACACTATTTATTAACCCAGGAGAAAGACTACTTTCAAGCACCAGGACTATAAGAAAATGATAAAAGAGGAATGCAAAAAAATACGAAGTTTCCATTTACCAGTGCAAGGAGCTCATGAAAGTTTCGAGGTGTAGACAAAGAAATGAAAAATTATTTTGAAAGTGCTAAACAAGTTACAGCAAAGTTCCCTGGGTTTAATGTAAGAGCAGATGAATGTGTCTACCCTCATTTGATGTTTATGATAGAGAGAAGGATGATGAGAGGGCGCACATTTAGGTGAGTTCATGAAGACTGCAAAAGAACATGCAAAACGATATCTGGGCAGACAAAACATCCGGAAGCCCCAAGATGAATTAGTCTCAGGAAAATTAATAGAAGATGTAAATTACTCCCCAAAAGAGGGAGACATGAAATTGAAGTTTTCAGTAGGAAAAGAGCCAACAACAGGGAAAATGGGGAAATAGATCAATCTGATAATGGTGTTGAAAGAATTCTGAACAGAATTTTGACTGAAGAGATAGAATTACTCTCCTGAATTGCAGGCTTCAGTATCCAAAATGCAATTAATTACTAAAGTTAGATCCAAATTTTGGTCAGGATGACTCCAAACAATAATGACAGAGAGAGCTCCTGTATTAATGTGGGAATAGATCCAAGCGAGATTACTTCTACTGGAGAAATATTCTTTGAGACACAGCAGTTCCCATTTCAATGGCCAAGACACTGTTGTTCACCTTAAGACAAGGAGTCTAAAGTGCATTTTCCACTAAGAAACTACAAAACTGAAGCTTAAAAATCATTTAAGACGACAAAAGACATGTCAGGGAAAGAATAAAGTATCCCAGAAGAGTGTGACTATCAAAAATATGTTCTGAGTCTGTAGTGTGTTTAAGACACGGAATTTTCAACAAAGGACACGTTTGGACCACTGTGCAGTCTTAGGTATAAGGAAAATGTTGACTTTAGTAATAGCTCATCTAATCCTGATGAATGCATCCAGACTGTGCCACCTGAGACATGGAGAGCTGTGTGGGCTTGCATCAGGAAACACTAAAGGCAGAGAGAAAGGAAATATGGGCAATACGAGAGAGGAATGTTTGTCAAGAAAGGAGGAAACCTAAAGCTGCTGTCTTCGGGTCTAGGAGATCACACGTGGAATGTGCAAAGCAGCTTTCAGCGTGATGGACGAGCGTGGTTGCCATTGAAGGAACAAAGAGAAGTAACACCAGAGGACCCCGTGGCCTTTTCCCTACAGGAATAACACCTATAGTAAGGATATCCTGCATAGACCACATAAATATGCTCTGATCTGCTTCTTGCCTGTGCCAGTGGCAGATAAAAACATCCCCTTACACTTGTCCTAGTGCTGCTATTTATTTATTTAGTTAGTTTTTTAAATATTTTATTTATTTATTCATGAGAGACACAGAGAGAGAGAGAGAGGAGATATAGGCAGAGGGAGAAGCAGGCTTCCTGCCCGGAGCCTGATGAGGGACCTGATCCTCGGGCCCCACGATCATGACCTGAGCCAAAGGCAGATGCTCAACCACTAGCCATCCAGGTGCCCCAGTGATGGTATTTATTGAAGCTGTATACATAAATTTTAAATTTCTAATGAATAAAAACATCAGTGTTGGTACAAAAGTCTGAATGACCCCTAACACAGGTCATTTTGAGGAAAATCTCACCACATCGTCATGTGTTTTAATGTCTATATTAGGACTATCCACTGCCATAAAGGACATTTATCTGAAAACTGAAAATAGAACACTTTATATTTCAGTCGTCTGCTCACCTAGTATTCCCAGCTAGGTGCTGTGAGGGACACAAAAATGAAAACAAAAATGCGGGACCTACCTGCCTTCAAGCTCCAAAAGCCAAACTCTCAAGTGGAAAATTAAGCATAATCAGATGCACAAAAGAGATGAGGATCCCTGGGTGGCTCAGCAGTTTAGCACCTGCCTTCGGTCCAGGGTGTGATCCTGGAGTCCAGGGATCAAGTCCCACATCAGGATCCCTGCCTGGAGCCTGCTTCTCTCTCCGCCTGTGTCTCTGCCTCTCTCTCTCTCTCTCTCTCTCTCTCTGAGTGTGTGTGTGTCTCATGAATAAATAAATAACATCTTAAAAAAATAAATAAATAAACACAAAAGAGATACAAAACAAAACTCTAAGATAAAAAAAAATGATGATGTGCCATTTAGAAAAGCAGAGGTAAATTCTTATCAGAGTTCTGGGGGGAAAAATGCAAGTCAGAGCTTAGAAAATGTTAGCATTTACTCTGATCTTTACAGCCTGTTTCAAGGATATCCATGAAATACAGATATGGAAATGTCAGTAAGGGCATTCCAATTCGAAGAAAGGTTCTGACAAAATATTTCTTTAACACAAACAGAGAAACAAATATGTTGGAGTGGGAAATAAATATCTTGGTGGAACCTCAGGATATGGAACACGCTGCCATTGGATTCATACACTTAACTCCAGTGGGGAACAGTAAATGCATACCAGTAGGGGACACGGATAATCGCCCAAAATGTCATATCTCAAATATTAAAAGAATTTCACCTAAAAAATTGTGGATTTTTCATATGACTGCTATACCCAAGTTTGGTTAAAATTGAAATGGGATCATTATCAGGTATCAGATATTAGTTATGCAAATCAAAACCACAATGACATACTGCTTTATACCGACTAGGATGGTGATAAATAAAAAATACAATAATAACAAGTATTGGAAAGGATGTAGAGAAATTTGAGTTTTCATACATTGCAGGTAGGCATGTAAAATCCTGTAGCTGCTGGAAAACTAGTATTTCTCAAATAGTTAAGTATAGAGTTGCTATATGACTCAGCAACTGCATTCCCAGGATCTACTCAGGAGAAATAAAAATGTATGTCCACACAAACACTTGCATGCAGATGCTCCTAGCAGCATTATTCATCATAGCCAAAACCTGACAACAATTCAATGTCTCTCGACTGATTAATGGATTTAAAAAGCATGGTAATATATCAACATGATGGAATATGATTTGGCCATGAAAAGGAATGCAACATGAATGAACATTGGAAATGTAATGTTAAGTGAAAAAAGATAGTGACAAAGGGCCAAGTATGAAATGATTCCATTTATGTGAAATGTCCAGAATAATTAAATCTACAAAAACAGAAAATAGATTAGTAGTTGCCTAGGGCTGGGAGGAATGAGGAGACAGGTAGATGATGACCAGAGTGCACAGTTTCTTTTTGGGGTGATAAAAATATTCTAAAATTGATTTTGGTGGTCATTGCACATCTCTGAATATAATAAAACTCATTGAATTGTATATGTTAAATGGATGAATTATATTGCACTATATGTGTATGATACCGCAAAGCTGCTGCAAGAAAATAAAAGGGAATTTTATTTTTTTATGCTTTTTTTTTCAATTCTATAGTAATATATACTCAGTTCAACCAAGACAACTAATATAGTTCTAAAGGAATATACACAAGCTTGTCATACCTTCTTTCCTGAGGCCTTGAAAGTTAGCAGTGTGGAATATACTTTCTAGTCTTTATTATGTTTATATCATAATACGTGTGTTCATAGGTGTTTATATATGCATATCTATGCAATCTCATTTTCAAAGAAACAACTGTTATTGCCAATATTTTTCTGCAACTTGCAAAAAATATTCTAAATTTTCCTATCAGTATAAGGGCACCTGGGTGGCTCAGTTGATTAAATCTCCAACTCTTGCTTTTGGCTCAGGTCATGACCTCAGGGTCATGAGATCGAGCCCTAGGTCAGGTTCTGCACTTGGCACAGAGTCTACTTGGGATCCTCTCTCTCTCTCTCTCTCTCTCTCTCTCTCAAGGAGCACACATAACCAAATGTGAGACACGCATCATTTAGGTTAGATCTGCTCTTCTTCAAGAGAGACTGCTCACAGATATAATCTCCTGGTCCTCTGAGTATGGAGGGCTGGGAGGCAGAGGGAGGAGCTTACTGGGTTATAGAGAAGGTTAAGGTGGCAGCCCATCAAGCCTGCACCCCTCTCCACTCCCCATGCCAGCTGGTTCCCAGCACAGCCCCAGTGCCAAGTTGCTGGCCACCACTGTGCTTGCTACTGCTTTCCTGTTCTGCAATAGCAACAGGGCAGACAGTGATCCTGGAAACTTTCCCCCACTCTCTGTCTGTGATGCTGGACCCCCTTCCATTTGGATCTGACAGTTACCAAAAGGCAAAAACGACTTCTTTTATCCACAGGGTTTCCATAATTGTTTTATAATTTTGACATATTAATCTCCTCCCTCTGGGTTTTGGAGCATTTTAGGATTGAGGTGAGAGAGAGGAAAGTGCGTGTGAGTGGGACATCTTGTCAGTAACCAAAGCCCTCCCATGAAGATTAATTCCTACCTGAATGTGACTATTTTGAGGATTAATGGCCTATGCAAAGAAGCAAGCAGGAGATGTTCAGAAAAGTGATCGTTTTTATATTTGTATTTTCAAGATCATGGAGCTAATCAATGTCGGAATAAGGATTGTGACATGATACTTAACCTCTACAGTTAATACACTTTCCACTCTGATGTTGAACTTCTGATATACATTAAATGATGTTCCAAAATGATTCTTAAAAAGTATATTTTAACCATACTTTAGTATAATGATTTTATTAAAGGAAGAGAGTAAGGGACATTATTGTGGCATCATCATCCACTTTTTTAAAAGCTATGGTTCATCTTAGCATATCCATTTTGTGAGCAGAGTCTATATTTAACAAAATAAAGTGCACAGTCTACAATGTGACTTCGTATTTTTCATCTCATGTGAGTGCATTTTTTGCAGGTATGATAAACTATCTTCAGGTTTTAGATAAGATTACAACTATAACTTTTTAAAACCTAAATTTTTGTGGAGTCCAGGCTATAAAAATACATCAGAAGAATGGAGAACCTAGCCATTTAATCACCAAGACTATCAGTACTTCTATAAAAAGCTTTTAAATGGCAAGAAGATAAAATGTTAAGTGCGGATAGTAATTACTTGCCTTTATCTTTTGTGCCAGGTTTCAAACCTCACCATATGGGTGTTTGTGCAAGATTAAATAGCTATTCAGGTGTGTAATGAGGTATAGATACTAAACTGGACCAAAAGATGCAGTGTGGAATAGGTCAGAGTGGATCAATCCTGCAGAAGTGGAATTATGAAAGAGTTGATTGATAGATCTTCATGATTGCAATCATATATGTATTTTGAGAGCCATTTAACAAAGTAAAGAGAATCATTTTTTTTTCATTATTTGTGTAGGTAACAAAATACTATGGAGGAAAGCAGGAAAGAAATTTGGGACAAAAAATATAGAGTGCCATCTGAAAATATCGAGTAGTGGAGCTCCTGAATCACTTGGCTTGCTCAGAACACTTTAAGCATTCATAATTAATATAATACCCCCTTTACTCTAAAAAATGTCTCAGCTTGAATGATAAATTACATGGTCACCCTACCAAGAGTGATTTCTGATCCAGCTGTTGCAGAGTCACTTCAAAAGAACGTAAGCATGAAACTTTCCTTTGCAGTACATCAGTAAAGGTGAAAGATGGAAAAGATACTTGAGAAGAGAGTTACCTGGCTGATATTTTAATCTTACACTATGGTAGGTGAGAAGGAAGTTTTAGACGATCTGAGCTATACTGTGGGGGATGTAATAGTTTGCGTAAGTGCATTTGTGTGTGTGTGTGTGTGTGTGTGTGTGTGTGTGTGTGTGAAAGAGACAAAGACAGAGACAGAGAGGAAAAGTGAGCCAGAACTACAGTAGGATCTATTCCCCCTTCACACAGACCCTCAAAAAATGTGTAAGAGTAAACATACCCAGGCTAATATTAAAATGTAATGAAATCAATATTCTTATTGATTTGAAAAAAATCGGAATTTTTCAAGAGACATGGAAAATTAAGATATTTCAATTTGTCCATATTCCCAAGTTACACCGTTAAATGGCAAAAGCATAAAGAAAAACATATAATGTGATTGTATTTTTGAAGACATATTAAACGATGGGGTTGTAAATTGGATAATTAGTCCTATTTGCTCTAAATGTGATTGTATACTCAATGCTCCCTCAGTTTCTCTCTCCCTCCCTCCCTCTGTCTTTCTTCTTCCCTTACAATAGAGACTTCTTCAGTCTAAACCTAAAATGAGCAATTACAACGGAGCCCACCAGCCCCCTCCTTGTGACATCAATAGGGAACTTCTGTTAGAAGAAAAGGTGACCAGTGCAAGTTGTCATAGGGGAAGGGTGAAACTAATAAAAAGTTTTTCTCTTTTTTGTATTTCCGAAAAGAAAGACTTCCTTATAATAGGTATTTTATAATCAAATAAATAATGAAGCTGTAAAACAACAAAACAACAACAAGCTTTTCATTCAGCCTCCTTTCACACTCTCCTAATCTCCAGATCCAAAGGAGATACTAAAACCACAAACCACCAAGAGGTAAATGACACAAAACAATTCAGGCTTCCTTCACCTCTAAGTTACATCGTTTTATTATAAAATAAATTAGACATATACTATCAGACATGTGTGGCTTTTTGGTTTGTGTTTTAGGTAGAGATGGCTGATAGTCGCATTAGTGTACTTAGCATCTCAAATCCTTTTTCAAATCAAAATGACTTTTCAGGCCAAATCAGTTTGCTTTAGTTCCTAATATCATGATTAAAAAAACACAACTGGATAATAGTTGAATTCAGTCATTCAATCTTAGTCACTACATACTTAATTCAGGTGCAACTCAATTTAAAATATAAACTAGTCATGACAACCAAGCCAACTGGTTTTTCTAAAGTACAGTTCTCAGAAACATGAACATGGTGTCTTCTCATGATTCTCCTGTCTCTCCTCAGATAATCTCAATAAATCTAGTTAGCATCTTAGATATTCTATTTCATTCAAAGTGGAAAGCCAAATCCACACAACACCCCCACAGACTCCTCCGTTATGTATCTCAATCTTCTACTTTTACGTCTCAATGAACGGTACCTTCTCCCCTTTAAGACTTGGCACTGGTTTTCCCACTGACTAGAACTCCATTTCTCCAGTATCCAAGTAATAAACTTGGCAAATGTTTCCACTTCCTTCACATTTGTGCTCAAATATAGCCATGTCAATGAAACCCAACCTGACCATTTTAAATTACAAGTCATCCTAAACACTGGATTTATCTTACCATGTTCTTTTTCTCTTCTTCCATAGCACCTATTGTCTAGCTATATATAATTTACTTATCTGTAATATTTATTATTTTTATTAACTGGAAATAAATATCCCTTGTTAGAATGTAAGTTCCATGAGGGCAAGGTGTTTTTTTGTTGTTGTTGTTGTTTTGTTTTGTTTTGTTTTTTGTTTTTTGTTTTTTTAAGATTTTACTTATTTATTTGAGAAAGAGTTCTCTGGTTCTCATGACTTTTCATATTTACAAGTTGTAGCACTATGCTCTCCTCCTAGTTATCTGACATAACCCAGGACATAGGAAGTACTAAAAGAAAATTTACTGAAAAAATAAATAATTTTATTTATTTATTTAAGTAAGCTTTACATCCAACGTGGGGCTCGAGCCTACAACCCCAAGATCAGGAGTCACATAACTGTGCCAGATAGGCTCCCCTGAATATATAAATGAATTCCCCCCAAAAGAAGCCAAGTGAATCTGACTTGCAATTACTTCTCTTCATACTTTTCTTTCTTTTTCTTTCTTCTTCTTCTTTTTTTTTTTTCTTGTTCTACTATTTCCTGGACTAAAGTCCCCTGTGTGACAGTGCCTTAACAGAATGGACCTCAAAATACACATGCAGTTGTTATGCAACTAGATGTTCTTATTATTGTTTTTGGAGGTGCATCACCAGATAAGTCTTTTACTTTTATAGAACTACAGACATTGCATAGAAATTTTCAACAAATACTCAAATCAGAGATGATTTTGATTTTATTTTACACATTTTCTGATCCTTTATATACTGTTTTATGTTTATATAAGTTTACTTTGCTTCCTATTTAGTCTTCAAATTCAATGACCAAGATAGTAGAACAGCATGAGCACTGAATATGACCTCTGTTCAGAAGAATTCCATTTCCACACAATACATTTCCAGGGTTTGGTGAAGGATGAAACCACTCTTTAACTGCTTCTCCTGAGTCATCAACCAACCAAGCAATTCCTGATGCTTTATTATTTTTTTCTTCTGAATGGCTTTTTCTTTAATTTCCGTTCATGCCTTCTGATCTAATTAGTATAATTAGCCTTGGACACACAATAAACAAAAGCAACAAACAAAAAGCCCACAAAATTCCATTTCAATAGCCTGCCTTTCATAGACTTTCTGTATCTAAGTTTTCAGCTGTCTTCATAGCTCATAACCTTTAATCCTAACATCAATCTCCATGTTCTATTCAATTACAACTGTGCCTATTGAGAAGTAGCAAAGGTTTTGGAGAGTTTGTGGGAACACAGAAGTTGTCCCATTCATTTTCATTAGTAAAGTCAGGAGACACAAATTTTACTAAAATTGCCGAGAGGGCTCCTGCTGTGTCTAGATGATTTATTATTAGACATCATATTTCTTTTCAAAATATGGTTAAAAGAACTCAAGAAAATCATGTGATTGTTTTACCTGAAATATTCTGTAATTTCATCACCTGTGCCCTAAAGTTGCTGACTAGAATCTTGATAGAATCACACAAGGGGCTTTTCCTGGATGGAGAGAAAGGAAACAAACATCAAGACCCAGAAGAAGCACGGAGTAGAACACAGTTCCTGTGAAAGTGACAATGGAGGAGAAAGTGTGCATTTTAAGAGGAAAATTTGCCATACCTGCAAAAATTGGTTTACTAGAAAATAAAGTTGGAAAATGTTGAGGCAATCTACCAGTACTAAAGGACAAACATTATAACTTATATAGAGCAATTAACACAACTGTTAGGCTGTAGTGCTAGGCTAAATGGCCCGTCCCCTGCCCTCGAGGAGCCTCGAGGAGCTAATTTCCTAGGAACAATATTCAAGACCTTCCACACCTGGCCCAACTTACCTTTCACGGCTCATAACCTCCAATGCCAGACCAGGCAGCCCGTGCCAGTCCATGATCCACACTTGAGGAACAAGGTGTTAGCTCGGTTTTCCCAGTCCCAGCTGCACTTTAGGATCACCTGGGGAGTCTTCAAAAATTATGCCCGGGATCCAGCCCAGCCTGATGAAATCAGAATTTCTAGGAGTGAGCTTTCCAGGTGATTCTAATGCTGAGAACCACTGCTCTCACCACATTGAACTATTTACCTTCCCCCAATTAGAGAATCTTTCTTCATTCTTTGTTTAT
The DNA here is from genome assembly GCF_011100685.1 of Canis lupus familiaris. Classification (NCBI taxonomy): domain Eukaryota; kingdom Metazoa; phylum Chordata; class Mammalia; order Carnivora; family Canidae; genus Canis; species Canis lupus. The sequence continues at coordinate 44,024,669 of NC_049237.1, read as the reverse complement.
ATTACTCTTTCAATCTATTTTTATAAAGTTTCTGTTTTGATTTTGCAGGCTTCACTCAAATGCCACTTTCATGAAATAATCCTTGTATTCTTCCAGTTTATCCTAAAATCCAGTTAGATTAAGCTAAATCAGCTGGGAACTGGGAAGTTAACCTGAATTGTACTAGCCTTCTGCAGAACTACCTGTGACATGTCACTATCCCATCTTTGACATATCATCATCAGCTTTATTGTTTTTTTTTTCATTGAGGTATAATTGGACATTCAAAAGTATTAGCCTGTAATTGTTCTTAAAAGAAATAACCCTGTCACATTCACCATTTTGGTGGCTCCCTTACAAACTGTGAGGGTACTTTTAAGGATGTGGAACACATTCTGTCACAATATCCTCTTCATGGTAAACTTCCAGGAGTAAATTCTTTTAATTTTTTATTGGAAATGGAGTGACACTTCTCATGAGCAACAGGGATTCTTTGAATCTTGTGGACACTAGAAAGCACAAAATGATCAATTTCCCCTTTACAAATTTGCTATTAGAAAATTTAAAGCCAATTTGTGACCCTCTCATGAAAGATGTGGTAGTTATTAATGTGCCTGTTTTCATATTACTTCTGGCTTTGTTTTATATTTCCAGTCCATATATTCTGTTATCCATTTACCCCAAGCTTAATTTATGTTATCTTGTTGTATTTCCTCTACTCATGTGTTTTATCTTATATCATTTATAGAACAATATGCTACAAAAGTTAAATAAAAAATAAACTTCCTTTAAGCTCTCTCCAGGTATTTGTATCAAAATTAGCCCCCAAACTATCTTTCCATAGTCCTTTTATTCCCGCCAAATTGTAGCCTCAATTTTATTCCACTTTGCATCACACAATTTGTTGCATTTCTTCTTCTAGGGTCTAAGTATCCTGAGGACAAGGAATGTATCTTACTAATTTGTGTTAAACCCATGAAATTTACAAATAGAAATCAGTCAGTGATTATTTGTCATTGTTATATAATATATAACTTAATATACAATTACCATATACTTACAGATTTTATATATATACATATACATATATAATCAATAATCATGCTCACAGACACACATGCACGAGAGCCCAAGAACTTTGGACGATGCTTGTGGCCATGGTTGAAAAGGTAGAAATGACATCATTTTAAGTCTTTACAAAACGACAAAAGCCACAGGATCATATTCCAAAAACAGCAGGATACCACTGAAAGATTTTAAGCAGAGATGTAGTAAAAACATATTTAAGATTTTAAAAGTGGGTTCTGGCTGTTGCATTACATAAAAAAAGCAAACAAAAAATCTTATACTTATTCCATTATGAGGAAAAGGACAATAGAAGCTGCAAGAAGAGCTAAGAAGCTATTGTAAGAGCAAGCAGTAAAGCAATATTGGCTTAAGGCAATCTTATATAATGGTACAGCTACCCTGAGACAGAAAGCTATTTTCATTCACTTGTTATATTTATTGTATACATGGCTCTATTGTCTCTTGGGAGCACCTTCTCTATGTAAATAATTAAAATATTTTCTAGTTAAATATTTATCCTCTCACAATATTGACTATATTAGCAGTCTTAGAAACTAAAAATATTTTTACAGCTGAACTTCAACTCTTCAACAAGAAAATGTGTTTAACTTCTAAAGCTCCAAGTCTAAAATTAAGGATTAAAAAATCTTCAAAATCTCCATCAAAGAATCAAAAAGCCCTCAATTTCTCCTTTACGGCAGTAAAATTCTGCATCAGCACAGACTGTGTGGTCTGAGACAACAACAAGGGACACTGGAGGACACCAGTTCAAGTGTTAAGGGGGTGTAGGTGTATGTAAACTATTTAGTAAAATGTCTAAAACACAGTTGTACTCATTATGGTTCCAGATATCAACACAGTATCAAGAATTCTGTTTAGAAGATGGCATCTATCACCTGAAAACCGTATCTAAATTTATCCTGTAAATTCTATTATTTCCTAACTGCAATCTAAGTTGTGGTTGGGCATACAGTAACTCTGTGGCAACACAGATAATTAAACAATGCCAAAATAGCTTAGAGAAGAGAGTCAGAGGAGGGGGCAGAGAGAGAGAAAGAAATTAAGGGTTGTGCCTAAAACTCATCCAGAGAGCATCTCAGATGTTGAGATTTCCCTGCTTCTCTCTAGGGCTTGCAGCTTATGAGTTGGGCCCCCAATGATGTTCAGATATGAAAAGAAATACAGTAGAATTAACTCTTTTTAAGTTCTATGAATTATGACAGAGGCGCTCAGTTGTGTAACCACTACCTATATTCAAGACCTAGGACATTTTATCACCCCCAAAATTTCTTTGCCCTACTCCTAGCTTCTGGCATCTATGCCCCCACTCTGTCTTTATTACTTCATCTACTCTTTACAAAATATTTATTTTTAGATGACCAATATTGCCAACATTGCCCCTTAGGCCTTTCCAACAACAAAGCTTCTGCAACCTGCATTAGTGCAACCATCATACTCGACTCTTGACAAATATTCAAGACTTTGCTGCTATATTTGCTTGTCAGTAGATTTGTTAACAAAATAGCATTGAGAACTTTTTTTCTATGTAGGTGTTCTCTTGGCCTATTAAATACTTAACTTACATCTTCAAAGAATCATCTGCTCCTCTCTTAAACTTCTAGAATCTTGTCAGTTTTATTTTTTTAATTTTTTAAATTTTATTTATTTATTCATGAGAAACACACAGAGAGAGAGAGAGGCAGAAACATAGGCAGAGGGAGAAGCAGGCTCCATGCAGGGATGCTGACGTGGGACTCAATCCCAGGTCTCCAGAATCAGGCCCTGGGCCCAAGGCAGCGCTAAACCGCTGAGCCACCTGGGATACCCTAAAATCTTGGCAGCTTTATGTAGAAATCTTCTTGCTTGTGTGAATGTCAAGCATGACCATTTCATGTTCCTCTAGCCTTTTGAGCTATAGTTCTTAGGTTCCACACCCAGTATCTACATTGATACTACAAGTACAGAAAAACCCTTGGGCCTCACTGATGTGGAACTGCATATGAATCAACAAGGAAACAAACTAAAAACTATCAAAGTTTAAATTCTTCTCTGCCTCCTTAAAGAATCTCCCTTATGCAAAGATTAAATGTTATTTTTTTCTTCTGAATACCCCAGTAAAAACAATATAATTGCTTTAGCAATAAAAAATAATGAGAGAGAGGGAGGGAGGGAGGGAGGGAGGGAGGGAGGGAGGGAGGGAGGGAGGGAGAGACAGGAGAAATAACATGTGCAGCAGATCAAAGGAGGAGACCACCCACCAAAGTGCTGCCTACCCATAGGTCCCTGAAGGATATAAACATAGAAGGTAAGGCCAAGGAAGGAACTCTTACATGCAGCGAGCACTTTCCCCAGCCAACCATAGGGCTCCACTGCTCTTTCTCCTTTCTCCTTTCCACTGAGCCATAGCTGGGCTTTTGCTTGACCTTCTGAGAGGATAGGGGATGAGCAACTAAGCAAGAGGCAAGAGATATTACAAAGCAGGGAGCCCTACCTACAAGAACAAAAGCCTTTACCCTCTTAGTTGGCTATACCAAAAGTTCCACCAGAGGTCCAACAGAATTCTTTGTTCAGACCCCATTTCCATCTTGTTCCTCCTCAAGATAGGGAGGAGCTTTGTATGGAAGCTTTGTATGGGAGATGCTCAGAAAACTCTTCCTTGACTCACTATTTGGTGTGGTATAAATAGAACTTCTAATTGGCTTGATAGAAAAATTACATTTGACTGCTAAGAAGCCCTTAAAAATGAATAACTCTTATCTTAGTCTGTATTCTTAATGTAGTTCCACTATAAAAATATATTGCCAGTCATTTCCTATTTGGTGAAACCTCAACCTCTGGTGCACTTAGAAGAGGAATCAGGCTGGATAAACAAATATGTGATAGATATTTAAGAAGCAAGTGTCAGAATTCATAAAATAAAATAAGTGACAGATATGTCTATATAAAAATGTTTAGGGGAGTCTGGATGGTTAAGCGTCCAACTCTTGATTTCAGGTTAGATCATGACCTCAAGGTCGTGAGATCCAGCCCATGTCAGGCTCCAACTGGGCATGGAGCCTGCTTGAGATTCTCTCCCCACCCCCTGTCCCTCCCTCTTCTAAAATAAATAAGTAAGTAAAACTAAAAATGTCTAAGTATCTCTATTTTTTATGAATTCTGGGCCTTATGATAACATATGGAATTTTTTTCCAGTGTTGAGATTAGAAATATTTTCGTATTCTTGTAATTTCCTTTAATATTACTATGCCTTTATGATCTATTTTTAGCTCTATAATTCATCTCTAGATTTTTCTATGATGAGACATGGAAATCTTGTTTCAATTTTTTGCTTGTTTCAAATGGATATTCAATTGTCCCAGTGATAATCTTTCCTTATTGATTTGAAATATAATGGATAAAATTGCCAAAAAATATGGATATGTTTTCTTCTGGATTCATTATTGTCTTTTGAAGAGACAATTTTATATTAATTCTTGCACCAAAGTTATAATATTTTAAATTATTTTTCTTTTGTAATACCTTCTAATACCTGGTAGCACAATCCCTTTATTCATTAATTCTTTCTTGCTTTTTTCTTTAATCTGCAGTTTTCTTTCAGTTTTAAAATCAACAGCTCAAGTTTGATAATGATTCTGTTTGGTTTTGAATTGTACTTCATTCAATGCATAATCATTTCCTTGTATCTTTCCATTCTTGATCAAATATATCAATTTACTCATATCTTTTTGATGTCCTTGAGTCATATTTTCTACATTTATTCATCATTTTTTCAACATCTGTGCTAGTGGTACTCATATATATTTGCTAGATTTTTTTATATTGAGAATGAGATTTTTTATGACAATTCTTAATTGGCCATTTCTAATTTAAGACATTGATTTAAATAAATTGGTCTGAATCTAGTCAATATACAATTCTTTTATTAGTTCAATTTGCCAGTTGGCTCCCTAGTTTTCTGTGTAGGCAATCAGATCATATACAAATTATAAATACCTCCCCTTTAATTCTGTATATATTTGTAGTTTTTTGTTCTTTTAGATCACATCACTTTGCTGGATGAATATAATGATGATTACTAGCATGGTAGAAAGTCTCATCTTATTGCCTTTAATGAAAATATTTGTAATTTCTCAAAATCAAGTCTCATATTTCCTTTAGGTTTCTGCTAGATCTAGTTTTTCAAGTACAAAAAAAAAAAAAAAAGTTTGTATGTTTGTCACTTCCAGAAACAGCTATTGCTTTTTTTCACAACAAGCTTTGATATCTATTGAGATAACCACATGACTTTCCTCCTTTTACCCAACAATAGGGTAATATACATTGATAGAATCCTAAATCAGAACCTCTCTTGCATTCCTGGGAAAATAACTACTATTTGCTGACAATTTCTACATATTAGGCACTGTGTAAGCCTTTATACATAGATTTTATTTAATTCTCATTAACAGCCCTCTGAGAAGGTACAGTGGATGGAATGGTAACCCCAAAGGAGATGTGTCCATGTTCTAACTTCCAGAACATATAAATGTGATATATATATATATATTTTTTTTTTAAAGAGTCTTTAAGGGTGTACTTAAGAATCACAAAATTAGGTCATCCTGGAATATACAATAATAGGTATCTTTATAAGAAAAATGCAAATGGATATTTGACACATAGAGGAGTAGACTATGTGAAGATGGAGGCAGAGACTGAAATGATGGTAACAACCAGGAACATCTGAAGCCAGCAGAAGCCAGAAAAGGTAGGGAACAGATTCCCCCATAGAGCTAGCTTTCAGAGGGAGTGTAGCCTCCAAATCTGGGAGAGAATAAATTTCTGTTGTTTTAAGTCACTCAGTTTGTAGAAATTTGTTACAGAACACAGGTTATAGGATATAAGATAGTATCTCCAAAAAAGGAGACACGGGAAACTAGAAGAATTTGGAGTCTGTGCTCAAGTAATTTAAAATGAGACTAAAGTCAGGAAACATTGGAACTACAAAAACGTTATGATATACTGTCAGATTGGTAGACAAAGCAAGACAAGGGTCTTTAAGTGAGTATTGATAAACAACATGTTTTGATAAGAATCAAGCTTTGTCTTAATGAGCAAAGCATTTTTCCTTTAAAAATTTATTTTTTAAGCCCAGATAAATTGGTTTAAAGAGTTTCCTTAGGAAAACAATGAAGTATTTATTGGTTTGAGGTTTATCTTCCTGGGGCAAGAATTTCCTGGAGAAAACAGTTCAGTGGTATCAACACATGAAAACAGAAAACTATGTTTGGTTTCATTTCACATTTATAATAATATATATCTAAGCTTGTGAAATGGAGCTAAAAGAATGTTTAAAGGTAAACTTATAGATCCAAATATGTGACTAGAAAAGAGGGAAAAACTGAAAATAAATTACCTAATTGTCCAAATTAGGAAGTTAAGTAAACAATAAAAGAACAACCTAAAGAAAACAAAAGAGAAACCATAACATTAAAATCAGAAATTAATGAAATAGAAAGTAAAGATATAAATGACAAGAACAATAGGAGAAACATTGATTCCTTGTGAAGACTAATAAAATAAAACTAAAAGAAGTCAATTAAAATTGATTAGGGAAGAGGAGTAAAGTTACAACAAAAAGTAATAAAAAGCTTGGGTAATCCTTTAACTATTAAGAAGTTATAATCAATTACAATATTGAATTTTTGAATTTTTTTTTCACAAGGAAAGAAATCAAGCCTAAATAATCTTTCCTTTCCATTGTGGTAAAGCATATAACATAAAAAATTATTTTTCTTTATTTTTTAAGATTTATTTTATTTGAGAGACTCCCCACTGAGCTTGGAGCCCAACACAGGGCTCCATTCCAGGAGCTGAAGATCATGACCTGAACCAAAACCAAGAGTTGGATACTCAATCAACTGAGCTACCAAGGCACCCAAAAAATTACTTTTTAACCATTTTTAAGTGTACATTACTGTGGCATTAAGTATACTACATTGTTGTGCAATCATCACCACCATCCATCTCCAGAACTCTTCATTTTCTCAAGATGAAACTCTACACAAATTAAACACTAACTCACCATCACCTGACCAACCCCTAGCAAATGCCACTCTATTTTCTGTACCCATGAACTTAACTAATCTGGAAACCTCATATAAGTGGAATCATGCTCATTTGTCCTTTTGTATCTGACTTATTTCACTTTGTGTGTTGTTTCCAAAGAACATTCATGTTGTGGTGTGTGTCCAAATTTCCTCTCTTTTTTAAGGATAAGTAACATTTCATTGTATGTATATATCATCTTTTGTTTATCTATTCGTCCATATGAACACTTGAGTTGCTCTTTTGAGTATGTATGTATCTAGAAGTAGAATTGCTAAAGCAAATGCTAATTCTATGTTTAATCTTTTTGAGAAATCACCATACTATTTTCCACATAAGATGTGTGATTTTCTTAAGATTTATTTATTTATTTATTCATGATAGACACGGGGGAGGGGGTAGGGGCAGACACAGGAGGAGGGCGAAGCAGGCTCCATTCCGAGAGCCGGACACGGGACTCGATCCCGGGACTCCAGGATCGCACCCTGGGCCAAAGGCAGGCACTAAACCACTGAGCCACCCAGGGATCCCCAAGATGTGTAATTTCCTACAGGGCACAAGTGTTCCAATTTCTCTGCATCCTTGCCAATAGTTGTTTTTATCATTTTTGAGGTTTTTGTTGTTTTCTTTTTCTTTTCTTTTTCTTTTTCTTTTTCTTTCTTTTTTTTTTTTTTTTTTTTTTTTTTTAGTAGCCATCCTAATGGTGTGAAGTGTTATCTCACCATGATTTTGATTTCCATTTCCCTGATGCCTAGTGAATGTTGAGCATCTTTTTATGTGCTCTTTGGTCATTTGTATATCTTCTTTGGAAAAATGTTCAAGTCCTTTGCCCACTTTTTAGTTGGGCAGTTTGGCTTTTTCACTGTTGAGTTGTAAGAGTTTTTTATGTATTCTGTATATTAGTCTCGTCAGTTACAGGATTTGCAATACCTAAAGGGTTTTAAAGTCAAGTTCTATCAACTTTTACATAGCAGAACATCCCAATATTATACAATTATTTCAGAGAATAGAAAATAAAGTTCTTCTAAAACTCATTTTAAAGGTTATATCAGTCAGGATTCAACCAGAGAAACCGAACTAGTAGGAAATATGTATGTAGAAATTTATTGAAAGCAATTGATTTAGGTGACTATGGGGACTGGTAAGGCATGTCTGAAACTCATAGTGCAAGACATCAGAAAGAATTGAGTGGAACTCATTGGCAACAGCTGAAATTGCCATCTACAGCTGAATTTATACTTTCTAAGGGAAGCCTCAACTCTGCTCTCAAGACCTTCCAATTGATTGAATCAGGCTTATGCAGGATAATCTAAGAGAATCATTCAATAAAATATTTTAGGATCATCTGCCTAGTTAAAGTCAACTGATTATGGCCTTCAATCACATCTATAAAATACCTTCATAGTAACACCTAGTCTAATGTTTAATTAAATAACTGAGGACTGTAGGCTAGCCAAATTGGTACATAAAGCAAACTATCCCAAAGTTACTCTAATCTATACCAACGCCAGAAAAGAATAGTTAAAAAAATTCACTAGTCTATTTCAGTCATAAATTGGAATTAAAATCCACTCTCCCAACCACAAAACTAGTAATATGTAGCAAATCAAATCCATCTATATGTAAAATGGAAAAGGAAAATGTCCAATATATATTTATATTTGCAAGAAATTCTAGAGCTACAAAACATTTGACTTCATATATTTTTAAATTTTACTGAATAGAATATATATAATAAGCTGGCCTTATAATAGAGTAGTATGTACATTATATCTCTTTAAGATACTCCGTACTCTGAATAATCTCGTTTCATAACTGAGATCAGTGAAGTAACATTGAAGGCAAAAAAAAAAAAAAAAAATGGTAAATATAATATGTTCCCTCTCCATTATCCCTACATCCTCAAGGTGAGCCTTACAATTATCCAGCATTAGAATTGCTTTACTGCTTCAATTTACTAAATTATACTTTGTTTCCTAATTTACTATGAATTACTAACTTAATCTATGCAATAACAATTCTGAAAGAAGAAGTCTTGTGGGTTTTTTTTTTCTGGAATTTAAATGAAACTGGTGCTTTTATGTTACCATTTCTATTAATTTTTTTCCAGCATCAAAGTACAAATCCATTTATCCTTTGTAATAATACTCATAAACATAAATATCTGAACTAAAACATTCACCTATAAAATTAGACAAGTGTAGAAAAATGCTATAAAAGCAATAATACTCAAAGAGATATTGAATTCAAATAGGGTTTGTCTTTTCAATAGCTAAGTTCATTACTGCCGAAGTATTTTAGCTGAAGAATTAGAATAAGAATTTAAACTAGGGACTCCTGGGTGGCTCAGCAGTTGAGCATCTGCCTTTGGCTCAGGATGTGATCCCCGAGTCCTGGGATCGAGTCCCATGTCAGGCTCCCTGCATGGAGCCTACTTCTCCCTCTGCCTGTGTCTCTGTCTCTCTTTCTGTGTCTCCAATGAATGAATGAATGAATGAATGAATAAACCTTTAAAAAAAGAATTTAAACTAAATATAGTGTCTTAGAAGAATACTGAAAAGAAAAAAAATATTTGTCCAACAAATATTTAGTGAATGATTATTTAGGATCAGGCTTGTATTCAGTACTAGAGGTAATAGATAAATAAGGTACATGTTTTGTAAGATTCTCACAAGTCTGATGGTTAGCGAAAGACCAACATATAGAAATATAAATATATTTCTGTGTAATAAGTGGTCTGAAAGAAATATACAGAGGATACTAGAAGACATAATCATGAGAGAAGTAGAGGAATCCACTAAAATGTGGAGGAGATTGTGTCAAATATACATTTTGAAGAAAAGTACCAGTTAGCTCATCCCTTAAGCCAATTACTGAGGTATGTAGGATGCAATATTCTAACTGATTAGACTATTTTGTTCTCAGGGAGCTAAATTTTCTGAGGGTAGGACTAGGGAGGAATGTTATACTGTACAGGCAGATTAGAAGCAATAACATTCCAGTAGTTTAGGAGCTATTATTTGGCCCTATCATGTTTGCTCAAAATATAATCTTTGTATGCAGAGTGTTGATCCATTGGCTTTTGTGGAAATCTTTCCTTCAATACATTCTTTAACATTGTGTCCACCATTGGTTGCAGATTATTGCAATTTTCTGACTCTAAGAAATGAATGCTGGTTGTTTGAATTCTTTCCAATGAAAATCTTTGGAAACTTGAAATGGTGCATAAAGGATTTTACACTTCATTGTCACTTGCTGCTATTAATTGGAACTGAAAATGGATACCCTTTCCATGCAGCACATCTTGTACAACATGATGATGTGTATAGCGTATATTCTTCCAGCAACAGTGACTCAAGACATTAGTGCGTAAATAAATACCTCAAGCCCAATCTTGTGAGTTATACTGAGCTTTAGTGTAAAATCCCTTTTGAGGCTGTTTCCTCAGTATTTTCAACTTCTCTTCTTAATACTGTGACTCAAAGGGTGATGCTCTAATGTGAAGGTCTCTCCTCTAAATTGATGAACAACATGCTTATCCTTTGTGCTAGGATAATGATTTCCTCTTCCAACTGTAACATTCTGTATCATTTATTCTATCTAGAAATGCCTGTGATGACCTCTTCTGTGCCACTCTCCGTTCTCTGCTTCACAGACCCAATCCTCCACTGCCGTACAAGAGACTTGATCTGCAATGCCTCATTAACATCATGAGTCTCTAGTCCACTACCAGCATCTGGTCCCTGATAGTTTGTCTTTGCCATTCTGTGACCTAGTAGCTGAACTTTCCCATTGTAGCTTTCCCTAATAGAGCTAAGCTCCCAACAAACCCATAAAGCAATTGATTTTTTGTTTGTTTTTGTTGTTTAGTCATTTTCTGCTTGAAATAAAGAAATCAAAGATATGTCTTCCCCTTTCCAAAGCCTAGCAATATCCACCTCAAGAATCTCATTTTAAACACACTTATTACTACATATTTTTGCATTTTGTCGTTTTTAATCTTCTTGTGTTGCCTTCTACTAATTAAAAAATTCTAAGTACTGAGATCAAAATCCTCAGCGAAGAGAAATAAATCAACAGCTGTTTACTTATAAGTCTAGATTTGCTGAGTGGAGAATGATAGTAATCTCTTTAAGGACTTGAAAGAAAAAGACAATGATTATATTTGTTTTACTTTGGCATGCAAAACAAAATGAAAATGTTGCTTTCATCAAAAATAAAAACAACAATGTTTTCATTAACAAGGGGATACCTATTATTCTAAAAATAAAATGTTATTTTTCCCATAATTTGTGTTAATATTTTAATATCTTGTTTAGCATAGAAAGTAGGAGAGTTATGTGATGGATGCTTTATGGGTACAGCTTTATAATGTGATGATTTTTTGCAGCACTGTAAACCTACAAAAAAAAAAAAAAACCCACAGTAAATTGTATTGACAAGGTTTTCATGCTTAAGCCTACATTTTATTGTACCATTATCCCCAAACAAATTGAGGCACGATATTTCATTAGACTGGACAGACATATTATTGAACACATAAAAGAATATCAAAGGCCATTCAATAGTTTTAGCAAAGAGGATCAATATTAGGTTGTAGATTTGTGTAAAAAAAAAAGAAAAAGTATCTTTATATTATAGCTATGCCTTTTATAAGGATTTCTTTTTTAAATATCCAGAACGAATAATTTATTTTTAAGAGATATATTTTAAAGGTGTTGTTTTTTCATAGGGCTTGAGTATTCAGTCATTTTATTTGGAGAAGAGGGTGTTCACATTCAATCTTAAGGAATACATCTTAGAACTGGATTCTGAAACAGTTCTGACAACAGTTCTGTTAAGTCATCTGTTACTTACATGCAGTTTGGTCACAGTAAAGCATCCAAGATTGAAATTCCTCCCAAATACTCCCCACTTTCTACCATTAGAGACATTTGTCACAGGGAATCTAAAGGTCTATGGTGCTTTTACAGGAGGAAAAACAGGATATCCCTTGTAAACATTAGTCATAACAACGTGGAGTAGATATATTAATATCATAATGAGTAATATCACCGAGGATAACAAAAGACATTACATAATTATAAAAGGGTCAACTCAACAAGATGAGGTAACAACCCTGAATGTGGGCCCAGCCAATTATAGAGCTCCAAAACACACAAAGCAAAAGCTTATAGAAATGACAAAATAATAGACCAATGCAGTTTCTACTGGAGACATTAACAGTCATCTCAGTAATTGGTAAAGCAGACAGAAAATCAGTGAGGATATAGAATACTTGAAAAGCAGCATCTTCTAATTGACCTTTATGAAAGACTTCATCCAACAACAAAATACACATTCTTTCCAAATACACATGGAACATTCACCAGAACAGAGCAATAGATCCTCTCCAACTTTAGTTGTATATTTAAACCTGAAATGTTTGATACTAATGTAAAAAGTATTAGTTCATTGAACAATTGTCAGCATCTGATGATGAAAATCATTGGATTCCAATTGCTTCTATGCATTGTGCCCCTGACTACCTAGTTTCGAAGTAGTATAATACAAGAAAGGAGGTCCAAGACATCATTCTGTCCATCCTACAAATACCTCATAGCAAGTCAGTAGAAAAACAGCCATATAACTTCTTGCTACCCTCAACTCTTGGGTGTTCTAACAAGCACATCATATAAACGTTTCATTTCAAAATAGATGCAATATTTTGCTGGATAGGCTAAACAAACTCTCTTGTTGTACCAGGTTACATAATGATTACCTGTGAGGGTAGGGTCATAGGATCAAAGGAAGCCCTAGACATAAAGGACTACTCTGACAAGATTAGGATGCAGGTCTTGTGAGATACTTTATTCAAGGGCATACATCTTACACAATCTTTCTTGCCTTCTATACATTTTGAACATTGCTCATCTCACCAATGGAATTTTTTTTTCCTATGTTCCATGGGCTAATTAACAATCTCTCTGGTTTAGATTTAGATACTATTATTTGAAGACTTGCTATGTCTACCTCTCAAATTGATTGAAGCAGTTCAAAGGCTAATCAACTACCCCTAAGTTACAGATTAATGTTAATTTATACTTACATATACTTCACACTTCACATTAATTATAATTAAATATATTTTATCATATGATCCAACAGTGTATAAATCAATATGCTAAACATATGCTAAAATACTTTAAGTAAAATTACCAAAAAGTCTCACAATATAACTGGAGATGGGAAGCTCAGAAGGTAACAAGAATTTATGATGCCAAAAGGAAATCGTGGGATTTTAGTTAAGCCAGCTATGGGGAGGAAAAAACTAACTGCTTTTTGACATTTTTTCTATCATCTTTTAATAACTGTCTTTAACTACCACTCTAGTTTTCCTGAGAACAAAGACCAAATTGTCTGTAGGTAATAGGACTTACCTTCTTTTAGCATCTATTAAAATGCTATTTAATAAAGGTAATAATGATTTTTAAAATCAACACTTGTTTGACAGTAGAATTTAAGTATCTGACTTTTAGGCATGTAGAAAAAATATCCTCATTGTACTATATATATATATATATATATATATATATATATATATATATATATATACCTATTAACATAGGACATATTCTTAGCTGCAATTGGGTTCCATCAATGTTTTCTTATTTCAATCACGGACAGTTACATCATTAAATTGCATTCATTTGACTAAGTCACTGAAAAACTGTTCGCCTCCCACATTCCAATTTTAACACCTACTCTTTGCTCTTCGTTTTATATATGCCAGCTTTAGTTCATCATTCAGCTTCCACAGAGATTTATGTATTTATAATGTTTATCAGAATTTTCCAAGAATTTTCTCTGTTTGTAGAGAAAAAATATGGTGCCACAGGCTTAATTTCTCTTTGAAGGTATCTTTTTTACCTTAAAACTTCATGTGAATTTTGTGTTTAAATACATAACATATAAATGCTAATTTTTATATAAATGTTAATAATTCAAACTCTGATTGCTTAAATCACATTAATTATGTGGCTATATACAAAATTCTTCTAGTTTCTCTATGTGTACCTAATCTAATTTGGAATCAGAAATAGCAGTCACAACTAAAAACAAATTTAGGGACCATTGTGAAGGGTGAGAAATGTTTCATGAACTGACTACCTAATAGCCTTAAAGGGCCATATGGAGGGAGAGGAACTGGAGTGACCACATTTATGAGCTCCATTTTTCCGAATTCTGTTTCAGAATGCCTATCTCACTAAGAATCGGGAATTTTAGAAGTGAATATTTGCTACATCAATATAGGCAGTATTAATTCCATATGGAAGCAACCAGTGCACTCAAGGACCTCCGAAGTCTTCTTCATTCCTAAAGAGTCAAATTGCAGGAATCATTCTTCCAGGTTTATACCTGGGGAGCCTGGGAAGCTATGAAGATTGACTTTGGATTAAATATTCATTGTGAAAAAAACAACCTTTTATTACAATTCATTGATCTTCCAGGATAAATTGCCTTCTTGGAAGCCAAAGCAAAAAAACATCTGGGTGAAGGGACAACAAAGCCTCAGAAGACAACGTACCACTTGTCCTTGAGACAGGAACTGGGTGACTAGAGGTCAGGAGTAGAAGACTTTCTTTCCTGGTTTTCTTTTACTGTTTGTGTCATGTACGTGCATTATCCTTTTCAGAAAAGAAATTCATAATATTTTTTAGTAAATAATTTCAAAACCTCAGAAAATAAGCACGTGAATTTTCATTGTTTTAAGATTTTATTTATTTATTTGACAGAAAGAGAGAGCACAAGCAGGGAGAGCAGCAGAGGGAGAGGGAGAAGCAGGCTTTCCACTGAGCAGGGAGTCCTGATGTGAGGCTGTTTCCAGGACTCTGGGCTCATGACCTGAGCTGAATGAAGGCAGGTGCTTAACCGAGTGAGCCACTCAGGTGCCCCAGCAAGCGATTTTTCATCCCTACCATAATTTTAGCCTTAGAGGCATCACCCAAACAGTTCTGGAGAAGCTCAAAGTCACACTAAAAGCTTCTATATCTTACAATGCCTCATAACTGAGCAGCTACATAGTTCTTGCAGTTGCAATAAATATTTTAAAAGTTTAAAAAATAGTTAATGTTCTCCATTTGCAGTATAACTTCTAACATTTCTGCTATGTGGTGGGGATTTATTTGGAAGAGACAAGAAGCAAAGGATATTACAATAGGAGAAATGTGTTTATGAATGAGTTAACCCTTTAATGGCAACTGTATGTGAATAAACATAATTAAACTAGAAAAAAAATGTGCAAATGTGAAGGATATGCTAAAGATACCCACAATATTGCATATGCTCCCACTTATTGAAAGGAGAGGAAAAGAATATATAGATACTTATTCATTTATGCATAAAACAGTCTTTAGAAAGTATGGATACCTAAGACCAAGATAAAGTGACCCATATTATCTTCATTGCATTGGATGGCATCCAATAGAACTCAATTTTGCCTTTCAATTTATTTATATTTATTATAGGATTATTCAAATTAACAAAAAAAAAATCCAGTACTAAATGAACCAATCTGAACTGAGTATTTCTATGAATACATACCACAATACACACATATTTGGGATAGAAGCAATGACCATGGGATCCTACCTTCTAGGAAAAGGCCCACAATGATCTTTTTCCCTTTGTAGAATGGATTGGATATCATATGAGAATTCCCATCAGAATGAGTTCTAGAGTTTCCAAATGGAAGCTCAATCTTTAAGTATTATCCACCTTTAAATATAGGAGTAAAGTAAAACAGAATCCTCTCTTCCCCCTACACACACACACACACACACACACACACACACATTCCATCAAGTGAACAAGAATTATCAAAATGTGACCGTTTCCCTGTAGTGAGATACCTTATGGGACCAGTTTAATCTATTCTTTCAGTTTGTGGGCATGTCACTATTGACAGAGTTGTTCAGATTAACTATATGCAAAAGCTAGTGAAACCAATTACATTGATCTTAAATATGAATAATATACTTGCTGGCTTTGTTAACTCCACTCGTGTGGCCATAGGTTTTAGGGATTTGAGGCAACTCTAAGACATGGATGCTAATAAGATGAGCTTGAAATTAGGCTGCCTTGGTGTTAAGAAAGTGCCAAAGCTGAGACTCAGATTCACAATGTTAACACTCATGCATCTACAAAAGCTGTCATTTTTTTATGTGTATGTGGATCACCTGGATTTTGTTAAAATGCAATTCTGGTCCTATCAGTCTGGAGTAGGATCAGAGATTCTACATTTCTCACAAGGTGCTGCTACTATAGCTGACTCAGGGACCACATTTTAATTAGCAAGTCTCTGCCTCTCTGAAGACTTCAAGCTGCATAATTTTTCAAACGTTTTGAATTTTGTTTTTTTTTTTTTCGTTTTGAATTTTGAACATGAGATTTTGAATATTTGCATACATTGTATCTTCACTATCTATTCAAAAAAATCAATAAAAATTACAAAGCAAAAAAAATCATCTTTTATTGAAGTCCTAGTATTCTGCAGCTGAGAACACATGCAGCAGAGTAGACCATGAGTAAGATGAGTGGAAGCTTGGCCCCTTCAAGGGTTCTTCAGGAACCCTGACTTCTGAGTGGTAAGCTTCATCATGCTCACCCTGGAGATTTCCACTCCTGTGCCTTTAGTTACACAGCTCTTCACAGACCAGCTTGAAGTGTTACTGAGAATGGCTTCATGAAATTTCCTGAACAAAATAATCATATTTTTCTCTCCTACATGCAATACTGCTAGAAGGCAGAGACAGAGAAGAAGAAAAGCAAACCTCCATACACAGATTATATGATGATTTTGTGAGAATAAAATGGGTCCCTTTTCGGGTGAGTATATTTGAAAAAAGTAGCCCCTTCAGATGGTTGAAGCCCTAGGTAGATGGTATCTTTATTCCAAAGGAAAGGTAGCCCTTCCTCCCAGATTAACATGGCTCATAGCTTGAAGAGGGAGCTTGGGTTAGATTTGTGAAGGGCCCAATTTGGCCGTGAACAGGGCAACTCATCTAAAATTCTCCCTAGCCAGATTTAGAATACCAACAAAGAAAATCCTTTAGAAAGTGGGCAATAAATGAAAGAGAAGAATTTTTAAAGAATATCCTTTTCATTCCCTTCCTAAGTCTCATGGTGATAGGAGAGCCTTAGTGCTGGGAGTTCAGGAAAGCAGATGATATGACACTGATGAAATGTGAAGTTCCATTTCTCATTTGTCTGCTCCTTAACATCCAGGCTTTATGCCTGGTCAAGTGTTTGCCTTATATTATGGGCTGAATTGTGCTCCCACTTCCCAATTCCTATGTTGAATGAATATGACTATATCTGGAGATAGAATTTTTCAAGAAGCAATGAAGTTAAAATGAGATCATTAGAGTGAGTCCTGATCCAATATGACTAAGAAGTGTTTAGAACAAAGACACATAAAATGGGAAGACCATGTGAAGACATAGGGAGTAGGTGAAAATCTACAAGCCAAGAGGAGAGGACACAGAAGGAACTAACTCTACTGATATCTTGATCTCAGACCCTAGCCTCCAGGATAGTGAGAAAATTAATTTCTCTTGTTTATAAGCCATTCAGTTTCTGGTACCTTATTGTGGGAACCCTAGAAAACTAATATAACTTGTGTCAACTAGACTTTGATAATTTGTAGTCAGAGGTAAAGGTTTGTTAGAATACAGGGAAATGAAGCATCAGAATTATACCCACAGAAAGTCTTCTACTCACCTAATCTCTCCCTCTTCCATGCAGAATGAACACGGATTCAGATGCAGCAGTGAATTTGAATACAAGCTCTTCAAAAAAATGGACTCTTGAAGGTTGCTCTCCTGACTTGTGATTATCTATCATTTTATTCAAAGCCATAGGGATTCACTGACCACAGCCACTTAGGGGACTGAACAGTGAAGAAATGCTTTACTAAGTACAAACCATTATATTGGGACCTGTGTTAAAACAGAAGAGAACCTAGGAGATGGAGTTCGAAACCCCATTTCTCCAAACTCCACTTCAGAAACATCTTTGACTTGCAGAGTGATCACCTCTCCTTGGTCAATCTGTTTAGAGGGGAGGGCAACATTCACTATTCACTTTTTATTCCACAGCCATTTAAGTCCATTGCTGCCAAGGAGCAGAAGCTTTGGTTAAATGACTTCTAATTAAAAATATAGGAAAGCTTAAAGTGACTTCATAAAGATGTCAAGGCAATATAGTGTATTAGTAAATCACTGTAACTCCCCAGATCTAAGTACATAAGCATAGATCTATTTCTTCTTGAATTTTCATTTCAGGAGATGAGTCCCCTCTCCTCACTCCAAAGGTCTATTTGAACACAAGTTCAGTTCGTTTCCCCTTTTCCAAATAACATCTGTAGCACTATTTATGTTCTTTTACACCAAGGAAAAAGCAAATCCCTTCTCATATAAATATATATAGGAATCTATTTCAACAACCCTATTCCACACAGCCTCCACACACGCAAACTTTGTCTATATTTCTCCAAGCATTTTCCTTCCTTCTTCCTCCTTTGTGGCCCAAGTTGACCTACTGCATAGAACCAAACCTATCACTTTCTGACTCCTTCAAAGATAATAAGAAGCCTTGAGGAAATTCATGAAGCATCATTAAGCTGGTGAAAAAAAAATGGGGGAAAAGTGTGTTTCATTATAATCAAGTCAGAAAATAGATTTGTCCTCCATTTTCTGTGTAATGCCAAACACCTGTGCTATCTTAGACTCGTCACTAGACTCAATGACGTGTGTGTTCATCCAACTTGCTTATTATGACCATGAGGTGAAAATGAATACCACTTAATCCTTGTTTGGATAATTTGCTTCCTTTAATTCCCTGTTCACACACTCCTCTCCCCCAGCTTTAATCTTTGCCCTATGCTTACCCTCCTCATCTATCTTTAGAAACAGCTATTAGTTACTTCTTCATTGGATAGATATGGTTTCTATTGTACTGGTCCTCAAACGTACATGTGCATATGAACAGCCTGTGTATTTTGTTAAAATTTAGATTCTATTTCAGTAGCTTTAGAGTTAGACCTAAAACATTTCATTCCTGACAAGCTCCCATGTGATGCCAGTGCCACTGATCTGAGATCACACATTGGTTTAAAATGTTCTATTGCAAATACTGCAATAAATAATGTTGCATAGTGACAGATGGTGACTACACTTATCAGGGTGAGCATTGCATAATGTATGAAATTGCCAAATCACTACGTTGTACACCTGAAATTGATATAATATTATATGTCAACTATACTCCAATAAAATAAAGGAACACAATGAAACCAAAAGTCACGTAGGATATAGAACTGAAAGGTGAGCAAGGAAAACAGAATTTATCGTAACCTCTTATAGAGTTTTTGCAGTTCCAAACATGGGCTCTGGAGGATAAATTATTCTAGCTACTTATGTAACATTTCTGTCAAGTGACCACATCAGCCCATCAGAAAATATTTGTTGAATACCCACTTCAAAGTCCTTAGTAAAATATTTATATTTTAGTTTGGTAGGTATTTCCTAAGGAATTTGCCTTTTCAAAATCCAAAAGACTTCTAAGTCTTTCAAAGGCAGTCAGTAGCCTATCACTCATTAATATCCTTCTCCTTTCTCCTTATCTCCTCATCACCAAGTTATAAAAATATGAGATTTGTAATTCACTTCTCTGCAGATAGGGTTCAGGACCAAGGAGGCTTTCCAGTATCTTTGGGTGGTATTTATTCATTCACTCAACAATTATTTACTGAGCACATACTATATGCCACATACTGTTTACTGGTAACTTCAGAACACAAAGCCACATTTCTGATTATGGGGCTCATATTCCATAAGGGCAGGGAATAAATGGACAATAAAAACATAAAAGATAGGAGTGCCAGAGTAGCTCAGGCAGTTAAGCATCCACCTTCAGCTCAGGTGGTGATCCCAGTGTCCTGGGATTGGGCTCCTCATTGGGCTTCCTGCTCACCAGAAAGCCTGCTTCTCCCTCTCCCTCTGCTGCTCCTCTTGCTTGTGCTCTCTCTTTCTCTGTCAAATAAATAAAATTTTGTAAAAAATCATAAAGATATAAACAATTTCAGATAATCATCAGTAAATGACTAAAATAAAACAACATATAGGACCAAGCATGACTGAGAAAGTATTATCTCAGAAAGGATGATTAGGGAAAGCCTTTTTGTGGTGATCCCATTAGATCTGAGATGTCAGTAATGAGGATCAAACTACAGAAAGAGCTGAAAGAAGACCACTTTAAGGATCTAGTTTCTATGATTTATTCTGTAGAGTGTGTCCCTCCAAGTAGTAGTTTTGCATGCAGTATTCTGTGACTCTCACTGAGTGTGTCTGAAAGGTGTCTTGAAATCCAGTTGGTGGGCAGCCTTGATGGCTTAGAGGTTTAGCGCCGCCTTCAGCCCAGGGTGTGGTCCTGGAGACCCATGATGGAGTCCCACATCAGGCTCCCTGCATGGAGCCTGCTTCTCCCTCTGCCTGTGTCTCTGCCTCTGTGTGTGTGTGTGTGTCTCTCATGAATAAATAAATAAAATCTTTAAAAAAATAAATCCGGTTGGTACTCATTTATCCCTAGATTTTTTTTTTAGTTTTTTGCAAGTAAAGATTAATATAGACTGCTTACATGAAGATTGACTTGTTGAGAATAACAGGAAGAGTTAGGTGCAGATTTCAACAATCCAGGAGCAAGCTATACATGGAATATTTAAGTCCATCATACATTCTATGAAAGGAAGAAAAATTATCTTCTGTACCCATTTATTGAGGACGGGTTACATGAGAAAAATGTATTATTTAATAAAAGAATGAGATGTGAGTCCATAGAGATGAATATGATATAGATCCTATCTCCAAAGAGCTTATAAACAAACTATAAAGTAGAATGGGAAAAAAAGTGAGAAACTAGAAGTACAAAGTGATGGGAGTAATCAGTTTGAAGAAAGATTGATTAATATCTGCTATGAAAATCTGTAAATGCTCCAGCAAGAAGCTGGTATTTGACCTTTGCCTTGAAATATGAAACATGGGCACCATATCAATAGGCGGTACGGAAGGCCATGGTACTAGGTGAGGCCAGTTGAAGCATAAGTGGAGGGAAGGGAAACAAGGTTCAAGGATTGGGTCTCTTGCACAGATGTTAATGGCTTTAAAGATGAGGAGGCACAATAAATAGAGATTTCAACCATGTCAAATGATACATAGTAAGATGAGTAGTGTGAGAATTGTCTGTGAATTTAGCAACTTAGAGATAATTGGTGACCTTGAAAGGATAGGGGATGGGCAAAATGAGTGCAGGGGAGTAGAAGACAGACTTTCAGTTATGCAATGAAGAAGTCATGGGACTAAAAGGCACAGCATAGTCAATGGTATTGTAATAGTGTATGATTGAGAGGGGAGCAACACTTGTGGTGAGCACAGCATAACATATAGAGATGCTGAATCACTGTGCTGTATACCTGTAACCTTGTGTGTCAACAATACTCAAATAAATATATATATATTAAAAAGACTTGTTTCAGTAGAGAGGAGAAGGGAACAATTCTGCACGGAGAACTGAAAATCAGCACTGTAGTTTAGTGCTTCTGAAATTTTAATGTCATTCTAAATCTTGATGATCCTATTAAAATGCAGTTTCTCGTGGCACCTGGCTGGTTCAGTCAGTTAAGTGTCTGCCTTTGACTCAGGTCATGATCCCAGGGTCCTGAGATCAAGCCCAGCATCAGGCTCCCTGCTCAATGAGGAGTCTGCTTCTCCCTCTCCCCACTCCTCACCCCCACAGTTCATGCTTTCTCTCTATTCTCTCTCTTAAATAAATAAATAAAATATTTTTTTAAATGTAGTTTCTGATTCAATAGGTCCAGAGTAGGATCTGAGAATCTGCATTTCCACTAAGTTGCTTGGTGATGCTGATATTGTTGGTCAATCATATTTTAAGAAGCAAAAAAAAAAAAAAAAAAAAGAATCCTTTCAGGAATTTTCTATATAAAAAAAAAAGGCAATAAAATGGGATGGGTGAGCAAACCACATGGAAGGGTGTTTGGCATCAAGGGAATTAGAATTAGAATTCCCATTATCACAGCAAGTGTGCTTGAATGTCAGTGGCATTCTCTCCAGAGTTGAGAGGGGGGGAATAATGAAGATGGAGAAGAGGGGAGCCCCGGTGGTTTAGCGGTTTAGTGCCGCCTTCAGCCGGGAGCCTGATCCTGGAGACCCTGGATCGAGTCCCATGTCAGGCTGCCTGCATGGAGCCTGCTTCTCCCTCTGCCTGTGTCTCTGCCTCTCTTTCTCTCTGTGTTTCTCACGAACAAATAAATAAAATCTTAAAAAAAAAAAAAAAAAAAGATGGAGGAGAGAGGGGATAATTGTTTGAACAATGTTCTAGAGTAGTCAAGACAAAATGGCACCCAGTGATAAATGAAGGAGAAGCCTTGGCTGGAAGCAAAGACAGTTCACCCATATTATTAAAGAAGGATGCAAAGTTCCTGGGCATAGATGCAAATGAGTTGGATGGTAGAGTGCATAGTGGTTCTCTTCCAATTGTTTTTAATTCTCTATGCAATAACATACTTAGATGATAGGACTTGGGAAAAATTGCTAGAGGTTTGAAGAAAGAGAAAACAGTGTGAAATAATCATGAGATGAGGGCAGAAGGGATAAATTGGTGGAGCACAGAGAACTTTTAAAGCAGAGAAACTATGCCACATGATACTGTAGTGACCAATACATGTCACTATACATGTGTTCAAACCCATAGAGTGTATAACACCAAGAGTGAACCTTAATATAAGCTACGGACTTTGGATGATAATAATGTGTCAGTGTAGTATCATCATGTTGGTAATGGAGGAGAGGGTAGATGAGTGGCAGCAGGAGGCATAAAGGAAATCTCTGTACCTTTGTTCAATTTTGCTGTGGACCTAAACCTGCTCTAAAAAATAAAGCCCATTATATAAATAAATACATAAATACATAATTGTGAGAAAGCAAATTGCCTAAGAGAGTTGTTCTCAAACCTGTCAAGCCAATGACCACTTTTGTAACATTTTTAACACCCTTGCTATTATTATAAAAATAAAGTAATAATTTAACCTCGCTACACACATATTTTTTAAAAGATTTTATATATTTATTCATGAGAGACACAGAGAGAGAGAGGCAGAGACATAGGCAGAGGGAGATGCAGGTTCTCCACCAGGAGTCTGATGCAGAACTTGATCCCAGGACCCCAGGATCACACCCTGAGCCAAAGGCAGATGCGCAACCACTGAGCCACCCAGATGTCCCAACACATATATTTTTAAATCAACATAATGTCCTCACCATAATATCAAGAAATAAAAGGAAAGTAAGTCATAGTAAAATAACAAGTATTTCCACATGTAAAATGCTCAGGTGTGGGCAACCAAAAACATCGCCACGAAACACAATGCCCTCTAGGGGGCGATACTACCCTGGGTGAGAATGGTTATGTTGCTTGATGTTACTCCACGTTAGGGATTGTGATTTTGCAGGAGACCCACTTGCAAAGTTGGGTGTTTTGTTCAGCTGCTTGGTGCAAGCTCTGGAGTAAGTCGAGTAGCATCTAAACCAGGCTAATAGCTTTACTGGAAGAGTAAATGGACTGAGCAGAGAGCAAGGCAATTTAAGGTCCTGGTCCACCATTCCTTCCTGCAATTCCATAATCCAAAAGATCACGGAAAAAAATTTAAAAAAAATTTTTATAAGATGGTTCACAACTTATTTGGCATGTGCCTATGTAACTTGACTAGGCACATAGCTATTTAGAGCCTGTATCGATCCCGCTTATTTGGGAATAAACATCAGTTTCACTGCAGATTGGTGTTATACAACATGGTATAGGCATTGTACTATCTTTCTAAAATTTAAAAAAAAAGTGAATCTGGAAATACATCAGACCTTGGGGGTTTGGGATATAGGTTTATGAACTGTATACATAAAGGAATTAATAAAATAATGAGCCGTATAATCTAAGGTGGATCAGATAAGAAGCGAGGAGGAGCAGTTGAGGGACAGTGAAAAGGTAGAGAGCCAATGGATGGCAGGCAGATCGTTGCACTGGATGGACTAGAAGTGATATGAGAAGGTTAAAAGTGAAGGTCACAGAGTGAGATGCTTTTAAATGAGACTGCGATTTCGTACAGTTACAGGTAATGATGAGTTTGGACCCTGGGCTGGCCGAGGTCAGAGAGAATCATCCATGTGGATACTGAAATCACTAAGATGCATCGTGGGTACTTAGATGTGACTGCATCAAGGAGTAGTGCTGGGTAATACAGTCTGATAGCCTAAACTTCAAAAGAGCAGGTTGGTATGAGTCCGAAGAGAGAAAGGTCTAGAGGGAACAAAGAGGGAAGAGGAGAACATTCTCCCGTTGGATGGGGTGAAGGGTGTGAGAAAAAAGAGCCTCAACTTGAGAACTTCAGGGTAGCCAGGTCCTGGGGTTAAGGCTAGAAGATGGTAATGGTCACAGAAGAAGGACTGAGGACTCTGGAAAGGCTCACTTAAGGAGATGTACAGAGCCTTGTGATGGGGACAGACCAGTGGCCATTTGTGACAACTGAGGTAAATGTAATAATTGGCTCAGTACTAAGGATACACAGAAACAACAGTAGAATTGTGCAAATGAACAAGCCCTATTCAAGAATGTAAAACAGCATGCCTCTGGGTCAGTAAACTTTTCTTGTAAAGGACCAGATAGTAAATATTTTAGGTTTTGTGTCACAATAACTCAACTCCACCGGAATACACAAAGCAGCTATACCCAACCAGCAAATGAATGGGCATGGTTCTGTTACAATAACATTTTGTTCATGGTTAATCAACTTTTGATTTCATATAATCTTTAATGTCAGAATGTAGTAGTCTTCTTTTGATTTTGTGTTCAATAATTTAGAAATGTGAAAACCCTTCTTAGTTCATGACAGGAAGCAGACCATATTTGGAAAAGGCATCACAGATAGAAGACCTCTGAAATAGTTTAACATAGACAAGGGGTAAATAAGAGAAGAAGAGGTTGGAACTGGACTAGGGAGGACTTTGAAAAGCATGCCAATGACTTTGCTTTTTTTTTTTTTTTTTTGTATGCTTTAGGACCTATTCAGCATTGTCACAGAGGGACACCTGGGTGCCTCCGTGTTTGAACATCTGTCTTTGGCTCAGGGAATGATCCCAGGGTCCCGGGATCATTCTCCCTGCGGGGAAAATGCTTCTCCCTCTGCCTATGTCTCTGCCTCTCTTTCTGTGTCTCTCATGAATAAATAAAATCTTTGAAAAAAATTGTCACAGAGATGAAAAGATATTATCTCATCAGTGTTTGGGAAGGTAAGTGGTTGTCATAGAAATAATGGATTGGAAAAACAAGAGTGGCTGCAGAGTGTCAGTTTAGAAGTCTTGGCACTTATATAGTGGGGACATTAAATGCCCAGAGACCCCTTTGTTTGAGAAAGGATAAACTGTTCAATGTCATTAGAAATAATTAAAATGGCAATGCTGAAAGGATATTAAATATACAATTTACTTTCTTTCTGAACATATTCAGAGGAAGGAAGTTATCAAAACAACAACAACAAAAAAAGCAACTCAATATCCTGGAATGGAACCCAAAGAGGATGGTCAATTGAGGACACACATACAAGGCACAGGCACAGAAAGGAAAGATTATTTAGGAACATTGAGGAGACTTAACTCACAGGACTAAGAAGGTAAGAATATGATGCTGGTTAACACATGGGGGAGAATTCAGAAATGGGGATCCAAAAGTATGGTTCCTCTAGTTACCAGAGCTAAAATTATTTTCCTTTGGGGATTGAGAATTCGTTTTGATGACAATCTCTTAAAATACTTTCCTTTCTTCAATTTTATGACTTTTTTTTTGGGGGGGGGGTGAAAATCTAGAAGCTGGGGAAAAAAAAAATCTCATCCTAGAGATGACAAGTGATTCTAACCCAGAAAGACACTTCTGAGACCCATCCACAGGCTCAACGGATTTCTGGATTGGTCCAGGAAAAAAACACTTTTAGAAACCTACTACAGCAGTAATTTCTTGGCTCATTCTGTAGAAAAAAGTAAAAATATACCCGGAAACTTCTGCCTTTACTGTCCATATTCACCCAAGCAAAAAATCCCAGTAGAAGTGAAGAAACTTGGTGAGTACTCTGGAGAAATCCTCTTATTTTATTTTGCCCTTTGCTATTTACAGACTGTTCTTCTAAGTGGGGCAATTAAAATCTGCTCCTAAGCGGCCTCTCTTTCCTACTTCTGCCAGCACAGGGGAGGTTAATACCCTCTCTATGAAGAAAATAAATTGTGTAGATATGACAGATTTTGAGGAAATGTATGTCCACTGGCCACAACCTACCCCTGAAGCTGGAAGCAGGCTTGTCATTGTCTGGGCAGAGAATTTCAGATGGAAGAAAAGACAAGTGCAAAAGTTCTGTTCAGTGAGCCTGGTTGGCATGGTTGTAGACAAGGAAGGAAGGTCAGACTTGAGAGAAAAATGAGTGCAGTTGAGGCAGGAGGTAGTTGGTACAGGCTGCATTACTGGCTGCCTTCTAAGATAGGAAGAATTTCAAGTTTTTTCTAAGGGAGATGGAAAGCCATTGGAGGAAGTGGCATCTCATTTACCTTTTTAAAAAATCACTGTGGTATGCCTTATTCTTTCAATGGTGCACTCTAAATTTCATAATTTCAATCTCATGCAAATTATCATTGTTTTTCTTTATAGTCAACTTTTTTTTTTTTTTTTTTTTCTAGAGACAGAGAGAGAGAGAAAGCCTGAACTTGGGGATGGAGGCAGAGGGAGAAGGGGAGAATGTCAAGCAGACTCTGCACTGAGTACAGAGTCCCATGCCTGGCTAGAACCCTGAGATTATCACCTGAACAGAAATCAAGAATCAGACATTTAATCACTAAGCCACCCAGGTACCGTATATTCAATACTCTTTGTGTGTTGATTAAGAAATCTTTCTCAAGCCCAAATTTAAGAAAATGTTTTCCCATTTCCTTCTCAAAGTTGTACTATTTCACCTTTCACAATTGTCTCTATGATCCATCATAATAGCTATAAACTGAACTTTTGTGTGTGTGCAGTATGAATTGTAGGTGAAGATTCCCCCCTCCCCCACATAGATAGCCAGTTGTCTCACCATTGTTTTTGCAAACACTAGTCTTTTCCCACTTGCCACTTTTGTTATGAGACAGCATCCTAGTCAATTCAGGCTGCTATAACAAAACACCATACACTGGGTGGCTTTCATCTTATAAGAAATGTGTTTCTCATAGTTCTGGAGCCTGGAAGTCAAGATCATGGTATTGGCATGGTTGGTTCTGGTGAGAATCTTTCTTTCTGAATTGCAGACTGCCAATCTCTCATTATATCTTTATGGTGGTGGAAAGAGAATGAACCAGTTCTCACTTCTTCTTATAAGGGCGCCAATACTATTTGTGAGGGCTATACCTTCAAAAGTTAATTACCTCCCAAATGTTACACCTCCCAGTACCATCAACTTGGGTGATAGATTTCAGCATATGAATTTGGGGGAGAACACAGGCCAGTCAGTTATTCTAGGTGTACAGGTCTTTTTCTAGTCTCTGCTCTGATATATTGTATGTCTTTCCATCATTTTAACCAACTTTATAGAAAATAATTATGATGCAAGTTAAAAAGAGGGATGCAACTAGAAACATATTCTTAAATTGTTCATTCCCGCTGTATTTTCTTGTGAATGGGAGGTAAAGTATAACTGGGAAACTGAGGACCTGCACTGTTTGTTTATATAAAGCAGATTATCCAAACCAACTTATTTTAAAGTACATTTGAGATAGTTTTAGCTCAAAAAAATATAATTTTTAAGTTCCAAATTAAAGATGGCCTGAATCATTGATGTTCACACATTTCCCCATTTTGATCCATTTCTATTGAAAAATGTAAACAGGGCAGCCCAGGTGGCTCAGTGGTTTAGCACCAACTTCAGCCCAGGGTGTGATCCTGGAGACTCCCTGCATGGAGCCTGCTTCTCCCTCTGCCTGTGTCTCTGCCTCTCTCTTTCTCTCTCTCTCTCTCTGTGTATGTCTCTCATGAATAAATAAATAAAATCTTTTTTTTTTAATGTAAACAAATTATTTAGAGCTATAACTACATTTTTTTTTCACTTTTTTGACTGACAAAATGCTGGTCTACTCACTAATGAGTTCTAACTCATTTGAACAAAATGAATTTAGATCTGAAAGTTAAAAAAAAAAAAAAAAGACAATACATGATTGTGTAGCCCACAACTAGTTATTTTTATTTTTTTTGCCCAAATAAGGCAGAACCAGTATTACTTGTATGCTAAATTTCATCATTTATTTTTTACCACTTTAAAAATAATACAAAACAGTAACCAAAATGTTCTACAGTTTTTCTATTTAGTGTATATAGACTTTAAAAAGCCTAGAGGATCCAATTGCCTAATGATTTTCTCTTGTGCAAGTGTACATTTTACTGGTTTTCCACTTACCACATTACAGATACAAAAGATCTCTAAAGGTAATGTTAAATGACTATGTGGTATAGAATATTTTTCTAAAAGCCAAGGTAATTCTATATAGTGAGAGATGGCATTAGGTTTCCAAAAGATTTTCTGAAGAGGTATGATTCTTGACTTGAGTCTTGAAAGAGATATAAACCTGGAATCAGGGTTGGTGGTGAATTTTAAGGGAGGAGTGGTGTTAGGTTACATGACATTTTCTGGGCTGGAACTGGAATTAGATTGTGGAGCTCATATCTGTTCATTAACCATATCCTAAATGCAAACTAGCATCTAGATTGGATCTTAAAATGGATTTTTTTAAAGAGATTAGTAGAAAGACTGGTGAAGTCCAAATAAAATTTTGTTAATAGTATTATAACAATGTTGATTTTTTATGTTCATTAGTTATGTAAGACATTAACATCAGAAGGTGGCTGAAGGCATATATGAGACCTCTCTGTATCATCTTTGCAAATCTTCCATAAATCCAAACGTATCTCCAAATAAAGGTTTTTTCAAAGACCATGCAATCTGTGGTTGACTCAATTGTTTCTCCCATGGGAAAGGATAAGAGAGGATCTAAGTTAGAAGGAACACTGAAAATTTTCTTCAAGTGAACCCAATTTTAATAGGTTCTTCAGGAGGAAGGGAGGTTGTGTGAATAGTCCTTTCTTAAGAATAAAAAAAAAAAAGAATCTTAGGAAACTGCCAAATAATAACATTCAGAAATCATTGTCAAAGCTCAAAGAGAATATGTGGTCTGAAAAATAGCCTTAAGGTCCTCCACTTAGGCCCACGGCTGAATTCTCCCAGAGGAAATGAAACATGACAATATTTGTGTGGTTACAGCTTTTGTCTAAAGAGCATAAAGACTGTTGAAATATGTGGCAATATAGTGACAAGTCTCATTCTTGTCAGTGTGAAGTACCAAACAGCTTCCACTTTGATTAAAAAAAAAAAAAAAATAGTAGAGTCCACCTTCACCCATTTCTCCCACTCCCCACTGCCACTTATGGGTGAAGTGGATCAAAACTTACAATTTCCAGTTATAAAATAAATAAGTCCTGGGGATGTAACATCCACCCTGGTGACTCTAACACTAATAATACAGTACTGTATATTTGAAAGTTGCGAAGAAAATAAATCTTAAAAGGTCTCATCATAAGAAAAACAATGTAACTTGGCGATGGACGTTAAATGGTTTTATTGAGGTGGTCATTTCACTATATGTAGAATCATGTTGTACACTTGAAACTAATAGAATGTTATATGTCAATTATATTTCAGGTTTTTAGTATGCCCTCTTGCAAGTCATAATCTACTAAGGTCTCAAAATCCAAGGAGAAACTTATATATTATTAACTGGATTTTTTTTTTTTTTTTTTGGAGGGGGAGAGAAACTCCAAAAATACATTTTAGAAGCTCTTTAAACAACTGACTGAATTTGAAAAAAAATTAACTTTATGTCTAAAGTTCATGTCAAGACAGAAAGACTTGGGGTCTAAACTTTGGCCCATAAACTAATACCTGAAAAATTTTGAAGAAGGCATGTGTCATCATCAACTTCCTATTTCCTTATTCATAAAATGGGTAATAACAATTCACAAGGTTGCCATCAAGATCAAATAAGTATATAATAGGCATTATAAATGACAGAAGATAATAGTGCAAGAGACTTTATATGAAAAATATAATCATGGCATCTCTAAAATGCCATAACATAATGTAAAATGCTATATCTCAAAGAATTAAGCACACTTGGGCTCTATTTTTTTTTTTGCAATTTTACTTGAGAAATAATTAGCATACATCACTGAATGAGTTTAAGATGTACAGCATGATGAGCTGATTTATATCATTGTGAAATGATTACCACAACGGGATTAGCTAACATCCATCTTCTCATATAGATACAATAAAAAGAAAAGAAAGGGAAAAAGGGAAGACAAATTTCTCCTTGTGATGAGAACTCTCAGGATTTACTCTCTTAACTTCCCCATATATCAGTGTTAACTATAGTCATCATGTCATATGTTATATCCCTAGTTCTTACTTATCACTGGAAGTTTGTGCCTTTCTCCAATTCTTCCTCCTCCCACCCTCTGCCTTTGGTAACTACAAATATGATCTCTTTTTCTTTTCCTCTTCTTACATAATTTAAAACAAAATATTTGGGGATCCCTGGGTGGCTCAGCGGTTTAGCGCCTGCCTTTGGCCCAGGGCGCGCGTGATCCTGGAGTCCCGGGATCGAGTCCCACGTCAGGCTCCCGGCATGGAGCCTGCTTCTCCCTCCTCCTGTGTCTCTGCCTCTCTCTCTCTGTATATCATAAATAAATAAATAAATAAATAAATAAATAAATAAATAAATAATCTATCTTAAAAAAATTAAAATAAAACAAAATATTTCATGTATGAGTGCTCCTACAGTATTTACCTTTCTCCAAATTCACTTAGCATCACGCCTTCAAGTTCCATTCTTGTTGCCACAAGAGATAGGGGTTCCTTTTTTTTTTTTTTTTTGTGGTTGAGTAATATTCATTATATACACACACCACAATTTCGTTATCCATTCATCCATCTATGGACACTTAGTTTATTTCCCCATCTCAGCTACTGTGAATAATACTGCTATGAACATGGGGGTATGGACATCTTTTCAAGATAATAGTTTCATTTCCTTTGGAAATATTTCTAGAAGTGGAATTGTGGGATCTTAGGGTAGCTTATTTTTAATTTTTTGAGGAACCTCCATACTGTTTTCCGCAGTGGTTGCATCAATTTGCAATTCCACCCGTAGTGCATAAGGGTATCTCTAGCCCAACATTTGTTATCTCTTATCTTTTTGAGGAAGGCCATTCTAACAGGTATTGTACACATGAGTTCTAATCTGAGTTTTGCTACTTCCTTAGTTTACTTCCTTGCTTTCTTGGTGCTTCCGAGTTACCATTTTTAAATGCAAATACAATGATAATAATAATAGTAATGATAATCATTTTATAATTTGATTTCTAGATAAAATGAGAAAATGCACATAAAGCATTCAATTAGTATTATCTAGATCACACATAGACTGAAGCTCCAACAACAAAACAACAGTTTATAAGTTTAAGGCTAATATGCACTTATGTATAAAGCATGCTTTCTTGTAACGGTCCATTACCATTGCCCTTGGGATAAAGATCTAACTGCTTACTATGGCCTACAAGGCCCAGGAGTCTAGCACTGCACATCCTCTTTTGCTCTTCCTCCTTAAATACCTATTCCCTCTACTGTTAATAGAGGTGGTGGAGGGCCGGGACGGGCAGAGGGGGGAGGGGGGTTGCGGATTCCTGTCCTCTGATCTACCTTCAAATCGTAGATATTCTAGGAAAACTTTCCCTGAATTTCCAGATTTCATCACAGCCTCTGGGCTCACATAACACCAAATACTTACCCTTCATTATCCTAACAATAGCTGCATTTGACATTAATAAAGCATGATTATTTAGTTGTCTGTCTTTACTTGAACTTCTGATATTTGTTCACCGTGGATTTTTGCACTAATTTTTATTTTATATTTTTTAAAGACTTTTTTACCTATTTTTAGAGACAGAGAGCTTGAGCAGGAGGATGGGAGGCAAAGGGAGGAGAGAAATTGAAGCAGACTCCTGGCTGAGTGCACAGCCCCACATGGGGCCTGAGATATGACCTGAGTTGAAATCAAGAGTTGGACGCTTGGGATCCCTGGGTGGCGCAGTGGTTTGGCGCCTGCCTTTGGCCCAGGGCGCGATCCTGGAGACCCGGGATCAAATCCCACATCGGGCTTCCGGTGCATGGAGCCTGCTTCTCCCTCTGCCTCTCTCTCTTTCTCTCTCTGTGACTATCATAAATAAATAAAAATTTAAAAAAAAAAAAAAAAGAGTTGGACGCTTAACTGACTGAGCCACAAGGCATCCCTCATTAGTTTTTATTTTTAAAAATATATTCATTAACATTTTTTTATTAAACTATCATTAATTTTAATTACTGAATTTTTGGCACTATTTAAATTTTGCTGCAGGGAAACTTGCCAATTATTTGCCTCACTCTAGTTCCTGCCATGCAATTTCACCTTGCAAACTCCTGAAAGCCAGGGATACATATCCCCAGGGCCTGGAACAGTGGTCTGTCTGGGGGAAACACTTAAATATGTGTTGGGTTGGGTGAATGAAAATATATTAATAGTTTTCATATTCTAATATTTTTAAGGAAAATATTGGTTTGTAACATAGAAATAATTTTTTGAAATACAACTTTTAAAAATTAGCCAGGATGTTATATGTAGAAGAATTGCTATGACTAAAGTTCAAGAAATCCAAGAAATTAACTTGTTTCCATGCAACATTCTCTTTGTACCCATTTCAAAAAGCAGCCTACTTTTGTTTCATGGTTTAACTGGCTCCCTAACTCATTTTGGAGAACTGCCTTTGAGCTCAGTTCATATGACAACACATGAGTTCCTTTTGCTTTATTTCTTCAGGAAAGCTAAAACAAAATGGGAGCAAAAATAATTTATGTAGAAGGTGGAGTGTGAAATGTAAATTTAGATTTTCTAAATATGTCACCTCCAGTTTCCAGACAGAATCACACTAACACAAACCAAGTGAACAGACTGAATCGGTTGTAAGGATGGATTATAAAGTAATCTAGTTGATTGTATGTACTGTCTCAAGAGTTAAGAGACTGATAACAAAAGGGTGTGGTCTGGTGAATTCCCTGAAAGGATTTCAGCTTCAGCTAGTATATCTCTCTCTCTAAATATATATGTATCACCAATATCATCTTTTGTATATAAATTATATATTAAATAAAGATATAAATAATATAGTCATTTATATATAATTTATACTTATATATTTATATAAAACATCTGTTCTATATATATTATATATAATATATACTATCTGTTAATATATACTATCTATACATATAGATTATATGTAAATGATTATATGTCAGTTATATTTTTATGTATATAAATAATGATGATTATGTAGAGAGAAAGAAAGACACTTTCAGTGAAGAGGGGAACTTTCAAAGACCAATGACATTGTCATTTAAAGGCTTGGAAAAAATGGCCTATTAGGATTCTTGAAGTGGTATTTCTATTGAAATCTAAAATATTAACCTTTTTTATCACAAAAAAAAAGAGAAAGAAAAAGAAAAAGAAAAAGAAAAGAAAAGAAAAGAAAAGAAAAAAAGAAAGAAAAGAAAGAAAAAGAAGGAAGGAAGGAAGGAAGGAAGGAAGGAAGGAAGGAAGGAAGGAATGAAGGAAGGAAAAATACAAAAAAAGACGAAATCACCTACACGCAAAAACAAGAAGAAAAAGAAAGGAGAAAAAGAAAAACTACAAAAAAACAAGAAAAAAAAGGAACGAAGCATAAAACCAACACCAAGAAAGAAAAGAAAGAAGAGAAGAAATAAAGAAGACAAATAAGAAAAAGAAGAGAAAGATTGCTGAAAACCATGTTGGAAAAGTTGCCTATGCAGTTAATTCAGACCATAGCAAGACACCATAGAGAACAGGAGAAAAGTGGTTTCTGGCAATTTCTGCCTCAAAAACTGACCTACAAATAATGTCTTTCAAAGTAAGGAGCCAAGGAAGCTTTATGTAATTTCAATTTCATATGGGTGAGGATCTGGTATGCCTACTGGGGGATATGAGGGAAACTGTAGAAAAACAGTTTACCTATTTCCTCCACTGGAAATGATCTTCTACTTCCCAATGTCACAATTGATCAATTGATATTTATTCTAAACAGATGTGTAAAAAAAAAAAAAAAAAACGAGTAGAGCCAACTGCTCCCAGATATATATGTGAATTGCAGACAAGCTTCAAGTAAAATTTAAGAGGTTTTTAAACATTGATTTGGGGGTTTGTTTTAATGGTCTACGCGCTTACACGAACTATTAAACTTGACCAGACCATAACCAATGGCGAACGTCGATTGACCGTGGCTTTCAAAGTGAGTTGTGTTACCTGCAAGGATAAGAACAGTCAACATGAAGGACTGAAAAAGAAAGCGAAGCAATTTGCGACAGGAGGCGGAGTAGGGGTGGGGAGCGGAGGTTGCGGGGAGGTAAGAGAGCGCGCAGGGCCAGGTGTGCTGTGCTTCCAGGTAAACCTGTGCTTCCAGGTAAACCTCTACTTCCAGGGGCGAAACAACTGCCTCCACCGCTGGATCTTTCACTTCATTGACAAATAGCTGTTTAAATACGACTGTACGTGCGTGCCTTGGTTCAACAGACATTTACTGGGTGCCAACCCCCTGCTGAGGCTAGGTGATGGGGAT
The DNA here is from genome assembly GCF_011100685.1 of Canis lupus familiaris. Taxonomy (NCBI): domain Eukaryota; kingdom Metazoa; phylum Chordata; class Mammalia; order Carnivora; family Canidae; genus Canis; species Canis lupus. The sequence continues at coordinate 43,989,641 of NC_049237.1, read as the reverse complement.
TCACAGGTGTGTCCAGGTGGTGGGGCCCGCGCCTGGGGCGCAGCGGGAGGGTCGCGGGTGACCGCCAGGGGCCGAGAGGAGCGGAGCCAACCCCCACCGCCACCCCCACCTGACATCCCTACCTTCAAAGGTGTGGTAGGGCTCTTCCTCGGGAATTCTAAGCTCGTCAGGGCCGCGCTGAAATGCAGACGTGGCCTCATTTGAATGTGTCCATCAAGGAGGGGATGGGTCTAAAGACTGGCTGAGCTTGAAGCGGGGGAAGCAGTTCCTTCTCCGTCTTACTTGTTAAAGCAGATGGGACTGGAGGTGTCAGAGTGCATCTTGGTAGCATGGGTAAGTCTTGTTTCATGGAACTTTGTTTTTTGTTGTTTTTTTTTTTTTTCTTCCCAGATCACGGAGGAAAGGATGTGTATTGAGTTCATTTCTTAGGATGTACTTTTAACACGGGTCCGGTTCAAAAGGTTTTGAAAATCCTGGGCGAGAAACGTGTTATCATCTAGAACCTGGTGGGGAATGGACCTTGGCCTCCAGGAGACTTGCAGTGTTTAGACTGCGGTGACTCTAGCTGCCTTGGGCCACGGGCCTCAAACTTTTAAGACAGATAAAGGAGGAAAGTAAAAATGCCTTTTCTTGAAAGTAGATGCCAGGTTGAAATTTCCTTAAAGTTGTATTCTTAAATTTTTGTTTTTAAAAAATTCATATAAATAGTATATGTCACTGAAATCTCCTTAAAGTTGCATTCTTAAAATTTTGTTTAAAAATTCATATAAATACTATATTTCACTGCAACAAATGGCTAAATCTATTTTGTATTAAAATGTTCACATTATTAAATCAAGAGAGTATACCTGTCTTCCTTTTCTTCCCCACTCTCCCCCCCACCCCCCACCAATTATCTCTGCAAGTGACACTACCATCCACCCAATTACTGCAGCAAAAAACCCTTGGACCACTTAGTGTTGATTTCCTTGTTTGCCTTACTCCCTTTATCCAATCCTCCAGCAAGTTTAGAAGGTTCTATCTTTGTTTTCTCTGGCTCCCGCCATTTCATCCAAACACCTCCTCCAAACCAACTGCACTCTTCCTGGATTGCTAAATAGCCCAAGGGATTTTTCTGCTTTCACCCTGCCTCCCTGCCTCCCTCTGTCTATTCCTACACCAGCCTGAGTAATCATTTTAACCTCAGCCAGAGCAGATTATTTCCTGGTTTGAAAGAAACCCTGTAATGGCTCCCACTGGTTTATGAAAGAAATGCAAATGGCTCCACTGGCTCACAGGACTCTGCAAGGTCCTCAACCTTATCTCAGACCACCTGGGTCTCTGCCAGCCCCATTTTGTAAAGAGTATGGCTTCCTTTGTCCTCTAGTTTGTTAATCCCTTTGTACTCCCTGCTGTGGCCTGGAAAGAATACTCTTCCAACTCTTTCCACTGGCTGATACTTTGCTTTTACAGGTCTCCACCTAATGCCCCCACCTTGGAAGCCATTCCAGACATTCTTTCTCAAGATGGCTTCCCCATTTCCTTTCCCTTTCATACCCTAATTGCTTTTATTTCATATCATTTTTCTCAAACTTAAACTACCTTGTTTATTTACCATTTCACAAGTTATTTACATTTATATCCACACAGATAAAAGCTCCATGAAAACCAGAAACGTGGTATCTTTTTAATGCTCTAGCATCAGCAACTAGAACGTTTGCCACTAAACATTTGTCAAATGACTGAATAAGTAAATGATGTACCCTCAGAAGTACTTCTATCCCAGCTTGAGAAATATAAAATCATATTACTCTAATACCATAATAATGTATTTGTTTAACATCCAGATTCTCTTAACACCGTGTTTACCCAGTGTGTTTTCTAAGTAATTATATTCACCAACAGAGATTGTACCTGTCATACAAACAGGATTTTTCCCATTATAAATTGATAAATTACTATTTCAATTTTATATGTCATTCTCACAAACTAGAATATTGTGTGAGAAATGGTATAATGGTTAGAGATCTGACAAATAAGAAACTAGCTTAGAAAAGTAAGGTCTACCTTTGGGCTTTGATAAGTTCATAAAGAAAATGCCTCTTTCAATCCTAATTTCTTAAGAGTTGTCTTTCTAGGTAACATCTTGGCGTCACTGATAACCAACTTTTTGAAACTTCTACATTGTTTTCAAAGTCCCACATAATTTTGTAGTAAATTAATTTTGGGGGTTTGCTAAATCAATATCACCAGTATGATTATTAATGCATATTCATCAATTCCTTTCATTAGACAAATGTACTAAATTCTGGGACATGTGAATAAAACAGAAGAGGACCTTGCCCTAGCAGAGCTTACCGTCTCTTAGGTAAGTGAGATCATAAATTAATCAATACTGACTCTGATCATTGCAAATAGGAGGCTATGAAAATACTGAGCTTGGGGACCTCACTAAACCTAAGAATCAAGGGAAGATTGCCTGCAGAAGTGATGTTTAAGCAGCGATCAGAAATAAGGATGAGAAATAAGCCTGTATATGTGTGTCAATACACACACGTGTACATGTTAATGAAGGAAGAGTGGGGTATTTTATTAAAAAGGATAAGAAAGAATATAACACTTGTACAATTTACCACTATATATATACAGCTTGAAAAAAAATATATATATGTTTTGTTTTGTTTTAGAGAAAGAGAAAGTGAGTGGGGGTGGGGGGGCAGAAGGAAAGGGAGAGAACTGTAAGCAAGCAGACTCCACACTGAGCATGGAGCTCAACACAGGGCTTGATGTGGTGTCCCCAAGATGGTGGCCTGAACCAAAAATCAAGAGTCAGAGGCTAAACTGACTAAACTGCCCAGATGCCCTATACAGCTTGAAAATATTTTTAAATAGCCACATTGTAAAAATATCTCAAAAGAATCCATTTACTTTTGGGGAAAAAAAGAATACATGGAGTACAACAACCCATGCTTTTCAATTGCTAAGAAAGGGTGTTTTAAGTTTCTTTTTAAATATTTGTATATATATTATATAGAAATATTATATTTATTTATTATATACAAATGTTTAAGAAGAAATTCAAAACTCTTCCCTTAGCAATTTATATACATATAATATTTATGTATATATTTAAATATATAATCTATTTTATTGATAATTTATATATTTTAAACATGATTTACATAAAACATTAATCATTTATGTTATATATTTATATATATGTTTAAAAAGACCTTTCAAACTCTCCCCATAGCAATTGAAAAACATGTTTTGTTTTGAGGCTATGTATATTTCTGCCAAAAGTAAATAGCATGGTTCTTTTGAGGTGGTATTTTTAATGCTGCTATTTAAAAATATTTTCAAGCTGTTAATTTTGTCTTTAAAAAGTGTTTAATTTTGTCCCTACAGCAGGACATCAGGACTATAAAATTAAGAGATTCTATAAGGCACACGATTGTAACATGAAGCAAAAGGCTCCTAGAATATAACATATTCATGCTATAACTTTTATAATGTTTCTGCTAGATTTTTAAGGAAAAGAAAACTATTCAAGGCCAAACTCCCCTGTGCTTTATTTTGATTTGCACTCATAAGTGGGAATGCATGGATTTCATGTGTCTTTTCCTCTAAATCTCCATCTTCTGAAGAAGTAGAAACTACCCATGGGGCAAATCCAGCCTCTGCTTGTTTTTTATTGGAACACAGCCATGCCCCTCCTTTATGTATCATCCATGGCTGCTTCCGTGCAACAAAAACAGAGTTGAACAGTTATGACATAGACTATGGGGCCCACAAAGCTTAAATCTGACTCTTTATTAAATTAAAATTTTTAAGATGCTGCCCTTGGTCTAAAACAGTATCTGGCAAGCTCAGGACCTAACATATACTTAAAGAATGAATACAAAGATAAAATAACAGGAGTTCATGTAAGCATTCAGCATTAGCTTTGTGCCATGTCCTATGCTCAGTCCTTTACCTGTGTTATTTCATGTTAATTTCACAACAGCCTTTAACACAATAGGCTTTTCTCTCACCCTCACTTCAGCTTTTTAGTCAGCTGCCATTACTTCAGTCAAGGCCTGCCTGAGCTCCTTATTTGAACTGTGAACTCTTACTTTTTACCAGCCCCTTTGCTTATTAAGTAGCACTTTACCTTTTTTTTTTTTTTTTTTTTTAATTTTTAAGACTACCTTTAATTCAGGTTTAATAGATGAGGGAAGTTTCTTACATGAGCAGTTAATCAAATAAGTTAGGGCTGAGCAAAGGAAACTAAAGAGAAAGTTTGATTACGATTTCAAAATGAGGAAAATTAGAATTAATGCTTTTGTTTGTTGCTTTCTGCTTTAAGTATAATTGGGTCCATTCTCCATCCTTAGGAAACTGTAGGAAAGGATTTGCTACATCTTACATAGGGCTTCTTCCCCCCCACCCCCCCTTCAATTTTGTTAGTTAACATAGCATCATATTGGTTTCTGGATTAGCATCCACACAACACCCACTGTAGCACTTTACTTTTTAACATGTGATGTGTAATAATTATTTTGTATGATCATGAGAGTATATTACTCCATGAAGGATAGAATTTATGTCTATTTCCTGATGTGTCTCAACCCATGAGCAGCCTAGAGTAGGGATAGCACACAGTGAGTACCCAATAACATTAGGTAGTTGACTGGAGAGGTCAGATAATATGTGGGGATACCCATGTAAGAGTTATAGCTATGACCTACATCTTACATGTAAGATGACCTACATGTCACAGTTCATTTCTCTTACTTTCTTGGGTTTATCAGAGAAGAAGCAAACAACAGCCATTTTGCTATTGAAAAGTGAGTTTGAATCATTTTCTGACAATGGTTCTAAAGTTGGAATATATTTTATCTAAAGGTTACTATCTCAAAGCGGGTGTTTCCTGAAGACAACTTACTCAGATCATTGTCACTTAGAAGTGGTTGACATATCCTGGTGCAAATATACAAGGAAGAAGCAAGCAGAAAAATATGGATCAGCAACTGAAGAAAAGGGTGAAGACTTGTGGCCAGAAAGGCCCGGGTAGAAGAGCCTTCAGTAGAGATAAGCCAAGGCCATCCAAGCCACAGCCAGTCCAACAGGAACTTTGCAACACAACATGGGCCTTCGAAGATGAAAGTATGTTCTTTGAAACTAGCCATCTGGTTGTTGGAGAAGATTCCTTCTCTGACTGTTACATAGAATGCATAATAAGGGGTGAGTTTTCTGAACCCATCCTGGAAGAAGAGTCACTTAAGTCCCTTGACTACCTGGAAGAAGGATCAGAACAAGAGCTTTCTCAACAGGTTCTCACAGCAAGCTCACTTCTGGAAAAATCTCTGAAATGCATGCAAAAAGGAGCAAAGCAAGAACTTCCTCAACAAATTGTTAGAGAGAATTCAGAGCTTGAGAATTCTGAGACCATAAAAAGCAAGAAGCTTCCTTGTGGAGGAATACCTAGCATGGACCTATCCAATCCTAAACAGTGTGCAGAATTTGCTGGAAAGAAACCAACAAAAGATAAGGAATCTGAGGCTCCAGAAAAAATTGTTTGTCCCCACAGTGGATGCACAAAAAAGTTAAAGAGTAGAGCTTCCCTGAGAAAGCATCTCCTCGTCCATGGTCCTCGAGATCACGTATGTGCAGAATGTGGGAGAGCATTCAATGAGCGTGCGAAACTAAAAAGACATTTTCTGGTTCATACTGGAGAGAGGCCATTCCGGTGCACCTTTGAAGGATGTGGGAAACGCTTTTCCCTGGACTACAATTTGCGTACACACGTATGCATCCACACTGGGGAGAAACGTTTTGTGTGTCCCTTTGAAAGCTGTGGCAAGAGGTTTATTCAGTCAAATAACCTGAAAGCTCACATCTTAACTCATGCAAAGACCAACAAAAATCAATGAAAGAGAAGATGGAAAATAATCCTTTAACAGGATAAGCATTAACAAAAGAGTGACGTGGGGACAAACATACCTTATTGTCTCCAGGAGAGAACTTTTAAAGCAATGGCAACCTTACATGGCATATTTTCGTTTTAATGTTACTACAATGCTCCTGTAGTTTATGACACTATTTGAGAACACTGTATAGAATTACAGTGTGTTTCCAACAGGAAGGTCAATAATGAATTTACTTCAAAAGCATAATCCTTAATACATTATGAATTGGATTACTGGATATGGAACTTATTTTCACATGTTATAAATATGAAATTTTTTTAAGTGTATTTCCAATTATTAAGCTTTTGCCTTTTAGGAACAAACTTCGAGCTACGTGTGATAATCCTAAAGAATGAAAATTTGGGAGCAGACTGTCAGTAAGTGAATGAGTAGTTAAACATGTTTAAAAGTTCAATATATCTTTAATCATTTTTTATCATTGTATAAAACTGTATTGAAATCATAGCCATATTTGAGTGGCTATTTGATAGTGTCAATTCATTGGAATCTGTTTTAGATATTTTGAGAGGAAATGAAATCCCAGAGATATGCTTAAATCTGGATTTAAAAAAAATCAAAGACGTGTGTGTATATTGGAAAGATTGTCTTTGAAATTAAACATTGCAAAGATTAATATTGAAATATTGGTGAGGAGTGGGGAGAAAGTTACCCTTCTACATGGCTGGTTAAGATATAAATTGTCACAGCTATTTTAGAGAATATTTTGCAAGAATGCTTTATAAGTTTTCTAGGGCTGGTATGTAGTGTCTCAAAGTTCTGGAGGCTAGAAGTCCAAAACCAAGGTATTGGCAGGGTTAGTTCCTTTTCAGTGTCATGAAGGAAAGGTCTGTACCTGGCTTCACTCCTTGGCTTATAGATGGCCATCTTCATGTTTACATGGTTGTCTTCCCATATGTCCCCAACTCTTCTCTCTGTGCATGTCCATGTCCACATTTCCTCTTAAAAGATACCAGTCATATCGGATTAGATCCCATTCTCATCCCATCATTTTAATTTGATTACCTCCATAAAGCCCTCATCTCTAACTAAGGCCACATTCTGGGGTATTGAAGTTAGGATTTTGACACAAATTTGGGGAGGTACAGTTCAACCTGTAATATGCATTCCCTTAGACTAAATAATTTCATTTGGAATTATATGCTACAGAAATAGTTGCACTAAGGTACAAAGATATTTGTTCAAGGATGTTAAGCATATTTTTAATTTCTTGTCATATTTTTAATTTATCATATGTCCATTGAAGAGAATAGGTTGCATAAATCATGATACCTCTTTTCAGTAGAAAGTATGTAATATCCTTAAAGGAACTCTAACAGTAAAGGGAAGGAAATAGAACCACAGCCAGAGGGAAGCCACAGACTAGGAGGAGGAGGTTTGTTATTTTTAATAGATATTAAAATTAATAAAATAAATATTCTGGGACAGAATCTAGGGTATTTATATACTATGGGAAAAAAATTAGAGAAAGTGGTTAAATGTATTTTGGCTAAGGGAGGAATTGTTTTGTCCAGAGGTGACTGGTAAAAATAAAACTATCACTTCAATATGGGGATTAACCGAATCTCCGATTGAAATAGTGTTATGATCAGCAGAACATATGCAGCTATCAACCTTGGAATGCATTACCCTCCCTACATTAATTAATAGTTTAAATACTCAGTGGTTAACATACCACAATTGACCTTAAGATTTAAGACCCCATTGGAGGTAATGGTAGCATGTACCATAAATTTAACAGCTTTTCAGAAAAAAAAAAATACAAAACACTATATAAGCAGATCAACTTGAAGATTTAATTTTGACTTTGAGAAATGGCAAAATACACAATCACATGACTTAAAAGCAATTAAAGAAAAAATGAAGGGATTATATTTTTACCTCGTTAGGTCAATTTACCCTGGAATATTATGGAAACTATCACATTTAGTATGGCATTTGTACCATCACTTCAATAGGAATGTGGGTCCTGAGTTTTTAACTTAAAAGGAAGAGTGGGTATACAATCCATTCATAAATTGGAATTTCTTATAAATCAAACACCTGAGTATAGAATTTAGGGTGGGAATTTGGTATTTGACCAAGATGATGAAGCATATGTTTGGCTTTTGCTTGATATTAATTTGTTTGTTTGGTCCTCTGGATTTCTACAGCAGAGCTGAATTAGGACATAGACTATAGGGAAGCAAAAAGGCAGGACTGAATAAAGAGCAGTCAAAACTAAAAGTCAGTGATAGGGTCTAGGCAGCAAGCTCTTAAGACCTGGGCAGCAGCATCAAAAGGGACAAGGATCAAGATTGACTTCCCCTTGTAAAGGCTGGCCTACTTCTGTAGATTACTCCTGGAGCTGAGGGGGCGCAAAACTCATTATTTACAACTCTAAAGCTTAAATGTACAAGAAACAAACAAACAAAAATGTACAAGAAACACCAATTTGAGAAAATGTTTGTGTATCTAGATTCAAAGGCTTAGTTAAATTCTGACTTGGGAATAGGATGCTCCTTGGCTAACCTTCTAGTTGTTTGTTTTGTTCCCAAAGAAGATGCCTAAAACTGCTAAGAATGAAGGGGAAGAAGGTATGTGGATGGAAATTTGACAAAGGAACAGAACAGGAAATTAGCTAATGAGGATGTGTTGTCTAAATTCCTAATAACAATGTTTTGGAAAGGAAGTATACATACACTTCTCTACATTTGTATTCTAAGGATGAATACAAGATGTGTGAACATGTAAAAAGGAAAATGGAAAACTGAAAAAGGAAATCAATCCATCTAGATTTTCACATGTTTCTAGGTACCAGCATGTTACAAACCCAAAACCCTGAAAAATGAATAAATGTGTTTTTTTTTTTTTTTTTTTTTTCTGTTTTCATGCTGGTATTTGGACTCATGGGCCATATCATTTTTTTTTTTTTTGTCTTTTTTACGGCCAAACATTAAGTCAGAAGGTAACACCAGAGAAATGGCTTTCCACAAAAAAACTGAAATTGTGAGGCAGCCCATCACTTTCTTGGGATCTCTAACATGTAGGTCATAGTTAGTTGGCACTTAATAAATTATGGAAGGAATAAATGTAAAACCATAGCTTGATATGCTTTTTAAAATACTAATTATGAGGTTCTCAAAATTATATATAATTTAAAAACAGCTAATTACTTGTCTTTACATAAAATCTCCTGGTTACTGTGTAATAAGGTGAACAACTTCACTAAAGTAGTATTTGCTCATCAAAGAAAAAATACATATTTATTACTCGATGCATGTATTAACTCTCACTCTCCAAAGGAATCACCACTCTTAAAAGATTTTTAAAAGTTGTTCTATTGTTTGGTCATTTTTTAAATAGTGATAATTATCTTAAATCTCTTTTTTATTCCTGTCCTTCTCCAAAATGGGGAGGAGACTGGGGTCTATTTATGTCCTAACATCTTGGATTATGAAGCACTAATCCGCATTGAGAATTAAATCCATTAAGACTGATTAATTAAAAATGTTTTAAGATACCTTCCAACTTTAGTTTCTTTTATCTCATTCTCTGATATGTATACAGATCTCCCAGACAGCCATATTTGATTTCTTTTTTTTTTTTTTTAAGATTTTATTTATTTACTCATGACAGACAGAGAGAGAGAGGCAGAGAACACAGGCTGAGGGAGAAGCAAGCTCCATGCAGGGAGCCTGATGTGGGACTCCATCCCGGGTCTCCAGGGTCACGCCCTAGGCTGAAGGCAGGCGCTAAACCGCTGAGCCACCAAATATGGCTGCCCCATATTTGATTTCTTCATTTCACCTTGGCTACAACATACATTAGTGGACACAGGATTTCTATCCTATTCTATCTAAAAAAAATAACTTTATACAAAAGCAATTTGTCAGATTCCTTTTCTGTGGAATATGCATGTGCAGAAATCTGTGTGTGCTTATGTTTTAATTACCTAAAGCACTAGCTCTGAATAAAATGCATGATTACATCCTACATTGGACACAGAACAGTGCAAGATATATTAAAAAGCCATTATATTTGCAACTCTGAGCAAGAGACTATAATTAAAAGGCAATTGGATGAAATTAGCTTTGAGAGTACAAGAGTTTAAGTAGGATTTGGTAAATGAACATTAATGGTTAACATGTGGTTTTTATTATGTCTTTTGCTTCTTCTGTCTGTGACCCCAGGGTTGAGTTTCTTAGATTTCAGTGGACCAGACATGTGAAAACACCTGTACAAAGCTATGCTTTAACATGTGGCTAAAGTTATATCCATAAAAGAAGGCAACATAACTTTTGTGACTTTAGTAAATCAAAGGTATTAGGTAAGCTAGAATGATACCCTGGGCATTAATAAACTATTTCTAATGCTCCTAAGATCTCAGGTATGTGTCATAAAAGCATAGTTCACACTTCCTGCAGCTCAAAATGTTGGTCATAAAATACACATGTACAAATCAAAGAAGGAATAAAACTTTAAAGAATTTTGATTATCGTGACCATTAAATATAAAAAACTTGTTAAAGTTACACACAATATGTGTAATACCGCTTCACCTTTCTCTAAGGCAACTCGTTGCAGACTACTGAAGATTTGACATCGTTCTGATATTTCCATGTGTGGAGGGGAGGTGGAGATCTTTGTGTTTATCAGGTATATATGCCTAATAGATCTACTTAGGGCAGATTAAAGATAACTGCAAATTCTTTCCTATTCCTCTCATTAAGAGTTGGAGTCTATTTCCCCTCCCCTTGAGTTTCTGCTAGTCTGTGAATATCTTGATCAATAGAGTTAGGTGTAAATGATGCTATAATAGCTATGCCAATTTCAGTCCTGGTAGCTATTGCTCTGCTTTCTTGTAAACTAACTGCTATTTAAGAAATAAGGAAAGACAACCATCATCCTGGGCAAAATCCAGGCCACATGTTGAGGACCTATAAGGATAAGACCTGGAGAGAACATGGCCAAACAGTGAGGTGCCCGACATGGGAATGAAGAGCCATCTTACAGGATCAGCCATGCCCAGTCACCCCAAGTGACACCAAATGAACTGTAGGCAAATCACCTGGACAGTCCCTTCCCAACTTTCTGACCTATGAAATGATGAACAAAATAAAATGGTTGTTAACATGGGGACTATAGCTGATAACATTATATTATATAGCTAGAATTTGCTGAAAGTAGAACTTAAATATTATCACCATATATGTGTATATACATAGAAGATTATATGAGGTGATGGATGTATTAACTAGATGGAAGGAGTCCTTAATGTATACCTGTCAAATCACAATATACACTTTAAATATCTTAAATTTTACTTGTCAATTATACGTCAATAAAGATGAAAAGATTGTTTTAAGTCACTTGAATTGTGGTTTTTGTTCACTATGCAGTAACCACAATAAACACTTCAGATTTATTTGAATTTTACAGTTTCCACTTTGCATTTGTGTAATGACTGTTGTGTGTACATGTGTTTATATATATATAAATACACACATACATATATACACAGATAGCTTTTACTAATTAGTTTATGACTAAGTTCAAAAGGAATTAATATGTTTTCAAATTTATATCCTAGACTCAAATTCAATAAAAGACATAACAGGGAGGCAAGTAGTGAGTTCCTTTCTCCCAGACCAACAGAGACTGATCTATTAGGTAGGTAGGATATTTAAAGAAACCACAGCTCCCTTTAATAAAACTAAAACTCAGTTTCTCTAAAGGTTGATAGAGGGAGAGTCTCCCTTAGGGAGAAAGTTTCTCTTGAACAATGGTTTGTGTCTTCCTGGGGGGGATGACATAATCAATAACTGCAGCTACCATTACTGTCTTTAAAGGGCCATAGTCCATTTTAACACCGTCCCATCATGAGGGCACAGCTCTTTCCTTATTTCTTTTCAGTGAAAATGAGATCAGGCTGGACAATTAAAAATCTCATTAGAGTCAAGAGGCTAACTCGGTATAGCTTGCTTTCTCAGGTCACAGGCTTAAGAGATAAATCCACCTGTTTGGTTGGGATCCAGAGTTAAGAAAAGCTCCAGTGATTAGCTTTCACCTAAGACCTGGTTTAGGTTTCTGACTGAGGACTCCCTTAACTTACTAAGCTCAGTATGTCTAGATGGAGTATTTAAATAGGGAGACCCCTAAAGTTATCCCATATGGTGATGGAGGAATGGACAAGAAAGATGATCTTGTAGAAATTGGCAAGGAACAAATTTGGAAGGGTTTATAAAACCGCCTTTAAAAGTTAGAATTTTGTCTTATAGTCAATGAAGAAAGTATTGAAGGTAATAGGCAAGTGACTGACATGATCAAATTTATGTTTTAGAAAAACCATTTAGGATGGAGGATAAAAGATTGATTTGGGAATAGGAAAACAGGCAGCTGTTGGAATAATAATCCACAGGAGATATGACATGTCTTATTGGACTTTATATTTCCAGCGCAGGCATAGTACACAATAAATGATTAATGGATGTTTGAATAAATGCTTGACTTGACATAACTAAAAGTATTTCCAAGAAGTAGTAAAAATAGAAAAATGACAGATGCACTAAACTTAATATCACTGACACACAACATCAAAAGATAAATAATCTAGTTTAAAAATGAGCATAGGGCTCAAATAGACATTTCTTCAAAGATGCATAAATGGCCAATAAGCTCGTGTAAAGATGCTCAACCTCAGCCCCTAGAGAAATGCAAATCAAAACCACCATCATACCACTTTGCACTCTACAATGGCTATCAGAAAACAAGCAACAACAAAAAATACAAATGTTAGCCAGAAACTGGAGATAGCCGAACTTTCATTCACTGTGGGTGAGGATGTAAAATGGCGTAGTCTCTCTAGAAAACACTTGAGCAGTTCCTCAAAATGTCAAGCATGATTATTATGTGACCCAGCAAGTTCACTCCTGGAGAGATATAAAACTCTGTTCACACAAAAATTTTTATGTGAAGGCTCATAATGGCATGATTCATAATAGCCAAAAATTGGAAATAAGCCATTTCAACCCTCCAACTGATAAATGGATAAACAAAATTTGGTATGTTCCACACAATGGAATGTTATGTTAACCATAAATAGGAACATGTTACAACATGGATGAGACTTGAAGACATGGTAAGTTAAAGAAGACAGACATAAAATCTCCATATTTTATGATTCAATTTACTTGAAATGTCCAGAATAGATAACACCCATAGAAACTGAAAGTAGATTATTGGTTGCCAGGGGCTAGGATATGGGTAGAATAGGTAGTGACCACTAACTAATGGTTTCTTTTTGGGGTGATAAAAATGTTTTTATCTGATCCTCGTAGAATTGTGAATGCACTAAAGAACATCTATATACTTTGAAAGGAAGAATTTTATGGCATGGGAATTATATCTCAATAAAGCTGTTATTTTAATAATCACTATGCAAACTCATATTGTCTTATTAACTGTTTTACAGACGCTTGCATCAAAAGTAATAACTAAGCACATCAGATCCTCTGGAGGTTAGATAGCCAGGATTAAGAACTCAGACATCAGAATCAGGCAAATTGAGTGGAAACTGTGTGACCTCGGGCAAATCACATAACTTTTCTGAACTTTCAGGCATCTGTAAAATAGAAATAATACCTATCAGAGATGTTGTGAAGGTTAAATGAGACAAGAGACAAAAAAAAAAAAAAGACTGAGCTAAAGTGCCTAAGAAATGAATGTCTGATATTATTTTCTGTGTACTATTAATATGACCTCTAGTGGGTATACTGTGTCAAGACCATGGTTCTGCCCCTTAAGATTCTTATAATCTTATAGCACCCTGTAGGTGGTTGATAGAAATGATCACATTTATGTTTCCTTAATGAGCATATATATTTTTTCGGAAAGTGTTAAAGATGAAAATATTTAAGGTCAGGATCTAGCAGTTTCATTTGTTTGCTAAAACTTGAACCTCTGTGACTTATACATTGGAAGGTTTTCCAAAGGCAGCTTTAAAGTGCTTTAAAGGAAGATCTGCTATTTTCCAAGCCCAATTCACCTTCTCTCCCTTACACCAGCCAGCTTCATAGACATTTTCTGCTACTGAATGCACAAGGCAATTCAGAGACCTTGCTCTCAGGAGCACAGCTTCCCCCTGGTTCCCCAGGCAAAGCCACAATGGTGTCCTCAAATAGAATTCATGGCATCCTTCTCAGTCCAGGTTTTCCCCAGCTAAAAGTTTTCCTTATAAATGTTAGTGCTCCTTAATTGCCAGATATTTTTGGATAAAGTTGAAAATAACATACAAAGAATATTCATAATTTTATGAGTTTTTTTCTAAGTTCTTGATTTTTAGTTTCTTTCTGAGATAAAAAGTATGGGTGGGGCTCAAAGAATGTTCCCTTTGTCCTAATGTCCATTAGTGGAGACCATGAGGATGGTCCTTCTGACTGGTCTTTAGCTGTAATTTAGGTCCATCAATAGGTGTTTTGCAGTTTTAGGGAAATAGATTATCTCTTTGAGGACCTCTAGATTGGGTAATACTTGAGGCTCTAGGGACATCTGTTACAAGCAGGGTCTGAGTCCCACAAAATATGCTTAGTGCTAGAACTAGTGACATGTGAATGGCAAAATAGTAAGATGCAAATTGAAAGAGTTCTATTTCCAAAGTATAATTCTAAGACCGTTTTTAGTTCTGAAAGTCTGTTCTAATTTGATGGTGTTGACATATGATAAATGAGTCATGTTAAGATAATACAGTAAAAGGTAAGAAAGAGATAAATTAGTGTTTTATTGTTATTATATTTTTATTATTACCATTACTAATGACTTAAGGACACAGGTGCTCAAACCATTGGCCTTGGCTTTCGAGGGAATTATAGGTATCTATTTTAGAGTGGTTGAAATAATAAAGATACACATTCACATTCGCAAAGCGCTTTGCAAATGAAAGGTATGGTGTGAGCATAAAATGGCACATTATGAGCACAACATGCCATGTAAAATGGAACAGAATGTGTCTCTGCCAAAATCCATAGTTGAGGCCTGAACCCCTAGCACCTCAGCATATGAAATAAAGCTTTTACAATGTGGGTTAGGTCAAATAGGTGGTTAGAATGGTCCCTGATTCAATCTGACTGGTATCTTTATAACAAGAGGAAATTTGGACACACAGAAGAGACACCAGGGATGTGTACTCACTAAGGAATAGCCTTGTGAGGACATAGCAGGAAGGCGCTATCTGCAAGCCAAGAGAGACTACAGAAAAAACAAACAAACAAACAAACCTGCTGACACTTGATCTTGGGCCTCAGGCCTCCAGAATATGAGAAAATAAATGTCTGTTGTTTAAGCTACCCAATCTGTGGCATTTTATTATGGCAACCCGAGCAGGTTACACAGTGCACTTTGGGGAAGTGCAGTCAGAGGAAGAATAGGAGCAAAGACAGGAGTCACAAAAGAGCCTTGCACAAGCAGGGAATAAATACTTGGCAAGAACTGCCAGGGAATTGACTGGAGGTTTGCACAGACCCCTGTGCTAAAGTGAGCTTTATGCTCTGCTGAGGAGCTTTAAGTTCTCACACACAGAAACTTAAGTCATTGAAAGGAGACTTCCAGGTCATTTGGGTTTGTTTTGTTTTAATTGCTATTGTTTTAAGAAATGGGATCATTTTCAAGAACTGTGGCAAACTATAAAGCATAAATAAGAGATAAACACACTACAAACTTTACCAAGTAGAAGGAACTGATAAAGATGTTCCATAAAATTCAATGAGTTTGGGGCACCTGGGTGGCCCAGTCGGTTAAGCATCTGCCTTCCAGTCAGGTCGTGGTCTCATCAGGGTCCTGAGAGAGAGGCCCACATTGGGCTCTCTGCTCAGCGGGGAGTCGGTTTCTCCCTCTAGCCCTCACCTCACTTGTGTTCTTTCTCACTTACTCTCTGTCTCAAATAAATAAATAATCTTAAAAAAAATCAATAAGTTTATTTGGAAAAGCAATACATTCAGCTCTGCATGTTATATCTACCACTATTGTATGACCTGTGGATGTGAGCATCTGTGAAGTAGGGGTGAAGAAAAAGCTAGAGAAGACAGGTCTGTTTGGAAGAAGTATTGAAAGTCCTGAAAAAAGGCAGCTACTGTAGGGAGAGAGAGAGAGAGACGAGTAAGGTAATACATAGGTGAAATTATCAGGCCATGGTAGATGCAGGGGAGGAGGAAGAAACTGATAAAGTTTGTCTAGAATGGTCTTTAGGTTCCCAGCTTGGAAGAGTGGGTAGGTTGGATGCCAGGAAGGGAAACAGAAGTTGGAAATGCAGGAGGAGGAGCAAGGGGAGACTATGTGAGTTTAAGATGAGACTCATTGTGTGTGTTGGGACACAAACAAAAATCACTGTGAATGTGAACCTAATTGAATTTGACTGGGGAAGCTAAGAGTTTTACAGAATTAGCATTTCACAATTCTATTTCTTAAGATAGTTTAACTCTGTGTTACAATAAATAAATAAATAAATAAATAAATAAATAAATAAATCAGAGAGAATAAGTAGCATTTTAACAGGTTAAGGCTGAGATAGTTTCATTACATTTTCAACCCTTCAGATTGACTAGTAAGTCTATGACAAACTTAAAATACATAAAATCAAAATCAAAACAGATCAAAGCCATTTTGTCTCTAGCAGTTAAGTATTTATTTGCACAGAAGATCAATATGCTCAAGAATATCCAGCCAAATCTTTAAAATAATTAGGAATTCAAAGACCCACTATCTAGAAATTTCTCTAGTCAAAGAAATAACCATCGTTGTAAAATAGCTGACAAGCCATTTATTAAAACAGCAGGCGACTAATGCTTCTCCTTGTTTCAAGGTTACATTATAAATCAACTTAGAGGGGCAAAAGCCTTGTAGGAGACCTGTAGGAGGATGAGCAGAACAATTTAAACTATTAAAAAAAAAAAAAAGAGTCCTAAAGTGCATATCTTACTTACAGAAAGAATGAGGTTTAAAAGGATGATAATTAACAGAAATTGACACAGCTGGCATCCAGCAAGTTTCAATTGCAAAGATCATATAAATTGATTTATAATGTTCCCATGTGGCTAATGAAAGTAGATTGGTGACCATATTGTTCTAAATGATTGCATTAGAGAACATTATTACTTTGGAGAAGCCCACATTAATAATAAAATCATTATCACCAAGGAATAAATAAAATAATACTTTTCAGAATCAACGTGTTGGATTTTAACACTCATACTTTACTATTATTGTCTTTCAAAATGATTAAAACAAAACCTTGAAAGAAGCATCAGTTCTGCTCTTCATTTTATTTTTCCCTTGCAAAAAAAGGAGATTCAAAACCTTCCTGATGTCAGCACTTAGAAAGGTTAATTATTCATACCGAACAATGAAGAGGAAGCACTAGATTTAATTGGACACATGCTTCTCACATTTAAAGATCGGGGAGTAGATAATGATGTCCCTTTTGTGTCCTTCCAAAAGAAATATGGGGAACTGATAGTGTCTCATGTAAGTCTTAAAAGAAGAAAACGTAGAGCATGCATTTTCGTAAATCACTCACTCATTAAGGAAAAGAACTCAGAAGAAAGGAAAGGTAGTCTCGATAAGATGTAATCCTTTCACAGAGCTTAGATACGATCACATTTAAATGTCTTACTTTGGAAACAAGTCCATTTGCTATCACTAATCTCTAGACTAGTTGATAATTCTGACGTATAAAGTTTTCCCTAACTACAGGGACGTTCTAATCAAGGAAATAGTTAAAAGGAATAAACAAACAAACAGAAAAACTGGACTTCAGAGCATTCCATCAACGAATTCTGGTGAAAGCTTATAGGAAATGGTGACAGTAATACTCTTTTGCTCAAAGCAAATAAACTACACTGTAACCTGCATGATCAGAGAGAAACCCAATCTTTTTTGTTTACCTATCTCCTGTGCTTAGTATAGCATCCAGTAGGTATTAAGTAGGCAGGGCCTAACTACATGTCAAAAAAATGAACTTTGGAAAGGTCAATTCCAGGACATATACTGACAAGAAGTTATAAGTATTCTTGGAGCAAAAATCATTCACTCATCAAATTTTTTTAATGTAAATCCCTTTTTGACATATTAGATGCAGAAAAATGTACAGATCATGCAGTCACTTGCATTCCACTTGCCCCTTCCAGACCTTATCCACCCTCACCCAAAAGATAACCACTCTACTGACCTCTAACACCATTGTAATTGTTGATGGCATCTGGGAAGTTTCTGCTTTAGGGCTGTTATAAATAATACTGCTGTGAATATTCATATGTCTTTTGGAGAAAAAAAAGGTTCTCATTTCTTCTGCATATAATTAGAAATGGAATTGCTCATCATTTGTATATATATATGATGAACTTTAAAAGATATTTTCAGTTTTCCAAAGCGAGAGAGAAAATTCCTCTAAAGAGTCATCTTAAGCAATGGGTAGGAGTCCTTTATCAGCTGTGTGTGTCATGACACACAGGCTACTCCTTCTGTCTTCCCTCTCACAGGAACCAGGTTTCAAAAATTATCTTCTTGGTCTAATTCTCTTTTGATAATCTCATCCAGTTTTAGGCCTCATTTTACTTATTTATTATTTATTTATTTATTTATTTTTAAGATTTTACTTATTAGAGAGAGAGAGAGCACGAGCAGGGAGGATAGAGGAGGGGTGAAGGGAGAGGGAGACTCAGATATCAACCCAACTGGCGACCTCACCCCACAACGTTCACTAAGTCTTTACTTAGTGGAAACTTCTCAGCAAGATCTTATCTGATTACTCTATTTTCTGCCTTCTCACTCATCACCATCTAATATACAATATATTTTATTTATTTGTGTTACTGTCTCTCTTTCTTCTGAAATGTAAACTCTATGAGGCTAGGAATGTTTGTTCACTTCCATATACTTTTGAGTTCAGTAATTTTGTTTTGTTTTGCTATATCCCAAACACTAGTAAGAGAGTCTGGTGCACAGTAGGCATACAATAAATATATGCCAAATGAATAAATGAACTTACTGAAATTTTATTTGGCAATCTGTTAATAAATAGCCTAAAATCAGATATAATACTCAAATAGAGTCTTACAAGTAGCCCACAAAAAAGAAACTATAATCTTCTATCTTATATATTCTGTCTTATATATGTGATAGCTACCCACAGATAACACAAAATAGCTTTGAACAGTTGCTTCATTTACAGACTTTCTGGATTTTTGGGTTTTTATGTGCTGCAACCTTTCTCAATATCTTGCTGGAGTCAAAATAGTCAATGAAAAGTTATACCCACTATACAGAGAACAAACAGCGTGAAATTCATTCCATACTTTACTCTTTCTCCATATTTTAGTAAACTCTAGTACAAGATATACAACGCATTTTCCTTGTCCTAATAATTTTAAAAATCTAAGGAAAGGAATAATAAATATTTTTTCACTATGAAACAAAAGTACATATAGAGTGACATATACATGAATGATGAAGGGTTATCTATATAAGCTTCACTGAAATTCTAATCCTTGCATCTTCTAATCTTGAATAAAGAAGAAGAGCTATAGGTCATTCTTAAAATTTTTTCCAGTAAACGGGGTATGAATTCATAGGTTGTATAAAAATCTGTAAGCACTTATTTTCTATTTATTATATTTTTTTCATAATGGAAGTAATATATGATTATGATGCATAAAAAAGAAATACAGGAGCACCCAGGTAGCTCAGTCTATTAAGTGTCCAACTCTTGATTTGGGCTCAGATCATGGTCTCAGGGTGATAGGGTTGAGTGCTACACAGGGCTCTGTGCTGAGCATGGAGTCTCCTTAGGATTTTCTCTTTCCCTCTCCCCCTTCCTCTGCTTATGTGTGCTCTCTCTTTCTCTTTTTTAAATAAATGAATAAATCAAAAAAAGAGAAAAGAAAAACCACACAGAGTGAAGAGTTAGCATCATTGCCACCCTACCCTTTTCTTCATATGTCACTAAAGATAAGTGTGTAGTATATTTCCTCTCCTCTGCATTTGTATGTGTGTGTGTGTATATACCTAAAGTTTGTGATATATATTTATAACATGCATGATACGACCTTATTTCCCTTATGAAAATCTTGCTATTTGTGTCCAGATATATTTGGATTTTTTTTAAATGGGATGATATGGGGGCACCTGGGTAGCTCAGTCAGTTAAGCATCTGCCTTCAGCTCGTGTCATGATCCTGGGGTCCTGGGATTGAGCCCTGCATCAGGCTCCTTGCTCAGCGAGAAGTCTGCTTCTCCCTCCTCCTCTGCTTCTTCCCTGGCTTGTGTACTCATTCTCTCTCTCTCAAATAAATAAATAATCTTTTTTTTAAGGGATGATATGAATACTATATGACCATGTTTTACTAGTAGTGCTATATTCTAGAGTTTCTCTGTATATAAAGGTCTACCAAAGCTTCTTAATGGCTGCACAGCATTTTTAATATGAAGACATTGTATCTTATTTAACCCTTTGCTTTGGAGAATATTCAAATTGTTTACAATATCTTGTTATTATCAGAAATAATACAGCAAACTTTGGTGTCTGACTTTTGCATAAGTTATGAATATTTCTTTAGGTCAGCAGTTCTCAGAGTGTGGATCTGGAGCCCCCTAATATCTTATTTGCCATTGTGCTTGTGTCAATATTTACACTTATGAGGCAAAAGCAATAATGAATGAACCAGTTTGCAGTGTAGAGCAAGTCAAGGCCTTGGCACAAAAATGAACTAGAGTTATTATATCCTTCTCTACCACGCATCAAACACTGACACTTTTATAATGAAAAATAATTTATAATAGACTGCATCTAATCCAAAATTATAATGAGTGGTTCTGCATTCATATACAAATTCTGTTAACTTCCGTTCAAATTAAAATTCTTTTGACACGTATCTCATATGCCAATATTTCTAAATCATAGATAAGTACATTCCAAGTCATCTAAATGAGTTGATTTGGGCTCTGTGCTAGACAGCCTGCTAATATGGCTGCCAACAATTCTTCCCAACTCTTTAAGCACAGACCACTCCTGATGTCAAGAGTAAATTCTGTTTCCTCTCCATTTGAATGTGAGCTGTATTGTAACTTCTTCGAACAATAGAATACCATGGAGGAGACATTCTAGAACTTCTGAGCCCAGGCTTTGAGAGTACTGGAAGTTTTTGTTTTTCCCTCTTAGAACAAGTTTCTAATTATAAAGCAGCTCAGGCTAAACTATTGAATGAAGAGAAGCCCTGAGAAAGGACCATCCATTGTGGATGTTCCTGCCACTGTTGAGCTTCTAGCTGAACACAGCAGAATGAATACCTTCAACTTATGCATTGTGAAGAAGAAAAGCTGCCCAGCTGAACTCAGCCTCTCCACAAGATCATAAATAAAATCATAAATTGCTGTTGTTTTAGGTCATTGACTTGGTGGTTTTCAATTATTCAGCAACTGAAAACTAACTTTTCAAAGTAAGCAATGAGTAACTCACCACTCAACCATTATATTTGGATATCTAACACTAAATCACATGAAGTTTATTTCAGAAGGCATATTTTTGGTTAACATTTTATTTTGATATATTTATAAACTCACAGAAAAGAATAGGACAAAGGACTCCCATACACCCTTTACATTTTATCATCTTTGCTCTATCATTCTGTCTCTCTTTATCTGTCTCTGTGTCTCCTTCTCTGTCATTCTTCCTTACATTTAAAAATAAGCTCTAAATATCGTATCCATTTATCCCTGAACATTTCAGTGAGTATTTCTAAGAACAAGGATATTTACTTACATAAACATAGTACAATTATCAAATTTAACTTTAATAAAACTATTATCTGATAGGCAATCTCCATTTCAAATTCTATCCATTTTCCCACTAATGTCCTTTACGGCTACTTCCTCCCCTCTTCCCTGGGTTGAGGATCCAATCCAGGGTCATGTATTTATTACATGACAATTGTCATGACCTTTTTTGTTTCCTTTAATATAGAAGAGTTTCTTAGCCTTCCTTTGTGCTTCTTGACCTTGACATTTTTGAAGAGTACAGGCCAGTTATTTTGTAGAATGTCTCCCAGATTGGGTTTGTCTGTTGTTTCCTTATGATTAGACTCAGGTTGTGCATTTTTGGCAGAAATATAACCATAGTGATTTGGGGGCCTTCAGTGTGCATTATATCAAAAGGCACATGATGTCGGTTTGTTCCAAGGCCAGGTTATCTTTGAGGACTTTGTTAAGGTATTGTCTGCTATGTTTCTCTACTGGAAAGTTACTGTCTTTCTCTTGTTTTTCATAAGTAATTTGTGGGGAAATACTTGGAGACAATGCACATATCCAGTTCCTATCAAACATTCACTCAGTGGTTTTAGCATAAACTCATAAGGAAAGGAATATTTTCAACAAATATATAACAATAATTATTAAGAAACTTCTTGAAGCAAAATGTTCATTGTATTTTAACTATAAATGAATCAGAAATGTATGGCTTCAATTTTCTGTAAAATATGTTTACTTAAAATTCAGCACAAATGTGTTTCATAAAGTGCATTTTAAGGCTTTATTAAATGAAACATATTTTCAAGAAACAGATTGATATATTCAAAAATTAAAAGATTGGAGTTACCTAACCCTACGACAAATTTTATAGCATATTTTCCAATGCATTTAACAACCAAAAACAAAAAAGAAAAAAAAAGTATATATAATACATATATTGTTTATATAGTCTAAACTGAATCTACAACAAAATTAAAAACTGTTATATTGCAATTGGGAGAAAATGCAGATTTTTGTATTTAATTAACATTTACTGAAAGTCTATTACCTGCTAAACATTGTGATTCATTATCCCATTCATACTAAGCATCTTATTTTTATTATCACAATTCTATACAGTAGTTGCTTTATGCCTTTTTTTCACATAAGAGAACTTTTAAGAGTTTTATTTATTTAGCAAATAATGACTACTCTGTGCCAGGTTCTGTCTTAAACACTGGGAATACAATATGAAATAAGGTAGAAATGACTCTCTTATACTCTAAGCAAGACAGATGAGTAAATAGCCAATTATAACACCCTGTGCGTGCCTAATGTTTTTTTTTTTTTTTTCAAATCCAGCCAGCATCATAGGTCCTTTTTTTTAATTTATTTTTTATTGGTGTTCAATTTACCAACATACAGAATAACCCCCAGTGCCCGTCACCCATTCACTCCCAACCCCCGCCCTCCCCCCTTCTACCACCCCTAGTTCGTTTCCCAGAGTTAGCAGTCTTTACGTTCTGTCTCCCTTTCTGATATTTCCCACACATTTCTTCTCCCTTCCCTTATATTCCCTTTCACTATTATTTATATTCCCCACATGAATGAGAACATATAATGTTTGTCCTTCTCCGATTGACTTACTTCACTCAGCATAATACCCTCCAGTTCCATCCACGTTGAAGCAAATGGTGGATATTTGTCATTTCTAATAGCTGAGTAATATTCCATTGTATACATAAACCACATCTTCTTTATCCACTCATCTTTCAATGGACACCGAGGCTCCTTCCACAGTTTGGCTATCGTGGCCATTGCTGCTATAAACATCGGGGTGCAGGTGTCCCGGCGTTTCATTGCATCTGTATCTTTGGGGTAAATCCCCAACAGTGCAATTGCTGGGTCATAGGGCAGATCTATTTTTAACTCTTTGAGGAACCTCCACACAGTTTTCCAGAGTGGCTGCACCAGTTCACATTCCCACCAACAGTGTACGAGGGTTCCCTTTTCTCCGCATCCTCTCCAACATTTGTTGTTTCCTGCCTTGTTAATTTTCCCCATTCTCACTGGTGTGAAGTGGTATCTCATTGTGGTTTTGATTTGTATTTCCCTGATGGCAAGGGATGCAGAGCATTTTCTCATATGCATGTTGGCCATGTCTATGTCTTCCTCTGTGAGATTTCTCTTCATGTCTTTTGCCCATTTCATGATTGGATTGTTTGTTTCTTTGGTGTTGAGTTTAATAAGTTCTTTATAGATCTTGGAAACTAGCCCTTTATCTGATATGTCATTTGCAAATATCTTCTCCCATTCTGTAGGTTGTCTTTTAGTTTTGTTGACTGTATCCTTAGCTGTGCAAAAGCTTCTTATCTTGATGAAGTCCCAATAGTTCATTTTTGCTTTTGTTTCTTTTGCCTTCGTGGATGTATCTTGCAAGAAGTTACTGTGGCCGAGTTCAAAAAGGGTGTTGCCTGTGTTCTCCTCTAGGATTTTGATGGAATCTTGTCTCACATTTAGATCTTTCATCCATTTTGAGTTTATCTTTGTGTATGGTGCAAGAGAGTGGTCTAGTTTCCTTCTTCTGCATGTGGATGTCCAATTTTCCCAGCACCATTTATTGAAGAGACTGTCTTTCTTCCAATGGATAGTCTTTCCTCCTTTATCGAATATTAGTTGACCATAAAGTTGAGGGTCCACTTCTGGGTTCTCTATTCTGTTCCATTGATCTATGTGTCTGTTTTTGTGCCAGGACCACACTGTCTTGATGACCACAGCTTTGTAGTACAGCCTGAAATATGGCATTGTGATGCCCCCAGATATGGTTTTCTTTTTTAAAATTCCCCTGGCTATTCGGGGTCTTTTCTGATTCCACACAAATCTTAAAATAATTTGTTCTAACTCTCTGAAGAAAGTCCATGGTATTTTGATAGGGATTGCATTAAACGTGTATATTGCCCTGGGTAACACTGACATTTTCACAATATTAATTCTGCCAATCCATGAACATGGAAAATTTTTCCATCTCTTTGTGTCTTCCTCAATTTCTTTCAGAAGTGTTCTATAGTTTTTAGGGTATAGATCCTTTACATCTTTGGTTAGGTTTATTCCTAGGTATCTTATGCTTTTGGGTGCAATTGTAAATGGGATTGACTCCTTAATTTCTCTTTCTTCAGTCTCATTGTTAATGTATAGAAATGCCACTGATTTCTGGGCATTGATTTTGTATCCTGCCACGCTACCAAACTGCTGTATGAGTTCTAGCAATCTTGGGGTGGAGACTTTTGGGTTTTCTATGTAAAGTATCATGTCATCGGCGAAGAGGGAGAGTTTGACTTCTTCTTTGCCAATTTGAATGCCTTTAATGTCTTTTTGTTGTCTGATTGCTGAGGCTAGGACTTCCAGTACTATGTTGAATAGCAGTGGTGAGAGTGGACATCCCTGTCTTGTTCCTGATCTTAGGGGAAAGGCTCCCAGTGCTTCCCCATTGAGAATGATATTTGCTGTGGGCTTTTCGTAGATGGCTTTTAAGATGTCGAGGAATGTTCCCTCTATCCCTACACTCTGAAGAGTTTTGATCAGAAATGGATGCTGTATTTTGTCAAATGCTTTCTCTGCATCTAATGAGAGGATCATATAGTTCTTAGTTTTTCTCTTGCTGATATGATGAATCACATTGATTGTTTTACGGGTGTTGAACCAGCCTTGTGTCCCGGGGATAAATCCTACTTGGTCATGGTGAATAATTTTCTTAATGTACTGTTGGATCCTTTTGGCCAGTATCTTGTTGAGAATGTTTGCATCCATGTTCATCAGGGATATTGGTCTGTAATTCTCCTTTTTGGTGGGGTCTTTGTCTGGTTTTGGAATTAAGGTGATGCTGGCCTCACAGAACGAATTTGGAAGTACTCCATCTCTTTCTATCTTTCCAAACAGCTTTAGGAGAATAGGTATGGTTTCTTCTTTAAACGTTTGATAGAATTCCCCTGGGAAGCCATCTGGCCCTGGACTCTTGTGTCTTGGGAGGTTTTTGATGACTGCTTCAATTTCCTCCCTGGTTATTGGCCCGTTCAAGTTTTCTATTTCTTCCTGTTCCAGTTTGGTAGTTTGTGGCTTTCCAGGAATGCGTCCATTTCTTTTAGATTGCCTAATTTATTGGCATATAGCTGTTCATAATATGTTTTTAAAATCGTTTGTATTTCCTTGGTGTTGGTAATGATCTCTCCTTTCTCATTCATGATTTTATTAATTTGAGTCTTCTCTCTCTTCTTTTTAGTAAGGCTGGCTAATGGTTTATCTATCTTATTAATTCTTTCAAAGAACCAACTCCTGGTTCTGTTGCTCTGTTCCACAGTTTTTCTGGTCTTGATTTTGTTGAGCTCTGCTCGAATCTTTATTAACTCTCGTCTTCTCCTGGGTGTAGGATCTATCTGCTGTTTTTTCTGTAGCTCCTTTATGTGTAAGGTTAGCTTTTGTATTTGAGTTCTTTCCAGTTTTTGAATGGATGCTTGTATTGCGATGTATTTCCCCCTTAGGACTGCTTTTGCTGCATCCCAAAGATTTTGAACGGTTGTATCTTCATTCTCATTAGTTTCCATGAATCTTTTTAATTCTTCCTTAATTTCCTGGTTGACCCTTTCATCTTTTAGCAGGATGGTCCTTAACCTCCACGTGTTTGAGGTCCTTCCAAACTTCTTGTTGTGATTAGTTCTAATTTCAAGGTATTATGGTCTGAGAATATGCAGGGGACGATCCCAATCTTTTGGTATCTGTTCAGACCCGATTTGTGACCCAATATGTGGTCTATTCTGGAGAAAGTTCCATGTGCACTTGAGAAGAATGTATATTCAGTTGAGTTTGGATGTAAAGTTCTGTAGATATCTGTGAAATCCATCTGGTCCAGTGTATCATTTAAAGCTCCTGTTTCTTTGGAGATGTTGTGCTTAGAAGACCTATCAAGTATAGAAAGAGCTAGATTGATGTCACCAAGTATAAGTGTATTATTATCTAAATATTTCTTCACTTTGGTTAATAATTGATTGATATATTTGGCAGCTCCCACATTCGGGGCATATATATTGAGGATTGTTAAGTCCTCTTGTTGGATAGATCCTTTAAGTATGATATAGTGTCCCTCTTCATCTCTCACTACAGTCTTTGGGGTAAATTTTAGTTTATCTGATATAAGGATGGCTACCCCTGCTTTCTTTTGAGGACCATTCGAATGGTAAATGGTTCTCCAACCTTTTATTTTCAGGCTGTAGGTGTCCTTCTGTCTAAAATGAGTCTCTTGTAGACAGCAAATAGATGGGTCCTGCTTTTTTATCCAGTCTGAAACCCTGCGCCTTTTGATGGGGTCATTAAGCCCGTTCACGTTCAGAGTTACTATTGAGAGATATGAGTTTAGTGTCATCATGATATCTATTCAGTCCTTGTTTTTGTGGACTGTTCCACTGAACTTCTTCTTAAAGGGGAATTTTAAGAGTCCCCCTTAAAATTTCTTGCAGACCTGGTCTGGAGGTCACATATTCTTTCAGTTTCTGCCTATCTTGGAAGCTCTTTATCTCTCCTTCCATGTTGAATGAGAGCCTTGCTGGATAAAGTATTCTTGGTTGCATGTTCTTCTCATTTAGGACCCTGAATATATCCTGCCAGCCCTTTCTGGCCTGCCAGGTCTCTGTGGAGAGGTCTGCTGTTACCCTAATACTCTTCCCCATAAAAGTCAGGGATTTCTTGTCTCTTGCTGCTTTAAGGATCTTCTCTTTATCTTTGGAATTTGCAAGCTTCACTATTAAATGTCGAGGTGTTGAACGGTTTTTATTGATTTTAGGGGGGGATCTCTCTATTTCCTGGATCTGAATGCCTGTTTCCCTTCCCAGATGAGGAAAGTTTTCAGCTAGAATTTGTTCAAATACATATTCTGGCCCTCTGTCCCTTTCGGCGCCCTCGGGAACACCAATTAAATGTAGGTTTTTCTTCCTCGGGCTGTCGTTTATTTCCCTTAATCCATCTTCATGGTCTTTTGTTTGTCTCTTTTTTCCTCAGTTTCCCTCTTTGCCATCAACTTGTCTTCTATGTCACTCACTCGTTCTTCCACCTCGTTCACCCTCGTCGTTAGGACTTCTAGTTTGGATTGCATCTCATTCAATTGATTTTTAATTTCTGACTGATTAAATTCTGCAGTCATGAAGTCTCTTGAGTCCTTTATGCTTTTTTCTAGAGCCACCAGTAGCTGTATAATAGTGCTTCTGAATTGGCTGACATTGAATTGTAATCCAGATTTTGTAACTCTGTGGGAGAGAGGACTGTTTCTGATTCTTTCTTTTGAGGTGAGGTTTTTCTTCTAGTCATTTTGCTCAGTGCAGAGTGGCCAAAAGCAAGTTGTATTGGGAAAAGGAGAAAAAGAGAGGAGAGAAAGAAGGAAAGAAAAGAGAAAGAGAAAAAAAAAGGAAGAAAAAAGAAAAAAAGAAGAAAAAGAGAAAGAAAAAGAAAAAGAAAGGGGGTGGAGGAAGCAAACAGAAATCAAAAAGCAAAAAAAAAAAAAAAAAAAAAAAAACAAACAAAAAAAACCACGGGGGAGTATCTTCTGATTCTGTGTACTTTAAGTCCCTTGGCTTCCCCTGGAACTTGTCCGTCTCCTGGTCTTCTGGGGGAGGGGCCTGTTGTGGTGATTTTCAGGTGTTAGCAGTTGGGGGAGCTGCTGTGCCCCCGCCTGGTGCAGGGCTCGGTGGGGGTTGTTTACCCCGTGAGGCCGCAGGAGGAACAGCCCCAGTGGCGGGGCAGCTCTGGAGCCCTGGATTCAGCTCCGGCAGGAACTCCGTCTGCAGGGCCTGGAGGCTCCGGGGCGGGGCCGCGGATCTGCTCAGCTGGGGCAGGAGCGTCCTCGCTGTCCTGGGCCCTCCCGGCCTCTGCCTGTCCCGGGGGAGGCCGGATCCTGGGCTGTGTCCCGGCGCCCTGTGCTCCGGAGCCTGCGCTGGTGGATTCGCGCTCCCGCCCCGCAGCCCCCTCCGCGGAGCCGCCGCCCGAGCCCCGCGAGCTGCTCCTGGAACCGCGCAGCCCCCTCCGCGGAGCCTCTTCCTCTGCCCGAGCCCCTCCGAGCTGCTCCCGGGGCCGCGCAGCCCCCTCCGTACGGAGCCTCTTCCTCTGCCCGAGCCCCTCCGAGCTGCTCCGGGTCCGCCGTGTGCGCTGCAGCCCTTAGGGAGCTCGGCTCACTCTCCCGGGGCGCAGGTGTCTGTTAGTGTCCCCGGGAACCCGAGGGCATCCCCGCCCTCCTGGGTCCTGCTCCAACTCCCCGCGAGCCCCTTTCCGCCCGGGAAGGTCGGTGCAGCTCCTGCTCCTCCGGGACGGGGCTCTCCTGTCCTGGGGACACTCGCCCCGGCCTCAGCCCGGCTCCTCGCCCCTCCCCCTTGGAGGCCTTTTGTGTCTTTATTTCTTTTCCCCCCGTCTTCCTACCTTGATAGAAGCGCAAACTCTTCTCACTGTAGCATTCCAGGTGTTCTCTCTTTAATTCTCAGGCCGAATTCATAGATTTTCAGGATAATTTGATGGTTTTCTAGGTAATTTGGTGGGGACAGGTGATTTGGTGACCCTACTCTTCCGCCAGCTTGCCCCTCCCCGCCTAATGTTTAACAAATGGTATGACTTAAAAAAAACAAAACAAATGGTATGACTGAGGTCTGAGCGATTAAGAGAGGCATGTAAAGCAGACTCAGGTGTTAGATTGTGGATGGAATTTATGATTAGGCAGAGAAATGAAAGATGAGCAGGAGCTAGGTGTAAGGTGCAGGTTGATAGTGGTGGAGAGAGGGCCCAAATATTCCTAGAACATTTTCCAAGGTCCCATGGCTATGCAGGCATTTTCTTTCTTTTTTTTTTTTTTTTTTTTTTATTTATGATAGTAACAGAGAGAGAGAGAGAGGCAGAGACACAGGCAGAGGGAGAAGCAGGCTCCATGCACCGGGAGCCCGACGTGGGATTCGATCCCGGGTCTCCAGGATCGCGCCCTGGGCCAAAGGCAGGCGCCAAACCGCTGCGCCACCCAGGGTTCCCTATGCAGGCATTTTCATTACAAAAAGGCACACTGGGAGCCTGGGTAGATGGCAAGCAATGCTGCTACAGAAGTAAACAGGCTCAAGGCTAAATGAATGAAGAGTGCCTTGAAGACTGCATTCTCTACCCACCACTTGACTAACATTGCTCAAAGATCATTCCTACCACTTGGAAAAAGGTTTTGACATAGTTTACCTTGATTTTATTTATTTAATTTATTTACTTATTATTTTCTTTACATTGATTTTAGTTTGTTCATTTCAAGATCCAAGGATGGCAAAGTTTTTGCTGCATCGGAGACATTGTGAATCATTAAAATGCTGAAACCAACTTTTATCAGTTTATTCTGGTCCTGGCCAGAAGTCACTAACCTAGCCGAAACATCAAATACCCAGACAATTTGGCTGAAAATAAATAATAGATGATGTTAATACAGACAGGGATCAGAGAAAAGTTACTTAGTTCTAGAGTATATGGAATGGTTTATTTGTAAATCAAAATGAAGCAAATGAATTGCTTTAAAAGAACTGATCCTGAAATCACTCTTTTAGGTGTTCTTACCACTCCATAAATTATAAATTAGGATAAACAAGAGATGGGTTCTATATTACAGAGTTAAATTATTTTATAATTCTGACAAAGAACTGCATACTCTAACTTTTTTTATACTTATGTATTTGAGAGACCACTCAGGAGGGGGAGGGGCAGAGGGAGAAGGAAAGAAACAGACTCACTGCTATGTCTGGTAGGGGCAGGGGAGGACTCCATGTGGAGCTCTACGTGGGGCATGACATGGAGCTTGAGCGCAAGGCTTGAACTCACCTGGGAAATCATGACATGAACCTAAGTCAGCAGTGGGAGGCCCAACCACCAAAGACAGTCAGGCATCCCTCTAACTTTTTATTTAAGAAAAGCTTGGTAACTGTTCTCACTTTACACCATAGAACCCACATAAAATTGGTCACTCTGGTTAATCATTTACTATGTGTAGCAACTGAATTCTAAATTTTTTACATCTTTGTATATACTAAGTCAAACATCAAAAATTGCCCCAAATCTCTCTCACAGAACTGATATGTCCTATTTGTACTGTCTTATGTTCTTAAAAACCATTGTGTATACTGAACCACAACTGGCCTCAAGGGTTCTGAAAGAGGAATTTTGGACCTATAATTAATATTCAAATTAATAATTAATTACTATATTAATAAACAATATACCCATTAAAATTAATATTTGGATTGAAATGAATATTTTAATGAATATCTGAATTGAGATATCAGAATAAAGAAATTGTAGAATATCAAATAAGATTCAATCACAAGTTTTAGAAAGAATTATGTTGTTCCTATCCGACTCTGCCTAAAATCCAGATGGCTGCTCTCTGATGTAGTATCTATGGATTATGATCTCGACTTTAGTGTACCTAGAATGTGAAACGCTGGATGGGACTTATCACTGTCAAGGACATGACTGGGGATCCAGTTTGAAACTTTTGTCTTTAAGTTAATAAGTTATGTAGAAATGAGCAAATTAACCAACTTATCCAAAGCCCTAATTTTCTTTTCTGTAACACTGTGATAGTAATTTATGACTCTGGGTTATTGTGAGAATTGAATAATAAGATAAAGTGGGTCTTTACACCTGACCTCTTAGTATGCATATAGTAGATGGAAGAAGCTATTATTAAGCCAAGTAATTATACATAAGGATGATATTTTTCCATCAAAGCTGACAATATGGATTAGATAAATGTCTCCATAAAAGCTAAATATGCTGAAATATATAAGAAACATACCTAACATGGAAAATTTCTCTTAGTGCTAATAATCCCTGCAATTGTGGAGCTTATCTTCTGGAAGGCTAGAGTTGGGAATGACTCTTAAAAAGCAAATTGAAATAGACATTAGAAGATGATATATGCTATGGCTGGAATCAAGGAAAAAAGTAGAATGGGCTTTAAGATAAATCATGGAGGAATAAGAAGGCATGAATTACAAAGGTAAAAATGTGGTAAATATAGGCTGAATTAAGATAGTGATATTTGATCTGAGACTTGAAGTAGGTATAAGGGCCAAGTAAATATCTGCAGAAAATGTATTTCAGGCAAGAAACTTCCAGGGCAAAGGCCCTAAGGCAAGAATTATGTGCTAGGTGGATAAACCCCTAGGCTCACTTGGAGCCCCGAGATGGCAAGGGGCTAGGGGTTGAGGTGAGAGGATAGAGTAGATAGACACAGAGACGGGGGAAAGGTCAAGAGTTACAGAACCATGTAGGATATTATAGGCATTCAGATGGTTTCTCCAAGTGTTACAGACTTCCACTTAAAATATTCTGGCCCAGGGATGTCCATTGACAGATGGATAAAGATGTGAGGTATATGCATACAATGGACTACTACTCAGCCATCAAAAAAAAAAATGAAATCTTGCCATTTGCAATGATGCTAGAGAATATTATACTAGGTGAAATAAGTCAATTAGAGAAAAACAATTATCATATGATCTCATTCATGTGGAATTTAAGAAACAAAACAGAGGATCATAGGGGAAGAGAGGAAAAACTAAATCAAGACAAAAACAGAGAGGGAGACAAACCATAAGAGACTCCTAATCATAGGAAACAGACAGGGTCACTGGAGGGGAGAGGGGTGTGGGGATGGGGTGACTAGGTGATGGGCATTAAGGAGGGCATGTGATGTGATGAGCACTGGGTATTATATAAGACTGATGAATCACTGAACTCTACCTCTGAAACCAATGATACATTATATGTTAATTAACTGAATTTAAGTAAACTTTTAAAAATAAATAATAAAAGAAAATAGGGATCCCTGGGTGGCGCAGCGGTTTAGCGCCTGCCTTTGGCCCAGGGCGCGATCCTGGAGACCCGGGATCGAATCCCACGTCGGGCTCCTGGTGCATGGAGCCTGCTTTTCCCTCTGCCTGTGTCTCTGCCTCTCTCTCTGTGACTATCATAAATAAATAAATAAAAATTAAAAAAAATAGTAAAAAAATATTTAAATTTAAAATTAAAAAAAAAAAATTCTGGCCCAAGGACCAGCAAACTTTCCCTGTGAAAGTCTAGATTATGAATACTTTAAACATTATCGTTCAAAAAATCTCTGTTGCAACTACTCAATTTACTCATCCCTATGGCATGAAAGTCATCGGTGATATGGAAACAATTGAGCATGGTTTGGTTTCAATAAACTTTATTTAGAAGAAAGGCAGTAGGCCACATTTTGCCTATTGGCCATGGTTTTTTAACCTCTGTTTTGGCCTAACTTAAGAACACAAAGTTTTTGCCTCTCTTTTTTTTCAAGAAGTTTTATAGTTTTATTTTTGCATTTGGGTGTATGACCCATTTCAAGGTCATTTTTCTGTCTTATGAGCTAAGAATTGAGTTTCTTTTTTTACTCTTTCTTTCATCTTTCTTTTTAATCTACGGATATTTAATTGTTCAGCACTATTTGTTGAAAAGATTAGCTTTTCCCTTTGCCTTGACACTTGTGTCAAAAATCAACTGAATGTGTGTATGCGTCTATTTCTGGAGTTTATTGTATTCCATTCATTTCTGTGTTATTCGTACAGAAACACAATACTATTTTGATTATTCTATTTTCATAATAAATCTTGACTTCAGGTAATCTAAGACCTTTAACTTTGTTCTTATTCAACATTATTTTTGTTATTCTATGTGCTTTGCACTTGCATGAATATTTTTAGGACCATCTTTTCAAATTCTACCAAAGAGTCTATTAAGGTTTGATCCAGATTTCAATGAATCCCATAAATCAATTTGGGGAATATTTACCTCTTAACAAAGATTTTTTTGATAGATGCCAAAAGTACTTTAAAAAATTGAAAATTGCAAAAATAAATAAAAATAAAAAATTGAAAACTGAAAATTGTACTTCATCAAAATTCAAAAGGATAAAATCTAAAAGGACAAGCCACAGACTAGGAGAAAATATATGCAAAGGATTTATATGATAAAGAACTTGTATCCAAAATACATAAAGAAATTTTAAAACTCAATAATAAAATAACTATCAACCTAATTAAAAACTGGCCAAAATATTTGAATAGAAAATTCATCATGAATATATATGAATGGAAATAAGTGCATAGAGATATACACAACATTGTTATTTATTTGGAAAATGCAAATTAAAACCAGAATGAGGGACCCTTGGGTTGCTCAGCAGTTGAGCATCTGTCTTTCGCTCAGGGCATGATCCTGGAGTCCTGAGATCAAGTCCCACATTGGGCTCCCTGCATGGAGCCTGCTTCTCCCTCTGCCTGTGTCTCTCTCTGCCTCTCTCTCTGTGTCTCTCATGAATAAATAAAATCTTTAAAAGTAAATAAAAATAAATAAAATGAGAATGAGATACTGATACACATCCACTACAAGACTGAATTTAAAAAGACTGACAATATCAAGCATTACAAAGCTGGTGTGAAGTAACTGGAACACTTAAAAATTGTTAAGAGGAATGCAAAATGATGCAACCACCTTGGAAATTAGGCAGTTTCTTAAAAAGTTTATTTACCATGTACTCATATAAGACCTGGCAAACTCACTTGTATTTAACTAACTGAAATTAAAAATATGTCCACAGAAAGACTTGCACTGGAATCGTCATAACAGGTTTATTCAAAATTGACAAAAATTAGAAACAACCCACATGTCCATCAACTGATGAACGGATAAAACAAAGTGTGTTATCTTTATAAGATGGAATAATTCTGTGTAATCAAAAGAAACTGAGTGATACATCTAACAACATAAACACATTTCAAAAGCATTTGCTAAGTGAAAGAAGTGATATGCAAAAAGATAGATATTGTATGATTCCATATAAATAAAATAGATTCTAGAAAAGGCAAATCTATAGTGATAGAAATCAGATCAGTAGTTACCAGATGCTTTCCAGCAGATATTAGTGGTGTGATGAAAGGATTAACTGAAAGAGGAATGAAGAAGGTTTTGGGATTGATGGAAGTACTCTATTTGGTGATTCTTGTTGTTCCATGACTGTTTGTATTTGTCAAAACTCACTTAAACACAATAATCAAGCAAACTTTGATGGAGGCTGGACCAATGTGGTAGTGGAGGAAGTTGGTGGAGAGAAGTCAGGTTCTTTCTTTACTTTGAAGGTAGAGTCATAGGATTTCCTAACAGCTTGGATGTGAAATATGAGAAAAAGAAAGAAGGGGGAAATGAACCTCCAATGACATAAGATATTCTTTCTCAACCCTTGTCATAGACTATACTACATGCTCACTGGGCAAACCCACTTGGCAGCAGTACAATATAGAAAAGTAAAGAGGCCAGATGTGGAGGCCAGACGTGGATATTGCCCTGATTTGTAGAGGGCCCTACAAATCACTTAACCATTCTCAGCCTCCTTTTTCTCACTTGTAAAATGGGGTTAATCCAATGTCTGTCTCATGGGCCAATTTAAAGTATGAAATGAGTTAACACATACTATATGTTTCGAACAGGGCTGATACACAGTAACTCCTCAATGAACATCAACGCTTCCTTCTCAAAATCAGATTCAAGAAACACGGATTTAAAAGAGCACTCGAGGGGGATCCCTGGGTGGCTTAGCTGTTTGGCGCCTGCCTTTGGCCCAGAGCGAGATCCTGGAGTCCCGGGATCGAGTCCCACATTGGGCTCCTGGCATGGAGCCTGCTTCTCACTCTGCCTGTGTCTGCCTCTCTCTCTGTGTGTCCATCATAAATAAATAAATCTTTAAAAAAATAAAAAATAAGAGCACTCGATTTTTTTCCCCCTAAAAGGGACATTTAATCAGCTTAAATCTCTTTGCATGGAGGAACAGCTCTCTCCTTTCTGTGCTTGACCAACTATTGTATCTTCCCATCAGAATGTCCCACCTGCAGGCTAATAGCTCCTGACCCAGGTCTAGCCTACCTTCAAAAATTGCTGAGCCTTGGCACAAAGTGCCAGGTAAATCTTGTCTTTCTCTCCCTCACTTACTATAAAATGTCCCCAGTTACCATAACCAAGGCCAGAGCATTTTTTAGAACAGTTTTAGATTTAGAAAAATTGAGAAATAGCAGAAACACCCATATACTCTAGACAATTGCCCTGATTATTAACATCTTACATTGGTATGGTACATTTGTAACAGCTTTTGAAATAATATTAATACACAATTTACTCAGATTTTCTTAAGTTTTACCTAACGTCCTTATCTCAGTTCTAGGAACCCACCCAGCATATCCCATTACAATTAGTCCTTAGGTTCTCCTTTGGTGTCTCCCTAGGCCACACTAAGCTATGACAAGATTCTCAGATTTCTCTTGCCTTTGATGACTTTGGATTTGGGCAATTTTTCAGAGTACTGGTCCTGTATTTTGTAGGATGCTCTTCAATTGGAATTTCTCTGCTGTTTTTCATGATTAGGTTGGGGTCACATGTTCTGGAAAGGAAGACCACTGAGGTAAAGTGCCATTATCATTACTTCATTGTGCACTACTACCACACTTGAGGTTGGCCTTGATCACTTAGCTGAGGTGATGTTTCACAGATTACTTCACTGTAAAGTCACCTTTTTTTTTTTTTGCTGTTGTCTTTGGAGGGAAGTCAGCAATGAGCAGGCTGTATTTAAATTGTGTTCCCTTTGCATCCATGACATTTTTAAAATTGAAAATTTCAGGCACTTGGAAACAATTAAGCATTCTGCTCTGTTACCTACTTTTGTTTCATTGGTTCCTTCTGAAGTTAGATGATGTTATAAATTCAGGGACCCAGCCCAGAAATTCAGATTCAACATGCTGAGGGTGGAGCCTAGGATTTAACAAATGCCCCTAGGTGATTCAGAGGCACATACTCCAGCAGTCCTCTCTAAAAAGCTCCACTCTAATCACTTACTAATGATAATTATTCTGAACTAAAGACCTTTTTACTGACTCCAGAGCTATTTTTCCCTTGGTTAAAGGCTTTTGTCATTAGTTTCTTGTCAGAGTTGGGGGAATACCTCTCTGCCCTTGTCTGCCTGCTTAACATTCAAAATAGTTGAACTAATTTGGCAACCACATAATTATTATTCATTGCCCATGAGGAAATTCAAATGCAGCATACAGCTCAGACTCTTACTCCTCTCTACCACCAAAAAAAAAAAAAAAAAAGTCCCAAATACATACAAATAAGTGTATAAATTATTAAGAATGCACTTTAAATTGATCCCACAACTCCTAAAAATAGCCAAGGCTCTTGTCAAGAATGCTTCCAAAGATGTGCAAGAAAGAAAGAAACACAAAAAGAGAGAAAGAAAGAAAGAGAGAGAGAAAGAAAGAAGAGGAAGGAAGGAAGAACACAATGAAAGATATTCAATGAGGACAGTAGTTTCTTCTGAGGAGAATAATGTAGAATCTGATGCTGAGAATTCAGAGACTTGACATTCTGACTGGTCTTCCTCTCTTGCTGTGTGGCCTTGGGCAATACACTTAATTTTTGTACTTTAATTTCTCATTTGTGAAGTACAAACAATAACCACCTGCCTTATGATATTGAGTTTGATTTTAAGATAGAATGGGATACTGAGGATCTGAGAATGAAAGATCTTGCTGCACAGATAAAAAGTTTCTTTGTAAAACAGAATTTATTTACCAATGTACTTATGGGATCAAAGAATTCAAATTTTAATGTTTCATATCATAATTATTGCATTCCATATCTAGATTAAGGAAACAAAGTTGAAGACACTTAGCGCCCCTGATCTCCCAGTATATAATGGACCAGGCCAAAATATACAATATGCAAAACTATACACACTTCAAACCCAAAATATTTTCCATAGACTCTAGAATATTCATATTAAGTTATACTTTAGATGCTTAAAATAATTACTTTTGTATTAAAAAAATTAAACTGTATGGTATTTCTCAAAAATTTAACATTGGCCTTTTCAAAATGGAGGCCCAATAGCCACTTCATTAGAGAAGCTGT
Source organism: Canis lupus familiaris (assembly GCF_011100685.1). Lineage (NCBI taxonomy): Eukaryota > Metazoa > Chordata > Mammalia > Carnivora > Canidae > Canis > Canis lupus. The sequence goes on along the minus strand of NC_049237.1, from coordinate 43,951,913 downwards.
AACACTATAAAGGCTTTGGTCTGTGAATATGGTTGTAAATCCTGGCTCTGCCACTTACTGTCTGGGTTATCTTGGGCAAATTTCTCAACTATTTAGTTTTCTTATCAGTAAAATAAGGACAGAATCATGGCAGGTTATTTGTGAGTGATTAGAGCCAACGTGTAAAATTCTTTAAAACATTGGTATATGTGATACTATTATTATTTATTACTATCAGTTTTAGAGGATTAAGGTCTATGGAAACCAATGAGATTAGTCTTCAAATTAAAAAAATGAAAATATTGGCAGTCAAAAAGTTGCTTTAACTTTATATATAACAACTGAAAATTATTTGCATTTAGTCAAAATGGTAAATTTAAAGTAAAACACTAATATCTACTTCTTCAAGCTAAGTACCAGAAAGAAAATGGATAGAAAGATAATTAATTGGATTACCAAAGGATAGTAATTGACCCCAATTACTTCTGTCTATTAGCTAATTTAAAAAAAGTCTGAACAATGATATTGGAAAGACTTACCTGTCATGATAAATTGAGTTAGGCTACTAGCTGCACAATTCATTTTCATTTCAAATGACACAGAAGGCCTTGCTTTTCAATCATATGTACAATCCTATTAACTAATATTTAAAACTGCAAATCAGTTCTCAAAATTCACATTTTTTTACGTATTTATTTATTTATTTATTATTTATTTTTTTATTTATGATAGTCACAGAAAGAGAGAGAGAGAGGCAGAGACATAGGCAGAGGGAGAAGCAGGCTCCATGCACCGGGAGCCCGATGTGGGATTCCATCCCGGGTCTCCAGGATCGCGCCCTGGGCCAAAGGCAGGCGCCAAACCGCTGCGCCATCCAGGGATCCCTCAAAATTCACATTTTAAAGATTAAGTTCACCTCTGACCGCTTAACAAAGATTCCTTGACCACTCTTTGGAGCAGTGAGTTCTTCCTTTCCATGTTCAGATACAGATGGGGTATCTGTAATTTCGGTGATAGTGAGCTTTATTAATATCACTAGTGTAGTTCATCCAGCACCTACAATAAAGGTCTTTGTTTTGCTTATTTTCATACATCCTCACTATCCCAAGCACAGAGGATAAAAGGATTTGTTCTTGGGCATGCAAATAGAAGCCAACATTGGACTACAACCCAAATCTCCTGACACTATTTCAACTATGCTTTTTCTCACACTTTTTACTCATATATATGCCACAGCTGTCCTGAAATTCCAAGGCTTGAAAATCCAAGAAGAAACAAATTAGTTGAATAATAATTACAAAAAAAAAGAGACACTTTTTCATTTGATCAGACTTTTTTATACATGACTACATAGTCATAATATACATGAGGTAATAATACTCTCCATTTTCAATAATGAAATAATGTTCCACAATATAAGTAAGTCCTGACCTAGGATTCATTAAAAATGGAAATAGTTGATCCTGCTATGGCTAATATATCACCTTTTTATGTGTTTGCTGTTAAATATAGGCAGGTAAATATGCAATTATGCCAAGGTTGCAGAATACAAAGTTAATATATAAAAGTCAATTTCTTTCCCATATTGCAGCAATGAACAAATGAAACATGAAATTAAAAATGCAATACCATTTATACTAGCATCTAAAAGAATAAAATACTTAGGTATAAATCTAATAAAATATGAAAGAAAAAAAAATAAAAAAAAAAAACAAATAAATCTAATAAAATATGTATAAGATATATATGAGGAAAACTATAAAATTCTGATGCATAAAAACAGAAAAGAACTAAATAAATGGAGGGATATACCATGTGCATGAGTAGGAAGACTTGTTGTTAAGATGTTAGTTCCTCCCAACTTGATTTATAGATTCATTGCAATCCTGTCAGATTCTCAGCAAATTGTTTCACAGGTACTAACATACTGATTCTAAAGATTATATGGTAGGGCAAAATACCCAACTGACACAATATTGAATGAGAACAAAGTTGGAAGACTGACACTACCCAATTTCAATACTTATTATAAAGTTAGAATAATTAAGACAGTGTAGTATTTGTGAAAGAATAGACAAATAGGTCAATGGAACAGAATAAGGAGCCCAGAAATAGAGCTTCATAAATATAGTCAACTGATCTGTAACAAAGGGGCAATAGGAATAGGAAGTCTTTTCAACAAATTATGCTGGAACAACTGAATATGCATACATTAAAAAAGAAAAGGAATCTGGACACAAACCCTACATGTTTCACAAAAGTAATTCAAAATAGGTTACAGACCTAAATGTAAAGGGCAAAGGTATAAACGAGGTATAAACTCATAGAAAATAACATGGAGAAAATTTAGATAACCTTGGGTAGGGCAATGACTTTTTAGATCCAACACCAAGAAAAAAAGAAATAATTGATAAGCTGGAGGTGCCTGGTGGCTCAGTTGGTTAAGTGTCTGCCTTTGGCTCCCATCATGATCTTAGGGTCCTGGAATTGAGCCTACATCATGGTCCCTGCTCAGTGGGGAATCTGCTTCTCTCTCTCACCCTCTGCCCCTCCCCCTCCCTCTGCTTGCGCTTGCTCCTTCTCTCTGTCTCTCTCTCAAAGTAAATGAATAAAAAACTTAAAAAAAATAATTGATAAGCTGAACTTCATTAAAATTAAAAACTTCTGCTCTGAAAAAGACAATGTCAAGACAATAAGACAGACTGGGAGAAAATATTTGCAAAGATGTATCTGGTAATGAACTGTTATACAAAATACACAAAGAACTCTTAAAAATCAACAAGAAGATATTCCAATTAAAAAATAGAGCAAAGACCTTTAAGAGACGCTTCACCAAAGATGTACAGATGGCAAATAAGTATATATAAAATTTTTTTTTAATTTTTTATATCATATATCATCAGGTAAATGAAAATTAAGACAAGATACTACTATACACACATTAGAATGGCCACATCCTACAGCACTAACATACCAAATATTAACGAAGATATGGAGCAACAAGAACTAATTTATTGCTGGTTCAATTCAAAATGGTAAAGTCACTTTGGAAGACAGTTTTGTAGTTGGTCACAAAACTAAACATACTCTTACTATATGATCTAGGGATTGTGCTCCAAAGGAGTTGAAAACATGCCCACACAAAAACCTGCACATAGATATTTATAGCAACTTTGTTCACAATTTCCAAAACTTGTAAGCAACAAGATGTGCTTCAGTAGATGAATGGGTAAGTAAACTGTGGTACATCCAGACAATGGAATACTATTTAGTGCTAAAAAGAAATGAGCTATCAGGCCATAAAAAGACATGGAGAATCTTTAAAGCACATATTGCTAAGTGAAAGAAGCCAATCTGAAAAGGCTATATACGAGATGATTCTAACCAAACGATATTTTGGAAAAGAGACAATTATGGAGAAGAGTAAAATGATGGGTAGTTGCTAGAGGTTGGAGAGGGATGGATAAACAGGTAGAGCACAGAAGATTTTTGGGAAGTGAAAATACCCTACATGATACCACAATGATGGAAATATGTCATTATACACATGTCCAAACCCATAGAATACACGACACCAAGAGTGAACCATAATGTGAACTATAGACTTTGAGTGATTATGATGTATCGACATAGATTCACCAGTTGTAATAAACATATTATTCTGGTGGGAGATGTTGATATACAGAAAGCTATGCATACATGGCGGCAAGAAGTATATGGGAAATCTCTTACCTTCTCCTCAGTTTTGCTGTGAACCTACAAGTATTGTAAAACATAAAATATTAATTAATAAAAAAGCTAGAGAGAATAAAAAGTTGAGCCTTTCTGTATATATGTGTGTGTATGTATACATATTTGTATGTGTGTGTGTATATATATGTCAAGAATATATTTTCAATGCAAGGATTTTGTTGAGCTCCTGATTTTGAGATACATTCAGGGCAAATATGTTTTCTAGGTCTTAAAGATAGTCTTCCTTTTATATTTCAAATCTTATTTGTGCACTGAATTATTTGTGCTCTGAAGTTCATGTCTAGCTAATAACAGGTGCTTACTACTAACTCCCACAGCTATCTTTATTTCATTTAAATATGTATGTTAGGGTTTTTTTTTGTATATTTACTTTAAAATATTTATTATCTCAGTGCTTTAATTTTAAATGAATTGTGATATAAAGAAAATATGTTAATTTTTTTGCTAAGTAAGTAATACTTTTGAAAAGAAAATAATCCTGTTTTTAATATAAATGATCCTACCCAAATAATCTTTTTTTAAGATTTAATTAATTTATTAATGAGAGACACAGAAAGAGAGAGGCAGAGACACAGGCAGAGGGAGAAGCAGGCTCCATGAAGAAGCCCAATGTGGGACTCAAGCCCAGAACTCCAGGATCACTCCCTGGGCCGAAGGTAAGCGCTTAACTGTTGAGCCCCCAGGGCTGCCCAGTCTTTTTCCTTCTTTCTTTCTTTCTTTCTTTCTTTCTTTCTTTCTTTCTTTCTTTCTTTCTTTCTTTCTTTCTTTTTTTTTTTGTCCATTTGTTTTATTTTTATTCATTGAACTTCTAAAAATTAGAGGAAATGGATGGAACATTTAGATCTTCATATCACACACTTATATTTTCAAGAGGAGTATGTACTTTAGGTAAAGTTCATTTGTTTATACTAGCACTGAATGAAGAACAGAAGAGCTGTTTTATCACCAAAAACAAACAAAATGTCATACACGCTGATTTGTGTTTACTGTGCTAGTTTTGGTGCTGTTTCACTGCAAGTATGAATATTACTTAGGCTTTGTTTGTTTGACAAAGCTTTGCTCCATGATAAAGCCAAGGGCAAAGCCAAGTATCTGTTTCATGAGGTAAAGAAAAATAGGTATAAGCTTGTACCATGGAAGTGTTTATTGATCAAAAGAAAGGTAGTTTTAAGAAAAATACTCAGGAGCACCTGCGTGGCTCAGTCAGTTAAACAGCTGACTCTTAATTTCATCTAAGGTCATGATCTCAGGGTTGTGAGATCGAGCTCTGGGTTGGGCTCACACGCTGGGTGTCGAGCCTGCTTAAGGTTCTCTCTCTCCCTCTCCTCAAAAAACAAAAAAAAGAAAGAAAGAAAAAAGAGAAAGATACAATGTGTTGAAAAAAACAAAATAGTCTTGAACTACTACTTTTCACCATCTAATAAATTAGTTCAAAAATTCCAGATTGGTCTCCCTATATTTATGTAGTGTAAGCTTCTGTTCAGTTTAAAAATCACATATGCAGAAAATACACCATCATTTGCTAAACATTGATATAAGTGTGATATCATTTTGATGTTGAAGAAGAGGAAATGATATAAATATATACTCTTGCCTTAGCCCTGTACTTTCTACAGTTAACAAAAGTTCACTGATGTTTCAAAATGAATTTTTAGTATTTTCTTTTCCATTATCAATAAGCCCCCAAATAAACTTCAGATATTTGAAAACCTATTTAAACTTATGTTATGCACTGAATCTTTTTATCCCCCCAATCCCCAGAAACTCACATGTTGAAGCCCTAACTTCCAGTGTGGCAGTATTTGGACCTGGGGCCTCTAAGAAAATAATTAAGGGTAAATGAAGTCCTAAGGGTTGGAGTCTTGACCTGATGAGATTAGTGTCTTTAGAGAAGAGACATCAGAGGCTCTTTCTTTCACACATGCATCAAGTAAAGGCCATATGAGGAGATTCCAAAAAGACAACTGTCTATAGGCCAGAGACCTCTCACCAGAAATCAATTTTGCAGGCTCCTTGGATCTTGGATTTCTAGTATCCAGAACAGCAAGAAATAAATTTATGTTGTGTTAGCCATCCTGTCTATGGTATTTTGTTATGGCAGTCCTAGTAGACTAATATAATTTGAAATCTGTATTTGTTTACTCTCTGTAATTTCATATATAACTGTTTTTTAAAAGATTTTATTTATTTATTCATCAGAGACACACACACAGAGAGAGAGAGAGAGAGAGAGGTAGAGATACAGGCAGAGGGAGAAGCAGGCTCCATGCAGGGAGCCCGACATGGGACTTGATCCTGGGACTCCTGGGCCAAAGGCAGGTGCTAAACCGCTAAGCCACCAGGGATCCCCATCATATATAACTTTTAGAGAAAACACAAAGTACATACAAATACACAAAATTATTTGAATAATATTTTATTCTTAAAGGATTGGAGAACTTATATTAGTATAAGACAGTGTTTGGTGGGTAAAATATTTGCAACTTCCTGAAAGAAAAGTTCTGCACTACAACTTTTATACCCAGGGATATAGAAAGATGATATTTTATATTATTTTTTACCTTGTATTATTTTTTATCTGATGGAGCCACCCTGGTACCCTGTAAATGAACCTTATAAAAGAATAGTGACCTCTTATGAAAAACATTTTTCAAAATTGAGGAAAACTAAAGGATAAAAATTCAAAGGAGGAGGAATAAAACTGATAAATTAGAAATGTTTAGATTATTCACTGGACATATGGAAATCATCAACTCAGGGAAGACAAAAAATGCAAAATTCATTAAAATTAAGATTTTAAAAGACAGCGTTAACCAGTTTGGTTTTTTCCCTTTGCTTGGAAGAGACAATGCTAACTTGGGTAGGTATTGTTTTCTTTTTTTCTTTTGTTGTTATTTATTAAATGCTATTTATAAAAACCCTAATGTCAAAGGATCAATAAACCTATGGCTAAAAATTAAAAACATGCTTCTCATAAAAATATAAATATAAATATAAATAAAAATATATAATTGGACATTTGTCAAATTCAATCATGAAGGAATCAGTAAGATCACTAAGCTGGTTCCAAAAGCATTTGAGAAACTTAGTATTTAAGGCATTTAGGGGGAAAATAAAAGAAATATTAGAATAATATTAGTAGGTTAGGTTTTTTGTTTGTTTTGTTGGTTTTTTTGACCTGGTTAATGTCTTACAGAACAATAAACCATAATCTTTGGGTTTTCATACTAGACAGAAATCTTTTCCATGTTTATCAGGAACAAAACTATAAATACCATGAAATTTTGCAGAGATTGAACCCTTAATAACAAGTAGCAAATGTAGAAAAAGGGTATTACCTTCCTGGAAAATTAGCATCATGGCATGATATGAATTTCATGAATGAATATATTTGCCAACTGAACTCTAGAAAAGCTGTGTCTAGAAAGGCTCTATACTTCTACTAGCAGTGAGAGACATGCTTCTCTTAAAAATATTTAATATTATGCAATTTTTTCCTTTGGAAGAGAAAATTCAAAGTTATGAAGCTTTCCGAAGCTAGCATCATGGCATGATATGAATTTCATGATAATATATTTGCCAACTGAACTCTAGAAAGGCTGTGTCTAGAAGGCTCTATACTTCTACTAGCAGTGAGAGACATGCTTCTCTTAAAATATTTAATATTATGTAATTTTTTCCTTTGGAAGAGAAAATTCAAAGTTACGAAGCTTTCCAAAGCCATATTTCAAAGCCAAGATTAGAATTCATTTTGCTATTCTATTCCATAACTCTGGATGCCAAATAGATTGCTAGTCTTGAGTTTCCTTCATTCATGAGTATCCCTCCTACTCCTTCCCAAAGTCCCAAGAATAATTCTGCTGCTAATTACTCATTGCCACACCTTTTCCCAAGGTTTTCCCCTCCTGGTAATATTTTGCTTTTTAATTAAATTATAACTTGGCTCATGACTCATTACATTTCAACTCATTTTGTAGAAGTTTTGTAGCTTCTACTTGGGTTAATACCCTTGCACATTTTAAGTCTATAATTTTAAACCAAAGGGGAAAGAAAATAAATATCAATATGTAGGAGGTTGTAGAGAGGTAGGAGTGGGTTGGGAGGACCGTAGGATTGAAGATCAAAAGGCATTCCCCAAATCCTTTAAGTCACATCATATAAACCAGAAGATTGTCCTTTTCACACGCATGTGTACTAGCTGAAACTCTTATTTCCTACTCAAGAAATCCAGAACAAGTGAGTACTACAAATATTACTCTAATTTATGAATAATATAACTTACAATTTTGGTATTTTATTGTCAGTAGCCAAGTACCTATCTCACAGTTGTGGATCAAAACAAAACCCTTGTGCTGCTATACTGAATTTCTGAGAACCACTGGTAAAATTATCAGCTCTTAAAATGGCTTTGCTACTTGTTCCTATACTATCTTTAGGATTTTCACTAATCACCATGGCCTAACTCCATTTGTTAGATATATTTTAAGATAGTGTCACTTCAATGTCTCTAGGTACTCCATGTGTGCTGAAAAATACACAGCTGCCCTGACCCTAGAGCCTACCAGCCTGTGTGTAAAATGAGGGCTGTTAGCGTTTATAGCCATTTTATCAGCTCATCTTACTCAGCTTGCTTAACCTGCTTGCTAGGACCTAAGCCTGCACAGAATCTTCCCCAAGTATTTTTTGAAAATTCCCAATCAAGCCACCAGATGGTTTAAAAAAAAAAAAAAATCTGACCCATCTGAACACTAACATTTTTAAAGAGTTGATATGATGTGTTCATTGATGACACTCTGTGCGCTATATACAGTAGGTTGAACAGTGTATATGATGTCCTATCATAACATAATTAGGATTATATAATTTAGGGAGACAAAATATATATGCCTAATCTTTTATAACTGAACAGAAAATTCCTGTGGAGTATTTCCTTGTATTCAAGAACAACTTAGGAATCTATGTTCTCTGGGGACTACTTCCCTCCTCTTGTGGGCAGCTAGCATCTTTTCTATGCAAGATGGAGCTCCCCAAAATTCTTAAACTGTAAAACCCTTGTGTTACCAAAGTGTTCTTGGCTCCCTTACATCTTCCGTGTTGGAGAACCACTCTGGTGTGTGTGTGTGTGTGTGTGTGTGTTTAAAGAAATGGGAAGATGTGTCCCTTTCTAGGGGGAAGATGTGTCCCTATTTCATTTTTACCTCTCCTGGGATCTCAAAACACCTCCCTGCATCTTAAGAGGGAGGAGGAGCACCAATGCTAAAGCACTCAAGCAAACACTGTGGGTGAGGGCTAGCACCAACTCATTCATGTCATTAGATACATTCAAGTTTGAAACAGTTTTTTTTTTTTTTTTAAAGATTTATTTATTTACTTTAGAGAGAGAGAGTAGGCAGTGCAGGGGAGCAGGGAAGGAAGAAGGAGAGAGGGAATTTTAAGCAGACTCCATGCTGAGTGCAGAGCCTAATACTTAGGACTCAGTCTCATGACCCTGAGATTATGACCTGAGCCAAAACCGAGAGTCTGACACTCAACTGACTGTTATCACCCAGGTGCCTCTGAAACCCTTTAATACACTACTAGGACTCTCTGACTCCCTGGCTCTCAGTTAATTAGAATTCTGACTCCACTACTTAGTAGTAACTCTCTTGGAGTAAATAACTACTCCACACTCCAGCTTCATTATCTGAAAAATAAGGATGAGACTAGTATTTACCTTACAGAGTTTTTAGGACAGGTAAATGAATCAATATTTGTAAAGCACTTAGCATGGTACCTGGCACCCAGTGAGCACTCTATAAGTGTTTGATAAGTACTCTATAAATAATGCATTTCACTGGAAGTTTTAAATCTTGCTTTTGAGGGAAAAGCTATGGAAAAATAAAATCATATTTTAATCTTCCAGTGAGACTTTTCCAATCATCATCTTTCTTTTTTTTAAGGTAGAAATAAAAGTAAAAATACTTTATAGATCTTCTATGTATATACATTAGTTTCTAAACAGAAAAAAGTTAATATTTTTAAATGTTACTTCAACAGTAAAATTGGTAGTAAACTAGAAATACATGCAAAAATTAATAAACCACAACATTGCCAGTTGTGGTTTAGGGGAATGGGAGCCTTCTGCTAAATAGGTTGGAAATACATGCTGAAATTTAAAATGTATGTAGGCTCTGCTCCATAAGCCTCTGAGGTAGTTTTCTCTAAATAAGTGATTTCTCAAATGTACTCCTCCGTCCAATACAACCTGAAAAATCTTGAGTGGTAATAAAAAATGTAGATGCCTCGGTTTTATCTAGGATTTATTAAATGAAAATATCTAGAGTTATCTGCAATTTATGATAATCTGCAATTTCAACAAATTCCCCAGTTGATACTTAATGCACCTTCAAGTTTGGAATTGTCATCCCAAAGACATGATCACACAAGTGTGAAAAGTTAGTCACGGAAGCATTATCTATAACAGTGGAAAATTGGTATCTGGCCAACAAAACTACATTAGTCTCCATACCACCTAGAGAATAATCTCATCAAACTGTTTCTTGTGAATCTAACCTGAGGAAACAATTAGACCAATGTGGAGCTGGAAATATCGTACAAGGTAGTGACCTCAGTTTTTAAAAAATGGCAATGTTTTGAGGGGGGAAAAAAAAAAGAATGATAGTAATGTAAATTAATCTTGTCTATAAAAATACAAACTGTGTCAGGTGGAATGCAAACAATTACTGCCGTAGAGATACTGGCCAATTCTACTAGTTTTTCCATTTATTTGTAAATCAATTACAACATTTTTTATTTGACATATATATGTAGTTCCTTGAATTCTCCTTTAAACTGGTCATAATATCTTGATTCCTTTATAAACTAAGAGATCAAAAAAATCTTCACTCATTTTTATATTTGTATGAGCCACGATTATATCCTTGTAAATTTTGTCTTTAATGCTTAAATGTTTTATTATGAACATGCATAGTTTTATAAAATAATACAGTATTTTAAAAGGAAATATAGTATTATATAAAAATTTGAAATATTTGAAATATATTGTTTCTTTTTCTAAAAACAAATTTTCATTGTAAAATAGGTATGTAGACACACATGCACACATATAGTAAGATGTAAAACAAGGTCATGAAATAATCTTATATATGAAATATAAGAGATATAGATAAAATTATACAACCAGGAGCTTTAAATTACCTACCTGGGCTGTTATAACAAAGCCCAAAGCCAGAAGCCCTCAATCAGAAACAGGTACTGATATGAAGATTACAGAAAATCCAGACACCACTGAAGGCAAAATTTACCTTAATTATATAGAGTCTTTAATGTCTAGCACAGTGATGGCCTGAGCTTCAAGGAGTTCGTTAGTTTTTTATTGCTGTATAATAAGTTGAAATAATCATTTATTATCTCAAAGATTCTGTGGGTCAGGAGTTCAGTCATGGAACAGTGGTGGGGGCCTAGTGTCACAGCATCTGGGTCCTCAGCTAGAAGACTCGAGGTTAGAGAGCTAAAATCATCTGGAATGCTCTATTGAGGCTAGAGAATCTGCTTCTGAGTTGGCTCTCCCACAAAGCTGGCAAGTTGGTTCCTTTCCACATAGGGACCCCTCTACAGGGCTGACTGTCCTTCTAACAAGGTGGTTGGTTTCTCCCAGACTAAGCCAAGAGGACAAAGCCAAGTGAAGCTCTCCTTCCCATGGAAGTCACACAGCATCACTTCCACTTTCCTCCATTTAAGGAGAGTCACTGATTCCAGCTCCTGTGCAAGCAGAGAGGAATCAGACTCCACCTTTTGAAAGTGCAAATGAATTTGAAGATGCTTTAAAATAACTGCAAGCACACTGACCAAGCAGTCAAGTCTACCAACAAGCTCAACTCAGATAACAGGTGAGGAAAGGAAAATAAACAAATCTTTAGTTTTAAAAGAGCCATTAATTCTTCAATTTATTTAATCAAATAACCAAATTTTGTTTTTTGATACATTTATGTTTCATTCACCTCAAATCTTTTTTTTTCCACCTCAAATATTTTAAAGTATCATTAAAGTTGTTAGTAAGGTTTTTGAGTGACTTAGAGTCAGACAATGACATAATAAAAGTAGAATTTGAGAAAAATGAATTTAATAAGAATGACTGGATGAAGAAAGGCTGGAGGCATAAAACCCAGTTGTGTGGTTCTTGTAGTAGTTCAAATGGAGATGTTTAGGTAAAAATCAATATGGTTTAGTGATTAATTAAAAACTATAAAAAAGGGATCCCTGGGTGGTGCAGCAGGTTTAGCGCCTGCCTTTGGCCCAGGGCGCGATCCTGGAGGCCCGGGATCGAATCCCACATCGGGCTCCCGGTGCATGGAGCCTGCTTCTCCCTCTGCCCATGTCTCTCTCTCTCTCTCTCTCTCTGTATGACTATCATAAAAAAAAAAAAAAAACCTATTAAAAAAACCTTTAAATTTTGAGGTTTTTTTTTTTTTTTTAAGATTTTATTTATTTATTTATGAGAGACAGAGAGGCAGAGGTCTAGGCAGAGAGAGAAACAGGCTCCGTGCAAGAGCCCAATGTGGGACTCGATCCCAGGACCTCGGGATCATGCCCTGAGCTGAAGGCAGCTGCTCAACCCCTAACCACCCAGGCATCCCTAAATTTTGAGTTTTGATGCTAAAGACTGGGCCGGTAGTATACTCATCATTCTTGAGGTTTGTTGAAAAAAATTTGAACTAGTTAAAATTAAACTAGTTTAAAATTCTTCAATATGAATCAGTTATTAATTAAGCGAGGTATAGATTGCTGAAGAAAAAATTTGACTTTTTTTGTTTACTATGACTGGCTATTTTTTTAGGTAAATTAGAAAAAAAAAATCCTAATATTTAGAAACAAAATCCAAGTAACAATATTTGACAAGTATCAAATGGGTAATTAAATTCCTATGTGAAAACAAAAGAAATTATAAAACTTTCCAGGCAAAACCCCCCAAAAGTGTTAAAATAGTCTCAAAATATGTGCTGTCACAACCTTGCTATTTCTTTGCATGGATTGGTGCATGGAAATGGATAGGATATATATGTAAAGCTAAAAAAAATGACTTTTCTAAAATGTCTTTGATTCTAAATTGAATATAGTCATGTGTAATAATCTGAGAAGTCAGGAGGATGATCCAAATGAAAGAACAAGTCTCTCTAGGAAGATGAGACAAAACAATAGAAGATTGTACAGATCTAAACCTCCTGCTGACTCTCCTTCAGGAAGGACAGGAGAATTGCTTTGATTTGAAAGATATCCTAATAGGTGAGCCACTGTGTCATAAAAAAATCTGAAACTTGCTCTCTTTCAAGTCCTGCTGGGTAATAAGCAAATAGAGAAGGATGGTGAAAACAGAGACAGTGAAGAGGTAAATAAAGTGCTCGAAATTCATCTGTGATGAAAGGTAATGCAAAAACCTATGAGCGGACAGGTGTGACATTCCCATATTAGTGAAAGTGAGTGTTCTAAAAAATAGCCAGTTTCTGAAGTATCCGTTTAAAGAAGTATTCTACTACTTCATAGTTTTCTAGTAAATTTCATGCCTCCCCCCCCCCATCCTTCATTCCTGTGAAGGATAGAAAACATTCGCTTTTTCACTAAACACATTACCTATTGATAAAGTAAGTAACTCCGAAATAGTCCAATTTCTTAATGCTTCTTCTTACAGATATGTTTTAGCACAATTTCTTATTTTCTAATTTTTGTCAAAACTATACAATAATTTATTCATATAGTTAAAAAAAGAAAATTACCCTTCCCATTATTTTTATGCAAATGCAGCATATTATACCCTTTCTGTCTACCCTTTGATTTTTTAAATTAATGCTCTGTCTTAAAGGTCTTCCCTATTAGTGCCTTGAAAGCATCATTCTTCATACAGCTGCTTTCTTATATTTTTATGGACATGTATTAATTTCTTAATAGATCCCTATAAATGGACATTTGGGTTTAGACATCATTTTTTATAATAACTACAACACATTTACTTCTTACTTTTTTCAAGATCACAAGGAAAGGAGATTCAAGCACTCAAAATTATTTAGTTAAATACACTGTTTTGTTCAATTAAACTCTTTTCAACTTAAAATTTTATCATCCATTCAAGATAGACATCACTTACATCCAGTGTAGTATAATTAACTTCTTCAAACTAAGTTCAAAATAGAATCAAATAAAAATACCTGTCTATATACAGAAATTTAAAAGTTTTCAAAATTACTGTTGAAAATCTCGTTAGACACTCTAATTGAAATTATGTTTTAATTGAAGTTTTTATCTTTTCCTTCTAAAATCATTCTTTTTATGTGACTACTCTAGCAAAAAAATATGTCATTTATCAGTTAAGTTTGATTATCTACTAAGAATAATATCTCTGTTTCACAAAATTAATAAGTTTTTACTCAAGAAGCCTTATGTCTTTCTTCAGAATTTCAAATGAGATTTAGTAAAACATAAAGTATGTGTAACAGGGCACCTGGGTGGCTCGATGGTTTAGTGTCTGTTTTTGGCTCAGGTTGTGATCCCAGGGTCCTGGGATTGAGTCTGACATTGGGCTCCCTTGCAGGGAGCCTGCTTCTCCCTCTGCCTAAGTCTCTACCTCTGTGTGTGTGTCTCTCATGAATAAATAAATAAAATCTTAAAAAAAAAAAAGTATATGTTGTTCATGGTGCTTGGATGGCTCAGTGGGTTAAGCAACTCTCGGCTCAGGCCATGATTCCAAGTGGGGGGGCCCTGTTCAGCAAGGATATTCTCTCTATATATATAAATATATACATATATAGTATGCTTTCCCTCTTCCTCTATCCCTCTCCCTGCTCCTGCTGGAGCTCCCTCTCTCTCTCTCAAGTAAATAAATAAATAAATAAATAGTATGTGTTACTCAATTCCTAAGCTCAGCTACACCGTTGAAAGATGGAAAATTCATTATATTCAATGAAGATAAAGATAATAGCACCAAAATATTACCACAAAGAAAAAAATATTTAAATTACTATATATTAAAAGATTTTGGCAGCTGTATAAATATGAACTATGTAACTTACAGATGTTAAATATTAACATGTAATTTCTCTAAATGAGTACTCAAATAGGTTAAGTATACACATTTAAAAATAAGTCTAGTTCTCTGTGCATTAAAGATTTCAGTGATCTTTTTCTGTGGAAATGTGATTCGGTACACATTTTTACATAGGGACAGATCTCTAAAGCAGTGACACTAAAAAGAGAATACTCTGCCCACTAGATTAAATAAAGCATAAACTTTATTTCTCTTTTCTATGGTCTCAGTGAGGGCCCCGAGGATTGGCAGCTGTGCTCCACGTGGTCACTCAGGGATGCAAGATCCTCCCATTCTAGAGTTTTACCTCAGCCTCCATCACAGATCACCTGGTGGAGGTTGCATTGCTACCATGTTTGTGTCATGGCCAGTGGGCAGGAGAAAATGAGCCCTAAAACTCATGAATTAGTTTCTCACTCATTCCGTTGATAAGCACTTAGTTATATGGCCACACCTAACAGTGAGACAGTGTCTCTACCAGGGTAAAAGAAAAAGAAAATGGATATCAGCTGTCAACTAGCAATCTCCACAAATCCTCTCATGTTTTTATATTTTATTTTGTTACTATATATGTATATATTTATATATAGAGAGAGAATATATATACATATTATATATATATGCATAAATGTATATGGGAAAACAGAGAATTGGCCTAGGCCACCTGCTTCCTTCCACAGTGAAACTCTAGAGATGTCAAATAAATAATGATGACAAAGGACATTCTATTTTTGTTTCTGACTTTATTTTACTTTATTTTATTTTTTTGTTTTGTTTTGTTTTGTTTTTTTGTTTCTGACTTTAATCTTGCATTTCAGTGTAACATTTGCTCTGGATTATGTTTTTGTTTCCTTTCTTTCTACTTTCCTTTCTTGTTTTACTAAATTGAGATTAAAACATAGAGAAATATCTATTACCTAGATTCATTAATGTTCAATGTTCTATTCTTTTGCTTCCTTTATTACACCAAAAATCTGTTTTTGAGTATTTTAAAGTAACTTCAGACATGCCGTATCATCTGTATATATGTTAATATGTATCTTTAACAGATGAGGAAAATTTTAAAAAACAATATAATACCATCATCACATCCAACAAAATGATGATTCATTCCAGATGGCCTTTCCTATAATTTTTTTAACCACTAGAGTTTTTTTTTTTTTTTCTTTGTAGTGTTCTCATGTGTTCTTTGTGAGAGAACAAATTAGTAATTTTCCTGGAAGTATAAACCTCTGAAGGAGGAAAGTGGGGAGAAAAGGGTATGAAAACATTTCTCCAGGAAGCACTCTTTTCTGCTTTGGGCCACAGTTTTTCAAACTGGTTGCATTCTTGGTTCCTACAATACAATATAGCTCTTAATTGTCAACTGTCTTTTAAAATTTCACATGCATGGATTTATTCTCCACCTGTGCCGTGAACTTACTGAAGGTAAGGTTACTTATCATGCCTTATTTCCCATGGTGCTAGACTTGAGCTCTCAACCATTATTATTCTCTTTCAAAAAATTCTTTGAAATCTCTCACATTCTTTATTCATAATTATGTTTTCAGTGGCATTCCAGGACATATATAAATAAACAATGAAATCTAGTCTCCATTTTTAACTCTAAGATTTCTGTTGATTATTACATATGCAGGAAAAATAGAGCTTTCTCTATTTGAGAAAAAAAGTTTGTTTTTCTCAGTTTGAGTCAAAATTGACATATAAAAACTGTGACATCAAACCCCTCCATCAAAATGTCAAGTACCCACTGTAGGATACTGAAATAGGGAATTGCTGAGAGGTCATTGGATTCATTTCTCTCACTCTTGTTGAAGTAAAAAAGCAAGGCCAACAAGAAAATATGGAGATATTTTTCCTTAAAAAACAAAAAAAAAACAGAAAAACAAAAACTCAAATAAATATCACAGAGGCCTTTTGTTCAGAAACCACTGTTCATCTGTGTATCTAATTAGTAGAATTAGTAGGATGCATGATTTGCATTTTTAAATACAGAGTCCAAGGATAATTTTGCATAAGTGATCAAAATAAAGCCACATAATTGAGGATGATTGTGGCAAGACTGCACGGAAGAGAAGCGGCTTATAAATAGTGTTAATAATTGCAGAGAGCAAAGAATTATTTTAGTTACAGCTAATAAAAGCACGACTCCAGGTACACCAGTGCATCAAGCAAATTGTGATATGGAGAACAGATGTTCTTATACCAGCCATTTAAGAACTGGAATGCTCAGTTCACTATTTGGTATTACCTGGGTTCTTATTAATTAGAACTTCCCTTACTGCCATTACTCCTAGAATGGGCTCTTGATACTCTCAGCTCAGCTTCATGCCCCTTTCCCTGATTTCCACACTTGACTTCCCCATCCAGTGTTGATGTAAGAGGGGAGCAAGGATGAAATTAACTTGAATGAGGAAAGGTCTTGAAAATGATAGAGCCTATCCTGGATTTTAGATAGAGATACTTCACTGGAAATGAAAACCCACATTTAGAATGTATTATTTAGAGAATATTTGTCATGGAATCAAGGAATAGAGGCTTATTTTATGAGACATTAGATAGACATCTTCTTTCTCCCTTGCTTAATTCCTGTTCCTTTCTCATGGGACTCAAAATTTCTCCTATGACTTCATTTGTAATAAACTATTCACTTCCTCCATACCTCTTCTCTTTCCCAATGTTTTTATGTCACAGTTTGTACTGAGAATGTCAGTGAATGATGTATGTGTATTTAGTGATAGGCATATATACGTTCCTTGCAAGAGAACTTGGGGGGAAACGGTAGATATTAGTCCTCTTCAGCAAGTGTTTAATGGATGACCATGAAAAAGTCATCTAATTTCTATGACCCTTGGATTTTTTCATCTGTGAAACAAAGGGATTTGACCAAATTGATCCCTAAAATTTGATCTTACTCTAAAATCCTGTGAGTCCTTAAAAACTCTTAGTTCTTTGGGAGTCAGATTTCTACAAGATTCTCTTTGTTTGTTCATGGGCCAATAGTCATGAAAGAATAGTGTCTTCCTTATCATCATCATCATAAGAACTTCCTAAACTACTGAGATACAGTAACCATGTGATTAGCAACTGCTCAAAAATAGAACTGAAGTTTCATACATTAGATTTTCTGCAGGGTCTTGAAAAACCTTTGTGTAAATAAGATCACATGCACAGTAATTTGAAAAATCTTCTGATTCATAACTTGCCTTGTTAATTTAAAAGCTAATGAAAATTGCCAAACCTATGATTATAAAACACATGAAGCCTGAATATACATTAATCTTCTGTTCAAAGACCACCATCATTAGGGTGATATTTTTGGATAGGTTCTATCTTGCAAATATAAAACTGCATTTTAAAAGTCTTACTTAATTGCTAAAGGACCATGCTAATACCATCAAATCGACTTTTTATTCTGCTAATATTTAATTCTCACAGTAAAAAGTTTCCAGACTTTAGACTTTTTTGTTGTTTGTTTTTTTGATTTTTTTTTTTTTAAACCCTGGCTGTATTATTTGGCATGAGTCAAATTTTGGGGTAGTGTCAATCCTGAAATTCCGCCAGGCATCAAAAGGCATTCTACTCACTGGCTTAATTTACATGGCCACTGACTTTATAGCTTATCAGGCTCAACCTTGTCATCTTTGGCTGAGAGAGGCCGATTTTCACCTACATACAAGGTTTCAGTTGTAATATTTGTGATTTTCAAACAGAGCCAACTGTTAATTAACTTTTTAAGAGTAAGTAGTAATACATGTGTGCATACTGTACAAAATTTGAAATATACAAAATGATTTACAATGGAAAGTCTCCCTCTCATACCAATTTCCCAGCCACCCAGTCTCCTACCAGCTAACATAATTTTGGCAGATTGAGATCAGCTCACAATTCTTTATTGTTTTGTCATCTCTTGGAAAAGTCATTATTAACTGGAAAAAGAGACAGCATTTTCAACTATGATCTGTTCTCTAAACAAATCATAACTTCTAATGTTTTATGACTTTTATTAATTTAAGATGGGCTTATGTAGCACTTTATAAGAAAGGCTCAAGGTGCTATATATTATTTCAATAAACTCCTCCATTTCTTCAGAAAATTAACTGTTTCAGAATTGAAAGTGAATATATTCTTTTTTTGTTGTTGTTAGCTGATGTAGCTTTTTAAATTTCAGTAAACTTTTATTTTACAATAGTTATAGATTTACAGAAAACTTAGAAAGATACTACACAGAGATCTCACATACCCTGTCTTCAATTTCCCTTATTGCTAACATCTTACAGTATAATGGTACATTTGTCACAACTAAGCACCAATATTCATACTATTAACTATTAACTATACACTGTTTCTGGCATTTCACTAGTTTATGGACTGAATGTTTGTGTCCTCTACTTCTCAAATTCGTATGTTGAAGCATTGATCTTCCCTTTGATGATATTTGAGGTGGGAATCTTTGAGAGGTGATGGGGTCATGAGGGTGGAGCTCTGATGAATGGGATTGGTGCCCTTATAAAAAGTGACACAAGAAAGATGACTTCTCTCTCTCTCCATCATGTGCAAACACAGCAAGAAGGTGGCTGTGGTAAACCAGACAGAGGAAGGACTTTCACCAGGAACCTGACCACACTGGCACCCTGATTTTAGATTTCCATCCTTCAGAACAATGAGAAATGAATGTGGTTTAAGCCACCCAGTCTATAGTAATTTGTTAAAGCACCCCGAAATGACTAAGAAATTAGTTTTTCCCTAATGTCTGATTAATTGTCAAGTCTCCTGAGTCTTCTCTGGTCTGTGACAATTTCCCAGACTTCCTTTGTTTTTGATGACCTTGATGGTTTAGAGATGTACAGACCAGGTATTTTGTAGAAAGCCCCCACTCTCGATTTGGTGCTTTTTTCATGATTAGACTGGAGTTATGTGTTTTTGGGATGAAGATCAAGATGAAGGGCCATTCTTAGCATATCATATCAGAGTACTTGCTATCAACATGACATTGCTGAAGATGTCAGTCAGCCTTAAGCACCTGCCTGAGAAATGTTTGCCAGGTTTCTTTCCTATCAAATGATTCTTTCTCTTATTTCTTTTCCATACTCTAGTTTTTGAAAACAAGTCACTAAGCAGAAGCCATTCAAGGAAGAGAGGAATTAAGCTCTGCCTCATTAATGGGGAGGAGGTATTTATGTAAGTTATGTGGAATTCTTTTCTATGGGAGATTTGTCCTTTTCCACTATTTTATGTGCATTACAAGGGTTCTTCATATATATTTATGAGAAAACACCAGCTACAACTAAACATTAGTATCCTAAGCTATTTCTCTTATATCTTTAAGTGAAGAAAGTTACATTTCAAGAGTTAATTTCATTTATCCAACCAACATATACTGAATATCTTTAGACAAGCTTCTCTCTTAGGCACCTGATAAATACAACAGAGCACACCAAATGCTTGCAATGGAGCTTACAGTCTAATAGAAATTTGCAATACAGTGTCATTAGTTACTGCTGAATAAATGTTTAGACAGAAGATACTAAGGACATCTATTCAGAGGGAACTTAGGGTCATCAAACATCTTGGAAGAAGGGGATCCCAGGTAATTTAAGTTATGTTTGTGTAGATCTTTACACATTGCAAAATTGTCAATTGTTTACATGTGTGTGTGTACATGTGTGCATTTAAAGATTAGTGGTGGCTGTAGCTGTGTGGTTTGGTGACATGGTATAGAACAAAAGAAAAAAGAAAATAAAAATATAGTCTGTGGTGACTGACATACATTATTTTTTGACATCAGTGTCCCCCCAGATATTGTCTAATTTTAGATTAATAACTTTAACTCCCTGAACTTTCTTTCCTTATTTTTTCAAGGTTGTTGTAAATATTCAAGCTAACCTAGCAAAAATGACTACATATTTTCCCCATTCTTTATGTATGCCTCTTTGCAATGTGATTTTGCATCTTCTGTCATCAAAAAATGAAGACTATCTTTCTACCCTTGAATCTGGGCTTAGCCTCTTAGGACTTGTCTTTTAACTTTGAAAAATTAGCAAACATGATGCACAGGCTTTAAGAGAATTCGAGGGGGGGCAGTCACTTCTTTACTGTTTCTGGAGACCTGTGGCATGTGAACAAATTCAGATTTTCCTGCTAAAGGACAAGACCAGTGCAGAACAGAGGAAAGATGGGTGAGGCCATCTGGGTAAATCAAGACCAAAGTAGTCCAGTGACTTGCCAGAAAATGGGCAACTGACCTCACATACATGAATAAGCCCTTCCAAGAACAGTAGAAAAACTGTCCCAATCAGCCTAGCCCAAACTGATGATCCAAAGGATAATAAGTCAAAAAAATGATTGTGTTAGGACACCAAGGTTCAAAATGGTTTATTACAGCCATAGATAATTGATAGTCAACTACAATGTTGACAGAAACCTGGTAAGTATTCCAAGTTTCAGAGATGATACTGTTTTTGTTTTTCTTTATGAGTAAGGTTAGAGGTGGGAGGGGTGCTAGGCTCCTAGGTCCCATGGGGCTGTAAAAGAGAAACTGTTCTTGGCAGGCTACCAACCCCAGGGCACTGCACCAGACTGACATACCCATCTTCTCTGTAAAAAAAAAAAAAAGAGAGAGAGAGAGAGAGAGAGAAAGAAAGAAAAGAAAAATATAGCTTATTTGCCTATCCTAAGGCTGATGATGTCTGAGTGGCAGGCATTAGATTTGACTAACAGGTAAGTATCTACAGATCTCCCTGCTCTCATGCTCTCAGGGAATATAGGCTGGTGCATTCCATCTTTCCACTCCCCCACTGCCTTGCTGCAGCTTACCAGTATGTTCCAGACACAGGAGCTTATACACTCATCTGGATCCCTGATATTTGTGACTACCCCCTGGGGACAACTCTAGATTGCCTGACATTGGTGGTTTGCTGGGCTTAGGCTTGCAGTCCCACTAGACTATATTTGCAAACTTTAAAGATGCTGCCTAAGGATCTGGCTCCCAATCAGGCTGACTCTAGGTGGTCCTGTTTGGGACACTGGCAGGTTTTGGTACATCCTCAACGCTTGGGGGGCAACAAAAATAAAATAGGCTGTTTGAATAATCACAAAGTTCTGAGAGACCACCAGGAGCTAGGGCAAAGTTGAACATAAAGTTGAACAATTCATCTCCTACATGAGGCCACTCCTTCAAGATTGGAAGAAGTGGATAATTTATCTAATGCATAGAAACCAACAGAGAAAGTTAAGCAAAATGAAGAAAGAGAAAGATATGATCCAAATGAAAGAATAAAGTAAGATCTTGGAAAGATATTTTCTTCTGCATGAAGATAGGCCATCAGGGATCAAAGAAATTATTAGGGCAGCCCTGGTGGCCCAGCGGTTTAGCGCCACCTTCAGCCTGGGGTGTGATCCTGGAGACCCGGGATCAAGTCCTACGTCAGGTTCCCTGCATGTAGCCTGCTTCTCCCTCTGCCTGTGTCTCTGCCTCTCTCTCTCTCTGTGTCTGTCATGAAGAAATAAATGAAATCTTTTTTAAAAAATTATCAATAGTCACCTGGAAATTTCTGTAAAGCCATCGAATGATTTTTTTTCCCAAAACCCATAAGCTGACTGAGTACTCCCCTCTTTGCCATCTTCATCTTTCTGTTCCAGAAGGTGTAGATGACTGGATTTAGAAAAGGAGCTAAAAACTATATCAAATATCCAGATGTTTTGAAGGAGAGGGCCACATATAGAAAAAAATCAGTGGGCAAAGAAATAAAATCACACAATAATGTGACCTGAAAGAGTAAAAGGAGCTTTGGATAACCACCTGAGGGGTGTTTCTGAAGAGTGGCCAGGATGAAGGTGAGAGAGGATGAGCAAGAAGAAAGCAACCAAGGAATTGAACCCATTGAACCAGTGACAATGAGCTTACGTTGTAAGTCTCTGTGAAGGCAAATTTGATGAACCACAGTATGTCACAGTTAAAGCTGTCAATACATTAAAGGCTACAGAAGGGCAAGTTTACCACAGAAGCCAAGGAGGCCAATGAGCCAATGAGACCAATGGTCCAGGCAACCACTAAGATCAAAATGCACATTCATGGCCTTTTGATGGTCAGGTGGTGGAGAGGCTTACATATGGCCCTATGACTGTCAAAGGCCATGGCTATGAGCAGCAAATCTTGTTGCCTCCAACACCATCATTGAGCTAATATAACCCCCAAAGGAGATGACTTTACACTTCCTGAAAAGATCACAAATTATCCTGGGTACTGCAATGGAGCAAAATATAAGGTCAGTGATGGAGAGATTGGCTAAAATAAAATACATGGGGGTCACAGGTCACAGTGACCATTATGAAGAAGTTTCCCATCATACTAGATGCAAAAGATAAGAAAAGAGCACACACATACACATACACAAAAGAAAGCAAAAAGAGGCTGGATCCCTGAAATTGGAGAACACAAACTGAGACACCACAAAGTTATTGGCTCTATCCATTGGCTCATATGGTAAGGTTAACTTAAACCTTCCTTACCTACAGGAAGAAAATGACACAATTTAAATTAATACTATTACACTAATACCCTTTATGGAAAAGTATATACATTTGGAAGTCAAATATTACCTGAGTATTTCACAAAAATCAAATAACATCCTTTTCACAACTTTTATGACAGTAACTAAGTAGCTAAGTAGCCTTGCTAACACAAAGGGTGATGCCTAGGAAAATTATTTCAATGGTAAGTCTTTCATACCCTATATAAATACTTTTTCTGATCACTTTTGGGGACACCAGTTAACTCAAATGTAGGTGCTTAAGCAACTGGGAATTTTGACAGTATAAGAAGTCAAATAAATTTGGAACATCTGGTACTATCCAACTATAATGAGCATAAATGAGATACATTGGAAGGAAGAATTGGACAAGGAAACAGGAAAAATAGGGACTCTGGAAATGAGTCCAATAATCTAAAAAGGGAAAGGAAGCAAAGCAAAAACTGTATACCAGAAGACAGTAACATGTACAGGGCTTGAGTCTTCAAGTTTCAAAGCCAAGACTTGCTCCTGGTTGATACACAAAACCAGAGGATCACATCCAATTGCCCTTGAAAGAATAATGCTGAGCTGGTTTTTTGTTGTTGTTGTTCTGAACAAAATAAGAATAATTTTAAACAATTTAGAATCAAACAACAAAAGCATCCTGTGTTAGTATTTGTAGAACACTACTAAAGCAGTATCCACAGAGAAGTAACTTTAAAATATATTAATCAAGAAATAAGAAATCTTGACAACAGATAGAGAATTAACTTTTTAGTTATCCAGAAGTACAGTTCATACAAAAGAAAAAAAAAGAATAAGTGCTTTATTATTTTTCTTAATTTACTAAGCTATAGAACAATACATTGATTAATTAATGAATGATTCTCATCTCAGGATGGTGGAATTATGAATGAATTTTTATTTCATTTATTATTTTTCTTAATTTACTAAGCTATAGAACAATACATTAATTAATGAATGATTCTCATCTCAGGATGGTGGAATTATGAATGAATTTTTATTTCATTTATACCTTGATTTCTGAGATTTTTTTTAAATGAAAAAGGTCTAACCATAAAATCGGGGGGGGAAAAGCATTCCTTTTGAAAAAGCAATCAGGCAATAAAGATATCTTTGCAACTCAGTAAAATTCCTTTCCTCTTCTGAAGTATTAAAACTTCAGTATACACATTTAAAAAAATTTAAGACTTCTCATGAAATCTGAACCTGAGGTCGTTTCTGGATGTTTTTTATGAAAGAGTCTCATACTAAAGTTAAGACCTCTGTTTTATGTCATTTTCAAAAAGATAGCACCTCTTGGGCAGGGGCATCAGTTCAATACTCACTTAGAAGAATGAACAGCACTTCCTGAATCACCAATGCCTTTTTCTACAGAACGTTGATTTTCCCTAGAGGTTTCCTATCCACACATACGCAACACTGACAATACTCAGAGGTTATAAAACCTGACAAATCACAGCTTGAGGTGAAAAAGCTTTAGGACTGAAAAATATCAAGAGGAATTAGAAATGAAAGGTGAATGCAATTATATTCATTTATTTTATCACTAAATTATAATAGGGAAAAAAACCCAAATAGAATTTTTTTAAATCTGAAGACTGATTATAACCATTAGCAGTATCATAATATCGACCTGTTGTATATTAAGAATATCCCTTTTCACTGAGATGTTAAATGTAATAAGTTAGTAAAGAAATTACTTTTCAGAAAAAGTCATAGGAGAGTTTTTCATTTTGAATTTCAAACCTGTGCTTCACTTTCTAGAATGTTTTTATTTAGAGGATGGGGGTTAGAAAGATTGTTGGTATGAGTTATTTTCCTTTCCTACACTATACTGACAGAAATTGACTAACATAGTCCAGCTTCTGTTCTCTTTTTTCTAAAAAAAAAAAAAAAAAAAAAAAATTCCTTTCTATAGTATCTTTTAAGGTTTGTCTAACTAATTTAGCCACAAGTACATACCAAAATGTTTCTGATTCTCAAAGTAATTTGATTTTAGAGAAGTATATGGGAACCAGCTGGGTCCTCATTTCCCCCCCAGCTTTTTATTTTGAAAATGTTCAAATCTACAGGAAAGTTGCCAGAACAATCCAGCGAATACCTATTTCTATGGGCTGAATTGTATCCCTCCAAAATTTATGTGTTGGAGCCTTTACTCCTAGCACCTCAGAATGTGATTGTTTCTCAAGATAGGGCTTTAAATTAGTGATCAGGTTAAAATAAGGCCATTGGGTTCGGCCCTAATCGTATCTTATTGGTATCTTCATAAGAAGAGGAAATTTGGACAAACAGACACTAAATGCACAGAAGGACAACCGTGTGAAGAGGGAAAAGGAACAGCCACCTACAAGCCAAGGAAAGGCCTCAGAGGAAGCCAATTCCACTGGCAGCTTGATCTTGCATTACAGCCTCCAGAACTGTGAGAAAATAAATTGGTGTGTTTGAGCCAACCAGCTGGTGGTATTTTATTATGGAACCCCTAGCAAACAAATATCCATATATACTTTTCATATAGAAATAATTGGTAACATTTTGCTACATTTGCATGCTCATTCTCTCTCTGCACACCCACACACACACACACACACACACACTGAAAAAAATATATATATATATACACACACAAATATTTAATCACACTTTTGGTAGGGCCAGAGGAAGGGATGAACTATTTGAGTGTTAACTGCAGGCATCATAAGACATATCTCTAAATACATCAGTGGGCACTTCCCAAGGACTAGTACATTTTCTGATGTAACTACATCACCAATTTCACATTCAGGAAATATAAATGTAACATAATTATTAAATATACTGTTATATTTAAATTTTCCCATTTGCCCTAACATAGCTAAGGTTTTTTGTTGTTGTTCTCTCCAACCCAAAATTTAATCAAGATACACACATTATATTTAGTTGTCAGGTCTCTTTAATCTAGAATTTTTAGGCTTTTTTTTTAAGCTCTTTTATGACATTAATATTTTAAAAGAGCAGTTGTTTTGTAAAATGTCCCTCAGTTTGAATTTGTCTGATGTTAATTAGATTCCAGTGAAACATTTCTAGCAGGAATACCACTCATGTGATTGTGTCTTTCTCAGGGTGTCACATTAGGAAGCTTATACCATCTTGTCCTACTATTGAGGATGTTAACTTTGACTATTTGGTTAAAATGATGTTTTCTAGATTTCATCACTGAAAAGTATTCTTTTATCTTTATAATTAATAACCTATCTTTTGGCTGATAATTTGATACTAGGTGACTATTGTGTTCCCCAGTAATCTTTCACTCATTGGTTTTAGCTCATTGATGATCCTTGTCAGAAGAAATTATTATGATGGCAGTTACAATATGGTAATTAAAGAATATCTATTAGTTGGTATTTTTCTTCAAAAGAGAACTCTTTCCCCTCTTCCTATTTAAAAACATTTTTTCCCCCCCAGGGCTCCTGGGCAGGTCCTCAGTTATGCCACTGGCTCTTGATTTCAGCTCAGGTCATGACCTCAGGGTTGTGAAGCTGAGCCTGCCATCAGGCTCTGTGCTCAGCAGGGAGTCTGTTTGGGATTCTCTTTCTCCCTCTCCCTCTGCCCTCCATCCTGTGTGCACTCTCTCTGTCTCTCTCTCTCTCTCTCAAATAAATAAGCAAATCTTTTAAAAATATTTTTTCTGCCACAGTGGACTCATTGATTTATTTATTTTATTCATTTTAAAAATTTAAGTATAACTAATATACAAGTTATATTAGTTGCAGGTGTACAAGATAGTGATTTAACAGTTCTATATATTACTCAGCGCTCACCATAAGTATAGTCACCATCTGTCACAAAGCATTATTACAATATTACTGACTATATTCCCTGTGCTGTACTTTTCATCTCTGTGACTTATTTTATAACTAGGTGTTTATATATCTTAATCCCCTTGATCTGAATTTATTTTATTCACTTTTTTTTTTTAGATTTACTTATTTTAGAAAGAGGGAGAGAACGTGTGTGCATGAGAATAGAGGGAGGGGCAGAGGGAGAGAATCTTCAAGTAGACTCCCCACTGAGCACAGAGCCTGATGTAGGGTTCCATCTGGGGCTCAATCTCAGGACCCATGAGATCAAGACCTGAGCCTAAACCAATGGTCAGGTATTTAACCAACTGAGCCACTCAGGAGCCCCATTTTATTAACTTTTTCTAATCCATTTCTGTCATTATGTGAAATTGTCCCAAATTTCACAAGTAAGAGTATCTTCATGTTGACTCCTGTCTCCTTGGTTTTTGAGCATGTCTTTGTTTCCTGGCACAAGAGATATTTGTTTAAACCAAAATGCAATAAATATCAAGTTTTCCCATTTTGTTACTGTCTCTTAGGATGTTTTTTAATCTAGAATAATTCCCCCCTCTTTGTTTTAAAATCATATCGACATACTGAAGAATCTGGTCTAGTTGCTATAGTGTCTCACTTTCTAGATCTGTCCAATTGTCTCCTCATGATATCATTTAACTTTCTTTATCACCTATATTCCCTGTAATATGAAAATGAGATGGTAGGATTTCATAAGCTATAGGGTAAACATTTTTGGCTAGTGTACTTTATAAGTTTTACTATATATATATAATAGCACATTAGGAGCCATATAATATTTAGTTGCCCTGCCATTAAATTTAATAGTCTCTCTACTATTAAACTGAGATGTAATTTCATCATCTGTATATATAATAAAATGTTTTTACCACATTCACTAAACTTATGTTATTTTTTATTCAAATAAGAGTTTATTACTTAATGATTGTAAATGAGATTTTACTGATTTCAATAAATGTATTTAATAGCTTCTTGAGAATATACCTTTAAATATCAGAAAATTGCAAGAAGAGTGAAACATCAACACATTTTAAAAATTAGATTCTAAAACTGAAATTTTCTTTTGGCCCCACCAATTCTACAACGAGAGATGTTCTACAGACTCTACAAGTTAATAAATATAATATAGAAGGATAATCAAGACAGGAATATTTATAGTCACAAAAACGTAAAAATAACCAAGGGTTTATCAAGAGGAGATTTGCTCAACTTAATGTGGAACATTCAGAATATATATACTAGGGAGCCATTAAAGTCAATTAAGTAGATCTCTTTGTATGCATACAGAATGCTGGGCAAGATTTATTTAGTGAAGAAGGCAAGTTTCAGAACCCTGTATATAGTGCAATTCTATTTATGTTTAAAATTTTTTAAATAACTAATTAAATGATTGGAGAATATCTGAAAACACCTGCAAGGAACATTTACAAGAAAATGTTAGGTGATAACTTTGATAAAGTCAGACAAGGATTGCTTTTTTTAAAAAAAATACATTTTGAATAAAGATTTATTCAAGTTAAGACCTACTCCTGAGTCTTTAAATTTTTCCAGATTACTCTTCAAGTATATTTTGCCTAAAGTCTCTATACCTAACACTCCTCAAAATTTTAAGAATAAAGAACTGTCTTTTGCAGAATTCAATATTATTTACTCATTATGAGAAAAGCAAACAAGTTGTATTGAGTTTATATCTGAACGGGTCAACTTTAAGGCATTCTCTGGCTAACCTATCTAACCATAAATATGACTTCAAAATTGAAGATTGACCAAAGATCTCTGATCTTGTTACGGAAAAACTGAAGCCCAGAAATCAGAAACTTTATAGATCTGAAAACTTGGGATTCCATAAAGATAAAAATCACAATAATAACAACCAGAGCAAATACTAGGAACCTAGGAACCATCCACTTGATAAACAGAAGAGAAAACAAGCAGACCATTGTAACCAAATCACTGCACTTCCTTAAAGTTTGTATTGAATGATCATTATCAACAACAGTAAAACTAGTTAGTTTAACTAATTTAGAAATTTAACAGTGCACCTCCGGCTAAAAGGAAGGTTCTGATTTAAAAACAAAACAAAACACCAGGGGAACCCTGGGTGGCTCCGCGGTTTAGCACCGCCTTCGGCTCAGGGCCTGATCCTGGAGACCCGGAATCCAGTCCCACATCGGGCTCCCTGCATGGAGCCTGCTTCTCCCTCTGCCTGTGTCTCTGCCCCCTCTCTCTCTCTCTCTCTCTCTCTCTGTGTGTGTGTGTCTCTCATGAATAAATAAATAAATCTTTAAAAAAAAATTTAAAAAAAATCTGTAGACACCATTTATATAGATAGATCTAGGTCTGTCTATGACATTTGCTGTTTGTTTTGCTGGTTTATTCTATTTTGGAGATTCTCTAACTTAAAATTATATATATGCACATACTGACTGACAACTCTCGATTTCAGGAGACTACACTTTCCGGTTTGTACATTCTTGTAAATGACATGTTCTGCTAGCCTGCAAGAACTACTAGCTCTTTGTATTTCCCAGCAACAGCCTGTCCCCTTCTCTTTGGGAAGCACTTAATGAGCCATGTACTCCTGGAAGTGAAAAACTCTTATCACACAAGGGCTCTGGTTCTGCTGACAGAGTAGTTTCAGCTATTCCTGATGGTTTTTGGTTTTCACATTGTATTGACTCCACCTTTAATTATATAGAAAGTGAGCTGGTTTCTTTGTTTCCTTTTCATTTTGGTCATCTTTCCCAAATTAACTTGAAGCTCTGTCTCTCAAATAGAAAGTTAACATTCATTTAAGTCAGGAATGTGGGGGTAAGCTTTTTTAATTTTTTTTTTTTTCAGGTATTCTTGAAGTATTCAGAAAGATCTGCACCCACATTCAAAGATTGTGGATTTAATTATATTGGTTTGCTTTTTTAAGATTTTATTTATTTATTCACAAGAGACACAGAGAGAGAGGCAGAAACATAAGTAGAGGGAGAAGCAGGCTCCCTGCAAGGAGCCTGAGGCAGGACTTGATCCCAGGGCCCTAGGATCACAACCTGAGCCAAAGGCCGACGCTTAACCACTGAGCCACCCAGTTTCCCTTAATTATATTGTTGAAACAAACAAACAAACAAACAAACAAACAAACAAAAACCTGAACTAGATAATCTTTGGTCATCTTCAGATATGGCTAACAAATCCATCTTTCTTGCTTGTAGATATGATCCTTAAAGCTAGCAAGAGACAAACTGTACCCTTCTTTTATGTTACATCAGTTCAATGGCATAGGGATCCAATGCCCCCAAGCTGTCCAAAAACATTATGTTCAAGGGCACTGTAATGGCTCAGGCCACTTCCTAGACTTCCCCAAATAAGTTTTGCTAAGCATCTCTCCTTCTCAGATGTCAGCACACGACTGGAAAGTCACCTCACAAACATTCCCTCCATCCATATTTATGTAAGTTCTCTGTGGTTTAATTTAATAGAATTCACCTCCCTATCCAATCTAATTTTAACACAAAAACAAATACATTTCTACTTCAAGTAAAGGAAGGATAATATGCCTATGCTTTGCTCATCTCCGTGGGCTATTGCACTGTATTCTATCATAGGGAAACTGGTCTTTTGGGGAATACATAGAAAGTATAATGGAGCAATTAGACAGCTCAATAAAATAAAAAGGAATTTAATTCAATCAACTGAACAAGGAGAACAATCACATTAAATACAGTACTAGTGTATAGTGTGTGGAATATTATCCCAGTAATTATGAGCCTCCTGATACACCACAAAGCACATTTAAGTTAAGATACTTTCTCTTAGCTAACTGACGGGCAAGAAATGTATGAAACAAACATTCCCTCGGTCATTTCTATTTTGACCTCATAATAATCTATATTTCTTTTTTTTTAAGATTTTTTTAAATTTATTTATTCATACATACACACACATACAGAGAGAGAGAGAGAGGCAGAGACACAGGCAGAGGGAGAAGCGGGCTCCTGTCTTCCCTGGTAGCTTACTATTTAACTTCTAGCTTAATGCCTTCCCATCTCAGAACACTTCCAAAATGTGCCTTTCTAAAGCAAATACCTCAGATGGCACAACTAGTGGCTGATTTTCTTTTATCTATCCCCTCTGCCCCTGCACAATGACCTCCATTAACTATATTATCCTTATAAAACGCACTTCCTTGATTGCTTTGTCCCTCAACATCTTATTTTCTCCTTAATCCATTTGTTGCCCCTCTATCTTCAATGGCTTCTCTTGTAGTTTTTACACCAAAAAGTGTATCTTCTTTCTGTGGGCCTGACCTTCGTCAAACCATGGTTACCTTGTGTATGACTAAAACCCCAACCAAATCTCAAACCCCAACCTGTCTGCTTCCCCCCAGTCATTTTTATCCCCATTCTTAGCTATTTCTAAGTCTTGAAATCATCTGAAACTGAACATATTCCAAATGGAGCTCTACATTTTATTCTCCCTCTCATTCTGGCACATCCTACCACAGAGTCAAGAAGACTTATATCTTTAGGATCATGATTGAGATCTTACCCTTGAAATCTCTTGACCCTATCTCTCTTAGATTCTACTTCATCTACACTATCTCCTTTGTTTATTCAGCTCCCCCAAAAAAAGCTGTTAAAAAAATCCACTGTGATAATCCTTGAATTAATTCACTATATTTGAGATTTTCATTCTTAAATTTCTAAGTCTAGTATCCAAACTCCAGCAACCTTTATCCGAGCCCTAACTTCTTAACTTTAAGGTTTGGCTTTCTAAGTTTTTTTTAAATTATTATTTATTTACAATAAAAATAATTTAAAATATGCAGTCTTACTTGCATTTAAAATTGATGTAAAAACAACTTTGTTTTTAATGCTTGTGTTTTATTATAAAAACTAGAGTAGTTTTAGATTTGAAAAAGAGCAAGGTATGGGGTACCTGGGTAGTGCAGTCAGTTAAGCCTTGGCTCTTAGTTTTGGCTCAGGTCATGATCTCTAGAGTGGTGAGATTAAGCCCTGAGTCAGGCTTGGTGTTCAGCACGGAGTCTGCTTAAGTTTCTCTCCCCCTTTGCCACTGCCTACCCCGATGCATGCATAAGAACACTCTCTCCCTTTCTTTCTCTCTAACAAATAGATACATCTTTGAAAAAGATCAAGGGCTCTTTTATTTTATTTTTTATTATTTTATATATGTACATAGATGAAATAAAAATATTATTTATTTTAACCAAATTGATCAAATTTGTCCTATGAGCTTTTTTTTTTTAAGATTTTATTTGAAAGAGAGAGAGAGAGAGCACATGAGCAGGGGGAGGGACAGAGAGAGGGCTTGATCCCAGGATCCTAGATCATTCTTTTTTTTTTTTTAAGATTTTATTTATTTATTCATGATAGACAGAGAGAGAGAGAGAGAGAGAGAGAGAGAGAGGCAGAAGGAGAAGCAGGCTCTCTGCAGGGAGCCCGATCCCGGGACTCCAGGACCATGCCCTGGGCCAAAGGCAGGCGCCAAACCGCTGAGCCACCCCAGGTGATCCTGGTATCCTAGACTCATGACTTGAGCCAAAGGCAGATGCTTAACAGCTTTATCCACCCAGGCACTCTTGTTATATGAGCTTTAAATGGTTTTATAATACATACATGTAAAATGTAAACTCGCTGAGAGTAGGTACTCTATCTCCAGCAACTACCTAAGTGCCAGGCATTTAGTAGGTACTCAATAAATATTTATTGACTCAGTAAGTATAAATTTCAACAGCTACAAGCAGGTAGAAAGTGTAAGGTAATTTTCCCTTCTATCTCTCCATATACTTAGTTTCTAATCCCAGAGGCAATTACCACTTTAGCAATTTCTTTTGTGTTTTTTTTCAGAGGTATCATAAGTCCAGCTAAACATGTTGTGTGTTTGCAGACAGGCAGATACATGTGTGTTTGTACACACCATAATCATCCTTTTTTCTCAAATGGGAACAATCTATATAAATTTCCTTTATCTTACCTTTTGTATTTATATATTTTAGGGTCATTTCATATTAATTTTTGGAAAACTCTCTTGTCTTTATAAAGATGAGAAAACATACCTTGAATGAACATGTATTCAATTGATTTGAACAGCCTACAAGGGGCATTTAGGCTACCAGGATTATGTGATTTTTAAACAATGTTGCAATACATGTTCTTGTAGGGTTATCATTGCTCCTATGTGCCAGTATCTGGACAATAATGTCCTAGAAGTGGAATTGCTGGGCCAGAGTAAATGCATTAAAATTCTCATTGATATTAGCAAGTTTCCTTTCATAGACATACCAATTTATACTTCCACTGAAAATCTTTAAGAGCACCATTTTCCTTCATAGTTGCCAAAAGAAGACCATGAGTTTTTACTTTTTTTTTAAACGTCTTTTTTAGAATCTGAGTAATTTTTTAAAATTTTAATTTCAGTGTGGTTAACATACAGTGTAATATTTGTTTCAGGTGTACAATACAGTGATTCAACAACTTTATGCATTACTCAGTGCTCATCATAAGTGTGTTCATAATGTCCATCACCTATTTCACCCATCCTCTACTACCTCCACTCTGGTAACCATCTGTTTTCTATAGTTAAGAATCTGGTTTTTGGTTTGTTTCTCTCTCTCTTTTCTTTTTTCCTTTGTTTTGTTTCTTAAATTCCACAAATGAGTGAAATCATATGATATTTGTCTTTCTCTGACTGGCTTATTTCACTTAGCATTACAACTCTCCAGATCTATCCATGTTGTTGCAAATGGCATGATTTTGTTCTTATTTATGGCTGAGTAATATTCTCTTGCATATATCTAACCACATCTTTATCCATTCATCTAACAAGGTCATTAGACTTTGAGATCATTACCATTAATGAGTTGAAAAATGGTAGCAGATTGCAACTTTCATGTTCCTTTTAAATATAAGTGAAATATTCTCTGTTTAAGAGTCCTTACCTTTTACAGAGATCTACAGAAACACAAATATAATTGTATAATGGCTGAGATTTGCAGCAAAATAATGAGAAGAGGGGAAGCAGATATGAGTTTAGATAAAACAGGATTAGCCAGAAACGAAGATGGTTGAAGGGTGCAGGAAGACTGCTTATGTTCCCTATCAAATTTGTGGATGTTTGAAATTTGCCATAACAAAGTATTTTTAATGTGCATACAAATTTGATAAAATAATTGTCTTCTTCCTGATACCAGAAAAGAATTATATGATGTTCAAGTTCAAAAAATTAATGCAAATAACATATAAAGTATGTTAATAAACATGTCTTATTAATTATTCTCACATTTTAAAGACATTTGTACTTTCATTTCTATGAATTTCCAGGAATATTATATATCATCGACTTATTTTTACTATTTTCTATTCTATTGTAATTTAAGTCATTACCTTTTTTCTCACTTTCCCAACTTACTTACTGCCTTTGCATTTGAAATTCTCTCTTCCTAAAATGCTTTTTACCACCATTTCCTTAAATCTAATTTTTTGTAAGATTTTTATTTATTTATCCATGAGAGAAACAGAAAGAGAGAGAGGCAGGCAGAGACACAGGCAGAGGGAGAAGCAGGCTCCGTGCAGGGAGCCCGATGTGGGACTTGATCCTGGGACCCTGGGATCACACCCTGGGCTGAAGGCAGACCCTCAACCGCTGAGCCACCAGGTGTCCTAGTTTCCCTAAATCTTAAATCAAAATCTTAATTTCATATGCACAGAATATCTCCAGGGAGTTGTGCAATGGAGAAACTGGTACCAGACCATTTCCAGATAAACAAACCGGATGAATGGAAACAGAGATTAGATTTCTCATTGCAAGAATGTCTAAATGTTATACAATGCTTACATGTAATCTCTACATGAGCAAACACAAACATTAACATACACCTGTTAATAATTCATATCCTTGTTTTTTAAGATATAGCTGGAGTGTAATTTTGAGCTGAAAGTTATTTATCTTTACTGTAATTAACACTCATGAAAATTAACTGTATACGTATAATATATTCTTTGAATTCTGCCAACATGCCTAGCACATTCTTTAATCAATGTAGGTACTCAAAAGCTGTTTAATTCATTTAGCAAACATTTATTGAGCTGCTGTTCTGGGAAAGTATCTTGGTAATCACTGGCAATAGGATTTACAGTCACAATCCTTGCCCTTAGAGATCCCAGTTAATGACGAAGATAAACACAGAGATAAATAACTTTAATAGGTGCAATTGAGACATGCAAAGAAAGAAAATAATAAACATGAGGCATTATCTATCTCAGCAATCTCCAGAGATTGAGTCAAGTAGCTCCTTCTCATGATGATTTTAGTTGGTCACCAGAAACACTTTTTTTATTAGATAATGATTTATTGCAAAAAATATATTACAAAAACTCATAATTTGTGGAGATTAATTTAGTATGAGGTTACAGCAGACAGTTAATTTTAAGAAGTCAGTCACAGTAAAGAAAAATTAAGTAAATAAGAGTTTAGAGAGAACATAGCTCTTGCAACACTAGTGAAGCAGAGATAAGGATGAGGTTTGATGTTTGACAAATGTTGATCAATCACATGCCAACAAGTAACATGCTGCCTTGGTAATGATGATCATAATTAAATATTAGAATAGCTTTCCTTTTTTGAGGGTTTACTATGTATCCAGAGTTATGTAAATTATGGTATCCATCAATAGTCACAATATCCCCAAGACCTATGTATTTTCTCGAGGAAACAGAGGCTAAGAGAAGTGAATTAAATGGCACATGTGAGCAAAAGTGTATTCTTTAATTCCCATTCAATTGTACCTACTAGGTGCTGAGTATTCGAAGAAATGAGAGTTATGTTTATTAATCTGACCTTATAAATTTTGGATTTGAGAGGAAAAAAATACTAGATTAATAAATGCCATTTATGAGAAATGCTATGAAAGAGAACTATGAGCACTTATGGCAGAACAATTAGGGGTGGGAGGTAAGGACAGAGATTTCCTTCAACAGGTGATGTTAAATTTGGCTCTCACAAATGAAATAGTTCCTGAGCACCACATGAAGAAAACGTCAGAGGAAGAGCCTAAGGATGGATATGAAAGAAGTCCAGTGTGGTTGGGTACAAGGAACTTCACAGCCCTACAAACAGTGACAGAAGAGTGCCTATGTTTCCACAGCCCTGCCAAAAACAATTCTCAAAGTTTCGGATTTTTGCCAGTCTCATGAGTAAGAAATAGTATGTCAAATGGTATGTCAAAAGAGTTAGTTTCCATTTCCCTTATTATGAACCTCTTTTTCTTTTTTTTTTGAACCTCTTTTTCTTAAGCTTAAGAACTATTGACATTTCTTTTTCTAGAAACGTATTATTGGCATATTTTTCTATATATTAAGTAAATTCACCTTTTGT
Source organism: Canis lupus familiaris (assembly GCF_011100685.1). Lineage (NCBI taxonomy): Eukaryota > Metazoa > Chordata > Mammalia > Carnivora > Canidae > Canis > Canis lupus. The sequence continues at coordinate 43,915,335 of NC_049237.1, read as the reverse complement.
CTATGATGTGAGGTATGTATTTGTTTCCTAATTTGACACATACCTTTCATTTTTACTATTTTCATGTTTTGATGATGAAGAAAGTCTCAATTATTTTTTAAGCCAAGTCAGTCTGTATTTTCTATTGATTTTGAGTTTGGAATCATATTGAGGAGTTCTAATCCAAGATTACAAACGTATTCTTCTGTGTCTTCTTTTAGTTTTTCTATGACATCAGTTTTCAAGTGTGAATATGTGAACACTGGAATTTATTTTGGCACAAAGTGTGATGTATGGATACAATTAGATTTTTCCTGAAGTATTTTCACTTGTTGCAACCCCATTTGTTGAATGATCTATCTTTTCACTATTGATTTGAACATTAATTTTATCCAATACTAGATTCTTGTAAGTATCTGAGTTCTTTACTGGACTCTATTCTATTGCATTGATGAATCTATATATTTATATACCAGTAATGCTATGATGTAATTACTATCATTTAGATTGTTTTATTATTTTGTAAGGCATTCACGTGTATGGAGTATTCATCTGTTTTATAATTTTTCTGGCTTTTATTTTAAAAAATTCATATATATATATTGTAGAATTGGATTTCTGCTTTTAAAAAAATTAATTAAAATTTTTACTGAGGGATCCCTGGGTGGGGCCGCGGTTTGGCACCTGCCTTTGGCCCAGGGCACGATCCTGTAGATTCAGGATCGAATCCCACGTCGGGCTCCCGGTGCATGGAGCCTGCTTCTCCCTCTGCCTGTGTCTCTGCCTCTCTCTCTCACTGTGTGCCTATCATAAGTAAATAAAAATTAAAAAAAAAAGTAAAATAAAATAAAAAATAAAATAAAATTTTTACTGAGAATTAGATTGAAGGAAATAAGGAAAGGAGCCATGGAACTATTGTAGGAAGAACATTCTAGGCCAAAGAGATACAATGTGTCAGAGCCTAGAGTGGGAGCCTGCCTCATGTTTGAAGAATAAGGAAACTGGTATTGCTGCAGCAGAATGAGGAGCTGAGTCAAGATCAGAGACAAGATCAGAGAAGTCATGGTGGTAAGGGTGTGGAATATGAGGGACAGAACCACACTGGTCCTTATAGGTCATTATAAAGATTTCCGCTGCTAGTCTGAATAGGAGAAAAGTCACCAGCCGACTGAGGACATATGAAGCATAGAAGAGCAGAGAAGTATCATATACAAATTTTTAAAATTTTTGGTAAATGCTAGGTGTCCAACAAGTTCATTTCTAGGTATCTGAAAGAGATTCAAACATATACAGGGAAAAAGAGAAAAAGAAAAAGCATTGTACAAAGATATTTATTGCGGCACTGTTTGTTACAGTGAAAAAGCTGACAACTGAAATATCACAAGAGGGAAATGGTTATAAAAATTCCATGCTATACATACTATAGAACACTAGGAAGCTGTTACATGCATGGAGTAGATTTGAAAGCACAGGAAAAAAAATGATAGAGCCATTATCTCAAGGGCAAAATGGCATAATGAGGGGAAGAACAGCCTTGTCTTATGGAGATTCAATTGGATGTGTCAGTGGATGAAGTGATGGGACATCTGGGATCTGGTTCAGAGTCCTCCAGTAGGGCAGGAGTAGGTGGATAGGTGAAACAAGATTAGCAGTGAGCTGGCACTTACTGAGGTTAAGTTGCTGGCATATGAGGATTAATTTCATTTTTCTCTCACTTTGAGTATGTTTGGGAAATTCCGTAAAAGTAAAAAAAAAATACTTTAAAAGGAATATCAACTCATTAAGAATTAAAACATCACTGAAGCATAAAAGTCAGGAAACTATTCCACGAAAGCCTTGGCTGTTCTTTTACATTTAAGGCAGGTTTTTATTAAGATGTATTTGTACAAAGTGTTTTGAAACACTAGACAATCAGTGAGGTTTATTTTTTTTATTTTTTTTTATTTTTTAAAGATTTTATTTATTTATTCATGATAGTCACAGAGAGAGAGAGAGGCAGAGACACAGGCAGAGGGAGAAGCAGGCTCCATGCAGGGAGCCCGACGTGGGATTCGATCCCGAGTCTCCAGGATCGCGCCCTGGGCCAAAGGCAGGCGCCAAACCGCTGCGCCACCCAGGGAATCCTCAGTGAGGTTTAAATGAGATGACCCATGTAAGTTGTTTAGCTCAGGATTTGCAATACATAGAGAGCTAGAAGTTTTTCTGGAAGTTGCTTTCATCACTCAAAATATATTTCAGTAATCTTTTCCATCTATCCATCCATCTTCTGTTTAACCATCACATAATATTTATTTGGCTCTTCCCCATTGACATTCCCTCCTCTTATAACTGTGTTACAATGAATGTCTTCTAACACATTTATGCACCTGTCCAATTATCTCCATGGGGTAAGTCCCAGAAGTGGATTTGCTGGATCTAAACCAATGCATTTAAGTAGATTTTTCCAGGTTACCCTATAAAGAGATTGTACTCAAATACATTATCTCCAAGTAATTATGAGACTATCTGTTTCCCCATAACCTTGGCAAGAAGGCACTATAAATATTTGTACATGTAAAAAAAAAATCATTGTCTTCTTAATACTGGATTTGTATTCCATGCATTATTACTGAGGGTAAATGTATATTTATTTGTCTACTTTTATTTCTGTCATTGTAAAATAACTTTTTATGTTAGTTTTTTTTTGTTTTACTTATTTTTCTATTGGATTTTTTTGTCTTTATTGATTTTTAAAAATATTTTATTTATTTATTTGAGATAGAGCAAGAGAGAGAGAACGAGTAGGGTGGGAGGGTGGGTAGGGAGGCAGAGGGAGAAGCAGGCTCCCCACTGAGCAGGGAGCTCAGTGCAGGGCTCAATCAAAGGACCCCAGGGTCATGACCTGAGCCAAAGGCAGATGTTTAATCAACTGAGCCACCCAAGTACCTCTGTCTTTATTGATTTGTTGGAGCTCTTTATATTAAGACTATTAATACTTTGTCATATGTGTTGCAGAACATTTTCCCTAGTTTGCCATTTGTCTTTATGTAGTTTTAAATATTTTAACCTTTATTTTATGGAATCCAGGATGTATGGCATGCTTAGAAAAGCCTTTTCTATTCCAAAATTATGAAGCTATTTTTTTCAGTAGTCGTTCACACTCTTGGACTAATTTGTTTGCATTTGTATCTTTAATCCAGCTGGAATTTGTTATTGAGTTTGAGGTAAGGATATGTACTTTATTCCTAAATGCAGAGCCAACTGTTCTAAATTGTTTACTGATTAAGTTCTTGTTTATACCCAGCTGGAAGTTCCCATCTCATTATTATTATTTTTTGGTTACTATTGATCAGCTCTTTTTACACATTTGCTATTCCCCATACATTTAGAACCATTTGTTGTGCTTCAAGAACATCCTGAAAGGACTATATTTGAAATCACTTTAGAAATTAGGTGAAGGACACATGGGTGGGCTAGTGGTTGAACATCTGCCTTCAGCTTAGGTGGTGATCCTGGAGTCCTGGGATCGAGTCCCACATCAAGCTCCCACAAGGAGCCTGCTTCTCCCTCTGCCTATGTCTCTGCTTCTCTCTCCGAGTCTCTCATGAATAAATAAATAAATAATAAAATCATTATAAAAAAAGAAATTAGGTGAGAATTGCCATTTGTGTGACATAGTGTGTCTTCCCACTTCTAAGATCTTTAGATAAAATTTATCATTAACTTCTCCATAAGTCTTTTAATTTCTTGTTAATTCCTATATATTGTATTATTTTGAGGGTTTGTGGCTTTCAGTGAGATTATTTTTGCTTCCATTATTTTAGTTATTGCTAATGTTACATCTACAAAATACTATGGATCTTTGCATGCATGTGTGCATGCATACACATACACACACACAGGTGTCATGAGATTAATAATAAGTGTCAAGATGTGAGATGGATATGACCTTTGGGTGCATCATTCTTTTTGCACATGTTTCAGGACTCTATGGCCCAGCAGTTACACTCTCAGGTATATAGCTAAGTGAAATCAATGCACGTTGTCCACCAAAAAATGTGTGTACAAGCATTTATAGCAGTTTTGTTCACAACAGGTAAAAACTGGAAACAATCCAAATGTCTACCAATAGAGAATAAATTGTGATTCGTTTATGCTATGGGGTATTACACAGCAAACCAACAAGAATAAAATTACTGATACAAAAAACAGCATGGAAAATCTCATGAACAATATTGTGAAGTCATTCTATTTATGTGAAGTTCAAGAACCTGCAAAACTAATCTTATAACATTAAAAAAAAAAAACTAATCTTATAACAGAAGTCAGGATAGTGGTTACTTTGGGGGATGTTAGGTATTGTCTAGGAAGGTGTGCTAACAACCCTGGGGTATGATGGAAATTTTCTGAATCTAAAACTAAGTGGTAGTATCACTGGTACACCAATGTATAAAAAACAATTGAGTCATACGTTTAATATTTGTTTAGTGTACTCAACATAAATTTTACCTACATTTTTAAAGTAAGCTTCCTACTAGATTGTGCCTATCCAGTCAGTAAAATAAAAATCAAATTGAAAAACAAACAAACAAAAAAGAAAATAATTGTCTGATCTGCCTGAAAAATCCACTCATGACTGTAAGACTCATTCTGAGCACTGATGCTTTGATCTGCTTTATCTGGATAGCCCCCGATATTCAGTGAAGCATGCTCCTGGAGGATCTTTCCTCCTACACCTGCTGCTCCTTATGTGTCCTATATTTCTCTTCATGACATTTCTATCTCCCAGTCTCCCAAGTTAAAAGTTACAGCATCATGTTTTATACCCTATAATAACTGAACATCATCTCATATAAATCTCTTTTCCCCTTTTTACTAACACTATCTTCAAATGGACTACAAAAATAGCCTTCTGATGGGATATTCCCCATACAATCTCTGGTCCCATTGTATTTTGCAAAATGCTCTGTTTAATTTTCTAGAACAATGTCTTCTGCCATGATGGCACCATCTACTGTGTTAGTCACTAGCCACAAACTGGGCACTTGAAATGTGGCCAGTTTGGCTGAAAAACTAAACTTTTTATTTCATTTCAATTAATTTAAATTTTAATTGCCAGATGTGGCTAGTGCCTTGTGTGTTGCATAGTGCAGTTCTAGAGGCACAGCTCCACAAATGGGATTGGGTTTTACACGTTCACTGACCGTAGGCCTGAGTAGTTCCTGAACCAGTTCAGATGTTCCTCCTCGTCAAAAACAAACAAGTCATTCAACATGGTGAACTTCTCCGGGCTGGATTTGTTCTTTTAATATGGCTTGAGTAATTGAGTAGGAACATTTTTTAATGTAAGAGCTCTTCTTAACACTGACCATAAATGCTAGATTATTTTTAAATTGTCTGACTCTGTTCTGAATATCTGCCAAAAAGTTTCTACTTATCATCCCCAACTGAAAAGCATTTTTTAAAAAGTCTTTATTTATTTATTTGAGAGAGAGAGAGAGAGAGAGAAACAGATAGACAGAAAGAGAACACAAGCAGGGGGAGAGGCAGATGGAGAGTAAGAAGCCGACTCCCCACTGAGCAGGGAGTCCAACTTGGGACTGGATCCCAGAACCCTGGGATCAGGACCTGAGCTGAAGGCAGACGCTTAACTGACTGAGCCACCCAGGCACCCTTGAAAAGCATTTTATTGTAGCCTCCATCTCAAATGAACTATGTGTGACTGAAGCTAGGCTGTATTGTCTAGTATATGGACAGATAAGCAAAAATCATGAACAACTTAATTGGATCCAATCAAAACTTGGGTAATTCACTTATGGCAAACCAATAGGATATAACCATATAGCTATGAAAATGATTTAGATTTGTACTGACACAGAAAGATATTTATATCAAATTATAATATAAAATCAGGATATCAAATAGAAAACATCCCAATCTTAATTTATTTTTAATATAAAAATATGTATACATTCACAGAGGAATAAATTGAAAGGAAATACATTAAAATGTTAGCAGTGGTTTATCTCCAGGTGGTAGAATTTGTTGTAGTCAATCAAAATTTTCTATGCTAATTGGTATTAACACTCTTTAAAAATGAAAACAGCATATTCAAATCCAGCAGGATATTTCCAGGCCAGATGTAATTTCTGAGTTAGTAACCATTTTCCGGAAAATCCAGCTACAATATCAGGCAAACAGAAATCCCGAGGTTAGCTTTTTAAATTATTCAACAATGAGTCTCTACTAATGGAGATTCTGGAAAGGACTCCATATATAGCCCCAAACAGTGTCAAATATAATTCCATGCTGGAAGCAGTATTCTAAGAAATGCTTACCAATTCCAAAATTTGGAAAAGTATCTATTCAAAGATATCAATTGAAAATAGGAAAGGAAAATCAATAATTGAAAAGGGATTTTAAAAAACATAATGTCATAGTAGAGAGGATTTTTCTAAACATAGCACACAAGCCACATACTATAGACAATTCAGCTGCATGGCAAAAAAAAACACAAAAAGCAAAACTAAGAAAAGTCTGCAAATAGTCTGACACAGGGGAAACTTCCTTAGTACATAGATACCATCTATAAATCCAGAAAAAAAGGGAACAAAAATATACATGAGATATAAATGCAAGATTTAAAATTGTCATTATTTTGGGAAAGGAGGAAGAGAAAAATAGAGAGAAGCCCATAGATAGCTTCTAAGATACTTGAAATCTATTTTTTTCTTTCAACGCATCAGTGATGCGTTCCCAAGTGTTTCATTGTTCTATAGTCATCTGTGTGGATATATATATGTGTTTGTGTGTGTATCGCTTACCTATCTACACACTTATATTCTGTATGTGTATTTCCAAAAAAAAATAAATAAATAAATGTGTCAACAAGATTAGATTATACTATGGGTCAGAATAAAGGGAAAGAGACAATTGTGAATGAAAATGTACATTGGTATTTCTACAGAGAACTATGACATATATAAGAATTATAAGGTATGTACTTTTTTAAAAATTTTTTATTTATTTATGATAGACATAGAGAGAGAGAGAGAGAGAGAGAGAGAGAGAGAGAGGCAGAAATGGAGAAGCAGGTTCCATGCAGGGAGCTCGACGCGGGACTCGATCCCAGGACTCCAGGATCGCGCCCCGGGCCAAAGGCAGGCCTGGGCCAAAGGCAGGCGCTAAACCTGAGCCACCCAGGGATCCCCCAAGGTATGTACTTTTGACTCAATATTTCTACTTCTAGGAAATTCACTCTAAATATATACTTGAACATGTATTATATGAAATTACATCATACAAGACTATTGTAACATTGTGAGTTATAATAAAAATGTGAAAACAATTTATTGACAGGGAGCCTAGTATATAAAACACTGTAAATATGTTTTTAATACACAAGCAGTTGTACCAAAGAATAAAGAAAAATAGGTAGATAGATAGATAAGAGGAATTCCATGATATACTATTTTGTGAAAAATTATGTGGAAAGGTATGCTATAATTGGTTTATTAAAAAGAAATACTACATGCTTGTTATTTACAGACTCTCTGGAGAGGGATACTTGATTGGATGAAAAAGCAGATGTAGGAAAATGTATTACCCATCTAAAAACTATATTTTAAAAAGTTTCCACATAGCTTTGTAATTAGTCATCAAAAGAAATTAAATGTACTTTATACATAGTATGTTTCCAGTTACATAAACAGACCTTAACAGAGGAAAGAGAAATGCAAGAAACACTCTATAGCAAATTAATGATGGTTGCATTGGTTTGGCAGAGCTCAGGGGCTAGTTCTCGTTTCTCTTTTTTCATAAGGACAGCTCGCAGACATTTAACACCACAAACTTCCAGTGTTTTTTATGAGCTACCATAAGGAGTTGGTCCTGACAAAGTATGAAAAAAGATGAAATATTAGTTCCTTCCTCCTGTGTGGGGAAAGTTTTGTTACCCTCTTACCCATTCAACAAAGGCTGGAGTAACAGTTCATAGCACATTGTTAACAAAAAGATACCTCCTCAGCTTAACTGGAACCACACAATTCTACTCCAAACCCTTTCTGAGAGAACAGAATAAATGGAAACTTCCCAGGTGAATTCCTTTCTTTCTTGGGGAGAGGGAAGGGGTGAGAAGGAGAAGGGGTTAGAATTATTCTCCTAGTCAACGCCTAGATCTAGGCTAGTTTGTGACAATGCCCGTGAGAATACAATGCAGTCCCCTAAGGACTACACAGAGTTGTTTGATTTTGCCAAATGAAAACTAGAGCCTCAATGTGTATGTTGTCTCAGTGGAGAGAGAATGTGATAAACCAAATGTGGCAAAATACGAAGTATGTAGATGTTCACTGAGATTCTTTTCAACTTTGCTATAGGTTTTATTTTAAGTTGAGGGAAAAAGGAAAGAAAATTTTGGCTAGGAAGCCTCTCCTAACACTGAAAACTTAACCTAGAAAGTTCTCTAGTCTCAGCCAGTTTCTAATATGGGAGGCATAAAAGTGGAGGATTGGAGTATGATTGAGTGGCAGTATCTGAGCCTTTGGACACAGGGCTAGTCTTCTTATATAAAAGACACTACTATTCCTCACCTTCATCTTTCCTTTAACACATTAATATCATCATGGTCTTTAAGAACAGTCATAACAACATATACCTACATTCGTTATTTATTGCAGTATAACAATTTTACTATAAACTTAGTATCTTAAAACATTTGTCATCTCACAAGTCAGGAGTTGGAAATGGCTCAGCTCAGGGCTCTGCAATGCTATAATCAAGATGTCAACTAGAGCTCAGTTATTTTTTGAAACCTTTACTAGAGAAAGATTCACTTCCAAACTCTTGTGATTATTGGAAGCATTTACTTCCTGGATGGGTCTTGCTCTGAGAGACTCAGTTTCTTGCTGACTGTTGGCCAGAGGCTTCCCGTGGTTCCTGGTCTTATTGACCACACAAAGCCCACTTGCTTCATCAAAGCCAGCAAGGGAGAAAGCCTCTGAGAAAGATAAATGTTACAATCTTACATCACATAATGACAGATACAACATTTTGTCACCTTCACTGTATTCTGTGGGTTAGAAACCAAATCCCAGGTCTTGCCTCTACTTGAAGGGGATGATTACACACACACATGAATACCAGGAGGTGGGGTCATGAGGTCCCTTTACAGACTGTCCACCACACCACCTTAACAAGAGAAAGCTTTTTTTTTTTTTTTTTAAGAATGTTCAAACTGCTCTTCCTTATTGTTTCAGAGATCATGTGCATTGTCATCATCAGTGAGCCACTCCCCCTTTCCCATTTTAAACAGTTGAAGCTAAGTCTCACCTAGAGGATATCTACAATATTTGTACCATTTGTTTCTAGTTTGGATATTTCCAAATAAAGGATATTAAATATCCTGAAAGAATCCTTTATCCTATTTTATACTGTTCTTATGTTTATATAATCATCACAGAATAGAGGCCAACTTAAAAATATCTTTAGAAATTGGTATAACTTAAAAAAAAAGAAATTGGTATAACTTTATAAATTATAATCTGGAAAGCTTTCTGAAATTTTACATCATTTTCCATGGACCATATTTTTGCAGTGATATCTATAGTCCATGGTATTTTCTCTTATTACACTGCTTATGCTGTACCAAGAACAGGTACTATTCCCAATGTCTTAATTTCAAAAATGTTCTACATTTTTTCACTCCTTCCTGAAAGTCAAAGATTTTCTTAAACTATCCATAGATACTGAAAATGGAATGAGGCCCAAAACTTCCTTCAAGTCACTGATTACAATGTATTTGTAAAAGCATTTTATATTCTGAGTAAACAGAGATAAACCTTAAATGAAAGGGGTTTGCAGAAACTATAGGTCAATCTTTAATCCAGGCATTTTTACTAAATACTTCCCAGATGCCAGGCACTGGAATGTTTTTGGGACACAGACTGACCTAGGAACACATATTCAGTGATAAGAAGACCATCCTTCTCTATGATGTAGCCAATTATATGAAGATGCAGCTTCTGGCTATTGTTTTTTTGTGTGTGGGTGTAAACCTATATGTACATCAGAGAAAAAGATGAAGCAAGACTTGGGAACTTCCTTTGAGGGAAACTCTTCCCCTTATGAGTCAGTCTCTGGTCCTCAAATCCCTTCTTAAAATGACCCAGAATATCCTCAATCTCCTGAAAATGAAATACGTGTCCTCTCTATGGCTTCAACCCTTGAAAATCGCCCAATGCATGTTGGGCTGTCAAAACTCAATCAGCAGTTGGTATCCATCACGCCAGGGCCTGCATGGGTTTCCACTTGTGATGTGCCAAGCACATAGAGCTTTAGACTTATTGACTCATTTAATACTTTCTAACAACCCAAGGAGAGATATATTATTACTCTCTATTTTATAGATGAGGAAATTGAGGTACAAGAGAGGTTATATAATTCCCTCAAGGATTCATATCTAATGAAGAGGATGTAGTAGACTCAGGACCAAGCAGGCAATCTAATCTAATATTCTTCTGCACATTTTGGTCTCAATTCCCTAGCTCCCTACTCCTCAGAATGGAAATGGGATGTGCGAAAGAGTGGGGGCCTGATTATGCCAACGGCAGAGCTTGGACACTCCAGAATGGTTCCCCCTTTAAGTGAAGAAAGTAATGCTTGCCTTTCTTTGCCAGACACACATTCTATCATTGAGAATGTTCAGAGTCCAATTAAAATTGGGTACAGCTGCTCTTGATTTTGAAGGATTTACACTTAAACCCTTCTCTGGTGCTTTCTTCACTAGGATTATCATGTAGAAGAAAAACCATCTGTCAAGAACCTTCCAAAGCCAAGTTATGCCTGGGGTAAACCTTTACCCCCACCCCACCCACCCCCCACACTGGCCGCGCTAAAATCCCATTTTTCTACAGTTTATGATAAAATCAAGAGGGTCCTTTCTCACTCCTCTTTTTTTGATCCTACAATGTCCAGAGGTCATTCTATCTCCTCAGACTAAAGTCATTCTTTTCATTAACTGGAATTTGCTTTAGGATACCTGCTAATTCTGCCCTTTTGTTGGGATAACCCCAGGTGTCCCAAGAGTTAATAATAGATCTCAGTGCCCTCAGGCCATCCCTATCTCAGCTTCCCCCATAAGGGTTCCTAAAAGAAACCAAAGTTCCTCACAGGGTCAAAAACTAGTAGACCAACTTTTTTTTTTTTTTTTTTTTTTTGTTTTTTGGTTGTTAGAATTTTATTTGACTTCAAATAGAAATACTGATTTGTATTTCTCTGGGAAGATCTGGCAGCAATGGACCCTTTGTTTCCAACTAGCAATATTTCTGTGGAATGGAAAGCCTCTCTAGGTCACCCTTGTTAGTACTGCCCTGTTTCCTCCTTTTCTTCTTTGCACTTGAAATTGTAGGATTTCAATTCACTGGTCTAAATCTGTGCTACTCAGTGTGCTCTGTAGCTAAGCAGCACAAGCATTACCCAGAACTTCCAGAAATGCAGAATTTCAGGACCATTTCAAATCTACTTAGAGTCTGCATTTTAACAAGCCTAGATGATTTCATTGCACATTAATGTTTGAGGGGCCACATCACTTCCTGTTTTCCCTTCACTCACCACCTACTAATGTACAATTTTATATGCCAGCAATATGAGCTCCTAGTGATTTTCCTACTCAAACAATTCCTACTCAATTACTTTTCTTCTTCTTGACTTTATGGTACTCTTTGTTTGGCCTAAATGGCCTTCTCCAAGTCACTCACATTGCCCTAGAAAATTCAGACTCATCTTGAAATTTCTGCTTAGAGGCTACTTGCCTCTAAGATTTTTCAGCAACCCATCCCCACCCCAACTCTAATGAGGTAAGGCATTTCTTCTCTGTGTCCTGCTAATACCTGTATATGATTCTTCAAGATTGTAACTGTCTAGATATGTGGTTGTCTAAATTGTAAACTTCTATTGAGCTCAATGAATTTTTTTCAGTTTCTAGGTCTAGGTCCTACATGTAGGTCAAACAGTGGCCCTCAAATTGATATCTTTGTGCTCTAATTCCCTGAAGACCTGTGACTGTGACCTTATTTGGTAAAAGGGTCTTTGCCAGTGCATATAAGAACCCTGAAGTAAGTTAAGGATCTTGAAACGAGATTATAATGGGTTATCCTATGGGCAGTAAATCCAGTAACAAGTGTCCTTATAAGGGACACAGAGAGAAAGAAGAGAAGGCCATATGAAGATATGAAGATGGAGGTGGAGATTGGAATGATGCAGACAGAAGACAAGAACACCTAGATCTGCCAGGAGTTGGAAAAAGCATGGAAAGATTCTTTTCTAGAGCCTTCAGAAGGAATACAGCCCCAATACCACCTTGATTTCAGACTTCTGGCCTCCAGAAATTTGGGAGACTACATTTCTAGGGTTTAAAGCCAATCAGTTGGAAATCATCTGTTACAGCAGGCAATCCTAGGTAAGCTAAGTGCCTAATATATTTAATAATTTTCTAATTGCATAACAATAGCTGCCAATATTGAGCTCCTATGAGCTACCAAGCATTTTTTTTTCAGGTGCTTTTCAATTATTTTGAAAGATAAACTGCAGGATGGATGGAAGAATGGGAAAAGGGCATGCAATGTACAATTCAGAAGGTGCTCAGAGGAGGAGTGTTATCATACACATCCTCATTTAAAAAACTGGAATATAGATGAAATTTAAAAAATAAAAGATTACTTATATGAGAGAGAGAGAGAGAGATTGTGCACACAAGCAAGTAGGGGGAGGAGCAGAGGGAGAGAGAGAATCTTAAAAAAGTCGCTCTACTGAGGACAGAGCCTGCTTGGGGCTCAATTCCAAGACCTGAGCTCATGACCTGAGCAGAAATCAAGAGTTGGCTGCTTAACTGACTGAGCCACCCAGGCACCCTCAGATGAAGTTTTTAATAATCAATTGGAGAAGATGATCCACCTGTAGGAGTTCATTAGCTTTTTTCACCAGCCAGTCAGCGTGCTCAAAGTCCCATGAAATCTTGAAAACAATAATATTGTTTGAATATTGAAAAAAAAGAACACCTACCAGATAGATGGGTCAAAGTGCCAAAGAATACCAAAACCTAATTGAGCTCCATTTCTAAATGTATGAAAACGGAAGCACCTCTATGTTTTTCATAATTTTCCCCTCCCTCATAACCTTCAAGGGCATACAGGAAATGCTGTTCTTTATAGCAAATGAATATTTAAGTTTAACAATTCTTTGATTTTTTTCTGAAAAATTAATTATAGTAATTAGAAAATCAAATACTTGGTTAAAGAGTGGCACCTATAGGCAGTGCTGTAGTGGTAAATGTTTAACAACCAGCTGAGGGTGAGCAGCACTAATTTTCAGCATGTACATACACATTCAGCATGACTGATTATAAGGTCTGAGTGTGATGTCAACTGGCTGGCACAATTCCTGAGAATGCAACAATTGGCTCTCGCATTGGGGGCTACTAGTGAAACTATCAGGGTTAGGATTAAAGAAGTCTACTGGCTTCAAGTGGGAGAAACAGGAACTGGAAGAGGCTGATAATGCTTTCAAACTAAGCAAATAAAAACAAGGAAGAAAAAAAGCATCTCTAATGTGATCTAATTTTTATGACACTTATCTTTCCACACACCCAGAGATATACAGAGAAGCACATTAAGTTATTTTATCTAAGTCTGTGCATGACCCAGTTTAGGTAAGGGCAGTCTTCTGAAAACTACTATGAAAATTTATGCTTAAGAGATGAGAACTGAAAACAACATAATGTCCCACCCCTATGTTAAACATTACTAAGACCAAAGCAACTGACCTTAGGCAATTTACTCCTGAAAGATAAGACTATGAACCACCTAAAATGACTTGAGTAGCAAGAACAACAGCATGCTCATCAATATTTGCTTAAACCCCTAGCCTCACTGTGATCCAATGCGGTGATGTCACAATCTAGGCTCAAACTCTATTAACTCTCTGCCTTGCAAAACCCACCTTAGAAATTACCTGACACAGGCCCTTAAAACCCTATAAATATTATTCTCTAATCCCCCCCCCCCTTGAGACCCTACTTGTAGCCTGTTAACCTTAAAAATAAAACTACCGCTTATTTTACTAGCAAAATGAGTTTATTTGGGAGGAGAGAACTGCAATTCGGGCCACGAAAACCCCCACAAAACTATACACTATTCTGTAGAATAAAGGAGGGCACTCTTTAAAAAGAGGAAAGAGTGGAGTTGGGTGGGGCTGTTATACACAAAAAATTCATTCAAGTGAACTGGGAGTATGAAGTATAATGGCTTTTCATTTGCTTAATGTGACAGTCTCTAATTGGCTAAGCTGTTGCCTGGCGAAGAGAAAACCTTCCTTCTGTAAGTTGGGGTACTGTAGGCTTCTTCCTGAGGGATCTGCGGTGGGCTGCAAGGAGTAGTATGGCATGAGAGTGCCTTTTCTGGCCTTATGGTTCCATTTCAAATGGTTTCCTTTATTCAGCTCCACACTCCCATGTATCTTCCATTACTGCATTAAATATAATAAACATAATTTTGCTTTCTGGCAGTCTAATTGTGAGGGTAGGCAGTGGTCATAGTCCTGTAAGGATCTAAAAAACAGATACCTCCTCTCCCCTCACCCCACTTCGGGTGCTCTTGTTTGGATGAGTACCTAGAACTATAAGCACCATCTGTGGTCAATGAAAGACCCTGCCCTGGTCAAGGTGGAGAAAGGAAGGGAGGGGAGGATGGATGGAGTGTGGCAGAGGGTGGAGAGAACAGAGAACAGAGACCAGCCTTCAGATAGATGGTGGGGCTGTTGGAACAGACTCCAACTCACCGCCCCTCTTTATGGGAGTTGTAGCACATTTGGTGCTGCCTGTTACTTGATGCAGTTATGGCAAAGGGAGACCATGTTCAGTGAGCTACACACTGGCAGGAGCACACGCAGAAATAGATGCACAAACCCCTAGTAAGGTCACAGGACATTCCCCAATTATTTTTGTCAGTACTAGAGAAACTTCACTGGAGGAAGGCAGCCACGAAGAGCAAGGGCAGACATGGTGCATCTTCCAGCTGCTATTGACATTCTTTGTACAAGTCTCATGATAGATCCCAAAGTGCAGTTTTAAGCTGAATCATAAACCTTATATGCAGTGCTTAAGTTACCATTCAAAAATACAGACACGATTTGTTCACATTTCCACTTCTAGAAATTCTACAAATGTTGGGATCTAGTGTCAGAACACATAGTTAGCCTGCAAAAGGAGGGGTAGAAAAGTCAGTCAGCCCCGAAGTTTATTATTCCCAATCTCCTATTATTCTGAGTTCCTGGCAGATCACTGTATTCCCACAATTGTAATTTTATTAATTTAGGACATATTAATTGTCACTATTAACTTAATATAAATTACATCACATCATATCAACTTGTCAAATATTAATTAAGAGTAATACATTTATTTTATTAGTTTTAAATATTTAAAACAATTCTCATCCATCCAGGATTCAAACCAGTGCTTACTACTCACTTACAGCTATCAAACTTGGAAACCATTAGCCTAAAAAGCACAAGTCTTTTGTTAGACCCACATTTAAGGCAACACTGTACTATTGGTGGAGACCAAAATCACTACAAAATAGCCAGTAGCTGAACACTGGGTCTCTGTACCAAATCCTCACTAGAACATCTCCATGTGTTTTATTTTTCTTTAGATATGTTCTTATAAGAATACTTTTTTTGTATTAGACCTTCCTATTATTAAGTTTCTCACAAGTGTGAACTTCTGCAACTCTACAGTGGTGGATAGTTTATCTTTACAAATTTTCACGTTATTTGCCAGCATTCAAGCTTGTCTGAGGAGCTCCCTGGGCATTCAGTGCCTTGCCTCCTTGCCTTCCATTAGCTTGTTTTTTTTCTAATTTCCCTCTTTAAATTGGTGAATTTGAAGTATGTATGTTTTCCTTTTCTTTGGAATTAAATACATTTTCTCACGAGCTCCGAAGGTCTTGATAACACCTCAGTTAGAATACTTTAATATTCTAATTGTCATAGAAATAATCTGATACCCCAGGGAACCTCTGGGATTAAATTTGTGGTTACAGTACACCCCTTATTCTCCGGTGTTTTGCATTTACTTTTTACAGATAAATACCTTAGTTCATAAGATCAAGACATGCTATTAAGGTTTATAATTTTTTAAAAATCACAATGAAAACTACAGCTGCAAACCTTCCACCTCCCTCCATGCCTGCAACCCAGCCACAAACACCTCAGTACTTGCAGAATCAACAGATTTCTTTATGCTTCTTTTTTAGGCATTATCAGTAGCTCCCTACTCTAAGAAATCAGAATGATATTATCCCCTACTCCTCCCAGATAAACTCTCCCTGCCCCATCATTCCAATACAGTCATGCTAACATTTGGTTAAATCACTTTTCACTGTGAACTTTTGGACCTAAGAAATATCCTTCAGCTGAGCAAATATAAATACTCTTCAATAATCAACATTGTTTTCTGTAGAGTTAACAATTGCCTCATTTTTCCCTATGTTTTCTTTCCTTATGTTTTCAAATGTACTAGTCACTCATCCCTTCAACTTTCCTCTGGAGCAATCAAGCTCTTGATGGTCAGACATCCATCAAGTTCTATTTATTTTTTCCACATCCTTCTGTGAGTCTTTGTTCTACTTTGGGCAAGCACTTGCTGACATTCTGGGAATTCTGTCCTTCCCCATCATTTTGGTAATTCCCTTCCCTCTTTGCTGTGTTCTACTTACCACTTCTGAGATTCTTTTTTACCGTGGTACTCCCCTCCCTCACTGTTAATAGAGCATTCTGTTACGGCTTTGCGAGCAGAGATATTGCATCACTAAATTGATTGCTTGGCTAGGAATGGGATGTAAGCTTGGAAGCATTTCTCCCCAGAACTGGGAAAGGCAGGACTCCTTTGACTTTTCTTGTACTGATATTGGTAAGTCCAAAGCCATTCTGAAATTGGATTTTGTATGCGTGACCTATTCTCTATCCTCCTGATCCCTGATAATGTTCTAACTTGGTATGGATGTTTTCACTCATTGCACTGGCACGTGAGGGACCCTTTCAATGTAAAATCCATCAATTTAAAATGTGTATATAATTTTCCTCTGCTCCCTCCACTTTCTCAGTTCTCCTTGTAATTCCCATGGATCAGAAGTAAACTCCCTGGATTAGATTTACCTTTTTCAAATGTTTTTCATCTTCTTGCTTTTCTCTCTAGGATATTTCCTTTTTTTTTCTTCCAACCTTTTTTACTGAATTTCATTACTGCTGTTTTTTATATAGAAGAGTTCTTTATTTCTTGTTTATATGTACACAGTATCTCTAGAATATCTTTTCATTTCTCTGAGGAAATTAATGGTTTTGAGGTTTTCCTTCAAATTCTACTTCCTACTATTCGTCTTTGTCTATACATTCCATATTTTTCTTAACTCATTTGTTGGTATTTTTAAAAAAAGATTTTATTTATGTATTTGAGAGACAGTATGTGCAAACAGGAAGGGGAGAGGGGGAACAGGGGAGGGAGAGAGGGAATCCCAAGCAGACTCAGCATGGAGCCCACCCTGGGCCAGACCACCACTCCAAGATCATGACCTGAGCCGAAATGAAGAGTCCAATGCTTAATCGACTGAGCCAAGCAGGTGCCCCTGTTGTTCATTTTTATCTATGAGTAGGGTAGTTAAAAAGTAGCTGGGAAACCATAAGAAACACCGAATATCAGGTCTTCCCTTTTGGTTTTCAAGTCTGCCTTGGGGCAAGGGATAAACCTGATTGCCAGCATTCTAGAAACCATCTAGGGGCCTATGTTTCATTGTCCAGTTTGCAAGCCTTAACTTTTAAAAGTTTTTTTTTCTCTCTTTTCTGTAACATAACATCAACCAACACATTAAAAGTCCATTTATTTTTTAACAAAACGTCCACCATTCACCAATACTTAATGAATAGCTATTGTGGACTTCCACAGTGTTTAAGGTGGGACAGAGGTAAATAAGACATATTTTCCAAAGAGAAAATGCATGATTTGTGTTATATGCTATAAAAGTAAGGCTGTATTGTCAAAAAGAATACGCCACTAACCCTTCACTGGGAGAATAAACCCCAACACGTTCTCAACTAGCTACTGGTATTATATAGGTTTGTATGTGTGCATATATGTATGGATACTTATGACACCTAATGATATGTAGTATCTTCTCTTAGATACTGAAGTTTTAAATCTTGTGTAGAAATGAGTTTAGAGAAAAGTAACCAAAGAGAGGAACACTAAATGCTTCAGGACTGAAAAACCATTAGCCAAACAGAACACCTGGGACTTTGATACTCATGTGAAAGCCACTGGGGTATTTCCCAGAGCAACCATCATGAACTAACAGGGTAATAGCTCTTGGGATTTCTAGTTGGTACAAAATCTTAACCTACAGTGATCCATTTTTATGAGTAGCTATAGCCTTCTCTTTAGTAGACACTTTTTGTGATCTTTGCCTCCAAGGCCTGAATTGCTCTATTCCATCTATGCAGTAAGAATAAACTGTTGTGCATGTATAAACAAATATCTGTTCTTAACGACAGAAAAGATTTAACCCCTCCTCACAGTAAATTCTATTATTTGAAGCAAGTCAATTAGGCATCCATCTCTCCCCTGCCCCCTCCCCCCAGGCCCCGTATTTATCTCAGGCTTTAGATCTGAGCCAGAAAGCTGGTCTATTGGATCAGAAAAAAACTAAGCTCTGATTTTTTTAAGTCATATTCAGAGACATGCTTGGGAAAACCTGATGGTCCACTGGATCATGATAAAAGGATATTAGAGAACTCTATTTCATTAGTAGTGATCTATGGACAAAACAAACAATTCTTAGAGAGTTCCTTAGACAAAATAATACTCCAAAGTTCCAATGTCAAGCTGTCTTATCTGTCCACTGATGTCAGGGATCTTTGTTTTGTTCGCTTAAGTAAAGTACAGGGCATATACCGATCAGTTGATATTTGTTGATTGTATTGTTCACCATTCATTCAAAACCCTTGCTATCACGGTTTACATTCCTGAGAGAGAAGATAGATAAATATGAATCCAGGTAATTACTGATGCTATAAAGGAAATAATGAAAGAGGAAGAGAATGAGATAGAACGTTCAGGGGAGGTCTTCCTTGTGGAGAGTAGATTAACGAAGACAAGAGTGGAAAGCCACCACAGCCGTCTAGTTTGGACTAGTGTGGTAAGACGAAAGTTGTTTAAAAAAAAACAACTTTGAATTGTGATATATATGAAAGAGCTAACAGCACTTGCTGACAGACTGAATGTAGAATGGGAGTGAAATAGAGGAGCCAGTGATGACTCCAGAGTAAATCAAAACAAAGTGAACCCTGAAGCTTACATAAAGCATGGGATGCCTGAGAGGTTGGCACATTTGGGAACCTTGTGGGCTCTGAGGGTGGGGAAGATATTCTTGATGGATTTTCACATGTTTTTTTCATAGGTTTTTAAAGAGGCTTTGGTCCTAAAGAGGTGAAGCATATCATACACCTTTTCCAATTCCTCAAATTACTCGCCCCAGGAAACTAGTGTCTCTGCCTTTCCCTCCAAAGCAAGCCACCTAACTCCACAATGGCAAAAAGGATAGTATATTTTCAGAGAAAAATTACACTTACAGTTCCTCATCTCTGAAGTTCTAAATTTCAACATCAAATGTAGGAATAGCTTTTAGCTTCAGAAATTTCATAGGCCAAAGAACAAAAGCTCAGGAGGTTATAACAAGTACTCTTCCACCCTCAGATCCACCCACCTTCTCAGAGAAAAATCCACTAGTATCTCAAGTATCTGGAATGACCACATAGTTCTATCTGAAAAAAGAAACACAATGCAGACTAGCTGACTAGAGACTGTTCATTAGAATAAACACAAACTCGTTAAAATATTCAGAAAAAAATTCACCTCAGTTGTAATCTTTTTAATTAAAAATTTTACTCTACAAATACATAATGTAAAACTGTTTTCACAAAATTCATTTAACTCTCCATCAACCACTTTTGAGAAATGTGAATTTCACCTTTACATCTTATCAGGCTTTTACTTCCCCCACCTTTCCTTCCAGTCAATCCCAGTTATCTGACTGAATACCTTTAGGGAGATACAATCTGTGTGGGTGGAAAGATTAAATTGCCAGTTTAAGTCTGTATTACTATTTGGTGATTTTTAGCATGTCTGTCTCTGTAAATTAGAAGTAAAAAATCTACCTCTTAGAGTTAAAAGAATGAGATGATACATATAAAGTATTTAGAACTTTACCTTGCAGACAATAGATTACAAACTTAAATTACCTTAATATGTAATATTTAAATTAAATATCCTTTTTGTCATCCTACCCCATTCATCTGCTGCAGAGAATTCTTCTTCTCTTGTGGGTATAAGTTTCCAACCTGACACTAGGTTCTTTTCAGGGCAAATTTCCCATTCTCTCAACTTTCCAATTTGTCAAGACACAACTAAATTGTAACCTTCTCCATCTTTTCACATTCCCTATGTGCTTTTTAACTTCCATGGACCACTGATGGATGATGTTTATCACACTCTAATCAGAAAAGCCAAGAAATCAGAACCTCAAATGACTTCTCCATGAATTCTTTATCTTCTCTTTATCTTTTCCTTGCTTTATACAAGATCAAGAAAATTAACTGCAGTGAGGTCACTTACCTTTCCTTCTTTTATTCCCAGACAGATGATTTCAAGCAGCCTGCCCTGACTCTCAACTGAAGGTAGGAGTAGGTCTAGATTGGCAGCAGCTGTGAGCCTTCCCTTATTCTTAACCCAGAAAGGTATCAGTAGTTCAGCTATAAAGAGCCTCACAGCTGGACTTTGCTACACATTTGTAGAGCACTATTTCCAAGTTATAACCAGAGAATGAAACTGGGTTTTTAACTTAAAAGTACCCCAACCAAAAAAAAACCCTTGCCATATGTAAAGTGTTTTAAGGGTAGCAGTAGCTCCCCAGCGTGGTTGGATAATCCAGGTGTTCCCAACCACTGGAGGCTCTGAGGCTCTCTTACTTAGCCCAGAGTTCCAAGACATATGGTCTCCTAAAGCAATTTCTAATTATACGTTACCAACAATTTTCCTTAAACAGCAGTCTGATTGGTAGTCCCAGTCATGTGAACTACGCACACTTGCTCATCACTAGAGACTATGTATAACTTCCTCTCATCTGAAAACCAAATAGTCCACCTCCCCAGTATTATCACCATGTCCTTAAGTTTTAAGACATGCAATTGCAAGCCACACAAAAGGCTTTGACCCTGACCAAACCAGTTTTGTTTCTTGTCTCTACTAATTTTCTTCTTAATCTTGTCTGCATATTGTAACCACCAAGGGAGCTTTGGAAAAATGATGCCTGGGTTCCAACCCAAAACTTGAAGGTAATTGGCGTGTGTCAAGAGGGGTGGCTTAAATATTCAGATTTTTAAGAGCTCCTCAGGTGATTTTAGGATAAACCGAATTTGCAAACCTGCTACTGCACATTAAAAATTTCTAGACAAACCAATTTACTATGGGTTGAACTGTCATTGTCTCTACTTCCCCTGCCATATGCACAAGATGTCCTAACTCCCTGTACCTGAGTGTGACCTTGTTTATAAATAGGGTCATTAAGTTAAAATGAAGACATACTGTAGTGTGGGCCCTAATCCAATATAAATGGTTCATTCCCTCATTAAAAAGAAAAAGTCATGTGAAGAGACAGAGCCATAGGGAGAATGCCAAGTGAAGATATAGACAGAGAAGGGGGTGTTATCAATAAGCCAAGAAACACCAAAGACTCTCAGCAAACCACCAGAAGCTAGGAAAGTGACATGCAACTGTCATCAGAAGGACCTAACTCTAAAAACACCATGATTTTTAGATGGCTAGCCTCCAGAACTAGGAGGTAATACACCTGTTGTTCCGGCTACCCATTTTGTGGTACTTATTATGGCTGCCTCAGCCAACTAAGTCACTTCATATGAATATTCTTTACTCATTTTTTAGTTTTGACACAGGTACATCTCTCCACTCCAGGACTCTGACATTCTGGCATCACCCAACAGCCCCACAAGCTACCATACTACTCAGTGCTTTTTTCCTCTCTTTCAGTATATATTTGAGAATTTACATGCTCAGGGGTATTTACCACCAGAATATTAGAAGGATGAACAGAAACAGACATAGTTCTTACTCTCAAGGAGTTTACAGTCTCATGGGGAAGGCAATCGAAGAATTGCCCAAATCTAAAAATTGCAACTGGGCTTTCCATAACAAGAACCTGGTACAAGGGATGCCCCAGGATTCATTCTTGTTAAGGATGCTAAGGAAGGCTCCTTTAAGAGTAACACTTATACTAAGATGTGAAGAATGAGCCAGAGTTTGCAAAAAATGGGGATGGAGCAGTGGTAACTAAAGTATAGAGTTTTGCACGTGCAGTCCTTGTGGCTGCAAGGGTGCTTGGGGCATCTCTGTTCAGAGGGTCAGTAGGCTGTGTCAAAGCTGTTCTTTCAAATGCTTAATCACATGATTCTCATACAAATATACACAGAAACAGGTCAAAATTTTGTTCAACTCAGCAATTTGTTAGGGAATCAGAAAAAGTTGGTTCCAAGAGGAATGAGAAGCAATTTACAGATCATCAAAACTACGAAAAGGATGTTAAAGTAAGATTGTTTAGGTTAGATACAAAACTGGTTAGTATTCTACAGGGCAATAAAACCAGGGGGTCGTTTTCCTACCAGACAAATCCTCATATAACATGTAAGTTCAGGGGTACCTGGCTGGTCCAGAGGAACAGGATTCTTTTTTTTTTTTTTAAGATTTTATTTATTTATTCATGAGACACACACACATACACAGAGAGAGAGAGAGAGAGAGAGAGAGAGAGGCAGAGACACAGGCAAACAGAGAAGCAGGCTCCATGCAGGGAGCCTGACATGGGACTCGATCCTGGGTCTCCAGGATCAGGCCGAGCTGAAGGTAGCACTTAAACACTGAGCCACCCGGGCTGCCCCAGGAGCATGATTCTTGATCTTGGGGTAGTGAGCTCAAGCCCCCTCTTGAGTGGAGAGATTACTAAAATAAATAAAAATAAAAATAAAATAAATAAAATAAATAATAATAAATATTATTTATTAATATTAATAAAATTAAAATAAAAATACATATTAAATAAAAATAAAAATAAAATAAAATATTAATAAAAATAAATGAATAAATAAATAAAATAAAAATAAAAATAAAAAATAAAGTCCTAAACTTCAGTATCTGGGTTCTCGTCTAATGGTAAGTACCAAAGTCAAATGCAGATACATTTTTCTAGAGAATTTAAATAATGTTTTTGTGCTTGTTGATGTCCCAGAGCAGCACTGAAAGGACATACTGTATTCTCCTGGTTTCTAAGTTTTTGAAATAGTTCTTAATAGTTAAGTTGCAGAAGCAGGAGAAATTTGAAGATGACAGTAGAGACTTAGAGACATTAATTCTCACATTTGCCTACATGATGCATCATTTCACTCAGGAAATTGTAAAGAGGCTTGAGAGCCACTACTCCAAGTCCTTAATCTCAGTGTTTCCAATAATTGTTTTACTTTCAATCACTCACCTAACCTAACCCCCTACTTCTCAGATCAGGGCTATTTTTCCCCCAAGGCTTCTTGTGATTTGCTGTGAAGATGTGCAAATATTTCTTCTAAACTTACATCTTTACCCACACACAAATTATCCGTATGATACAGTAAAAGCAAATTTTGAAAATTCTAAATAGTCAATTAAAAATCAGTTCCAGGGGTACCTGGGTGGCTCAGATGGTTGAGCCTCCGATTCTTGATTTTAGACTTTTGATTTCAGCTCAGGTTGTGGGATCGAGTCCCACTCCTGGCCCTACACTCAGCAGTCTGCTCATCCATGTTCCTCTGCTCCTCCCTGACTTGTTTTTTTGTTTGTTTGTTCTTAAGATCTTATTTATTTACTTGAGAAAGAAAGAAAGAGCACAATCAGGGGGAGCTGCAGAGGAGGGAGAAGCAGGGTCCCTGAGCAGGGAGCCCAATATGGGGATCCATCCCAGGATCCTGGGATCAGGACCTGAGCCTAAGGCAGATGTTTAACCAACTGAGCCACCCAGGTGCCTTCATACTCTAATAAATATAAATATATATATATATAAACAAATATAAATGTTTCCACCACTTCCTGTAGAAACCAGCTTGCATTTTTTAGGAAACTTGAATGAGACCACCGACCTACCTTATCATACACAGGAACCTACTGTTTAAGAAACAGGACCTGAGACAGAGCTGGCTTTCTGATTCCATGATCTAGACTTAATTCCTTATCCTGGTTACTTACTGAACACTAATAGCTGTGTGACTTTAGGAACATTAAATCACCTCTGTGTCTACTTCTACATGAGGAATAAGATTAATATATACTTATAGGTTGTTAAAAATATTAAGGGAAATAAAGTAGGACAAATCTTTTACATAAAAGTCCCTCTTTAAACATTGTCATCTTCTCAGCATTGTAGAACCACCCAAGCAAGGCTGCAGGAAAAAACTTTTCAGTGGATCATCAAACAGAGAAAGATGAGAGAAAGTACAATACACATACTGCTTGTATCAAAGCATTGAATTATCAGGCTTCTTTTAAGAAATCTAATTTTCCTTGTAAGACAGGAGTAGAATACGTTGAAAAAAATAATTTTAAAATATTTGTATTTTCTGTGACACCTCCTCCCCACCCAGATAGAGTACCCAGGGAAATGAAGTTCTCTGGAATGATATTAGGAAGTCTTGACACCATCAGTAATAGGATCAGTCATAAGATGTCTTCATTTCATATGTCACTGAGAGGATATCCTCAAACCTAGTCTTGATTATATTTAATCATGTTTTCAGAAATTGCAAGAGTACTTAACTTAGTGCTAGAACTTCCAGACTATATTATTTTGTAAGCTCCCAATTTTATGCTGCATATGCATTTATTGTTCAAATTAGTGTAGGGTGTTTCCATTATTATCATTCATGACTCAGGTTCAATGTAACCTCTTTCACTAAATAGGTGTTGAAAGCCTCTTGAATGTAAAAGCTCTGGGGTAATGAACTGTATTCCAACTCAATCAAGTGTTAGAAACTTTTATTGGATTACTTTATATAGATCCTTTTACAAAGTCAAGCTCTTCACTTCCTGGCCCCTAGTAGTCTTAGATTTCATGCTGAGGAAGCCTGTGGGCTAACAGTAACATCACAAGACGCAACATGAGGACAGCAAATACTGAGTGAGTCAGAATTTGTGCCTCCAGTTGGGATACAAAGAGAAAATATGGGTCTGACAGCTCCCCGGAAGGTAAGAGAAGAGAAATTATAAATGAGAGATCTATCTGTCACATCATAGAAGGATAACTGCCCATACTTGCAGTCTAGGAAGACTCCAACTTTGTGCATCTGCTCTCCCCTCAAGGAGACCTTCTTCAGAGGGGGAAAGACCCAGAACGTGTAATTAGTTCCCATCCTAGAACCTATGAGTAAGACTTTATCTCTGGCAGCAGTGGGTAGGTCACTGTGTCCACTGCCAGAGTCTTCAGATATCCCCAACAGCCACCTGGTTGCCTTTTCCACATCCACCTCCCAGTAGTGCCTCCCTGAAGTGAAGCTCTCCACCCCCAACACGGTGGCCTCGAAGATGAACCTCCCGGGGCCGTCAGGCACATCCTGCTGGACATTCCTGAGACATATACTTCTCCGATCCTCAGATAAGACCAGACAGGGATGAGCTGTATTAGGATCCAAAGTGACAGCTCCTGCAGGGAGAGAGAAACTCAGTTGCATTCAGTAAGTCATCCATGCCACCACCAAAGACTGAGGATTTCTAACATGAAGAGGCATGCCAACAAATGGGTACAAGTCACAGGCACAGAAAAGGAAGAGGCTATCTACTAGTTCAGGAAAGGGAACTTCTGAGCTTTGTTTCAAGAACTGGACATCACAGAAGAAAAGGTGGATAGGAGAATGGAAGGAGATGCAATCTGAGGAGGAAGAGTAACGAACTACACAAAGGTTTACAAGTACCTGTCAGACCAGATAGGAACTTTGGCAGGCTGTAAAAACAGTATCCAATCCTCATCATGTACCAGCTGGGGGCCAGTTCTACTCCCCATAAAGATCTCCAAGCCTGAACTCCAGGCTTTGTTCCCCTAAAGATTTATTAAAATCTCCTAACAGAGCAGGCTTTTCCCTGTTACTGGCCTTGATTCCCTGGGATTCCTGGCTTTTCCCTGGGACTGAAATGCTCTCACCTTAAATATTACCAGAGTATGACACAGATGCCTAGAAATTGTTGCCAGCAGGCTCTTGATATTGGGTAAATCAAAAGAACATATTAGTAGAGGCTGGAAAAACCTGTGGGAATCCTCCAGAAAAAAAAAAAAAAAAATCAAGCTGAGAACAAGGAAGCTCAATGTGATTTCTTACACTTGAATGAAAGTGACAGTTGCCTTCATATCTCGAACTGTTCCTTCTCTTCTCTCTTTCTCCTCAACCATTAAATATTGTGATTTCTCAGGGCTTAAGACTAGCTCTTCCTTTTTACAACTTGTACTCCTTTCTCCCTAGGTGACTTCGCCTAGCCTCAGTTTTCAATACCTTCTATATATTTAAGGCTTACTTCATAAAGATGTTACCAAATACCAGTTAGAAATAACACAGGCATTTCACACATACTATGTCCAAAATGGAACTTCCAAACTACCCCTTTCTGGTTTCTACATCAGTTAATAGCATGCTTAATTTCTTCAGTTGCTAAACCATAAAGCCCAGAGTAGTCTGTTATTTCCCACTTTAATATCTAATACGGCAAGTTTTGTTGCCAAATGAACTTCAATTTCTGGACTTCAAGCCCAATTCTTATCATTATTAGGGTGGTCTTAAAAGCCATAAGCCCTGAAATTTAAATTTGAGTTGTCCCAGGCTTTTAGTATTTCCAGAAGATCAGCAGAAACAAATGCAAATTCTCTCTGGAATAATGCATAGATTCATTCTTGGACTCAATTTCTAAAAAGAATATCCAAGGAAAAAAGCAAAGCTTGCTGTTAAAAAATCAAACCCCCACCCAGAGTGAGAAGGCACTACTGAGTGACACTAGCAGAAATAAATCTGAATAACTTTAGATATTGGAATTACTAGGCACAGAGCTAAAATAATTTTTGCATACATGTTTTAAGGAAAAAGAAAGCTTAAAAAATATGTTTGCAAATTGAACACCAATAAAAAATAAATTTATTTTTAAAAAATGTCTATAGGATATAAGAAGCTAAAAAAGCAAGACCAAATGGATTTGACAAAGAACAGATTATCTAGAAATGAAAATAAAATTAAAGTGTCTGTGGATGATTAAAAGAAAGCTACATATCAATGCCTCATTAACATAAATGCCCCAGTGGCTCAGTGGTTTACTGCCGCCTTCAGCCCAGGGCCTGATCCTGGAGACCTGGGATCAAGTCCCACGTCAGGCTCCCTGCGTGATGCCTGCTTCTCCCTCTGCCTGTGTCTCTGCCTCTCTGTCTCTGTGCCTCTCATTAATAAATATTAAAAAAATCTTTAAAAACATAAATGCAAAAATTCTTACAGAATTAGCACATTGAACCCAGTAATATGTAAAATGGATAAAACATCATTACCAAGAGTTTATTCTGGGAATGCAAGGCTGGGCCAACATAAGAAAAAATATATTTTACCATATTAATACATAAGGAAAAATTAGGAATATTTTGGTAGATACAGAAATATCATCTAATATTCAACATCTGTTCATGATAAAAAGTTTGAACAAACCAGGAATAGAAGGAGAACTTCCTTAACCTGATGGAAGGCAACTATAAAAAACCTATAGCCAAAATCAAAGTTCAAGGTGAAAGACTTAATGCTTTCTTGTACTATAAGATCAACAATGAGACAAATGTTTCTCACTGCTTCTATTCAACATTAGAAGTCCTACAACCAGTACAACAAGGTGAGAAATATGTAGAAAAGGCTTACATATTGGAAAGAAATAAAACTGCCTGTATTAATAGATTACCTGAGTATCTTTGTAGAAAATCCCAAAGCATCTATAAAAAAGCCACTAGATCTAATGAATTTAGCATTGTCATAAGATGCAATGTAAATATATACAAATATTTTTATATACTAGCAATAAATTAGAAATGAATACAATTTCAATTAGAAATGGATATTAGCACTAATAAAAATAAAATACTTAGGGATCCATCTAGTATGCCCAATATGGGTTTGCTGAAAAGTTCAAAACACTGATAAGTGAGATCAAAGACCTAAATAAAAATATATCATTTTATCCCAAATTAATCTATACATATAATGCAATACCAGTTGAAGTCTCCAATTTTCTTATAGAAGCCAATAAGCTGATTTTAGCCAAAATTATTATTTTTTTAAGATTTTATTTACTTATTCATGAGAGACACACACAGAGAGAGGCAGAGACACAGGCAAAGAGAGAAGCAGGCTCCATGCAGGAGCCGGATGTGGGACTCGATCCCGGGACTCCAGGATCACACCCTGGGCTCAACTGCTGAGCCACTCAGGTGTCCCTCACCAAAATTATTTTTAAAAGAACAAATTTGGAGAACTCTCATGCCAATTTTACGACTTCCTATGAGTAAAATTCAAGCCAGTGTGGTACTAGCAACAGGATAAACACAATGATCAATGGACCTATTAGAGTCAATGTAGACCTGGCTTGTACATGCCAACTGATTTTCAACAAAAGTGTTAACAAGTAAATTCAATGAGGAACAGTGTTTTTGCCAAATTATGCTGGAACAACTGGATATACACATGCACAAAAAAGGCAGGGGTGGGGAGTTGCACCAGATTTTGAGTCATATATAATTCCAAAAGTGTAACAGACCTAAATGTAAAAACCAAAACTTCTAGAAGAAAAATCTTTGTTTGGGTAGTAAAGGATTTGTTAGGATATAAAAAATGCAAACATCTTCAAAAGACAATATTAGGTAAATGAAAATAGGAATCACAGATCAAACAAATTGAAGATGACACAAGGAAATGGAAAAATATGCCATGCTCATGAATTGGATGAACAAATATTGTTAAAATATATATACTACTCCAAGCAACCTCTTTTAAAATACCAATCGCATTTTTCAAAGAACTAGAACAATCAAACCTAAAATTTGTATGGAACCACAAAAGACCCCAAATGGCTAAAGCAATCTTGAAAAAGAAAAACAGAACTGGAGGTGTCACAATTCCAGGCTTCAAGTTATATTACAAAGCTATAGTAATCAAAACAGTATGGTACTGGCACAAAAACAGATACATAGATCAATGGAACAGAATAGAAAACCCAGAAATAAACCCAGAATTATATGGCCAATTAATTTTCAACAAAGCAGAAAAGAATATGCAATGGGATAAAGACAGACTCTTCAACAAATCGTTTTGGGAAAATTCAACAGCTACATGCAAAAGAATGAAACTGGACCACCTTCTTACACTATATAAAAAAACTCAAAACAGATAAAAGACCTAAATGTGAGAGAAGAAACCATAAAAATCCTAGTAGGGAACAGAGGCAGCAATTTCTCTGACATTGGCCATAGCAATATTTTCTAGATAGGTCTCCTGAGGCGAAGGAAAGAAAAGCAAAAATAAACTATT
The DNA here is from genome assembly GCF_011100685.1 of Canis lupus familiaris. Lineage (NCBI taxonomy): Eukaryota > Metazoa > Chordata > Mammalia > Carnivora > Canidae > Canis > Canis lupus. The sequence goes on along the minus strand of NC_049237.1, from coordinate 43,885,647 downwards.
GGGACTATTATCAAGAATAAAATGTTTCAAAAAAAAAAAAAAGAATAAAATGTTTCTGCACGGTGAAAGAAACAATCAACAAAATAAAAGACAACCTACTGAATGGGAGAAGATATTTACAAATGACAAATATGATAAAGGGTTAGGATCCAAAATATATAAACTGATACAACTCAACACCCAAAAACCAAAAAATCCAATTAAAAAATGGGCCAAAGACAAGAACAGACATTCTCCAAATCAGACATACAGATGGCCAACGGACACGTGAAAAGATGTTCAACATCACTTACCATCAGGGAAATGCATATCCCAACTACAAGATTATCACCTCACACCTATCAGAATGGCTAAAATCAACGACACAAGAAACAAGAGGTATTGGTGAGGATATGGAGAAGGAACATTTGTGCACTGTGGGTAGGAATGCAAACTGGTGCAGCCACTGTGGAAAACAATATCGAAGTTCTTCAAAAACTTAAGAATAGAACTACCTACAATCTAATAATCACACTACTGGGTATTTGCCCCTCAAAATAAAAAAACAAACAAACACACTAATTCTAAGGGACAAATGCATCCCTTTTTTAAAGTAGCAAAGATGGAAGCAGCCCAAGCATCCATTGACTGATGAATGGATAAAGAGGGGGTATTACTCAACCATACAAAATAATGAAATCTTGCCATTGTGCAACAACATGGTTGGAAATAGAGCATGTAACACCGTATGATGGCAATACTAGAATTAAAATTTAAGACCTTAAGAAAAAAAAATATAAATCACAGAGTGGGAGATAACATATGCAAAAAATATAGGATAAAAGACTGGTAATTAGAATATATAAAGAAATCACAACACTAAATACAAGAGAAAATTTAAAAATAGTGAAAATGTTTATAGATACACTTCAAAGAGACAATAAAGTGCAAATAAACACATGAAAATATGCTCAACATCACTAGTTATTTCAGAAGTTCATTAAAATTTAAAGTGATATACAACTACATATCTATTACGTCTGCTTTAAATGAATGAATGAATGAATGAATGACAATACCAAATGCTAGTGAGGATGCAGAGCAACTGAATCTGATGCATTACCAGTGGGAATGCAAAATGACACAGCCAGTTTGGAAAACAAATTTTATAATCTCTTTCCTATATATGCAACCAAAAGAAATGAAGTCATGTCCATAAGACTGCAAATTTATTTACAGCATAAATTTGGAAACACTCAGTGGCCTTGGAATTGCAAAAGAATAAACTGTGGTATATTCATACAATGGAGTACCACACAATAACAAAAAGGAATAAACTACTGATACACACAACAAACCTGGATGTGCCTCAAATGCTTTAGGCTACGTGGAAAAAGCCAGACACAAAAGGCCACACATTGTATGGATCCAGCGACAGGACATTCCAGAAAAGGCAGAACTATGGGGTAGGAAGTCTTTCATTATACATGCTGCCATTTTTTAAAAGACTTATTTGCTTATTTGAGACAGAGAGAGAGAGAGACAGAGAGACAGAGCATGATCATGTGGGGGGGGGGGGTGTGCAGAGGAAGAGGGAGAGAGAGAATCCTCAAGCCAACTCCCTGCTGAGCACAGAGCTCAACAGACTCATCCTAGCATCCTGAGATCATGACCTGAGTCAAAAATCAAGAGTTGGATGCTTGACTGACTGAGCCACCCAGGCGCCAACATTTTTTCCCTAGAATTTTTTTTTCCCCCTATTAGACTCTGCTCGGGATCACATTTCAGGCTTGGGAAAGTGGGAAAGGATATGCAAAGGAAAGCCTTTCAACAAAAGATTGTACAATTATTTTCTTGATAGTTATCCAATGTGTATAGTATATTAAACTCTCCAGTCTTTTTAAATCCTTAAGTTCTCTGGAATCTATTTCTATTTATGGTAGGATGTTCACTTGGTTCTCAAATACAAAATCAAATGCCTTGTAATCATGAATGTGTGTCAACTTACTTTGGAGAACTTTGAGCATTCCACTCATTCCTGTCACTTGGCATAAACTCAGGTCTGTGATTTGGGCAGGCTCCAGACACTGAAGCAGTAGTGACTCGCTCCTATTAAAGAAAGGACAATCTCAGTTACCTGTGCAGACCCTGAGCCCCCACATTCAGAGGATGGATGTCATTACATGACCTCCTGATCCTCACTTAGGCCAACATCTGTATTCCCGTATGCTCACATATCAAACCCTAAATCCCATCCCAATGTTTCCAAAAGGAAAACTTACCTTTCCACAGAGCATCTCGCATTCTACAGGATGAAAAAGAGATAAGGTTACACTATTCAAGCCACACCTCTTACGAGCTGCGCTCCTGAAAACTATCTTCTAATAATGAAACTTGATTTGTATGTAATTTCCCCAGCTTTGTGGTGCTAATTCTCAGATATCAAATTTTAACACTGAATAGAAGGCAGAAAAATGGTTGAATTCATTGTTGTATTCCCAAAGGAAATGTCTGGTTCTTTTTTTTCATTTTATTATAGTCATGGACTACATAGTCATTTAATATGGAATCTGACACCTGATGAATCCAATGATATGCTGGCAACTTTTATATTTAACCCGGATGTCTTTTTTTCCTTCTTTTATTGTAGAAATTTGACATGTGCTATTAAGTTTAAGGTGTATAGTGTGTTATTCTGATACACTTGTAATATTATAATGATTGCTGACATGGCAATATCTGTATCATACAATCATAATACTATATCATTTGATATATCCCTTATACCATGCATTACATCTCTATGGTTTACTACTATTCATTATAAGGTTTTACCCAGAAACACCATTTTGCTTACCAATGCCCCTCCACCACTACCCCATTAAGTACCATTTTACTTCCGTTTTTTTTAAACAGGTTTAACTTTTTTAGACTCCACATGTAAGTGACATCACATAATAGCTGTCTTTCTGACTTATCTTGCTTAAAGCATAGTTGCTCAAGGTCTACCCACGTTGTCACAGATGGGAGGATATTTTCCTTTCTCATAGCTGAAAAATATTCCACTGTGTATATATACTACATTTTTCCATTCATTCTGTTAATGGGCATTTGGGTTATTTCCAAAATTGGGAGTGCATCCATCTCTCTGAAATCCTGTTTTTGTTTCCTTTGAGCATATGCCCAGAAGCGGAATTGCTGGATCATATGGTAAATCTATTTTTAATTTTTTGAGGTATCTCTATTATCACTTTCCGTAGGGGTCGGACCAATCTATATTCTTACCAAGTAGGAATCCCTTGGTACTTGGTATCAAGTGCTCCCTTCATACCACATCTTCAGCAGCACCCACCGTCTCTTATTGCTGATAGCCATTTTAACAGTTGAGAGGATCTATCTCACTGTGGTTTTGATCTCCATTTCCCAAGGGACATATTGTCCATACCTCACCTCAGCCATCTTACCCAGAATGGTCATCAATCAAACTCTGCCCCTTTACTTGCTTTTTATGCTGTGGATAACAAGAGTTGAGGAGGTGAAGAAGCCTGCTAATAAACTGGGGATGGTGGATGGCGCTAGGTCAGAAGCTGAGCATAACTGAATCACACCTACCTTACCTGTCTGGTAGTATGTCTGGCCCTAGTAGAGAACCTAATGATTTATGTGTAAGTGCTTCTAAAATAAGAGCCCTCACTTTATAAACATGAGCACAGCGGCAGGGGGAGATGGATAGAGTCTTAAAAAGATAATAATTTACTTGTTGGAAGGTAATGCATGTTACAAGGCTTAAAATATGCAATACTATACAAATAAATTTCACCCTTGTTTTTCCAAGGTTACCGCTCAATGTTTGTGTTCTAATCTTCATGTTTATTTTGCCAAAGGCAGTCTGTGAATGTTAACGAGCATATGTCTATACATAGACACATATTCACCAAAACCAAACAAAAAGCAGTTCCGCATGCTTTACTTTAACTAAAGATCCTGAAAATAACTTTTACCACTATGGAGTTGCTTCATTCTTTTTTTCTGGTTGCAAATATTCTACTGTACTGATGTATCACACATAATTCGACTAACCAATTTTTTACCCTATCAAGGGACACCTTAATTCAAACTCATTATTGATAGCCTCAAGGCGAGAATTCATATTAAATTAGCTCTCCACTACACTAAAATTTTAGACAATTTATAATGCTTTTGATGCCTGGAAAATAACTATACAGCCTCCATGTATGTTTGAAAACCCTTGACTATTCTAGAACTGATCCCTAATGGATACTGTCCACTTCTTATTTCTCAAATCCTGTAGTGAAGATTTCTGGAATCTTACCTGGAGCAATGCTAGGGTGTATTCCCCACACTTCTTTTCTAGCTCTGCAGTGATTCTTTGGAGGCTGCAGATCTGTTCAGAAAGCCTGACTTCACTCTCCTTCAGTTTATTCATGTTCTCTTTCCCCAAATCATTCAGTCTCTGCAAAAGCATCTCCTTATTAGTATTTAACAAGTGGTAATTTCTTTTATTCACTAATTCAACCACCTCCTAAACCCACTTTGCTGCCTGCCACTCCAGAAATACATATGATTAGATAAGGCCCAATACCCCCTGTGTTAAGACACCTCAACTGAAACTTGATTCTTTGACACAATATATTTATGTTGACATGAAAGGAGTGTCATGCAGTCCACTTATTCAGAAAACGACACTAAAACAGATCACATTATTTTCCTGTGCCATTTTGTTAAGAAGTTTCCTATATCCTTAAGATTTGAATCTAATAATTTAATAACTTAGTAAGAAATAATCAAGCCACTGATGTTTTTTTATCCGTACAAAGATGTTCCATGTAAGCACAAAAGCTGTTTTTTCAAGAACACAAATGATGCACATTATACCCTATTGCTGGTATCACAGCTTGTTTTTTTTTTTCTTAATAAATATGCTTTCGGAGACAATTTTCTTATCTGTACACATAAAGCTTTGTTATCTTTACTAAATGCTGTAAAGCATTCCACTGAAAATACATAATATAATTTGAGAGTCCTTTACTGATGGATATAGGTTGCATTTAATCTCTTGCTATCGTAATGTTAATAATAATGCCTAATAGTATTGACTACATAATACATACAAACACTGTTTAAAGAGCTTCATGTAGATTATCACACTCAATCCTCACAACAGTATTATAAACTAGGGGTGTTATCCCCATTTTATAGCTAAGGAAATGAAGTCACAGGTTAAACGCGTGTACAAGTTAAAGTAGCCAGATAGATACTCGTAAAATAGCAGAAGCCAGATAGGAACCTCATCAGTCTGGCTTCAAAGACTACAGCATTCCCTTATTCTTACATCTTTTTATATGCACATAAGTGTATTTATAAGATCAATGATCAGATATAGAACGGCTGGGAGAATATATACATTCTTTCAATGCATGTGTGGTTGTCAATGGATGTCTCATTCTAGAATCAGCATAATGCTCAGCTCTTCTTTCTCTCATTTCCCAAACACTATGGGCATGCAGTTTTCCCTATCTCACCTGTAGTGTTTCCTGGGACTTCTCCTTCAACTCCGTGGCAAACTCCATCAGCTGATTCTGATTGTCTTCCCTCATGCTGGGGTTGAATATGCACCCTTGCTGGCTCTGAACATTCATCTCCTCTTCAACCATCAACCGGAACCTTATCCTATATTCAGACTCAATCATCTCTTTAAAATCCTGCTCTTCTCCCTTCATCAAACACAGATATGATAGACTTCAAGTTCAACCCCACAGATAAATATTTATGGTCACTTTCCATCTCCAATTCCAATATAAACACAAGGAAATATAAGGTACAGGGGAAGAAATAAGAGGAATAAATACAAAGGACAGAGAAAGTTTCAAGTCAAGATCAACTAACCCATCAACATAATCTTAGAGGACAAATGAAGATGGGGAAATGTTAATTGACTTAAAAACTGAGAAATCAGGCAGCCCAGGTGGCTCGGCGGTTTAGCGCCGCCTTCAGCCCAGGGCGTGATCCTGGAGACCCCGGATCGAGTCCCACGTTGCATGGAGCCTGCTTCTCCTTCTGCCTGTGTCTCTCATGAATAAATAAATAAAATCTTAAAAAAAAAAAACCTGAGAAATCTACAATCACAGTGACAAAGATGAGGAGACAAGGAAAATTAGAAGATGGGGCAAATGGCTTTTGCTGATACTTTGAATGGAGAGTGTGAGAAAACAGGCATGAAAGGGTGACTCCAAGGTTTTTAGACAAAGCAACTGGAAGAACGAAGTAGCCAAAACAGAGAAAATGAAATAAATAAGGGATGGGTCCCACAGGTGGAGAGTGTATTAGCAGCTCGTTTATGGATATGCAGATTCTGAGTTGTCATTTAGACAAGTGAAAGACAATGATAGAGAAATGCTGAGTAGGAAGATGGACTGCAAGCTTATCACTTCGTAATCTGAGCTAGAGATGTTTGTTGGGAGTAGCCAGCTTAATACTTCATCTCACGAGACTCCATGGAATTGAGATTTATCAAGAACTTGACCACTGCACACCACCTCTACCACTACCCCGCCTTCTTTTTCTTTTTTAATATTTTATTTATTTATTCATGAGATACAGAGAGACAAAGAGGCAGAGACACAGGCAGAGGGAGAAGCAGGCTCTATGCACGGAGCCTGACATGGAACTCAATCCTGGGTCTCCAGGATCAGGCCCTGGGCTGAAGGCAGAGCTAAACCTCTGAGCCACCCGGGCTGCCCACTACCCCCACCTTCACCGTGCCCCTGCCCCTGCCCCTGGTTACTGCAACAGTCCCCTGGCAGGTATTCTCACCTCTGTTCTCATTCTTCAATAGTCTAGTCCTAACTTCAGCTACCAGAGTGCTTCTGTGAAAATGGAAATTCGACCAAGCTATCCGTGTTCAGAACTTTCCCCAGGTTTCTTCTCTATTTCACTTAAGTCTACCCTGGGACGCCTGGATGGCTCAGTAGTTGGGCATCTGCCTTTGGCTCAGATAGTGATCTCAGGGTCCTGGGATCAAGCCCTACATGGGCTCCCCAAAGACAGCCTGCTTTTCCCTCTGCCTATGTCTCTATTTCTGTGTCATGAAAAAAAAGTGAAATAAATAAATAAATAAATAAATAAATAAATAAATAAATAAATAAATAAAGTCAGTCAGCTGCCCTGGGGCACCTGGGTGGCTGAGCCGGTTAAGCATCTGCCTTCAGCTCAGATCATGATCCCGGGGTCCTGGGCAAGGAGTCTGCTTCTACCTCTCCTCCCTCCTCCCAGCTCATGCTCTCTCACCTCAAATAAGTAAATAAAATCTAAAAACAAAAACAAAAAACCTATTCAAGTTGCCCTATATGAATTGGCCCCTTTATCTCCTGAGCTCATCTACCAGCTTCTATACCCTTTCCAGCCCCAACTGAGTACACACCAGATCCTTCCCAAAGCTGCGTAACTGAATTCCTGACCAGCTTGAGTTTTCTCAAATGCCACTTTCTGAACAAGGTCACTTCATTTCAAAGCACATCCCATCATTTTTTTTTTTGAAGAACATATAATATTTACCATATAACATTAATTTTCCTTGTTTTTTTTTAAATTTTTATTTATTTATGATAGGCACACAGTGAGAGAGAGAGAGGCTGAGACACAGGCAGAGGGAGAAGCAGGCTCCATGCACCAGGAGCCCGACATGGGATTCGATCCCAGGTCTCCAGGATCATGCCCTGGGCCAAAGGCAGGCGCTAAACCGCTGTGCCACCCAGGGATCCCAATTTTCCTTGTTTTATTCACCTTCAGTTGCACAAGGGCAGAATTTTTTTTTCCTCTCCTGTTGCTAAATCCCCTGCACCTAGTATAGTTCCTGGCAAACAGTGGGACCCCAAAATCTGTTGAATATATGGTGCTTCAGGCTGAAAAAATGAGGATTAGTTGAAAAATTCTTGGAAAGCCAGTCAATTCTCCTCCTCTACCATTCTCATGTGGCCATTTACTTTCTTTAAAAATGGAAAAGATGAAGACCCAGAAGCTGGGATACCGGCACAGAATAGAGCTAAACAGGAAGAAAAGGTGTAAAATCAGAAGTGAAATGTGGGCATAACAGATGACTAGCCCTATTTTGGATAGTAATTCTCAAACTGCCTTTTAAATGGTTTCAGGGTTTATGTGGCCACCAATGGTACTCAGAATGCTCATTCCCCCGTGGCATTGGTATAAATGGTGTTATCAATCTTTTTTACCTGTCAATCAAGGGTTGCAAATGACATCTCACACATTTAAGAATTAATCTGTATTTCTCTTACCATAAGCAAAGTTCAGGATCTTTTTATAGTTCAAAAGACAGTAGCATTTTCTCTTCTGTGAAATCTCCTTTCTCCGATCATTTTTCTATCGAGTGTCTAGTCTTTCCTTATTGACTTTCAACAACTCTTTATTCGTAAAGAAAGGAACACTGTTTGCACCTATGGATTTCAAGTATTTTTTTCCCTGCTTTGTTATTTATCTTCTGACTTTATGTTATTTGCTGCCCAACGTTATAGGTAATTCCCTGCTCAGACTAGAAATAAGCACTGACCTGAATCATCACCATTCTTTCCTGTTCGTCAGCCAATATGCTTTTCGCTACTTCAAGTTTCTTCTTCAATGTGTTCAATATCCCCTGGAATAATTTCTGCAGAGAAATAGATCACAGAATTCCAGGTAAAGTAATTGCTTTAGAACAGTTAGATTTTTTTTTTTTTTTCAGATTTTACTTATTTGAGAGAGAGTGCACTGACACACGAGACAGAGGAGAAGGAAGAGGCAGAGGGACAAGCAGATTCCTCACTGAGCAAGGAGGCCTACCTAGGTCTTGATCCCAGGAGCCTGAGAGCATGCCCAAGCTGAAATCAGATGCTTTACCGACTGAGCCGCCCAGGGGCAGCAAGAACTCTTATATAAAAAATCTTAAAAAAAAAAAAATTCTATTTACTCATGATAGACACAGAGAGAGAGTGGCAGACACAGGCAGAGGGAGAAGCAGGCTCCCCGCAGGGAGCCGGATGTGGGATCCATGGCAGGTCTCCAGGATCTCCTGGGCAAAAGGCAGGCACTGAACCGCTGAGCCACCCAGGCACCCCCAAACTTTAGATTTTTAATCTTAGAAGCTGAAAGGCCAATAGCCCGAGGTCGGCTTTGCTCTGTAGTTTGTCTAAATATGGTATTCATTTAACATTCTCTGATAGGACACTGCTGGGAGGAATGGGAATGGCAAAGGCAAGCTCTGTCCTCCAGATCAGCTAATAAGAGGAGGCAGCCAGGGTCCGAGCGCTCCGGGCCCCACAGGACACTCACCCTGTGACCGCCGGGCGCTCGGGGGCCCGCAAGACGCTCACCCTGTGACGGCAGGGAGCTCCGGAGCCCGCAGGAGGCTGCCCTATGACGGCTGGGGGCTCTGGAGTCCACAGGTGGCTCACCCTGCGACGGGCGGGCGCTCTGGGGCCCGCAGGAGGCTCACCCTGTGACGGCCAGGCGCTCTGAGGTCCGCAAGATGCCCACACTGTGACGGCCAGGCACTCTTGAGCCTGCAGGAGGTTCACCCTGTGACGGCCTGGAGCTCTGGGATTCAGAAGAAGCTCACCTTGCGACAGCTGGGCGCTCTAGGGCCCGCAAGAGGCTCATCCTACGGCGACGAGTCTCTCGGGCCGCAGGAGGCTGACCATGTGACGACCGGGCGCTCCAGGGCCCACAGGAGGCTCCCCCTGTGACATCCAGGCGCTCCCGGGCCTGCAGGAGGCTCACCCTGTGACGGCCATGCACTCTGGCTGCAGAAGGCTCAACCTGGGGCCTGCAGGAGGCTCACCCTGTGACGGCCATGCGCTCCGGCCGCAGGAGGCTCACCCTGTGAAAGCCGGTCGCTCCCAGGCTTGCAGGAGGCTCACCCTGTGACATCCGGGCGCTCCAGGGCCCACAGGAGGCTCCCCCTGTGACATCCGGGCACTCCCGGGCCTGCAGGAGGCTCACCGTGTGACGGCCATGCACTCTGGCTGCAGGAGGCTCAACCTGGGGCCCGCAGGAGCCTCACCGTGTGACGGTCATGCGCTCCGGCCGCAGGAGGCTCATCCTGTGACATCCGGGCGCTCCCGGGCCTGCAGGAGGCTCACCCTGTGACATCCAGGCGCTTCCGGGCCTGCAGGAGGCTCACCCTGTCGGGGCCGGGCGCTCCGGGGCCTGCAGGAGGCTCACCCTGTGACATCCGGGCATCTCTGTGGCCTGCAGGAGGCCTCACCCGAGTCCGGGGCCGGGCGCTCGGGGCCTGCAGGGAGGCTCACCCTGTGACATCCGGGCGCTCCGGGGCCTGCAGGAGGCTCACCCTGTGACATCCGGGCACTCCGGGGCCGCAGGAGGCTCACCCTGTGACATCCGGGCACTCCGGGGCCGCAGGAGGCTCACCCTGTGACATAATCCGGGCACTCTGGGGGCCTTGCAGGAGGCTCACCCTGTCCGGGGCCCGGGCGCGTCGGGGCCTGCAGGAGGCCTCACCCTGTGACATCCGGGCACTCCGGGGCCCGCAGGAGGCTCATCACCCGGTGACAGTCCAGGGGGGCACTCTGGGGGCCTCATGATTACTCACACCCTGTTCGGTGCCTGGGTCTCAGGTCGTATGCCTGCAGGAGCTCACCGCGTGACATCACGTGCACTCGTGGGCCGACAGGAGGCTCCACCCTGTGACATCCGGCACTCTGGGGCCTGCAGGAGGTCACCCGTCGGGGCCGTGCGCTCGGGCCCTGCATGAGGCTCAAACCCTGTGACATCCGGGCACTCCGGGGCCGCAGGAGGCTCACCCTGTGACATCCGGGCACTCCGGGGCCGCAGGAGGCTCACCCTGTCGGGGCCGGGCGCTCGGGGCCGGGCGCTCGGGGCCTGCAGGAGGCTCACCCTGTGACATCCGGGCACTCTGGGGCCTGCAGGAGGCTCACCCTGTCGGGGCTGGGCGCTCGGGGCCTGCAGGAGGCTCACCCTGTGACATCCGGGCGCTCGGGGCCTGCAGGAGGCTCACCCTGTGACATCCGGGCACTCCGGGGCCTGCAGGAGGCTCACCCTGTCGGGGCCGGGCGCTCGGGGCCGCAGGAGGCTCCCCGCGGGCCCGCCGGAAGCTCACCCTGTAACGGTCTGCAGCCTCCCGCACTCCGTTCACCACGTGATTCTCGTGCTCCTCGGGGCGGAAGCACCGGCCGCAGAGCAGGGCTTGGTCATCCTCACAGAACAGCCGCAGCGGCTCCCGGTGCTCCTCACAGCAGGCATCCTCTGGGATGTTCTGCCCTCGCTGGGCGCTGAGCCTTCGGGACATGGCCCGGGCCTCCAGGCCGCGAACGCCCACGTGCACTGGGACCGGAAACGAGGGCCGCGGACTTGGGGGCAGTCGCACAGGCCTGCCTCACTGCGCGTCCACAGCAGCCAAGCACCAGAGCAGGTGGGCGCTTTCCGCCCCCCCACCCCCGACCCCCGACCCCTGACCCCTGACCCCTGACGCCCACCCCGACTGGCAGGTCCGCAGCCACCAGGTGCTCAGCCGCAGACTGGAGGGGCTCTCAAGTTTCCTGAGAATTTAGAGCCAATGGCGGAGAATATGGTCACGAGTGAGCACACAGCACACCATTTTCCTATAAGGCGTTGAAAAAAGGAAAAAGACAGGAAAAGAAAAAAAGAAAGAAGGAAAGGTACTCCCTTAAAGGATAAGCTTGGGAGGCACATCCGGGACCTCAAGGGAGGCAAAGCCAGGCCTTAAGCATTTAAGGACGCACGCCCTCTCTGGGGGCTTGCACCGACCATTATATGCCGGCCGCTCTCCAGTGCCTCCTTAAGGGGGAGCGGCACCCGGGGGCCAAGTCTAAGGAGGCGTCCATTTTCCAGCTCCTGTTAGGGTGCAGCCCCTCAGGTGGGGGCGACTCGGGAGTGTGGTGCGCACAGCCCAGGGCACGTGTTGACTGAGAGTAGGCCCGTGAATAAAGATGATCGGAAAAAAAAAAAAAAAAAAAAGATAATCGGTTAAAAATATATAAAGGCAACCCCCCCAAATAAAAACTTTCCAAAGGGCAGCCCAGGTGGCTCAGAGGTCTAGAGCCTGCCTTCGGCCCAGGGCGTGATCCTGGAGTCCCGGGAGCGAGTCCCACGTCGGGCTCCCTGCATGGGGCCTGCTTCTCCCTCTGCCTGTGTCTCTTGCCTCTCTCTCTCTCTCTCTCATGAATAAATAAATAAAATATATTAAAAAAAAAAAAAACACTTCCAAAAATACTAACGGGAAACTGCCTTCTCTTTTTCTTCTTCCTTTTTTTTTTTTTTTCCAAATTAGAGAAACAGAACAAGGCATCCTTAATCTCCTGCATCCCCATTTCCCGACAATCCCGATAACCCTTGAGCAAAAAAAAATAAAAAAATAAAAAAATAAAATCTCTCTTCTCCAGAAACACTGTAATTATCTTAAAAGGGGAATTGGGGAAACTGTTCCCCCAGTGAATTGGCCTTGCCCTCGTTCTTTCTAATCCCATCTCCAGCTGTTGCCGCAGCGGCCATTCACACCACAGCACGGAGTACTAATAGCATCTATGTATCTCCTCATTCCTATTTCCGTTTGTTCCCGGTTCCATCTCATTGACCAGCTCCTCAGACAGTGTCTCCGGAAGCACATGACCCTGGCAGGCCTCAGGACCCCCAGACTTGCCTTTGTGGATTCACTAGCTTCTCGCCCCCCTCATGCTCTCACTACCCCTGAAACCCGGCCTCCGACTACACCTGCTGCCCCTTTCACACCTTATTTTTAGGAATATGCAACATTTTATGATTCTGAAGCTAATTAATTGTATATATAGGATGACTTTATTTGTTAGGATACTAAAGCAGCAGTTTTCAAAATGCAGTTCCCAAGACCTGATTCACTTTTTTTTTTTTTTACTGACATTTACACTGATAGATAAAACCGTTGGCATCTTACCATTAGTCAAGGAAGTAATACCAACTGTTGTCATGTATTGTATTTTTCAATTTCTACACACTTGCAAATTTTTTTTCTACTTAGGGGTATTCTTAATTTCTTGATGAAGCAAGACAATTCAACTTTGGAGTACAGGATTTAGTTACCGTTCTGGGTGACAAAATGGAAAATTATGCATAAAGCACTTAGGATGCATACGGGATTACAGTGGTTATCCAGAGAAAACACACTTTCTATTAACTGAATTATACACCATACTAGCCATGTTTTTTCATAGCACATTTTTTGTTGAAAGAACAAATGAGACAAATGTGGTTATTCAGGATTGTAGCAATTTGGAAGATAACACTAACAGAGTGACCTCGTCATTTCAAGGAAACCAACTGAGCATCTTGTCAATGATAAAATTCTGGCTTTGGAAAACTTGTATCCACTATTGTAAGCTTGACAGCTCCCCAAGACTTTGATAGCTTCTTTTCTGATAAAATCGGTGGTGATATTAACAAATGTGGCTTGGATATTGAATATTGAAATATGTCAACATTTGGAAAGTCTGAAAACTCAGTGAACCAATATTTTCTGAAAGACCAACACATGATGTTATAAGATTATGCAAGGGTAAAATGTGGATGCAGAGTATAAGATACACCAATGGATTTTAATATAAGGAAACATTCATTGATGACTTCAGGAAGAAAAGTCACAATTATTGGAGAAAGGCTATTAGAATATGTTCTCCTTTTTTAACAATGTACTTGTGTGAGGACAGATGCTCTTCATATATTTTAAGTAAAATAGCATTGCAATAGATTAAATGCTGGAGCAGATAGTAATAGCTATCTGATGAACCAAAAATTAGAGATTTCCAAAATTGTAAAACCAGGCCATTCTTTTTAGTAACTGCTCAGAGGGGATTCCTCATTAAAAAAATGTTATGTTTACTTTTAATAAATTAACACATGTTTTTAAAAACTCAGTTTTAATTTCTAAATACAGTGACTACAGATTGGTGCAACACACAAATGTTTTTTGGGGTCTTCATCAATAATTTGAGTGCAAAGCACAAAAGACCAAAGTTCAGGAACTCTTGTATTAAAGGGTATATTCCTTAGAAATGGGATTCCTGATGAAAATATACCTAATCTATAATTTTGGCACATTTTGCTGGAGTCCCAACCACAAGGTTGCACAATTTTGCATTCCAAGCAACATATGAGAAAGATGTCAAACTTTTTGCCCACTTGGTAGGTGAGAAATGGTATTTTTACATACGTTCAGTTCACTTTTTTTTTTTTTTTTTTTTTTAAGATTTATTTACTTATTTTAGAGAAAGAGTGTGTGAGTCTGAGCAGCAGCAGGAGGGGCAGACTGAGAGAGAAAGAATCTCAAGCCAAATCTGCGCTTTCCACCATGGACCTCGATATCTTGACCCCAGAGATCATGACCAAAATCAAGTGTTGGCTGCTTAACTGACTGTGTCACCCAGGAGCCCCTACATTTTATTTTCATATGCTAAAGAACCATTTTTATTTCTTTTTCTGTGAACCATGTTTCAGCCTTTTACTCATTTTCTTTCACTAGGTTTTTCCCTTTAAGAGATATTTATACATTGAAAATATCACTCCCTTGTTAATACACAAATAGCAAATATTTTCTCTCTACTTGCCATCCACTTTGAATTTGCTCCAATTTCCTTTTTTTGCCAGTTGAGTCTTCAACCTTCTTTGTAGTTTCCCGTGTTTTGCCTGAACATGTCCTAGACAACTCAACTGAAAAGACTGATCGGTTGTAAAATGAACACGTTTACAATTCAGCAGCTGCTCCTGGCTTTATCTTACTTGACTTTCTCAGCAGCAGTTAATAAAGTTGACCATGACCCTCTCCTTGGAACATTTCCTTCTCTTTGCTATCAAGATTAGAGATCTGATACCCCTCCCACTTTACTGGTCTGCTTCTCAGCATCCCTTTTTGACCTCACATCCTTTTGTACCTCTATGTTTTGGGGTGCTTCAAGGGTCAATTCTGATCCCTTATTCTATTTCCAGTTGTCTCTGCAGATGATCACCTATCCAAAAATCACTTCCTCCAATTTAATCTTCTACCTAAATACAAGACTTCCAACTCATTTGCAATTAAATGTCAAATAAGTGCCCCATATTCCCATATCCAAAACAGTATTCAGAGTTTCAAACAATACCTTCCTTTCCCCAGCTCACTTTAAAATGTGTTCCTTTAGAACAGCTCAACTAGTCTATGTTCAGCCCTCCCCCACTCGCACTTCCATCTCCTTGGTTCAACCAGAGTACTATTTTAAACCTAAATTAAGGTTTCTAACAACTTTTTTATCCATTACATTTAGGATAAAATCCAAGTGGCTGACCAATTCCTCTGTGATCTCCCTACTTACATATAATGTCACCTCCAGCTTCCCCTGGCCATTGTCCATTCCAGGTATGATAATAAATTCATCTGTGCTCTTTAAACTTGGCAATGCTTTTCTCATATTTTTATAATTCTAGTTCCTTTTTTCTTCTCTTCAGTTCTCAGCTCAAATGCCACTTTAGAGAGGCCCTTTTAGAAGTACCCAAATGGAAATACCCTCCCACCATTCATATCCTCTCTCGTTTTCTTCCATATCTAATTTTATGTATGAACAAATGTATTTGTTGCTCACTCTCCATCCACAAGAAATTACAGAGTTCCTTAGATGTATCTGCACCTGACATTCTAGATGCTCAACAAATATTTTTTAAGAAATGTTTTAAATCAAATCATCACATAGTTAAAGGGAAATCAGAGAACAGAGAGAATAGAGATTATTTTTTACAGAAAACAAGAGAAAGAAAAGCTGGAGAACAATTTGTCTTTCTCGAATGTTGACTATGTGCTAAACGGTTACCAACACTTATCTCATTTTTCTTCATTTCATTTTTTTTTCTCTGATCTGGCTTTCTCATTTATTCTTTTATTCGGTTACATTGCATATACACATTAAAGTTTCCATAAACGTTAAGATCAAGTCTAAACATTTAAAGAAAACCATGAGCAAGAAAATGGTCTTCAGAGAAAAGCTCACCTTTTTTTGTAATCTTGATTATTTCCCTTCAGGGAAAAAGCCAGAATAGTGGTGACCCAAGGGCTTTCATCTGTTCAGATGCTCTCTGGTCCTCCTCAATCACCATCAGGTAGGAAATCTGTGAAGTTTCAAATTCTATCCACATAATAAATCTGGGATAGCAGTTATCAAATTTCAGTGAGCATTAGAATCATTTGAGTTTATTGAATTAGATTTCTGGGCTCCACCCCTAGTCTGACTTGATAGATCTGGGTGGAGTCTTAATTTACATTTTAATGAGCTTCTAGAAAATGCTGAATAGCCAGTGACCTTGGCTGGGAGGTTTAACCTCTTTGGGTGGGTCAATATTTTGTTCTATCTCTAAGGTCTTAAACGGTACCTGCTATATAATAGCCCCCACCCCTTTTAAATTAACTATATATGTAATTTCACAGGAAGAAATCCTTCTACAAGGCATTACCCTAGAATCTCATTGTGTTTTCCCTTTAGCCATACCATTTTATCTTAAATCATTAAGTATTTTCGTTAGAGAATAATACCTAAATTCATTGTTAGTTTTCAATATTTACTGAAGGAAGTGATCATGACATTAACTGTGGATAGAAAAGTCAAGAACAGAAATAACAGCTTGAGGAATGTGTCACAGACGGGAGGTCAGGGGACAATCCAATGGTTCATAGTTGGCCTCATGGGAGAGGAAATCTGAACAACTTCCTAAATTTTACAGTTCTGCCTCTGGAAGATTTTCACCACACCAGTCAACTTCCTGCTAATCAAACTACGGTGATTTTTTTTTCTTTTTTTTAATCTGCTGACAAGACAATGAGAAATTCCACCATTTGCTATCTGATTTTCCAAAACCTTGCTCTACCCTATAGAATTTTAAATACATCTTTTCCCTTTATCTCAACACTCCTACACACTCCCTCTCCTAAATCCAGATTCCCTAGGCTCTTTCAGATACACCACACTCATTTTTCTGTGCCCCTCTCCTTCTCAGCCAGAACAACCTCCTTTTTACTCTTTTTTCTCCCCAGTCTTTTCCAAGCTTTGAAGCAGCCAACTACTGTGAAGATTTTACCAATTACTCTGTCATTTATTCTCATGATCCCAAGCTTCATAATTCATAAGATTTCATTTTGACAGGAACCCTTCATAGTCTTCACATCAGAAGGCAAAACATCAAGCAAAATTCTCACATCTTATAGTCTCTTAAAGCCTATTTTAGATTTTTAAGCAATGAGTAATTAATTCTAGAAGAATATTTCAACTTAATTCTAGTAATTGTGTTATATAGTGGACTAAGCAATTTTTATACATTTATATATCACACAGTCCTGTGAGACAGGTGGTATCAGAACACATTTTACAGCTGATAAAGCTGATGATTCAGAGGTTAAGTAATTGACCCAAAGTACTCCTAACAGAAAATTACAGATCTAGGGTTTGAGTCACAGACTGTCTGATGCCAAATTTCATGATACTTCATTACCTTTATTAAGCGTTAATCAAGTACTTTGCCAGTTTAAAAGAGAAAATGCCTCAAGTTTGCATTACAGTTTATCACAAGATTCTTCTGGAGGCCTAGGGTAACAACATTATAGAGAGCACAGATCATTTCACGTGTTAACTTTTTACACAGGCATGCTCTTGATTAAAAAAAAAAAAAAAAAAAAAAATTGAGAGGGCACCTGGGTGGCTCAGTGGTTGAGTATCTGCCTTTGGCTGAGATCATGATCCCAGGGTCCTGGGATGGAGTTCTGCATCAGGCTCCCTGTAGGGAGCCTGCCTCTCTCTGTGTGTCTTTCATGAATAAATAAATAAAAATCTTTAAAAAATTATTTTTTTCTCCATTGTCAGAGAATAAAATGATTGAGTCATGGTCCTTGCAACTTATTTCAGTCCTTTCACATTTGTTAGCCACTGGTTCCCTCAGCACGGGCCCCAAGTATCATATGCTTAGCTTCTGGGGAGGACAAATATGACTGGTGCCAAACAAGTTATTATTAGTTACTTCTGGGCTCATTCTGCTGCAGTAGACCCACCTCATCCCATTTCAGAAAGGAATGGAGATATGCTTCATGATCAGCCATTTCATTGTTATTCTTCAGATAGGGCTAGCTGCTCTCTGCCTTCTTTTCCAAGGCGGTTCTGTCAGAAGCAAGGGCTTAGCTTTCATTGACCTGCTTCCAAAAGGTCCAGAAGTCTCCATTCAACTATTTTCTTAAAATATTACTTAAGAAGACACATTCATGGCAAACTTCTTTTTTAAAAAATTACTTATTTTTTTTAAAGACATAATTTTATTCATGAGAGACACAGAGTGAGAGAGAGAGAGAGAGAGGCAGAGACATAGGCAGAGGGAGAGTCAGGCTCCATTCCATACAGGGGACTCCATCCCAGGTCTCCAGGATCACACACTAAACCACTGAGCTACCCGGGCTGCCCCATGGCAAACTGCTTTGATAGTACAGTTGCCTTTCTGTTGTGGATCAGTGCTTATCTAAACCCAACCTATCAGTTTTTTACTCCTGGAAAGGAAGATAGTCCTCCTAGGTAAGATGAAGAGGTCACCTTTACCTCTTCTAGTTCAACACAGGGACCAGCCCTCTCTGCTCTAACCACAGAATATCTTCAACAAAACAAATGGGCCTGGCCATAGCTGGGGTCAGTTAGGACCCTGAGCAAATGAAGGTCGGATTTTTGCCAAAAGCCACACATTGAGAAGAGTGTCATGTCTAACTGATGAAGTCAGACTAAAGTAGATTTCGGTTCTGGCTGTGCCACTTCATTGCCATGACCTTCATCATGCCACTGAATACTGAATATCACTTGCAAAATGAGAATCATTATGACTGTCTTTTGTTTACATGTGTGCATTATATGAGAAGTTGTATGAAACACAAGAGCAAGGTGGTAACAAGAAATTTCTCTCTGCAGGAATATCCTTTCTTTCCTCAAGTCAAGAACATTGCCTTCTTATAAAAGGAATGTGCAACTGAGGTGGTAGAGGAGGTCCAGAGGAGTTATAGGGAAATGAGAAATAGAGCATTTTTATGCCCCTTAAATTTCTTTTAGTACACAATAGGGTAACTAATTTATATTGAGGCACTTAGTGTTTTTATTAATGAGATGCTTATCTTAGAACTTCAAGATAGAAAAGCTCAAGATAGAGAACCACTGGTCTCTATCTTGTCCCTACTCAGGAAGGAAATATTTTTTTTTCAATAATATCCCCATATCAAGATATTAAGATGTACATGCATATTATCACTACTAGATATGCATCTTTAAGCCTTCAAATAAAACAAGGACTCAAAAAGTCTGTTCCATGCCTTAAAGTCATCTGATAACTAGGGCATCTTTCAGGACCTGGAAGTATACTTGTTAAAAGACTGACATCAAATGCTATAAAGGATTGTCCAAACTATTGGCTTTAAGTAAAAGGCAACCTTATAAATAGACTTGACCAGAGCCTGGTGAACATAATAGCAGGAGCTCTAGCAGCTATCTTGGGTCAAATATCCTATAAGGGAAAAGCTATACATGTCAGAGAAACAATAAATAGGAGTCTAGGTCTCTGAATCCATAGTGCCTTCCACATAGTAGATGAGTAAAAAGAACTTCTACCTTACTTAACCTGCCATTAGTTTTTTCCTGTTACTCCTAGTGTTACAGGATTTCTTCTTTAGTGCCCTTGGTTCTTGGTCATGCCATTTTGAAGAATGAAGAGGTAAACCAGAAGAAGAGTGATGGGAAACACAGCAAAGTTTATTGAACAATGCTCCCAAGAGGGAGGGGATCTGAGAAGGTTGCCATGGGGTTTCAAAGTCTAGGATTCTTTTTTTTTTTTTTTTAAGATTTTTATTTCTTTATTTGAGAGAGGAGAGAACATACAAGTGGGAAGAAGGGGGAGAGTGAGAGGGAGAAACAAACCCTCCACTGAGCAGGGCACCCAATTTGAGGCTCAATCCCAGGACCCTGGGATCATGATCTGAGCTGAAGGCAGATGCTTAACCAACTTAGACACCCAGATGCCCTGTAAATCTAGGGGCTTTTATGAGCTTGTTGGCCACTGTTTTATTCTGATTAACCTTCCATGAGCCTGTCATTCAATCAACTTTTTGCTATCTATCACAAGGGAAACGGTAGAGGGCTCCTTCCAGGACGGTGTAAAATCTCTTAAGAGTGGTTTACTCTTGAGGGGTGGGTGCTCGTCCCTGCCTGCCTTTCTTCCAATTATCCTTCATCAAGAGCTGAGGGTTCCTTTAATACATCGATTGTGCCAAAGTTAAGATCTGGAAGACCCAGCACAAATGGCTTGATATGGGACTTAGGGTGATCATTCTGGTTATCTTTATTTTTGTATACTTTTAGGGGAAGTGCTGGGGTATAGGAGATGAAGCTAGGGAAGAAAGGTGGAAGCTAGGGGGGAAAGACCTCTATGTAAGAACTACAAGAAAATATGTGTGAAACTTGCCATTTATGCCCATCATTTCAGAGACTCAGACAAAGAATTTTCTCCAGTGTGAAAGACCAGATCTTACAGTCAGCTCCAGGGGCATGAGACAGGACTTCAGTATTTGCCCTTGCCAGAGAGGGATGCTAGGAGGAGCTTAGGCAAGGAAAAGTGGTGAAAAACTCAGATCATCTGTGCTTTTTAAACCACTTGGCTTTAAGAAAGGACTAGAATATATTGGTAAGCTGCAAACCCAAACAATTCTCTGAAAACTGGCAGTTCTAGAAAGAGAGAGTAGGAAAAGAAAACACTATTTATATCTAGGTCCTATATGTCATGAACAGTTCCATTTGATCTTAGTCCTATGTGAATAAGCTTCGATCTTTCTTAATTGCTCCAATCTTGGAGAAGCAGTAAAATGACAGAACTACCTATGTTCTTGTTGAGATAGCCCAATTGCACCACTGCTGAACCTCTCCTGAAAATTTTCATCCATCCTAACTGTCTTTGTGGTAAAGTCAAGATTCAAAACCAACTTGGGAAAGTTAGTAATCTTAAAAGGGTTGTCTGTGAACAAAGATAGAGTTACTGTGTTTAGACAATGCAAATAAAATATTTTTTCCTTATTCCCTTCCCTCACTGGGCTCCTCAATAAATCCTGCCTGAAACAATACAAAATGGACACTGTGGTAGAAAGAACTCTGAGTTGGCCCCTAAGATTCTCACCCATTCCCCCCTCACCTCCCAGGTTTTCAAACACTCCTCTGGATTTTTGCACATGTAATTGGGGCCCCAAATCAGCAGACCCTGAGAAGGAGCCTACCCTAAATGGGTCTGAATTAATCACGTAAGCCAGTAAATAGGGGCGGGCTCTTGATGGGGAGAAAGATTCTACATGAGGGATGTGTGGCTTAGGAGACAGATGAGGCACATGTGTCACTGATCTAAGAATGGCCTCTAGGAACTGAGAGCCACTCTCACCTGATAAGAAAATGGGGTCCTCAGTCTTACAACAGCAAGGAATGGAATTCTGCCCACAATCTAAATGTGCTTGGAACAAGATCTTGAACTTCAGGTGAGAGCACGTCCCTGCTAACGCCTTAATTTCAACCTAGTGAGATCCTGAAGAGAGGACCCAGCCATGGCTTGCTGGATTTCTGACATACAGAATTGTGAGCTCATAAATGGGTGTTTTCAAGCTGCTAAATTTGTGGTAATTCGTTACACAGCAAGATAAAACTAATAGAGACACTGTGTACTGCCACTTGGTGCCTGAGAAATAGGGTTAGAAATGGATTTTTCAAGAGACTTCTACAGCTTATGTTGGATATGAGGAACACATTAAGAATTCTGTTTTAACAAGGTTTTATTAGATCACAATGATAGCCTCAAAAACAAACCTAAAATAGCTTTGACAGATTTTAACCTGGAAAAAGAATTCTTAGTTAGGATTTTTTCTTAGTTGGGATTTTTTTTTTTTTTTCCATGATCAGTAAAATTTATACTTCCCCTAGAGGGGAGTAACCTCCCCTGAACCAAAAGGTCAGAGGACTTAATTTCTTATTTTCTAAGGATTCACCCTACTTTATCTGTTCACCTAAAAGTTCCTTGAATTTCTTAACATGTTCAGTAAAATGAGTGAATTGCTATTGGTTTCAGCAGCTTTATCCTCTAACCAGTTTCTGCAGAAATATCTCTTATTGACAAGTCTCCTACAGATATTAAGATTCTCATAACTTTTTTTTTTCCTTTGGTAACAGCTTTTACTTCTCACCCATTTATAAAAAGATTTCTTATTTGATTATTAGTCAATTGTAAAATCTATGCTGGTTGAAGTTAGCAGCAGGTCTCAATCTTACAACTAGTAACAAGTACATAATTCTTAGCAATGGTTGTCCAGTTTAAGAAGTGACAATTCTTCAAAGGGAGTCTTACAAAGAATTGTAACCTACAGATGAAAGCTGCACTTCTCATCCAGCCATTTTTTTGATCGAATTATTTAATTATCTGCTCCATATACATGAAATTGTTACAATACAATGGTGTAAGAAAGCATTTTCTTACTGTCACGGGTTAGTTTGTCTAGTGTATGCATTGCTCTCAGTTTATTGAATGATAACCACAATTAAAAAAATAATGACTCTGAATACCTTCACCTGGCAAAGTTGGGACACACAGCTTATGAAGCACCCATATCAAAAGCCTTTCTGTCAGCGTGTCTGGACAAAAGTTTGAAAAAACATGGACATAAGGAAATTACAGTCTAATGCAAGAGATAGACAATTAAAGAAAATAATAAACTGCAACACGAAGGCTCCAAAGGAGAGCTACAAGGACCGGGAGGCTTCTATAGGAAAGGAGGAATTTCGTTACCCAAGGAGGTCTAGAAATGCTCCCCCCAAGGAAGCTGAAGTTAAGAAGGTAGGAAATAGAGGAGGTGCAGGGAAAGTGAAGATGCCCTGTAGCCTGCTGAGGTAGCTTTCATTGATCTCTTGGATTCATTTTTAAGGTACTTGTTGGGCAAACAGCTAAGCAGAAGCTTGATTTCTTCTTTAAAGTGGTAGTTGGAAGGGAAAGCTATTATCAAGTACAGAACAAACACATTCTTTGTTTTTTTCCCCCCTATCGTCTAGTTTGCTTGGTCTCAATCTTCCCAAACCATTTATTAGACTTTCACATGGTGTTGCCTATGGGCTTTCCAATAGAACACAAGCTGGGGGTAGAGTATGCCTCAAAGGCACTTAGACTATTTTGTTTTAAAAATACCAAACTTCCAAACTCAGGAAGTTCTGCTTTTTAGTATCTGCTTTTTAGTTTAGTCTTGTTATAGGATTCTAGCAAACTTTACCACACAAAAGGCTTGATGTTTGGTCCCATTTGTCGGGCTAAACCATTTCATGTAGTCAGGCTATCACTATCAATTTAATCTAGTCAGTATCTTTGACTACTTCAATGGTTTGATTTAAAACCTCCTTAGGCATGAGAATTTAGAATTTCTTGTGGTAAATTAGCTTATAGAAATAGTGAATTTGGGGCACTGAGTGTCTCTGTTGGTTAAGCATGGGAATGATCTCCACATTGGGCTCCCTCTTCCATGAGAGCCTGCTTTTCCCTCTCCCTGGTGCTCCTCCTGGTTGTGCTTTCTCTCTCTCTCTCTCTTTTTCTCTCTCTCTCCCTCTGTCAAAGAAATACATAAAATCTTTTTTAAAAAGTTATTAATGGGGCAGCTTGGGTGGCTCAACGGTTTAGCGCCGCCTTTGGCCTAGGCTGTGATCCTGGA
This sequence comes from Canis lupus familiaris, assembly GCF_011100685.1. NCBI lineage: Eukaryota > Metazoa > Chordata > Mammalia > Carnivora > Canidae > Canis > Canis lupus. The sequence continues at coordinate 43,861,874 of NC_049237.1, read as the reverse complement.
GACCGGTGATCAAGTCCCACATTGGGCTCTCTGTGTCTCTGCCTCTCTCTCGCTTGCTCTGTGTCTATCATGAATAAATTTTTTTTTTAAAAGTTATTTAAAACAGTGAACCTGAAGTTTGTAAACACTACAATTCTTTGTATATATTTAGATCTCTACTTAGAATAAAAATATTGACTCAGTTGTAGGTTGTTCCTGGAATGACGTGGCTACTATTACAAGCCACATTCTCTTGCATATTATGAAGAACATGGAGTAGATTTCCCATGTTCAATACAAAAATGTGAAGAGTCTGGTTATAGTTTTCTTTGGTTAAAAAGGTGCTAACCCACTAGAGAATACTTAGCTTCCTGATTAAGTGAAGTTACACTGGGCTAGAGCTTCAGTTCCGTGTGAGTACAGAGGCTAGATACCCAGAGAGTTCCACCATTGCCACCTAGGAACCAGAGATGACACGATAACTGATAAATCTCATCCTAAGTGTGTTTTTTATTTATATTTAGCAGTTCCTTTGCAGCCTGCTTCAAGTGGCAAAACGGTCAGATATGTATGCCAGGATACCTGCGGGGATCTTGTTAGAGGCCCTGGCTGCACTTTCATGTTTACTATGTTACTGACCCCTTAGCTTTCTACTGCTGAAGCCTAAGACATACCTCCCTGCTCTTAACATACACCTATAACTGGATAGATTTTTACACGACTTTTTCCCTTGACTCTTTAAGTGTCCTTTTCATTTAAATCTAGCTTGATCTTAAAAAATAAATAAATAAATAAATAAATAAATAAATAAATCTAGCTTGATCTTGATGAAATGCTGTATTTGCTATATACAAGCATTTGTTATGTGACATATTTTCCTAAAAAATATATATATATAACCCCTCACTCTGCCAAATCATACACTAATAGTGCTTTTATAAGTATTGGAGCAGGATACTCAATCCCTATGCAACTTGAACCAGATGCTCTTAAAAATATTAACAGTCCTTAAAAGAAAAAAGTCATGGAGTAGATTAAAATACATGATGAACAATAACAACAACAACAAAAAAATCTCAACAACTTTTTCGAAGAATAAAATTATTTGCCAGGCTTTGGGAAGGGCTGAGGCAAAGGAGGTGGTGAAGCAAAGACAAAACGCACACAGGGACCAACAAATAAGCATCTCTAAGATAGTATCTGGTTAAACTGAGCCAGGAAGAGTATAAGGTGAAAGGACATCATGGCAGTGGACAGGTCATCACATTGGTGGCTTGCTGCACTTTTCTGTGTCAGTATCCTTAGCCTTCAGATGATTTTACTTGGAGCAAATTTTCAACATGCTAGCAAAGAATCCTGTTTGAACCAATGTGATTCTTGCTACAACTCTCTCATTTTGCATTGTAGAGCATGTAATTTCTAGCCTGACAGTCAATTTCCAGACCTACTGTCATTCCAAGGATGTCTGCAAGCTAGTTTAACTTTGAATTTCACCCATCTTCTATGATCATCTCATTGAGACAGAACTTTTCCAGCCTTTACTACAGTTCAGGTCCTCGCATTTGAGCAAACTGGTGTTTGAATGCTCTGGTGAAAGTGGAACTACAGACTTGGATTCACTAAAGACTTCTTGATTGTGTGTCCATTCTGATTTAGCAGAGTCTATGCATACTTACCTGCTCATTCCTCTCTTCCAAGGGACCTGCTTTCTTATCAGACTCAAGTGCCTTGATAAAAGACTCAGGATTTCTTGGACCTCATTCTGAAAAAAAAAAAATAATAATAATAATTATTCACTCCTCTTGGAGGTTGCTAGACTTGAACTATATAAAAATATATGTTATAGCAAACGTAGGCAGGAATTACAGGGTGACAATTGACTCCTAGTCAGAAAGCATCCTTTGGTGCCCCCAAACCTCCATGATTGAAAGGTCAGGGATAGAAAAAGATTTTAAAAGTGTATCACACCAAAGACCCAAAGTATTAAGATTGATAAAGAACCTCTGGAATTTTGAAAGACAAGGCAATCTTACCTTGAAGATTCCTGTGGCATTCTCAATGGTAAACATCGTGAAACTCACATTTCCAAGAAAGAAAACAAATCTCACAAAGGAACATCAGATCTGCCACACAGAACCTCTTCAGATTTTTTTTGGTTAGAATCACATATTGGTCTTTAAATTCATGAGGACTTTGTTATCTCAGCCATCATCCCTAGCTGCAGGTTACACCTCTAATCTCTCACTTTTAAATCTCCTTGACCTTAAGGTAGATGCTACGGGGGCTTTTCCTTCCAGTTTCTTAAGAGACATTCATAGCAAGACTTACATCCACTTGCAATTGCAAGTGGTTCAAATAGTGTAAACAGAACAAGTCAGCTCTTCCAGGAGATCTGGTCGGTTGGAGGCAGCCATTGTCCTTTTCAGTGAGGCAGAGAAAGATCAAGAAGGGAAAAAATCACTCATTCCAACCTATTATTTTACAGGATCGGGGATTTGTCTTCAGCATCAACTCATGATCACATTATTTCATCTTCTCAGTCACTCACGGCTGTGTTTTTAATTGCCATTCTTTTCTGTTGAAAAGTTGTCTGGGATTTCAAATGTCCTGCTCTAGACTTCTCTTGGAAGCTCTTCACCATCTACATTATACTGGGAACTCACTTGCAGCTGCCCCTGGAACCTCATCTGTGAAGTACAGTTTTGTTAAACTTTTGGTTCTCCAATCTCTTCTCAGAGTAGAATTACCTGGAGAGCTGTAATCACTGTGACACCTTTGTCTATGGTTTCCAAACTTTAAAATCCAAACATTGGAATCACCTGGAGATCTTGTGAAGGCACAGATTCCTGGGCCTTAGCCTCAAAGATTCTGATTCAGTCAGTTTGGGTTGGGGCCCAGGAGTTGACATTTCTAACAAGTTTTAGGTGATGCTGTGTCCAATTACTCTATTCCAATCAGGGCACTAGCAATTCAATCAGGACCTCTGAGAGGCAGCCATTGGCTTCAGGTGCTTAACTTCAGGTGATTCACATATGCAGCTAAGTTTGAGAAGTAGAAGACTGGAAGGATTTTTTTTTTTTTTTTTTTGAGATTTTATGTATTCATGAGAGACAGAGAGAGAGAGAGAGAGAGAGAGGCAGAGACACAGGCAGAGGGAGAAGCAGGCTCCATGCAGGGAGTCCTGATGCGGGACTCAATCTCGGGACTCAAAGATCACACCCTGGGCTGAAGGCAGACGCTAAACCGGTGATCCACCCAGGGATTCCCTGACTGGAAGGATTTTAAAGGAGGCATGATGGGGTACCTAGAAGGAAGCATATATGAAACCTAAATCCTAGCTCAGCCCCGTGACAGCAAAATAGGCTTTGTGTCTCTAGCTGCCCTGCCAGCAAAGACTTCAGTCCTAAAAGTCCTTCTTTAGCTCCCCTTAGTTTTTTCAGCCACGATCACAGCAATGATGCCTCCCCACCCACTCCCAATGTCACAGTTCCATAGAGGCACTTAGCTCTTAATTCTTGGGCATGCAATAATTTCCCCCGGTGACACACAGTGCCTGGTAAATGGCATGAATTCCCATAGTCCATGAGTTCCCATGTTGAGGAACACCTTTTCAGGTTCTCTCCAACTCTATTGGCACCCTAGTCCCACAGGTAGTTTTTAGATCGGGCCTCAGGCCAAGGAAGGGCTAGGACAGTGAAGATGGTGCCAATTTTGTTTCTTCTCAATAAATCCCACTCGCTCTCTGAGAAAGCTGTGTCTCAGTACATCGCAGGGAATATAATCAATATTGTAATAGCTTTGGCAACAGATAAAATAAATAAACCATATCCTAAACTTTGATGCCTCAAAGTGCTCTCTCTGACCCCAACATCTGGGGCTGCAAAGGACACATAAACTTGTGAGGAGCGCCACCTGGCAGTATCTGGAGCCAATTACATTAGATGGATGGGGGAGGAGGAGACTCTAAGCCTGATCCACCTTCAGTGCTGGACTTGACCGGATCCTTGCGCCATCAGCAAACCTGTTTTTGGCCACAGTTATGAACACTTTAAGTTTAATATCTGTGGCTCGTCCAATCCTGTGGAAATGGCAGCCTTGCTCTGTGGGTACTGGCATGGACTCCAAAGTCAGGCCACCTCTGTGGATCTAGGGCAAGGTTCACAACCAGTTTGTTTTCTCATCTGTAAATGGTGCTAGAATACCGACGTCACAGGGCTGCTGGAGGATTAAATAAGTAAATATATTAAAGTATTGAGAACGGTGCCTGACACAGAGCCAGCACACTGTATTTGTATTAGCCAGTCTCGTGGGTTTTTTTCCCCCCTCCATAAAAATACTGGTTTATGATGAGAGATTAAGAGTCTTATAAACAAACGTTAAGATTTTCTTAAGAGAAAAGTAGGTTTCCCCATTAAAAGGATGAATATCCACATGTATTCGCAAAGGCATCACTTTCCTACCCATAAAATACTAGATTAGCATGGGATGGTCGTTCATATTTATCTAATCTACCAGGTATATTAGTACACCACCAGGAGTGTGAAGATGTTTCATAATTCCTGAAGAATTAAGTGATGGACATCTCATAGAGGGTGTCTATGATAGAAGTAGGACAAAAGTGAGTAAACTTTGCACTCTCAAGTTTTTTGTTTTTGTTTTTGTTTTTTGTTTTTTTTTTTTTTAAGAAAAATCTAGTCTTAACCTTTACTAATAGGAACCCTATTCACAGGGTAGTTCAAATTATCTGTAATAATCTAAGCCCCACAATCCTCATTAAAAAGAAGTTAGATTCTCTCAGTAGTCCATCTTCACTTTAGACTACATCTTTTTATTATTATTTGTCAATATTTGTTTGAACGGCTTTTATAAAGTTTTCTTCCCTATCTAACTCGTACAGTTGCTCTTTGGCTTCCCTTTTTATCTCTTTTGGAGACGAAATACATAAAACACCCAGCATGAAGCCCAGAGAAAGTACATTTCCAACAGTTACCTTTTCATAAAGCAAAGGGCTGAACAAAAAAGGCTCTACTCTCACGCAGAAACAAACAAACAAAAACCACCTCACCTTAAATTTTTGTTTGTTTGTGGTCAAAACTCTGGAAGCTAACTCCCCACCTGCGTGAGTCAGCAGGCAAGGCTTGGCTGTAGCTTTTAACTGAATGCATGAAGTTTCAGCACCAGGGCGCCTTCCCTGACTGAGCTGGCTCCCAGGTGTTGCTGGTAGGACCAACGTGCTACCTATAAAGAATAAGAAAGGTGAATATTTCCAACCTTAACTGGTCTTTAAAAAATATGTCTGAGACAAAAAGAATGTTACAATCTAGACTTTTTGTTACTGTAATATTTTGACCCAATGTCAGAATGTAGTCTTCAAATTTCCAAGAGTTTTCTCACTTCTAAATAGTAGCGATCCCTTGGTTTGAAAGGTACTTAAGCCTTTGGTTTGAATCAAATGCCATTTCTCCCAGGGAGTTTTCCCTGATTGTTCCAGCAAGAAGGAAATATTCCTTCCACGAAAATGCCATTTTTTTTTTGAAAATGCCAAAAATTTAATAAATTTAAATACTACCACATGTGCTTAAAGCACACATCTTTTAATCCTTTGATATTTTTCTTTTTTGCACTCATATCTCCTGCTCCCGAAGAAGATAAATAATTTTTAGTCATATTTATATCACTTGCTGAGCACTGAGCTCTTTGTCTATATATAATAGAGGTTCAGTATGTATTAGTTACATAAAAACTATGTTGAAATCATAAAACCACTACAAACATTTCATTATATTACAGCTGAAACCAATCCTCTGAGATATTTGTATACCTAACCTGAAGAAAATCACCTCATTAATTGGTTTACTGCAAGTCACACCTCACATTTCTTTGCTCCTACCCTATTCCCAGTATTCCTTTACTGCCAAAGTGTTGAAAACACATTAAGAATTAAAAAAGAAAAGAAAGAAACTATACTTTTATACAAAAATTTATAAAATAAAGAAGTAAAAGTGATGCATTCCAATTCTCCAATTCCACTATGGCAGTATGTATCTTTCCATATGTTTCCTTTTAAATTTCATTTTAATGTGGTAAGAATCTAAACGTGAGATCTACCTTCTTTTAAAAAAACTTATATATGTAAGTTTATATAAGTGTATAAGTGTACCATATAATTTTGTTAGCTACAGGCACAATGTTATACAAGAGATCTCTAGAACTTCTTTACTATGTATAATTGAGACTCTATGGCCCTGGATTAACCTCTCCTCATTTCTGCCTTTTCCTGGCCCCTGGCAACTGCCATTTTCTTTTCTGATTCTGAGTCTATTTTTCTATTTTTGTTTTTTTAAGATTTTTATTTTTTTAAAGTAATCTCCACACCCAATGTGGTGCTCACCCCGAGATTGAGAGTCACACATTCCACCCACTCTGAGCCAGCCAGTCTCCCCTGAGTCTGTTTTAAAATAACACACCTCATTGCAAGTGGAACATCCAGTATTTATCTTTTCACGATTGGCTTTTCATGTAGTATGATGTCTGTACAGTTCATCCAATGTTGTCACATATGATAGGATTTTCTTCTTTTCAAAGGCTGAATAATATCCCCTGTGCATATATCCCCCAGTTTTCTTTATCCTTTCATACATAGACATTTAGGTTGTTTCCACATCTTAGCTTTTGTGAATAAGGCCACAATAAACATGAGAGTGCCAATACCTCTTCCAGAACTTCATTTTTAATTCTTTTGGATGAATACCTAGAAGCAGGATTGCTGGATCATATGGTAGTTCTATTATTATTAATTTTTGAGACATCTCCACATTATTTTCCATGACAGCTTCACCATTTTGTGTTCCCACCAATAGTGTACAACAGTACCAGTTTTTCCACATCCTCACCAATACTTTTTTTTTTTTTCACTTTTTAAAAATATATAATGGCCATCCTGACAAATGTGAGGTAATAACTCATTGTGGTTTTGATTTATGCTTCCCTGATGATGAGTGACATTGAGTGTCTTTCCATATACCTATTGTCTTTTGTGTATCTTTTTTAGGGAAATGTTTATTTAAGTCTTTAGCCCATATTTTTTTATTGGGTAATTGGTTGTGGGTTTTTTTTTTTATAGGACTTCCTTGTATATTTTGGAAATTAACCCATTCTGATGTATGGCTTGTAAATATTTTCTCCTGTTTCCTATGTAGTGCAGAATCTTCTTAGTTTGATGTAGTCCCATTTGTCTATTGTTGCTCTTGGCTCTCGTTGCCTGTGCTTTTGGTGTCAAATCCATGAAATGCTTTCTTTCTTTCTTTCTTTCTTTCTTTCTTTCTTTCTTTCTTTCTTCTTTCTTTCTTTCTTTCTTTCTTTCTTTCTTTCTTTCTTTCTTTCTTTCTTTCTTTCTTTCTTTTTTTCTTTCTTTCTTTCTTTTTCTTTTCTTTCTTTCTTTTTTTTTCTTTCAGAGACAGAGAGTATGTACAAGTGCAAGCAGGAGGAGAGGAGAGGGGGAAAGAGAGAATCTTAAGCAGGCTCCATGCCCAGTGCAGAGCCTGATGTGGGGCTGTATCTCAGCACTCTGAGATTATAACCTGAGCTGACATTGAGTCGGATGCTTAACCAAATTACCCAAGTGCCCCCAAATCCATACTCTTTCTATGCCTTCATGTACACAGATACATTTTCAATACCTATAGCATGACCTCATTTTTTATAGGGAAAAAATACATATATAACCTATTTTTAAATTATTTATAAACTATCTGTGGGAGCAAACATGTATTTCCCCTTAATATCATATAATGGATATCATATCATGCAGTGTATGCATATTGATCTGTTCTTTTTTTTTAATTTTTTTATTTATTTATGGTAGTCACACACAGAGAGAGAGAGAGGCAGAGAGAGAAGCAGGCTCCATGCACCGGGAGCCCGATGTGGGATTCGATCCCGGGTCTCCAGGATCGCGCCCCGGGCCAAAGGCAGACGCTAAACCGCTGCGCCACCCAGGGATCCCTGATCTGTTATTTCTAAAATGGCTATATAGTTATAAGAAGAGCTATTTTTAAAAAAGAAGAACTATTATTTTTAAGTATATATTCATGTAAGTCCTCTTTGTAATTTGTGATTAGATATTTTATGCATGTGTTCCAAGTTCTCTTTCCCAGATTGTCATTAAAAAAATAAAGTTACTTTATTTACTTTGCTGTATAAAAGTGTTTAATTCCTATTTAAATTTATTAATCTTTTCTTTAGTGGTGTCTAAGCTCTGAAGCATGCTTTAAAAAGCCTTTTCTAAGTAGTCTATTTTAAATTTCTATGTTACCAATTATCTCCTCTTATGATGTGCTTCATATTTTGGACACAATAATTGACCACATATTTAACAAATATGCTCCTTACTTGCTAAATAGATGTGGGGTACTCTAGAACAAAAACACACTCAAGAATAAAATAATATAAATAAATAAGGTTAAAAAAAAGCAATACAAAATGAAATAATAGTGTAAATTTATGACTAGAGTGGGGAAAATACACACACACACACACACACACATCTGGAATACACATTGGTATAAGTTGTTAGGTAAAGATTCAACTTTGTCTTTTTTTTTTTTTTTTTTCCAGATGGCTACCCCCAGTTGTTCCAAACCAGTTGTTGGATAATCTATCTTTTCCACACTGATAAGAAATGACAGACATATTTTTAAAACCAGGCTTTCAAACAATATGTTTTTCAAATAAGTCCTCATCCAGTCCACTGCCTTTACCAATAAATAAGCTCTCACTCTGTCTTTAAGATTAATCTTTTCTTTGTGCTCCAATGCTAATAGCATATAGATGGCAGTTGTGACTGTGGAGACCATAGGGTATTCCTACTATCACCCCCTCAGCAGGAGACAGGCCAGAGGAGAAGCTCTTTGAGTCGTCAGTCTCAGAAATCATGTCTGGTAGTGTAGTGCCCCGAGGATTGGTGTAATGTATTTTGGGATGGCTGGCCCACTCTTCATCTATGAGTTATCCACAAACTTCTTCATCTATGAATTAAGCTCAGTGTGTTGTGAGAGATGGTAAAGAAGTCTGCATCCCCAATAATGAGCGTGGCCAATGATTTCAGATACCAGTCACAGCATCACACCATAATAATAGCTGTCCTTCTGAAACATTGGAGCAATATTCATTTTATTGAGATAATGGAAAATTTCAACCTTTTACAAGTCAATAAGTGAGATGTAATGTAGTATGTGGACAAAAGAGAATGACTGGGAGGTAAAAGGCCCAGTTTCCTAGTCTGGACCTGACTCGTATAGTAGGCAATTAGTCAGGACCACCTCAATTTATTTGAATCTCAATTTTCTCCACCATCTATAGAAGGTAGTTGGACTATAAAATTTCTTGGTTTCTAATTAAAGGACTGTGGTTCAATAATAGTATGGTTCTTCTATTTTTTTCATGTAAAACTTATTTACAAAGAAGTTGAGTCCTTGCTATATGTGAAGAATTATTCTAGTCACTGATGAATAAGACATGGTTATTGTATTAAGTAGTTTATGTAAAGAGTTTGCTTGGAAGAGGGATGTGGGTTGGAGCAGCAGATCAGTATGACTTGAACTTAGAACATGCCAGTTTCCCCATTCCAAATTGGAATGCAGGATCTGTGATGTACCATATCTCTATTGTAAAGCTTATTCTAATAATCCTGGTTAGTGTTAAAGTCTTCTTCTAGGCTTGTGTACACACTGAATGTAGGTAGTAGCTCATATATCCTTTTTCCAGCGAAGGCAGTTAGTGTTGTTATAGATTTTTTTTTTTGGCAAGACCCTTACTTAAGACTAACTCCTAAACAATATTGTGAAGCTATACCTCAGTTACTAGGCTAGAAGCCATCCAAGGTGTAGAGGTTTCATGATCCCAATCTGGTGCTACCTATCTTTATATTAGTACAAGTCTACTGTGCTTTGTTGTTGTTGTTTGTTCTTGTAAATTCTCATCCCAGAAAAATCACAAATGCTACAGAAAGGACATATAATTAAAACAAGTGGATTAATAACTTCAGGAAGATGAGTTTTTACTAGGAGAAAGGAAAATGGATGAAAACCCTCTCAGTCCAGAATTTATTTTTACAAAATTCAAGATACGAAAACACCCAACATCCTGCTGGAGTTAAGTGGGGAAGAAGAATTAGTAGGAACCATAAAAGTTAGAAGAGAATTAGCGAAATAGTGTGGGTAATGGAGACCCATGGATGGTTGTCAGTGCTGGAGCATGGCAGGGTAAGAACAGGAATAAGGTATGAGGAACTTCATGGGAGGGTGAGACTGGCTAGACTCCAAGCAAGAGCTATTAAGTTTGTACTTTCTGGCAGACAGTGAGCAGGTGGTGGGCCATGACTAGTACTGTCTCATGAGCATATGGCAATGCAAATTTATAGGTTAAGGCACTCATAATCTCAGTGGTCATGGTCCACAGTCTCTATACATTTATTTTTTCTTAGGTCTAAAAATGTCTGCACATTGGATATCTGTTCAGTAAGAACTAATAGGGGGTTTAAGAAGACCTACTTTAAAGAGTAAAATAAGTGAACAAAATTATATTTATACTAAAGTGCAATTTTTTTCCATCCAGTCCATAGTGTTGTGGACTCTTGAGGCAACTTCAAACAAGAAGGATGTTTTACGTGGTTTTTATGATGGCAGAGAGGTGAGTATCTTGGTCCTGTAGGGCAGAGCAATAAATATAACTCTGGTAATCCTTTGTGCATTTAAAGTCAGGGAATATTTCAATGGACTCGTTCTTTTGTTGGGGTGAATAAAATTAGATAAAAGCTCACAGTACCTGATTAAGGAGCAAAAAAAGATTTTAGGCTTTGGTCAAGCACGTTAAAAGGGCCTAATGAGAGAGGGAATATATATTACAATTTTCTGCCTTCAATTTCTCAACTAGATTCCATTAGTGGGGTTTTCTAAAAGATCTGGACCATATTTCCAATTCAGATATTATTAGAAATTATCATAACTTAAATCTTTGTACTGGCTTATACCAAATTACCTAACCTTCCATCCTAAAATCAATGTACTTAAATGTTTTCCCGGTGCTATACACACACACACACACACACACACACACACACACACACACAATAGCCCATTCTTGGAAGGAGAACTCTGTCAGGAGCAAGTACCCTCAGCATGTGGCTTGCACAGTGAGAATTCCTTAAAAGTTTGGGGTTGATGATGAACCCAGTGTACAAGGATTCCACATTAAGTCATAATTGGCTTTGTGTTGGGAGACTATATGTCAATTGGTAAAATCAGGCACAGAGGAGAGTAAGAGTTTCTTGTATCAACAACATAGCAACTGAACACCCACCTGTTACTCAAAGCAATAGAAACCTCAGGGAGGACTTCTCTAATCCCAGAATAGAGGCATGACCTTGCCTTGATGTCCTTCTTTGTGAAAATGTCTACATCAGATTTGATGGAGAATCTCAGGGAAGAACTGACCTGTTTCATCTGCTTGGACTATTTCACCAGCCCTGTGACCACTGAGTGTGGGCACAGCTTTTGTCTCCTGTGTCTCCTGAGGAGCTGGGAGGAGCATAACACTCCTTTGTCTTGTCCCGAGTGCTGGAGGACCTTGGAGAGCCCACACTTCCAGCCCAATGAGCGTTTGGGGAGGTTGGCTGGCATCGGCAAGCAGCTCCGATCCCAGGTGCTGCAGAGTGAGGGTGAACTAGATGCCTCTGGGAGAATGCTGGCAGGCACTAAGGTGTCCTCTGATGATGAGCAGGGTGTAAATGCTTTCTCAAGTCAATGTCATGGAATAAACAGATTGCATCCCTCCAGTGAGGCTGAGGAGCGTCACAAAGTAAGATTGGCTGCTCAATATAAATCACAGAATACAATTCATGTTCCATCACTTATTCCCATAATATTCTCTATTGGTGACAACCATGGGTGGTGGTCTCCAGGCACTGGACCACAAACTTGGCGTGGATCCTGCTTCACCCTTTGTGTTAGATCCTGCTCATCTTGTTTTTATTGGTCCTCAAGGTTTCTTCACAAGCTGGTGCTCTGCTCATCTGCCACAGAGAATTTGTTTCTATTTCAGGAGAAACTCAAGGAAATCCTAAATCTTTTGCATAAAAAGAGAAAGGAAACTCAGGTTATATTAACCCATGAGAAGGAGAGAGTAATACTGTGCAAGGTCAGTATCTGTCTCACTTTTGGGTTTTGTAGATTATACTATGAGAGGGGCTAAAGGGATACTTAGTGAAATACCAGGGGAAATACCAAGGCAAATTTTTCTAATCACAATCCTACAATATGCAATGTCCTTATTTTGGGCTTCCTACTCTGCTTGTCCACGTGGTTATCCCAAGACTCAGTTCAAACAATTCCCCCATCCCCAGGCCTGCTTTCTTCCCCACCCCATTCATAGTCCACCTCTGCAATTTGATGGCCACCTCTATTATGGCTCTGATTATAATTATTTAAAATTACAAGTTATAGACAACATAGGATGAAAATCTACAAAAAAGGAATATTTCAAATGCTTTGCAGAAAAAACAGAATGCAAATAAAAATATAAAGACAATGGGAATGGGAAATAAAGACCAAATAATAGTTTGGATTAGTACACCTGCACTAATGCTTGAGTTAGTCACAAATTGGAACTTGAGGGTCTAACAAAGAGCTAAATGTGTAGATATTTTAAAAAATATGTGTGTCCATCTGATTGTCCCAATAAACTGAGTTCTTAAAGGGAGTATATGTGATGTGCATCTCTGTTTCTAGGGTGTGATTCAGTGCCGAATTTCATTGGATATTTATTGAATAACTGGACACATACTTTTTTCATATTTTTGTCCTTACTTTATTTATTTTTTATCATGATGTGGATCCCCACCTGTCATAGTTGTTTATTTTTATTTTTTTCCCCACTAGAATGACAGCCTTCTGGGAATAGAAATTTTGATTTTGTGTACTACTCTGTCTATAGCGTACATACCTTCTAAAGTATCACAGTATCTACCCAGTTACTTAATGGGAAATATGTTGTGTGTCAGGCTTCAAGACTTGTCGCAGAGGAACTCTAGGACTGTAAGGATTAAAAATCTATGTGCTAACTTTATTATATCATTTCTGTATGTATGTGTGCATGCATGTGTGTGGGTTGATGGCAGGAAGAGACGAAGGCCTGTAAACAGGTTGTTGTGTCAGAATATGCAAAAATGCACCAGTTTTTGAAGGAGGAGGAGCAGCTGCAGCTCCAGTTACTGGAAAAGGAAGAAAGAGAGAACATGAAGAAACTAAGGGATAATGAGATCAAGCTGACCCAACAAATAAGAAGCCTGAGCAAAATGATTGAACAGATAGAGTCTACGTGTCAGAGCTCCATTATAGAATCTTTTGAGGTAAGAATATTGGGAAAATCAATGGGATAACAACAACAACACTGTAGTAACCCATAATATTTCAAGCCATGCAAAATAAGTTTTTCTTTATTTACCTGAGAAACTAAGTTCTGGCCCCAAAATAATCTTCCTGAAGAATTAATATTCTATAGTATAAATAAAGTCTTAAAGTGGCAGAGGAAAAAATACAAACAAAAACCAGTAGAATACCTAACCAAACCAATCCTGATGATGACTCCAATTTCTGCTGTGCCTGTCGGTCTGCAACTTCAGCTTTGTCAATTATTTTACGTTTAATGAGCATTTACTATGTGCTGCTGGCACATTACATTTCACCTTCACAAAGAGCTGGTGAAGTTATTTACATATACACCTGTATATGCACTACAGGTGATTGTTCTTTATGGTGTGGGTTTATCGTAGCACTTGTTTCATAATTCAGACTTGTGGTAATTTGTCTGTCAAGTAGCTAATAGGTGATCTGAACGAGGAATTCAGTTCCGTGCCTGTATTTTTCACCATCCTTGTTCTGTGGCCTTCCTGGGCTACTATTGCATTTTCTGGGGCCTGTGGGAGCCACGTGCAGCTTTGGTTCTTCTCCTAGATTGGCTCCACAGAATGCTGCTATTTGACTTGGTGAGTTTCCAGCAACACACTCCACCTGCACACAGGGTGCACCTCAGCACTCCCAGAGCCACTTCCTGTTTCTGAGCCTTGACTTCCCGAGGTTGGATAGGAAGATCAGTACTTGGGCTCCTTTGTCAGTATCGGGTTCTCCTGATGAAGTGATGACATGAGGAATGGACAAAGTAGTCTAGTCATTGTGAGAACCCTCTCCCGTTCACAGGAACCCACCCTTGGAGGAAGCTAGGGATGTTTTCCTACCACACGCTTGGCCCACTCAAGGTGTTCTAGAGCCATGGAAAGGGGATTCTGTGAGATTACCAAGGACTAGATTTTGTCTTTGGATTCCGTCTTTGCTAGAGGTCAAAGTGCACAGATACTAACCCTCTTTCTTTTACACCCTCAGGATATGAAAGGAACACTGGAAAGGTAGGTTTGCATTCTGTGTTGTAGATAAAGGGGTCCTACTGCTGACATAAGGTGGTCACCGTGGGGATGAGGGTGTCCATGCTGTTGGGGTAAAATGAGCTGGACTCTCATGTTGGAGCAGGGTCACGTGGTCTGTGCAGGGGAGACAGAGTGACTGTTTTTGCCCTCTTGTAGGAGTGAGCCACTCTTGCTTCAGTGTCCAGAGGCCACCACCACGGGACTGACTCTGTGCCGCATCACTGGAATGAGGGAGATGCTAAAAAAATTCAGCAGTAAGTCAGCCCGATTTGTCAAACCTCCAGCGATTTGTGGAGTTAACTTCAGGGTATACTAAGGAACGCAAAACTGAGCTTTTAGGCAGTTTCCTCTGACATAGAATATTCGCCATCTGGGTGCCAGGCTCTCAGCAAAGGCACCCTGAGTCAGCACGAAACCTCAGGGAGGGCTGGGGGCACAGAGCCCTCTGTTCTGGAGCAGTCTGGAGCAGACTTGACTGATGTTTCATCTGCCTTTGCTTCCTCTCTAAGGGATCCTGGCTCTTCGTTCGTTTGTTTTATTGTTCTGTTTTGTCCATTTCATCCCCTTGCATACACACACACACACACACATCCTCAGGAGGTTCTGCGTTTCTGCCTCTGTTCTTGTCAGCATAAAAGCTACTTAAGTCCTAAGCTTACTTTTAAGTCCTAATGAGGCAACATTCAAGCTATCTTTTTTATCTTTAAAACATTTTTTAAAGATTTATTTGAGAGAGAGAGAGAGAGAGAGCAGGAGGGGGTAGGAGCAGAGGGAGAAAGAGAATCTCAAGCAGGTTCCATGCCCAGCATGGAGCCAGAGGCAGAGCTTGATCACAAGACCCTGAGATCATGACCTGAATCTAAACTGAGAGTTGGATGCTTAACCAACTGTGCTGCCCAGGCACCCCTCAAACTATTTTTTTTAGAATGCTCTAGATATTTAGGCTTGCTAAGACCAAGAGAGGTTAGCTTTCATTTTCAACTTTTACCTTGTTGGCGATCTGACCTTCAGAAGAAGGTCTAATGGGCTTCGATTCAGTACATATTTGATAATTGCCCACTAAATGCCCTGCACTGTGATGTTCAGCTCTGAGCTTTTCTACAGTGATGGATTAGACAAGTTTGCCTTTGCTTTTATAGAACTTTTCCGTGGAATTGAGACAGACATTCATCTCAAATAATGAGTGATGATTAGGATTTGATCTATAAATAAAAGTATGAAATTATGTAATAGGGGCACTTAGTTTTGTCTCGGTGGTCAGTGATGGTTGGAGGCCTCTCTTGTGACCTCTCAGAATATGGCACTGGTCACAGGTGGTCTCACTAACTCATATGAGGCTGTTTCTAAGCCTGACATAATGGGGATGCCTGGGTAGCTCAGTCAGTTAAGTATCTGCCTTTGGTTCAGGCCATGGGATTGAGCCCCACATTGGGCTCCCTGCTTGGTGAGGACCCTGCTTCTCCCTTTCCCTCTGCAGCTGTTCCTGACTGCACTCTCTTTCCCCCTCTCTCTGTCAAATAAATAGATAAAATCTTAAAAAAAAAAAAAAAAAAAAAAGCCTGACATAATGAAACATGCTGATCGGGAACTGCTGTTCAAACACTCAGTGACTTTGTAATCTTGGTCAAGTTCCCTAACTTCTGTGAGCCTCAGTTTCCACTTTTATAAAGATGTGGGCGGGGGAAGTGCCATGATTAAATGAGATCATGTACAGAAAATGCTTGGCACCTAAGTAGAAGTTCAGAAAAGGTGAGTGCCTCTGTCTCTCTCTCCCCCCAGCTGGAGAACCACAACCAACACTGGCTCAAGTGAATACAAATGACAGAGTATGCCCTGTGTGGCTAATTAGCTCTGAATTTTAAACCTATGCTGTAAACAGAACAACTTCCATGCCGTTACATCAGAGATTCCTCTCGCTTCTCAGGCAGGCTAAACATCACCATCCCCATGACTCACTTCTGTGTCTTTTTAGAAATTTTCTCTTAGTATTTGCGAAATAGTGCAGGAAGGGCTCAGAGATTCTGTCCTGGCTGAAATACAAATCCTCACCATAATCACCTAGATTATATTTTTAACATAGGGTTGGAAACTAAGAATTTAATTTAGCTTCCACATATTTAAGAGGGTTTTCCAGAATGCAAGGGAGGATTCATTCTTTTCTCCTCTTGCAGCGGACATAACTCTGGACCCAGCTACAGCCAATGCCTACCTTGTCTTGTCTGAGGATCTGAAGAGTGTGAGACACGGAGGAATCCGACAGCACTTACCTGACAATCCAGAACGATTTGACCAGTCTGCAACTGTGCTGGGCGCTCAGATCTTCACCTGTGGGAGACACTACTGGGAGGTGGAGGTGGGCAACAAGACGGAGTGGGAAGTTGGCATCTGCAAGGACTCAGTGAGCAGAAAGGGCAATCTCCCAAAGCCACCAGGGGACCTCTTCTCACTTATAGGCTTAAAAATTGGAGATGATTATAGTCTTTGGGTCTCATCACCTTTAAAAGGTCAACATGTCAGAGAGCCTGTGCATAAGGTTGGTGTTTTCTTAGACTATGAGTCTGGGCATATAGCATTCTACAATGTGACAGATGAGTCCCTCATCTACAGTTTCCCTCCCACCTCTTTCCAAGAGGCTCTCAGGCCTATCTTCTCCCCTTGCCTCCCAAATGAAGGGACGAACACAGGCCCTCTTATCATCTGTTCACCGAATAGTTATATTTGAGGGAGATGCCCCGAGCCTTCACTAAGGATGAGGTCTAAGAGCAATAGATGATTATTAATTAAGGTGATTAATGCATCAACACTATTAACATTGGACTATCTGAAAGGAAAGCCTCCCCAAAGAGTTTCCATTAACTTGAGCCACAATCAACAGCCAAATGGGACAACCAACTTTCAACACCATAGAAGGCTGATCATATCCTGTCTTTAACCAAATTCATTATTTAGACTGTCCCACCTATATGATGGTCACTAAAACTGTAGAGATAGAACTCGCCCCTATTATCCCTGACCCCACTGTCATAGGCCAGTTTTATAAATATATGTCATGTTTTTGAGTGTATTTATTTATTTGACTCTAAAGAACTCTGCTAATTTGAATGTGTCTTTGTTCTATGTGTAGAGCTGTGCAATCTGGGGCAATCCTAATTCCTCTGGGGCTGGGGCTGGGTTTCAGAGGGAGCAGATGCCTGGGTTCTCCTTTTTAAGGGCTCATGAGGGATATTAATAACTCAGTGCCACTGAAAAGTTGCTTTTCTTCCCCTCCCATGGTGCCTGGAGTATCTGTACTCAGGAAGGCTTATGTGTTCAGAAAGCTGCAATATTGGTGTGGGTATCATCGTATCATTCACGTTACCATAACCACAAGAGGCTGGAACCTTTTGTGAGTATGTTCAAAGATCACAGATCAAAGTCTCTATTCAATAAATGTATTGAGGCTGCGGGTGCCAAATGACTTCACTGAATGTTTTTATAAGGTTATTTTCTGTGCTTTTGCTACTGCTATGAGCAGAAGGCTTTTCATCACTAGAAGGTGAAATCAAGTCTACTCTCCATCCCAAGATTCTAGGGTTTGTGAAGAAGTTTTGTGAGCAGACCTTCTTTTGGCTGGTCGCAGATAACCTTCTGCTGGAGGCCTGCACTTATGCTCCTGATTCTTAGTGCTCTGTCCCTGCAGAGTTTTGTTTTGTTTTCTCTGCAGATTTGTTTAATTATTCCTTCTTACATTGCAGAATGGCACCAATCACAGAGGGCCCTCCTTACCACCTCTTCCCACTCACAGAAGTCACTGTCTATGTTTTCAATCTTGGACAAGAAAACTGATAGGATTTAATTTACAACTACAAGATTAAGAAAAATGTTTATCACAGATTTTTGTCTTTAAATTAGAGACTAAGCTGGGGGGAAATGGATAATTGAAGCTGTTAGTGAGCATAGAAAATCACAGGGAGGGAAGTAAGTAACCGAGGGAGGTTAACTGGGTTGATTTTAGGGATGGTATTCACCCTTGTTAATCTAGGTCTACTTCCTCTTTCAAACTTATGCATATTCATCTTTTGCTCTCACAGGCAGGGGAGCAGATCTGAACTAGACTTTGGGTCCCAAATCATGCCCTCTTCTGTTCTCTGTGTTCATTGTTTGCATTTTCACCCTGACATCACATATACTTAGAGAACTGTAAAGGGGAACCAATCACACTCTCTTTGAACAATTTGTAGTTGTTCCCCATTTTTAATTTATTTATTTTTAAAGATTTTATTTATTTTTTCATGAGAGACACAGAGAGAGGCAGAGACATAGGCAGAGGGAGAAGCAGGCTCCCTGTAGGGAGCCTGATTAAGGACGCTAACGCAAGACCCTGGGATCATGATCCTGAGCCAAAGGCAGACACTCAACAACTGAGTCACCAGGTGCCTCTTTAATTTTATTTCTTGATTTATCACCTCAAAAGCTAAGAAACAAATCATCAACAGCAAACACTAAATATATTTGAACTGTGTCTTTCTTATATACAAAAAAAAACCCACACTGATTTTAAAAATTTTTAATAAACGAATATAAAGGACATACATTTTAACTTAGTTTGCATTGTATTAAATTGTGGTGTAACTGAGGTGATAACTACTTTTTCTTTTCCTTTGTCCCAAAGGGGTTGGTATTATCAAGGAAACCAGCCTATTTTTTTCCTCTGGCAAAGTCATCCCGTTCTGATCATTGTCTGCCCTGGGCCTGCCACCAATCAGGTGTGTGTGGGAAGATTGGATCCACACTATTTTTACTCTGCTTAGTTTGCATAAGCAACCGTGAAAAAATTGCAAGAAAAATTTCACCTAGACTTCCAGACATAAACTCTAAGCCAAGCAGATGTGGTGGTGGGGATGGGAGGTAGAGTAGCTGGAATGAACAATTGAGGGTTGCACTCCCTTGCTTGGCAAACTCATCCTCTTGCTTCAGGGCCTGGTCTCTTTGCCTCTGCCTTTGAACATTTGACAAAGACATTTTCATGTCTTTGGTGCCCCACATGGGACGTGCTAACTATTACTCAAGCTATACCTTTTTTTTCTCTCTCTTTTATATATATATATATATATATACACACACCTTTTTTCTCTTATTAACACCCTCTCTCCTTCCCAAATCTCTTTTTTTTTTATCCTTTCCTTAGTGGGAAATTTTCCCAGGAGATAGCCAGTCACAATAGCCTTTTGTAGTGCACATTACAAAATGGAATCCAGAAACATGGCCATTTCCCTCTCTGCCTTTTGGCTAGAGAGGGTATATGCCAAGTCCCAAGGGTAAAGGACAACAAGAGTGATCTTTCACACAGGATTGCAACTTGATATTTTCATTAAAAAAAAAAAATTGCGTGTCCTAGAGTACCTTAAAAATAAAATGTTATAGGGCACCTGGGTGGCTCAGTTGGTTGGGCAACTGACTCTTGATCTCAAACCAGGTCTTCATCTCAGAGTCATGAGTCCAAGCCCTACATTGATCTCCATACTGGTTATGGAGCCTCGTTAAAAACAATAATTAAAAAATTAAAATAAAATATAACACATCTTTTGCCTTGAAATCGAATTAACCAATAAAATCCAATAGCTATCCAGATGAGGTCTTTATCTACCTTCCTACCCTAATTACTCCTTCCTCCAACAATGTAACTTTGACCTATTATGCTTCCAGTACTTACTTTGGCACCTTATCTTACTCTGGATGGTTTTACAATGCTCTTTTAGTGATGTGACTCAGCAGTGTGCCCAATCAACCTTTCTCTATTCTTGAATTTCTCCCTGTGCATATACCTTAAAGGTGTGGGAACAGATTACTAGTAGGCCCCAGTAGGAAAATTCAAGAATGATAAAATATACAAAGGATAAAATTTAAAAATTGCGTATGATCTCACTCTGTTATACTACAGAGATTACCAATGCTTATTATGGTGTGTGTCTTTCTAGTCTTTTTTTTTTCTATGCATGTGTATTTTAAGCAACATGAAAATTATCTTAATTTTATATTTTGAGCTCCATTCTTATAAGATAGTCCTTTAAAATATGACTTTTTATCCCTAAATATATAAGCATATATTTTCTAAGAATTGGCCCATTTTGTTAAATAACACTTATCATATAAATATTTTGCATTCAATAAATGATATTATTTGGCAAACTGGGTGAGCATCTGCCTTCAGCTCAGGTCATGATCCTGGGGTCCTGGGATCAAGTCTCGCACTGGGCTCCTTGCTCAGCAGAGAGCCTGCTTCTCCCTCTACTTGCCACTCCCCCTGCTTGTGCTCTCTCTCTCTCTCTCTCTGTTTCTGTCTTTGACAAATAAATAAATAAATCTTAAAAAAAATTCCCAATTAGCCTTCTAATGTTTTTTGTAGCTGTTTTTTCAGTCTTTTCAGTATTCAGGAATAATATAGGATCATGGATTAAATGTAATTGTCTTGGAAAATATGATTTTTAATGGCAGTAATATTTCACTATATGAGTGTCCCTAATTTATTTAATCACTCTCCTACTGTGGGACATTTAGATTGTTTTCCATTGGTAGCTATTATAAGTGACACTGTGATGAATGCGCATGTACATAAACCTCTGGGTGTATCTCTAATTATTCACCAATATGTCTCCTGCAGGCAGGAAAGCTGCCTGTGGATCCTGTGGGCATGTTTGCAGGTTATACATTCCCCTACAAAAGTTTTATGTGCACAGCAGGTAGTTTGAAAGCTTTTACTCACTGGCATTTCCACACTAAAGATGCAGAGACACAGTTTTGAGACAAGTGAGAGAACATGTTTTCCCTTGCCCTATGGTCTTGCCAGAAGCACTGCATTTATTTAAAAAAAAAAAAAAAAAAAAAACTATCCTGGGAGGAATTGGGCAGTAGTGCTATGGCTTTGAAATAAACAGCCCTTAGCTGGAACACTTAACTTCACTGCAAGGTAACTGTTTTCACTTTGACAAAATCTTTTAACTCTCTGAGCCTTTGTTTTCTCTTCTCAAAAAATGTGGAAAATAGGTACGGGTTATGATGATTATGTGAGAACACAGGAAAGCAATTAATCCACAATGCATGATGAATTTTTGTTAGCCCCCTCCCCTCCCTGCCCCTCACTCTTAGACTCCATTTTGCAATTTGTTAGAAAGGGGACAGAAGAGCCATAGAAAGCTTGTGTGAAATTTGGAAAACATTGGCACCAAAATCTGAAATATTTCCAGGGTAGGTGTCACTATCTTAGAGGGAAAAGTGTTAGCATAAAATTCAGTTGAAGGGAAAGAAAACCTCTAGTCATTGCTTTCTTATCTTTCATGGAAGTCCTTTGACCTTCACACTTGTGAGCATATATTACCTAATTTTAAAGTAAATTAATATTAAAATTATAAAATTCAAACTACCCTACAATCCAGCAATTGCACTACTAGGTATTTACCTAAATAATACAAGAACACTAATTCAAAGGTACACATGCACCCCTATGCTTATAGCAGCATTATTCACAATTGCCAAATTATGGAAGCCGCCCAAGTGTCTATCGATTAATGAATGGATAAAGAATAAATATATATGTATATATAAAAATATATATCTATTATATATATAATGGAATATTATTCAACCATCAAAAAGAATGAGATCTTGCCATTTGCAACAACATGAATGGAGCTAGAGAGTATAATGCTAAGCAAAGTGAGTCAGAAGATAAATACCATATGATTTCAAAAACTCATATGTGGAATTTAAGAAACAAATGAGCAAAGAGGAAAAAAGAGACAAATCGAAAACAGACTCTTAACTATAAAGAACAAACTAATGGTTATCAGAGGGGAGGCAGGTGGGGGGATACATGAAATACGTGATGGGGATTAAGGAGGGCTCTTGTCATAATGAGTTGGGGGTGATGTATGGAAGTGTTGAATCACTATATTGTGCACTTGGAACTAATATAACACTGTTAACTGGGCTTAAAAACCTGAAAGCAAACTAATAGACAGTAAATAAAAATAAAGGTAATGTAGTAATCTCATTTTCATTCCTTGGCAACCTTACACCTTTGCTCTGTGCTCTGAGGACCTGGTAAGAACTCTGCTAAACATTAGCTCTGCTAGCCCTTAAAAGCACTGGGGGATGCAGCCTTCCTCACTCACCTCACCTCACGCAATGATGCTCCAGTAGATTACAGGTGTCCTGAGACGCTGAGCCCATCAGCCTTTGGGTGGGGCTTGGGATGGTCACCACCAGCTGTGAATGTCTTCTTTCTTTTAAAACATGTTAGATGTGTCTTAAAAAGCATACAAAAACCTATTATAAACATATACAGCCTTATAAAAACATGCTAGATGCGTGCCACAACATGAAGTTTGGAAAGTATTGCCTCTGCCCCCACCACAGGACTCTGTAAATAACGTGAACTCTACTTACCTGCGACATCCTGTTAACAGCTTTCTTACTGACAGCTTGCAGGAAGGAACCAACCTTTGCAAGTCTGAAGCTTAAACAAATGAGGGGAGCCATTTTTAAGACAAAATAAAAAATTACAAAGTTTAACACTAGGGCTAGGGTCTTAGAGGGTGTCAGACAATAGTGGGCCCGGAGCTACAGTTTACCGTTTTCGAGCTGCATCTGCCTGTGGGTTGGCCGATGCCAAGATAAAGGGCAAAGGCAGTAAAGCCAGACCTCCTAGGTTCACGTACTGGTTCCACCAATTCCTAACTGCACAGCCCTGGGTGAGGTGTGTACTCTTCCCGGACCTCCCTTCCTCCATCACCAACATGACGCTGACAGCCCATCTGCCTCATGCGTCTGTTGCAGCAAATGACAAACACTTGCATTTAGTACACTGACTAAAGTGTAACTATGAAATAGGTGTGAATCATTATAGGTCCTTTCTGAGCTTTGGCATCTACCTTAGCCAGACTCTATTTGCACTTTTAAATACTGCCTTCTGTGGCTCTGTTTCCTACCGTTCTGACCATGAACTTACTCATCTGAGTTCAGAACACTGCCCTCTCCTACTTGCATTCCTGCTCTTGAGGTTCTGGTTTCTATTCTTGATGGAAGCTCTACCTCCAAGCATATTGCTGGTCCTTCTGCATTCATAATTTTAGTTCTTGCGCCTTATTCCTTAGGAAGTTTTCCTAAAAATTCTTGAGCATTTCAACTATTGCCTTCCATTTAACTCATTGGCTCTTTCAGCTCATGATTCAAATAATAAACTCTTCTGGATTATAAGTTTATGAGTTTCAATATCCAGAACTGGTATTTTCTCTTTGGGTTGTGTTTTTAAGCGTGATGGTGGATTCACAAATTCTTGGTTCAAAGGGAAATTCTGCCTCCACCAGGACTGTTTGGTTTCATTTTGGTGAGAGAGAGCCTCTCTTCATAGAGCATCTGAATCATCTGCTCACCATCCAAATGGAAGACAAATGTCCAGGGTGCTCAGGAGAGGCAGATTGCCCCCTGGGTGAGGCATGTGAATGGGTGTGTTGTGTGTGTGTGCGTGTGTGTGGTATGTTGTATGTGGCATGTTAGGTATGTATGTGTTGGGTGTGTGTGTGTGTGGTGTGCTATGTATGTGTGTGGGGGTGTTCATAGGTATATGTGTGTGTTTGTGGGATATGGGATGTGGTGTGTGATATGTGTAATATGGTGTGTGTGTGTGGTGTGTATGTGTGCTGTGTGATATGTAGTATGTGTGTATGTGTTGTGTTGTGTATGTTTGTAATTGTGTATGTGTCTGATATTTAGTATGTGTGGTGTATGTGTGGTGTGATATGTGTTTGTGATATGTGGTGTGTGTATGGAATGTGTGTGTCTCTGGTATGTGGTGTGTGTATAATGTGTGTAGTATGTATGATGTGTGTCACGTGTGTATAGTATGCTATGTGTGTGTCTGTGGTACGTGTGTGGTATGTGGTATCTGTTGTATGTGGTGCATATGGTATGTAGTGTGTGTGTACACACGTATAGTATGTGGTGTGTGTATGATGTGCAGCATGTGGTATGTGTATGGTGTATGTAGTATGTGGTATATGTATGATGTGTGTGATGTGTGTGTAGTATGCTATGTGTGTGTCTGTGGCACGTGTGTGGTATGTGGTAAGTGGTGTATATGGTACGTAGCGTGTGTTGTGTGATATGTGCCTGTGGAATGTGTGTGGTGTGTGTGATGTGTGTGTAGCATGCTATGTGTGTGTCTGTGGTATGTGCTACGTAGGTGTGCAGCGTGTGATGTGTGGGGAGGGGGGTGTGGTAAAGGGAGGGTCCTGGAGGGAGCTAAGTTTCTCCTCAGTCTTCTCTCTGGGCCCCTTCTTGTCGCTTCAGATTGTAGCCTCCCCTCCTAGCTGCCACTCTCCTTCCCTCTGGTGTCCGGGAAATGAAGCCTGGGCTCCGGGAACCTCATCAGGGGTTCCTTGGCCTCTGTTTCTGGAGTCGGGGAGGTAAATGGTGAGCAGGAAGGGCCGCGGGCACACGGAGCAGGGCCAGGCTGATGCTTGGTGCTGCTGCCCCGACGGAGCGGGCTCCCTGCGCAGGGATGGAGCCTCTGCAGGCTCCGCGGGAGGGATTCCTGCTGCCCTTCCATACGCCTACTTATTTTATAACTAGACCTTGTAGGTTAATGAGCACCACTCACAGGTCAGTTTCAAGCAATATAAATATATTGAGAGCAATATTATGCTATGCATAATACCCCAAGCTTTGCATCTAAGGCCTAAACCTCCTGTGGGTTGGAGCTCTGGGCACTATCTGGGTTGGAGCTCTGGGCACTATCTTAGGAAATAGCGTAAGATCTCTCCTTTCTTTCTCCTCTTTGCATACGTCTGAAAAACTGTTCACTCAGTTAAAATTTTATTAGACATTTTCAAGAGTAGCTGTGAAATGTGTTGTCTCTTTTGAGGTGCTGGAAACATTCTGTGCTTACCTGATTACACCTTGCGGTCGGTTTGGGAAAATATATTGAGCCAGAAATTTATATGTCCAATTTCTGTATGTAAATTGTACTTCAATAGATACTTTCAAAAAGTGGCTGCTTCTTACCACAGATTGGGTCCCAGTCTGCAGGAGCAGATGCCAGCTAGGAGATTTGCATGCACGTTCTTTATTTTTTTAAGGAATGCTCTGGAGATCAAGATTCTTCCTTCCTCTTTCCTTCCTTCCTTCCTTCCTTCCTTCCTTCCTTCCTTCCTTCCTTCCTTCCTTCCTTCCTTCCTTCCTTCTCTCCTTCCATTCTCTTTTTCTTCTCGTATTAAAATCTGGTTTATATTTTCCAAGTTGTTAAATATGTTTTCATGAATTTTCTTGTAAAATATCCGTATTTCCCTGTTCTTTTCTTTCTTTCCTCTTTTCTTTTTATTTTTTTGTTATGGTTAAGAACACAACAAGAGATCTACTGTCTTACAGACTTTTAAGTGTACGATATAGTGTTGTTAAGCACAGGCATGATGTTGCAGCCGACCTCTAGAACTTATTCATCTTGTCTGAAGCTTTATACTTGCTGACTAGCAACTCCCCATTTCACCCTCTCTCCCTCCCATGCAACCAGTATTCTACTCTCTGCTTCTCTGAGTTTGACTGAGGCCTTTTCAGTGGAAGGGAAAGAAGCAGGAATATGCAGAGGGTGAAGTCTAGCTGGGATGCAAGCCTCGTGACAGACTGCCCTGGCCACATAGAAGAGGAGCTCTAGAGCTAAAATGGGCTAGAGTCATCTAGAATTGGACAGAGTTGGCCCAGGCTTTATGTACTGTCATCGATGTGATGTGTCACTGCATATGATTTCCCTTGAGCAGGGTGGCTCTCTGCCACTGAGGCATTTTTTGGAGGGGCTCAGAGCTGCAGTCTGGCCATGGTACACCCAGCAACAAGGACCGCAAGGCCTTCTTTGCTGGGGCATCTGAGAGACACATCAAAATGTCCATCACAACAATACTGGAGATCAGGACCTAAATAGGAGAGGGGAGGAACTGGGTTCTGTTGGACTCTCATTTTAAAGCTCTCTATTATCTATTTAAAAAACAAATCCATGTGGGTGTATTCCTTTAATTAAATAAATGAAAGTAGTATTTGACATGTACACACACTAGAATTACTTATTTTAAAATCATGTATAGCACATATTGTTTTGCCCACAGAAATTTAAATAAGAGCTTATTATTCTAAATTGAAATGTAAGTGCTCATGTGTATGTCGCTTTATTTCAATGAGAGTCTTCCACAAAATGCTCTTTCCCTGGATTTTATATTTCTTATTTTATTCAGCATTTGGCTTATTTACTACTTTTTACTGATTGACTTCCACTTATGAATTTTCATCTGATTTTGGACATCAGCTTTTTTTAAATTGATGGACTGACTTGTTCTTCATTATATGCTTTTGGTCAACTTTATCAAATTCATTGTTCCCATGGTTAGCCTTTATTAAGTAAGAGCAGTCAAGTGGAAACAAGTTTCAGTGGGAGAAAGAAGTCTGAAAGGCATGGCAGCCATGAGAATGCACCTGGAAGACTTCTAACTACCGGGAGTGTAATTGACCAAGAGCATAGTTGCTGAGTTTTGAAATCCAGCGCGTCATCTGTGCATGAGCCATGCTTCCTGCAGGTGTCTCTTGAGTATGACCCAGGGCAGAAGGAATACTAGTGCAGACCCATTCCTGGCACAGACAGAAATTCTCTGATGGCCAACTCTGGCTGGCCCAAGCAGTCATTCAAACTCCCATCCAACCTTCCTTCCCTCTCTCCTTCACTTTGGGGTGCAACCTTAGCATGTTCCCTCCCTGTTTCACTTACAAAAGGGTGCGCTGGGTCACTCTGGGCTGGGACCAGCTCAAGAGTATTTATGTGCATCTCTTCTCAAGTTGGGGCCTAGGGACACTATGTTGATAGCTTGAAATGGGCTAAAGTGGAGTAATTATGATGAGCAATATACAAACATTACAAATTAGCTCTTCTCTTTGTTGAGACCGAGTTGTTGAACAATTATCTGCACACTATTGACCTCATCAGCATTTGCCTTCATAAAATTCCTGCAAATTTAATTCCCTTTGGTATCTGTGTCTTAGAGTACCCATATTAACACAAAAGGATTGAGGAGAAAAGATGAAATCAGTTTTGGACATGTTGATACTACAGATAGGAATCTTGAGACCCACCAAGACCATCAAAATAAGACTGGTTTCTCCAGTAGGAAAATTATCATCAGCCAAGGCTGTTGTTGCTCACAGGAACTAAAGCTAAGGATCTAGGTTTTCAGCAAAAATAACTTCAAAGATTGAGGTAGCACACCTTCTTTTGGCTTTGGGGCCTCTGATATGTTGCAAAGCTGGCCTGGCCTCCAGGATTTTGGTCTACAAATTCTTCACTGGGATGGGAATTATTTTTTCCTTAAATGTATTTTTGACTTTCCTCAGTTCATTTATTATCATAGGCCAATGTTTATTCAATTGAAAACTCTATTTCCAAATTCTTACTACTTCTCTTTGCTGCTCTTAAAAATCTGCAGAATCTTGGACATTGCTGTTGTGAACATTGATTGGGGTGCAGAATCTTTTTTAAACATGAATCCATTATAAGGCAATTCACAATATTTGTTTCCCTTTTTCTCAGGTGGTCTAGTTCCAAATATGCAATTTTTAACCATTATCTTATTGCAGAAAAAATAATCCTTCACCTACTGAATGTACAAAGCTATACCTATTAACTCTTCAGGAGTTGGACAATTTGATTTATTTTTTCCTATTATCTCCTATAGGGAAGAGGCTAAGAATAAGTCTTTAAAAAGAGCAACCAAAAAAATAAAACAAGATGAAATCAGAGAGGGAGACAAACCATAAGAGACTCTTATCATAGGAAACAAACTGAAAGTTACTGGAAAGGAGGGGTGTGGGGGGATGGGGCAACTGGGTGATGGGCATTAAAGGAGGGCTTGTGATGCTGTGAGCACTGGGTGTTAAATAAGACTAATGAATCACTAACCCCTACCTCTGAAACTAATAATATACTATATGTTAATTAATTGAATGAAAAAAATGTAAAAATGCAAAATAAATAAATAAATAATAATAAATAAATAAATAAATAAATAAATAAATAAATAATAAAAAGAGCAAGCTGTGGAAGACACATGATATACTTAGTAGGGCCTTAGCATTGTGCTGCTGGAAATCAGATTCCACTTTATATGCTTCTTCTCATCTTTACCACCTTGACCTTTCACTTAGGACAATATCTTTGTTCTATATTTGAATTCAGATCTTTATCCTTTCCCTGGAGGCTTGGCCCTCTGGGGGCTGTGCCCTGGCTTTCTATCCCAATGGTTAGTCATCACAACTTGTGCTTAGATACACAAGCCCACTCAGATACACTGAGCCATTGCTTTGAGTATAGTATATTTATAAGATCAAGACCAGAACTCTTGTGAGATATTTTCTGTGCATATGGATTTTATCTCTAATAAGATATTCTCTTGGCTACTGTATCGCAGGTGAAAATGGTTTCTCCCATTTGTTAAACACCTATTACAGGCCAACTTCTGTGCCTAGTATTTCCTCTGCCATTAAAAGGTTAAAGAAGTTGCCAATGCCACTCACCTGTCAAGTGGAAGAACTAGATATTTAACCAGGTCTAACTCCAGAACCTATTTTTTAGCCACTGGGTTGTATTATTCTTTAATAGAAATTACCTAGGTGAAGGAGCCAGTTATGCGTGTGTGTGTGTGTTTAAAGACTTTATTTATTTATTTGAGAGAGAGTATGAGCTAGGGGGAAGGAAAGAGGGAGAAGCAGACTCCTCACTGAGCAGGGAGCCCAACATGGGGCTCAATTCCAGGACCCCAGGATCATGGTCTGAGCTGAAGGCAGATGACTTAACCAACTGAGCCACCTGGGCACCCCAAGAAGCCAGTTTGTTTAACTGGGCATTGGAGTTTAAAGGAGAATGTGGTACGTGAATATGACAAGAACAGTAGCGAATCCTTTGATTTTTAGGGATAGAAATAGGTTTTGTTGCTAGGTTGAGGCTTGAGGGAGGATTTTTATAGTGATTGTCATATACATAATAACTGTTGTCATAGACATAATTTACACCTGAAATTGTAAGACAGCGACTCTTAATTCTAGTAAAGACTGAGGATCAAGAACATAGGGTCAAGTATTGAACTTTAGAAGAAATTCTGCATTTAGCTTAAAGAAGCAGCAGGACCAGGAAGGTGGAAAAATATCAAATAATGTTCTGTTGAAACAGTGTTGGGATCAAGGAGGGGTCACTGGAATACTGGGGACTGCAGTGCAAGGTATGTAATTCATTTGCAAATAATTTCTAAGAGAATAAAATTACAAGCAGGGAGGATTAACATGTTATAATTGACTCATTTTTTTTTTCCTTCCCAAGTTTGAGCTTTCTTCCTCTCCCTCTTTATTCTACATTTGGTTAACCTGCACAGGTGAAAAAAATTGTTTTTTATGTTTTTGGGGAACAAAATGTAAGATCTTAAAATGACAACAAAGTACTTATAAAACTGAGAATCATTATAGTAAAATCTTATGTTCTTTGTTATTAGGCAACTAGAAGGTACCAACAATATTTCTTTCTTTTTTTTTTTATGATAGTATTTATTTATTTGGCAGAGAGAGACAGCACAAGCAGGTGGAACAGCAGAGGGAGAAGGAGAAGCAGGCCCCCCCCCCCCACCGAACAGGGAGCCTGATGTGGGGCTTGATCTCAGGACTCTGGGATCATACCAACAAAATTTCAAACCAAGTGTCAGTTCTCTGGATCCTGAAACAACCAATAGTTTTCTCAATATGACTGAGGATTTGCTGATTGGCAGATGAAAATGTCCATCACTATGTCCCTGACAATCTGATATAATTGAATAGAGTGTCAACATCTTGGGAAGCACTTTTGCCTTTAGAATATTAATAACAGGTAGTGGATCAAGACCAACCTGATTAGGAACTGATGGGGATTCACAAGAAATCAACCAAAAAAGTAATAATCCCCAGAATTTATAAGAATGGATTTTGTACATGCTTATTTTTTTTATCATCCTTTAAAAAGGTTTTCTAAAAAAAAGAGATTCAAGATTATTTCTTGCCTTTGCCTTCTATTGAGATTACACAGTGAACAGATATGAGGAATGCAAACATCTGTACTTTACCTGAAAGGAAACAAACACCTCGAACAACAAAAAAATGAGAAAAGGTTGGTAGCTAAGAAACTTACTATTAAATGCCTGGAAACAAAGGAAAGGAAAACAATTTTGTCAATTTGGGTCAAGGCTGACCAGCTAATTGTTTTGCATGCTAATTAAGATTCAATGAGAGAGAGGAAAAAAAAAATCGATGTGCTGAAAGGCCATCTTATTTAAATTAAGAAACCTACTCAAAAGTTTGTGGACAAATTTTCTCTTTTGAAAGTAACCAAAAACCTTGTTAAGTTAGCATGGGCTAATTTCGAGTTGGTGATCTCCTAAGCCTAGGTGGTTGTAGCAGTTCAAAGAAAAGCCAAGTGTCCTAACAAAGACACCCTCAAAATATAATGGGTTAAATAGCAGAGAATTTTACCTTTCTTTCCTGCAACAGTCCTTAGTAATAAAGTGGTCTTCACCCTAGAGAGTCACTCAGGGATTGAGGCTAGCGGAGTGGTCTTTGCCACCGCCAGCCCATGACTTCCCAGTGAGTTTCAGCCTTGACCATTTCAAGCTAATGGGAGCCTGGGGTATGGAAAAGTTGAAGTCCAGAGCCAGAGGTCTACTTTGAATCACAAGACACAGCAGCTTCAAATAGCCTTCATCTCAGAATTCCCTAGTGGGGCATCTGGGTGGATCAGTGATTGAGTATCTACCTTTGGCTTAGGTCGTAATCCCAGGGATCCTGGGATCCAGTCCTACATCAGGCTCCTTGCAAGGAACCTGCTTCTCCCTCTGCCTCTGTCTCTGCTTTTCTGCATCTCCCATGAATAAATAAATAAAATCTAAAAGAAAAAAAAAAAAGAATCCTCTAGGCATGTGGTTATTTGTGTCTGGTGGAAGTTCCGTGTAACCAAGTGCTTAGAGAGAACACAACCGACTCAAGCAGCAGGTTCTTCAGTGACTCTACCAAAGCTTTACCTTTATGCTTCTTGGTTACAGGAATCATTTTGAAAATCATGAAGGTTTTCAATTTTCAATTCCTTATCACTTTTGGGCTAAATATGTTTTGGAAGTCAAGATTTTTGCTTTAGAACAAGTAAAATTTTATACATACTCTGGGTTGTGTAACATGCCAGTGGAGTTTGAGGCAGTACCCCTTAAGCAAGTCAATTAATATTTCTGTAGTAGAATGCAATATTGTTCATACTAAGTGAGAGAAATGAACACTAAAAATATCTCCCTGGCAGTACTGGGCAGGTTTTGCCTCCATGTAAGTTTGCGCCAAGATTAGGAAATTACTTTTAGCTTTAAATTTTGAAATTGTGGATAAAGAATTGTGGAACTGAACTGATAATAAGTAAGATCATGTAGTTTACGTAGGATTTAAGTAATTTGAAAGCAAAGTTTTAAAAACAACAATAATGGTAAGAGGCCAAAGAATTCTTATTTAAATTCTACCCTTTAAAATTATAGTTCTTTTAGATACATCTATTTTTTGGTGACAGCTACACCTAAAATAATGGCAGGATGGCTTAGAAGTTTAGGAAAAAGTAGCTAAAACAGGTCTCATGCCCAGAGCAACAGGCTGGGGATGTTGGCTATGACAGGAAAGGAGACTGGGTGGGAGACCAGAAGGGGGAGTCCCTGTGCTCTCTGGGACAAATTTTCTAGAGTGGCTCCTTTAAAAACGTAAGGGACTCTATTGGCATTGTGGTTATGAAGATGATGGGCCAAAGACAGAGAAGGCAGCATGAGTGCCAGAGAAGGTCATCAATGAATGGCACTAAGAAAACCCATTTCTTCTCATCAAGGATGGACTCTCGGCAACTTGAGTCCAGTATCTTTCCCTATTAGGTTAGTCCTCTGCCTTCAAGTGCTGCACTGCACATTCCTTCTCCTTCTTTCCAGTTCTTTTTGTTGTTGTTGTTGTTGTTTTTTACAAAAGAAACCCACACCAGATGCACTTTCACTTGGGCTTGCTAACTCTCCCTTAGCGCACTCACGCTGGGGTGCTCATCTGCTTCTCTGCAGGGTACAGAAACTACCAGGTCTTGTTTATTCTCCAGAAGAAACTGGTTCAGGCACAAGAGTCTCCTGTAAGAGATGCTTGTGTCTGAGCAATGTAAGAAATACAAATCTGGTACCTCTCCTCTGGATGCTCTCAACTTCTCTCAGGGCACCACGACTGAGCAGTGAGGGTTAGAAAATCTCTATGCAAGGAACAACATCACTTTAAGAAGTCTTAAGGATTTTTTAATGAAAACTGGGAGTTGGGTCTGAGCTTGGCCTGCACACGTATCTGTAATGTCTACATTAAAGTTCTTATCAAAGAAGGGAAAAACATAGGCTTTAGGCTCACAGCAAAATTGAGTAGAAAATACAGAGATTTCCCAAAAGTCCCTTGCAGTCCACACATGCACAATTTACCCCATTATCAACACCCTCCCCACTGGAGTGGTATATTTCCTACAATTGATGGAACTACATTGACACATGATTATCACCCAAAGTTCATAGTTTACATTAGTGTTCACTCTTGGTGTTATATGGTTTGAACAAAGAAATAATGGCATGTATCCACGAATGTAGCATCATACAGAATAATTTCCCAGCCCTAAAAATCTGTGCTCTGCTTATTCACCCCTCCCTTCCTGAATGCTGCCAACCCCTGATCTTTCTGCTGGGTCCAAAGTTCTGCCATCGCCAGAATGTTCGACATTTGGAATTATATGCTAGGCAGCTGGAATTTTTTTGGACCAAGAATTCACTGGAACTTTCCTTTACCTACATTATCTCCTGTGTCTCTGTGAGACATCTTTACAATCTCTTCTTGATTTTGCCTTTAATATCAGGGAATGAATCCTAGTTCTCACCATCTGTCTAGTAATACCCAAAGATGCCAGACAACTGAAAACAACTTATGTTTAATAGCTTGATAAGCTACTCTCCTTCAGCACATCTCCCCCAGGAGGATCTGATCAGAACACTCACATAAAAATACAGTCAGTTTTGCTATAATGCTTGTTTTGAAAATGTAAATTTGTTCCAGCACAATTGATGTATCAAAGGATAATTTGAGCATAACAGGAATCTCATGTTTGCTTACACATGATTTCATCCACGAGAAACACTAGGTGAGCACAGAAAACGGCATTTAGTTGAACTCAGTCACCCAGGAATGCACAAAGTACGTGTGTGCATGTACATACGCGCACAGACACACACCTCCCAAACATGCCAGCTACCCCAATTCACGGCATGTGTTACAAGTCACACCCATTCACCTTTGGCATGACAACCTCCGACCTGACTTCACTCCTTTTCCTATCCCTTCAGATTACCCTTTCTTTCTTTTTTTCTTTCTTTCTTTCTTCTTTCTTTCTTTCTTTCTTTCTTTCTTTCTTTCTTTCTTTCTTTCTTTCTTTCTTTCTTTCTTTCTTCTTCTTTCTTTCTTTCTTTCTTTCTTTCTTTCTTTCTTTCTTTCTTTCTTTCTTTCTTAGATTTTATTTATTTATTCATGAGAGACACAGAGAAGACAGAGACATAGGCAGAGAGAGAAGGCTCCTGCAGGGACTCAATCCTAGGACCTCAGGACCATGACCTGAGCCAAAGGCAGATGCCACCTAGGGTACACTTTTTTTCACCAGTTCGTGGTAACTCACCAGTTGCTGTCTTTCTGATGCCCATGTCCCCCATGCAGACTGCAGGTCTTTTTCAAGGTAAAGTGTCATTATTTATTGTAGCATTTATGAATTTCTTAACCATTTAACAAGTGTAAAACTGTGCTGCATATATATATATGCCTAATAAATATAGATACACATTTAATATATATAATATATAAACATTATGTCATATATATATATATATATACACACATACATACACTTTTTTGGTAATGTGTCACTGGGAAAGTCTTTAAGTATTATGCCCATAAACCCGTAACCCCATGGTTTTATTGCATGGTTTTGCATAACGTGGTGATTTGAGAACACATGTGTAGCATTCTAGCAGAACTGACTATATAGGACAGGATGTGAAAATGGAACTCCTTTTCTTTAGGGTTCCACTGAGGATCAAGATCATCTATGTGCCAACCTCCTCATTTTTTCCTATGTCAAACTTGTAAAAGCGTTGGGGAAAAAAAGTCACTTTTCATGTACTCTTGCTTTAGGTGGGTCAGTGTTAAAGTTGAAGCAGTTGGGCATTTCTTTGGAAGTTGAAAGCTTTATTTGGGGAGAATGACCATGCACTAGGGAGCCTAAATCCACCCTCTATGGGAAAAGGATAGAGCTAACTCTGTCCACCTCCCACCTCTGGTAAGAGAGACTTTAAGCCACCTAGATAGCTTCCACTGATTTCACAGAGCTTGTGATTACACAGTGGGGTGGCATTGGCCTTATGCCTGAAAAAAACCTACAGCCTGGCTGATGTGATCTGAAATATATTGATCAACACTCAGTTTTTCATATCCTGCTTGAAATAACCATTTGGTCAGGTTTCACTGGGCAGGAGAAAGGAAAGATACTAGTCTCCTAGCTCAGGATGGAGGAAGGGGCTATGAGCCAAGGGATGTAGGTGGCCTCTCAAGGCTGAAAAAGGCTAAAAAAACCAGATATTTTTTTCCAGAAGGAAACACAGGCCTGCCTATACCTTGATTTTAATCTAGGGGAAAAAAACATTTTAAACTTTTGATCTCCAGAACTTCCAGATGACAAATTTGTTTTAAGTCAGTAAGTTCAAGGTAATATGAGAGAAATAACTGTGTCCAATAATTTGGCCCAAAATAGAAAATAAATACATATTGAGGATAGAGGCAGAGAGGAAGAGGGAGGAGAGGGAAAGACCTTGGGTTCTTATTTGAGGTATAGATTACAATCACATGTGCCCACCAGGTGCCAGCTTAGCTCCAGGGGCCAAAGCAGACCTTGCTGCAGGACCAGGATGAAGACGTTTCCAAGGGCTGAGCTGTCTGGTAATGTCACAGCCAGTGGCACAGGGGATAGCCCAAGAGACACATCCTACTGACTCTGTTAATGATGTATTTGGCTTGCTATGGGCAAAATATCTCTTATCCATGAGTAAAATGATATTGCTTACAAGTAAAGTTGAAAGCATTGAAGATTTTTTTTAAAGATTTATTTGTTTATTTATTTATTTGAGAGAGAGAGAGAAAGAGAGAGAATGGGCAGAGGGAAAGGGAGAGAAGATGACTCTCCACTGAGCATGGAACCTTACTTGGGGCTCGATCCCAGGACCCTGAAATCATGACCTGAGCCAAAATCAAGAGTCAGATACTTAACCAACTGAGCCACCCAAGCACTCCAAAAGCATGAAGGATTTCAATAAACTCCTTGGGGCCCATTAGAATAGGGATCCATGTTATGCCCTGTGGTTTGAGTAGCATCCTAGTGTGATGAGTGAGAGGATCCTGAGCAGCTTGCTGTGTGACGAATATTTGGATGTGGAAGATTTTTTGGAACTGTCCCAGCTGAGTGGAAGCCAGGGCTGAAAGAGCTCAGTGGGCTGGTGCTTCTTCATGCCGTGAAGGAGTCAGGAAGTGAAAAGGTAGAAAAATTTCTCCTCCTCCATCTGCTTACTCTACTCTCTCTCCTTTCCCACCTGCCTCTGCCCTTAATTCATTGATTTAGATAGAAGTAAGGCTCATCTTCAGTTGTCTGCTGATCTTTTTACTCTCTACCTCTTCACCTTTGTTTTGCTTTTCAACTCTTTACAAAACATGGTATGGAAGTCGGGTGAAGTGGGATTGGATTCCAGATCCTTCATCTTCTAGCTAGGTGACCAGGCCCAGGGCCTGCTGGCACATACTGACTATAAAATAAATGTTGCTTTTTTTCTGGTCCTTCTATGGTCATACCTGCCATAGGGATGGACACACAATGGGTACATGATTTACAGTCTCAGAAAGTCATGCTGTAGTTTCAAGCCAGGAAGATATGTGGACAACAATTAGTCCTACTATGTAAAATCTCAGGAATATCTGTGGCCTGCATGATCCTGGAGAGCAATGGCTCCAGAAAAATCTCATGTTAGATCTATTCAGTTAGGAAAAGGGAAATACATGATGGCATGCCTTCTGTGTCCAGGGTACTGATTAAAGTGCAAGGTATTTATAAACATTTCACTTCTCTACCATGTTTATATTTATACCATGGTGTCAGTTTACTTGTTAGACAGCACAATATTAGTGCCTAGTATAATTTAGGGACTTAATATATGTTAGGAATTTGGAATCAGAATGGGGTTTGAGTTTTCACTTTGGTTCTTAGAAAGTTTTTGACCTCAAACAGTTTTCTCAACCTTTTCAAGGCTCATTTATTCAACTGACCTTTTATCGAGTACCTACAGGAGGTTCCCCACCAAACTGTCCTGGAGGAATTACAGATAAAAGACAGAGTCCTTGCCCTGCAGAGAAAACCATTAGCCTTTAGTTTCTTCAAGTGTCAAAATTTGGATAATAGTACCCATCTTGTAGCATGTTGTGAGGATTAAATGAGATAAATTTTTATGAGAGTGCTTCACATTTAGAAGAAACTCAATAAATGTTAATTTCTTTCTTTCCCCAGTGGCAGCCTAGTGGGAAGGAAATGTTTCAGCTGGGAAATCTTTATTTGTGCTTCTCAAGTAATACTAACAGTGCCTTGGGGATGACTGGCTTAGAATAACAACTCTGAAAACAATATTAGAATGAAGGTAACTCCCTAGATTGGTAAAAATTATACAAAGCTTTTGGTCAGCCTTCAACATTTGAAAATAATTCTGTATAAGAATGACTTGAGTATAACAAGTGTTTGTTATATGATCAGATATACTGTAGATAACCCTTTCTCCACCACCAGGGACGAGTGGAAGATAGATGAGATCTTTTAAAATCAAATTAATGGAAGTACATATTAATGATCTTGGGTTTCTGAGAGAGTCTGTTATGGCCAATATGGTAGCTACTGTAATGTAAGACATACCAAAAAAAAAAAGTTAAACATCTCTTAATGCAGTGATACCATGATTGTAGATTCATAAAGGGGAAGATCAAAGTTCTACTAATAGGATGAATATTATTTTCTCATAAGAAACTAATCTGTTTTCTCCAAGAAAATATAAGCTCACCTTAGCGATGCACTTGCTCCTTGGGTGAATCATATGGAGGCTCCAACAGCCCTCATTGCTGCGAGAAGCTGAATGACCATCAGTGGCTCCATCCAAAAGCCACCCAGAACACCTTTCCTCAACAACAGGGGTTCTTGGTCCTGGTGGGCAGAAAGCCACGCTATGGGGACTCCAGGGGCATCTCAGGGGCTCCTTGTGGATTTAGGGCTTATGTTTGGTGTTTCGGAGTGAAGCATCAATGACACATGGTTTTTCTCTGGTGATGTCAGAAAGTGGTGAAAATCCTATGACAAAATATCTTACTTTTTATAGAGGAGGTAGGAGGAATGGAGCAGACCTTTAGGGCTAGAGTCCATAAAGAAAC
Organism: Canis lupus familiaris; assembly: GCF_011100685.1. Taxonomy (NCBI): domain Eukaryota; kingdom Metazoa; phylum Chordata; class Mammalia; order Carnivora; family Canidae; genus Canis; species Canis lupus. The sequence continues at coordinate 43,823,803 of NC_049237.1, read as the reverse complement.
AGTCATTCCTGTTAGCCAGATGAAGGAGATGTTTAAACATTTTGTGGTTTGCCCAGTGTTCTTGTTTTTATCTGTGCTCAGACATGTTTATGAAGTGGTTTTGTTTTGTCTCCCTTCATCACAGTCACTGAGTGACCTTGCCTGATGTTGGTGTTGTGTGAAATCATTTATGTTCCATGGAACACCAGGCCTCGCTGTGAGCTCTGGGCTAACAGCTGTCAGGAGCAGCTTTCTCCTTTCTCGCTTGCCTGATCTCACTGTGTGCGCTCTTCCCTCCCAATGCAATGGGAATGGGCAGTGACAGACCCAGCAGAAGGAGCCATTAGCTGTTAGCATCTGGAATGGGCCCAAGATTTGGACATGTGCAAGATGGGAGAAGGAGGTAGCTTGTTATTAAGGGGAAGAGAGGGTGGAGAGGTAGGGATAGAAACAGGGAGATCATAGAAAAAGAGGAGCTGGAGAGAGAGCAAGGAGAAGGAGAGGACCCATGGACACACTTTCCCTTCCAAGTCTAGAAGATTCCTTTCCTTGTTTGATGCAAAAAAAAAAAAAAATGTAGGGCAACCCTCTTGGGTCCCCTCCCTCCTCAGGAGCTTTGTGGTATCACTTTGGTATTGCTCAATAAACCTTGCTTTGCTGCCCACCCCCTCCAAAATTATATAGTTATAGATTTGCATATACATATGCATATATGCATAGGGTGTTCTTTTGAAATCCATCAAATCTATTAGCAAATGCCTTTTTACACCCCCCTTGGAGTTTGGATTATGTTTTGACTTGGCAAAGCAGGAAGGACTGGGAGAAGGGGCTGAGAGATCCCTTTCAATCTTTCATGAATTGCATGTGAGTCAGCCCTGTAGAGACACCAGGCCCTCACCCCGACTGCCCTAAATTGTCCATTGATTGCCATGCAGTTACCACAGGTAGCTATAGACTTAAAGAAATGGGGGTGCAGGTGGGCATTATTCCAGAAGCAGGAAAAAATACTCCCTATAGATTAGAAAAGAAAACAAAACTCCAACACAAGCAAATGTAGTAAGGACAGTCAAGACAGAAAGTTAGCATTTTCATGATGGCCTCTCTCCTGATGTACTGTATTATTTCTTCGGAGCGAGATAATGAAGTTTTCGATAGAGGGCCTTGAAATATAAAAATTGTCTCTTGAATAAAAATGTGTTTATGAATTAATTATCTGATTAACATATTTAAACTTTAATTTTTTTTTTTTTTTTGCATCTTAATTTGGTCCAAAAATTGGGTTTGGAGCGATTTGGAGGGGACGGGGGGTCTGCTGTAGTGGAGGGTGTGGGAAACCCATTCACGGAGCTGGAGCATTTGCCAGTGCAGCTCTGCATTGAAGCTGCAGTTCACACAGGAAATGATTTTCAGCCAAAGGACCTAAGGTGCCCCTTCTTCAGCCCCTGTCACTGCTACAAATTTACAAGGAGTGCTGATAGCATAGAGAGAAAAGAAGAACAAGTGCCCTTGCAGCCTAGAGAGTTCAGATAAAAAAAGCAGGGGCAAGAGCAGCTTTGTCAGGGGCTCATAGAACAGTGCAAGGGACACAGCTTTCCCAGAAATGACTGGATGATTATGATGGAAAGACCAGGTTTTGAACAAGTGGAAAAGCAAACATTAAATTTCACAGGGATTAGGAATTGCTCTGAAGGAAGAAGTGGACAACCTTGGCAAGCAGCATGGGAGGAGGGCAGTGTGGACACATAGCTTGATATAGGCCAGCCATGCCTAAGACTCTGTCATCACAGATTGGGAGAAAAATACATATTGAAATTTACCATATTCTCATGCAGGTAAAAAATCCTTTTTGTAAATAAGTCTGTAAGATAAATAGTATTTCATTTTCACTATAGAGTAATAATGACTTTAGTTACTCTCTGGAAATCCTTTGTCAATATCAAAAACCCTCTAGGTTCTGCTATCTACTGTGGTAGAATGAGGTTGGGGCTTGACTCCCTACCTCTCTCTCAAATGCAATCTTGAAATTAGACATAAAACTTTTTTTTGAAGTTGAGAAGACTTTGTCTTCTTTTTTTTTGCATATGAACAGTAAGACCAAGCCAAAGACAAAGATGACATACCTAAATACGTCTTAAAATCATTATTATTAAATCTAGGACCAAAATTTTTGTCAAATTATAACCCAATTGTTCATAATCTTAATATTTATTTTAGGGGCACCTGGGTGGCCCAGTTGTTTAAGCTTCCAATTTAAACATGTTCAGCTCAGGTCATGACCTCAGGGTTATGAGATCGAGCGCCATTTCAGGACTTGGTGCTCAGCAGGAGTCTGCTTCTCTCCTTCTCTGACTCTCGCCCAACTCAATCAATCAATCAATCAATCAATCAATCAATCAATCCTTTTAAAAAATAATGTTTTTTTAATTTTAATTAAATATTATTTATTTGTACTATATAATGCAAATGAATTGTTAAAATTCAAGTACAGGAAGACATATCAAAGTCAATATTCCAGACTCCTTTTTTTGGTACTCTCATGAGCCAATGGCCCTGCAATTTTCTGGCTATGAAACAGAGAAATCAAATGAGGTCAGGAACAAAGACAGTTTGAATCCGGGGAGTGCCTGAAGGTATATTGAGACAGATCTTTGCCTCCAGAAGAGGAAGGTAGTGGAGGACAAAATGTCTGTTGCTTATAGGGTGGGAAGTTGAGTTGGAAATCCCTTGCATGGAGCCAGAAGAAATATTTCTGCACTGGTTTGGGTAGAACTTAAAATCTTCTTGCAGCTCTTACCTGAGTCTGGAGAATCTGAATTTCTACTGCTTAGATGGTCTGAAATTTTTAATTTTCATCAAGCAGATAATTTTAAAGTGTACAGAGTCTACGATACTCCCAGGTAATTAAGAAAAGTGAATGTTGAAACTCCTTGGAGGAATAAAGTCTCAATCCAGGCCTCAGAACTACCTCACAGAGAGAGTGGCAGCAACTCTGAACTAATAAAAGGGAGTCATAAAACACATCAGAAGTAGTCGTCATGAGCAATTGCCAAAAGAAACAAACCTGCAAAGACATTGGATATTGAAGTTGCTGAATATGAATATAAAATGGGTGTGCTTAATATGTGTAAATGAATAAAAGTAGAAATGAAAAATATGAGTAAGGGTAAAGAAATTTCCAAGGATTACTAGATAATTTGGGGGGGAAAAAAAGAAATAAAACCTAAAATAACTGAAATAAAAAACCCAAATTAATGGAAAGATTAGAACAGCAGATTTGGTAAATGTTTAGAGCATTGGAGCTAGTCTGTAATGGTGGATACAGGTTATTTATTATGCATTCATTAAACCCCATAGACTGTGCAATGCCCCAAAAATGAGCCTTAATATTTCATCATTTGCTCCTTGATTGTAACAGAGGTAGACCACACTCATGCAAGATATTACTAATAATGAAAACTGTGGTTGGTGGTGGTGATGGTGAGGAATATACGGGTATTCTTTGTACTTTCTCTGTTTTTCTGTAGATCCAAGACTGCTCTAAAAAATAAAGTCTTGGGGTGCCTGAGTGGCTCAATTAGTTAAATGTCTGACTCTTGGTTTCAACTCAGGTCATGATCTCAGTGTTGTGAGATGGAGCCCTGATTAGAGTTTCATGCTCAGCAGGGAGTCTGCTTGAGATTCTCTTCCTCTGCCCCTCCTCCCCACTTGTATACACACTTTCTCTCAAATACATAAATCTTAAAAAAATAAAGTCTAATAATAATAATAATAATAATAATAATAAATCATGAAAGCAGCCAGTTAAAAAGACAGATTGCCTACTAAGGAACAACAATCACACTCTCTGGTATCAATAATGACAATTGGAAATGGTCAACAGTATAATTATATTTTCCAAGTGTCTAGAGAATACAAATATAAATTTAAAAGTGTGTGTATCATGAAAGTCTCAAAAACAAGCATGAAAAAAGGCATTTTTCAAACATACAAAAATATGTTTACTACAAAAAATAAAACTCTTCACTAAAGTATGTCTGAAGGACACATTTTTTTTAAAAAAAATTATTTATTTATTTTAGAGAGAATGAGTGAGAGGGACAGAGAGAGAGGAAGAGAAAATCTTCCATGCCCAGCGTAGAGCTCGATGTGGGGCTCCATCTAATGACCAGTGAAATCATGACTGCAGCCTAAACCAAGAGTCAGACGTTTAACTAACTGAGCTACCCAAGTGCCTCAGAACACATTTAAGGATAAAAGAAAGAGAATCCTGAAATGAAGGTCTGAGATTCAAGAAAAAATAAAATGTAAAAGTAATTAGAAACATGGATAAGTCGTAATAAATATTGATTGGATAAAACAATAATAAAAATGTCTAAGATATAGAGAAAGCTAAAATATAGGGCAAAAATAATTTATTAACCAAAAGGGGGCTGAGAGGGCTAAATCATTTTAAGATTCTTTTATCATTAAGAGTTAGGGTGTGGGCTGGGCTGCTACCAACCATAGTTCTTGGATCTCTGTGACAGAGGGCTCTGAGGTGGAGTGAGGCATACAATTTTTATATTCAAAATTTCAGGGGTAACCACAAAAAGGGTAAAGTGTATATTTTCTAAACCAGTAGAAGGAAAATAAAAGAATGAGAAAAATCTTAATTATTTAAAAAAGAAGAAAAGAAGGGAGAAAGAAAACTTAGAGAAAAGTAAGGTAAATAGAAAATGAAAATATGGTGGTATAAATCAATAAAAATATTTCAATGCTAATAATGTTGCTCAATTGAACTCTTTCAATAAAGAATCAAGTTGTCTCAGTAGATGATAAAACAATTCTAACTGTAGAAGATACACTTAAAACCTAAGGACAATAAAAGCATGAAAACAAAGGAACAGAAGAGATACATTGCACATATACTAAGTAAGAGAAATACGTAGTTATAATAATAGCAACAAAATGTATTTTATGAACAAAATATTATAGGAGGAAAAAGAGAGTCACATAGGCTCAATTAAACAGGAAGATATAATAACTCAAAATGTTTATGTAACTATTAGAATAGCTTGAAAATATATAAAAAACTGACGTAACTGCAAGGAGATATTGACAAATCCATCTTCACAGTGAGAGACTGTAACATCCTTAGTAACTGAGAGATGAACCAAGAAAAATGATCAGTAAGAATATAGAAACTTTGAGGAAAAATCCCAATATTTTTGTAAAGGGTATGCATAGTTCCCCATAATAATAGTTGATACTGACTTTTATCTCCCAAATATACATAATTGTATATATTGACATATATTTGGCCACACAGAAAGTATCCATACATTAAAAAATGTCAGTATTGGGGAAGCCCTGGTGGCTCAGCAGTTTGGTGCCTGCCTTTGGCCCAGGGTGTGATCCTGGAGACCCTGGATTGAGTCCCACATTGGGCTCCCTGCATGGAGCCTGCTTCTCCCCCTGCTTGTGTCTCTGCCTCTCTCTCTCTGTGTATGTCTCTCATGAATAAATAAATTAAAAAAAAAAAAAAAGTCAGTATCACAGACACCACATTTTTTCCTAGAGTACAATTCAGTTAGAAGTTAGTAACAAAGCATTTTATAGGGACGCCTGGGTGGCTCAGTTGTTTAAGCATCTGCCTTCAGCATAGACCAAAATCCCAGGGTCCTGGGATGGAGCCCCATTGCCAGCTCCCTGCTCATTGTAGAGCCTGCTTTTCCCTCTCCTCTGCTGCTCCCCCTGCTTATACTCCCTCTCATTCTCTGTCAAATAAATAAATAAGTGAAATCTTTTTAAAAAATTATATAAAGTTTCCATGCATATGGTTTTTTTTTCCAAGCACACTTCTAAGTAATTAACCAATCAATTTACAATTCTATTGCAAATTAGAAAATGCTTAGATCCAAAAGAAAAATGTGGAACAACATTAAAATCTGGAGGCCTTAGCTAAAATGATTTTCAGAGGAAAACTTATAATTTTAAACCCATGTGTTAGAAGAGAAGGAGATTTGAAAATCAGTGAGATCAGAATCCAAAGTCAAGCCTCCACGGGATTGCTAGGCATGAGATGAGACTCCCTGCAAATGCAGACATCTGCCTAGACTTCCTGGCTTGCCCTAGGGGAGTTTCCCCACTCGGAAACAGCAAGGGAGTGCTCAGCAAACACTGCCCTCTCCTTCCAGTCATTCATAATTCCCCTTCAGTTCTTGTTTTCTCACATGGTATGTGATAATTTATCTTCTGACTGCCACCCTGCTCTCTCCATCTTAAGCGTTCATTTGTTTTCAATGGAAAGTTCGAAGAATGCAGCCTTGATGACTTCATAGGGACATTATTTGCTGGTTCTTTTTGCTTCCTTTTCTGACCTTTGGATTTTATATTTGTATATCCAACAGAGATTGTTGCATTTTGTTACAATGGAAATAAATTTCATGGTGTAATTGTGATGTTGTCATTGCCGTAGATTCCTTGCCTGAATAAAACCATTAACAAACAAATATGACTTGGGCAATGTGAACTGCACATTCTTGCCAGACTTAATTAATTGAAATTGCCTAAGACTTGTGGTGCCATTGGGAGGGCTAAATCTTGCATTTAGAGTTCTCTTTGGTACTTGATCTGAGAGTACAGTCATCAAGTATTTGACTGTGGGTGATCTCTCAGGGGTCTGAAGTATAGACGACACACCCCATCTAATAGAACTCATTTAGTACATGCAGGCTCATAGAGCCATCTTTCCACAACTGAAGACCAGATTCCCATACAATTAAGACAAATCTGAAGGCTGAGGCACCTGAGTGGCTCAGTCAGTTCAGTATGGGACTCTTGATTTCATCTGGGGTCATGATCTCGGGGTTGTGAGATCAAGCCCTGCTTTGGACTATGCTCTGAGTGTGGAGCCTGCTTGGGATCCTCTCTCTTCCTCTCCCTCTGCCCCTCCCCACTTACTCTCCTAAAAAAAAAAAAAAAAAAAAAAAAAGACAAATCTGCAGGCTTCTAAAGAAAGCCTAGAGAAGAAAAATAGAAAAATCAGTAAATTAATCTCTGAACACTTTCAGCTTCTCATACCAAAGTAAGAGTCACATGCTGGAATTTGTTCTTAATATTCCAGAGAATATATGAAATAGCAAAAAAATGAACAAACCAGTGGCAACATTGATTAGAAGAAAATTACAAATGAGTGCAGATTGAACAGAAAATTAAAAAGAGAAATAATAATTCACTGCAAATAAAATTTAAAAGACAAAATGAATTAAAAAATATACTTCTTAAAGCTGGTTTAAAAGGGAGCTGACTTGAAAGGAAATAAGAAACTCGAATTGTCTTATGATCATTAAAGATATTTAACCAGGAAAAAACAATTTCTCCATGAAGAAAGCATGAAGACCAGAATCCCACTTCTGTCTCACATAAAATCATCCAGAAACTAGAAATAGAAAATCATCCCCAATAAGTTCTGAATACCAAAATCAAAGGAGGGTTATCTTGTTCATGAACAAATATGTAAATATTCTAAACACAATATTAGAAAACCCAGCAGAATATAACAAATGTTCACTTATCATGACCATTTGGGGTTTATTGCAATAACGGAATATTGTTTTAATAATAGAGATTTGATTAATACAATCAATCACATTAAGAAATTAAAGAAAAAAACATATGATCATCTCAATAGAAGCAGAAGCAAGCATTTGGTAAAATTCATAATTCATGCTAAAACTCTTAGAAAATTTGGAAACTTCTCTAACTTGATAAAAACCTACCTATTTAAAACTGAGTCAAATTCTATAGAATCATTCTCTCTAAATCACTGCAAAACAAGATTATTGCTGGTATGGTTTCTAATTCACATTCTAATACAAAATCTAAGCCAGCATAAGAATAAAGATTTAATGGAAAAAATAAAACTTGTCAGTATTTACAAATGATGCATTTGCCTGCATAGAAACTCCCTCCTCACACACATATATACATATGCACAAAACTACCTATAAAGTACTGTAATGGGATAGGTCAGGGTAGATACTAAAAGTTGATATTCAAATCTATTGTCTTTCTATGCATTAGCAACAGAGATTTAGAAAATGTAATTTGAAAATGATATTTACAAGAGCAACAACAAATGCATACATGTGTGAGTAATTATATACTTTATATAATAATTATAATCATGTAAGAGATATGTTATACTAAAATTATATATACACATTATATATACACATCTATATATACATGTATATGCACATACATGGTATCAAGGAATAAATCTAATGAAATTTGTATAAGATCTCTATGGATTGGAGACAGAAATTTTCTTAAAGTATTTTAGAGGGAACTTAATGAGGATGATATCATGATCTTGGTTAGGGGGACTTTATATCATAAATATATCAATTCTTCAACTGGTCTATAGCATCAAAACAACTCCAATGAAAATCGAACAGAATTTATAATGGAATAGGAAAATATTAATTTAAAAATTTATATGGAAGTACAAAGAGCTAAAAATAGATGAAAGAAACTTTTAACTAGAATGAGATGGGAAAATAACCTCTATCAGATACTGAGATGTATTTTAATTTTCAATAAATCAGATAGTGGTATTTGTACAGGGATACAACAATGGATGAGAGGAGCCTGATAGCCTAGAAACAGCACAATGCAAGTATTAAAACATAATAAATGATGAGGTGGGACTCTATCTCTATCAGTGGGGAAAATGTGCACTGTTCCATAAATACCTCTTTTATCTACCTACCCATCAATTGATCTAACCATCAATAGATGGTTATTCACCCATCTGTTCATCTATCCATCTATATTCCTACCTACCTGCAAAATTTGTATTCATCAATGATTTAAATATGAAAGGAGAACTTAAAAACTTGGAAGAAAATATAGAATAATTTCCTTATCGCCTTTAGATAGAGATTTCTTAAATGACATATATAAGGTGCAAACTGTGAAAGAAAAGCTTGCTAAATTTATCTCATTAAAATTAGGAACTTTTTGTTTCATTGAAGGATACTATAAAAACAACAACAACAACAACAACAAAAACAAAAATCCACATACTGGGAGAATTTTTCTCCCATATGTAAAATTGAAAAAAGGAGTGCTATCCAAAATAAATGAATCATTTTAATAAATCAGTAAACCAGTAAAAATAGGCAAAAAATATATAAGGATGTGAAAAAATTTCACAGTAAAGGGAATAGCTCAGAGAAAAAGGACAAAAGATATAAACAAGTATTTTACAGAAGAGGAAATATAAATAGCCTAATATATAAAAAGATGCTCAACTTCATAATCAGTGAAAGGCAAATTAATATCCAATGATATCATCAAATTAGTATCATGATACACTTAATATACTGATCAATATTCAAAGCATGACAGTAGCAAATTTTAACAAGTTATAGAGTAATGGGGACACTAAATCAGTCATTAAGAGAGTAAATTTGTGCAACAATGTGTCATTATCGTGTGAATTGGACAGGAACGTGTTCAGTGCTAGCATATGCACTAGAGAAATGAAAGCCTATTTGTACATGGTACAAGGAATCAAGTAGCAGTGTTGTTAATAATAGTAAAAAGTCCTGTAAGCAACCTAAATGTCTATTGATGAGAAAATGGATAAAGGAAATGTGGTATATTCATGAGTTAGACATTACATAGCAGTGAAGAGAAATGGTTTTGAACTTTGTATGTCAAATGGCTGAATCCTAGAAAGCTAATACATAAAGGAAATAGGCCAAAAAAAAAAAAAAAAAAGGAGAAAGTGGGTTCCACATTACAAAAATCAAAACCCAGCAAAATAAGTGGTTCAATAGCATATACACTACATGTATTATATTAAGAAAAACAGAGACAGGAAGATAATACTAAGAGAAGCAGACACAGAGCTTCAGGTTAAGGGTGATTTATTTCTTAAGCTGAATGATGGGATTATAGGTATTTGTTTTCTTATTTTGTTTCATGAAAATCTATCTACATAGTAATCTGTATCTGTCCCAAATGTTCTTTTGTGTGTAAATCTTTCCTAATAAAAATAAAGTTTCTTACCCTCCCAGTCCTGCTGTCCCACAATTTCCCCCTTTGTTTTGCTTTTTTAAATATAATATGTAGATACTATTTCATCACAGTATAAATAGAGCTGTCTTCTTATTTGTAATTTCTGCATCGACTTCCATTGCTTGGGTATGGTGTCATTTAACCAGCTTCCTTGAAGACACTTGTGTTTTCTCTATTATGGTGAATCGTTTCCTATATTGATAGTTTTTCCTCTTTATTTCCCTTAAATCAAAGTATAATTCAGTTTACACATCCATGTAATCCTCATTGTTATAAAGAACACATTGTCATTTCAGAAAGTTCTCTTAAAAAGAACAAAACAAAACAGGGGCATCTGGCTGGCTCAGTTAGTAGAGCATGTGGCTCTTGATCTTGGGGTCATGAATTTAAGCCTCATGTTGGGCATAAAGATTGTGTAATTTAAAAATAAATAAGTAAAATAATAAGATCTCAAAGCCTTTATTATTTTTTAAAGATTTTTTTTAATTTATTCATGAGAGACACAGAGAAAGAGGCAGAGACATAGGCAGAGGGAGAAGCAGGCTCCTTGAAGGGAGCCCAATATGGGATTAGATCCCAGGACCCTGGGATCATGACTTGAGCCAAAGGCAGACACACAACCATTGAGCCACCCAGGTGTCCTGTTCTCAAAGCCTTTAAAAAACAAAACAAAAACCCCAAACACAAACATACAAAAAAAGAAAACCAAAAAAATCCCAACAACAATCAAAACTAAATTTCCCTTGTGCCACTTTCCAGTGAGTCCACATCCACTTACCCCTAGGCTCTATTTCAGGCATAGCAATTCTGAATTCTTTCAGCATAGGTTGGTTCCACCTGTACTAGAAAGTCATATAAATGGAACCATATCACATATGTCTTGGTTATAGCTTCCTTGACTCAGCATGTTTTGTATTGATCTATAATATTGTATACATGAGAAAATTTTATTTTGTTTTATTTTGTGGCTCTGAGTAGTATTCCATTGTACAAATATACCATAATTTTGGGCGCTTGGTTGGTTCAGTTGGTTAAGTGTCCAACTCTTAGCTCAGGTCTTGATCTCAGGGTTGTGAGTTCAAGCCCTGTGTTGGGCTCCACACTGGGCATGGAGCCTACTTAAACACACACACACACACACACACACACACACAAATATACCATAATCTCTTTATCCTGCTTTCTATTTATGAACACTTGGCACTATTCTAGTTTTCAGCTATTATGAACAAAGTTCCTTGAATATTTTTATATAACCCTTTTTGTGAATGTATATATTTTTCTTTTTTTTTCAAATGTAATAGCTATGTGGGAAATTGCTGAATCACAGAGTAGAAAAATGTTGAACTTTATACAATCCACCAAACCACTTTCTAATGTCGTGCCTTTTAATATTTCCACAAATTCTTTCTTATAAATTATTTGGTGTGGCCGATCTATTTAATTTCAGCCCTTTTGTGTGTTTGTAGTAGTGTCTCATTGTTGTGTCAACGTGTACTTTCCTAATGTCTAATAATTTTTAGGACTTTTTCAGGTTTTATTGGCCATTTGTATATCTTCCTTTGAAAATGTTTTTCTAAATATTTAGTTCATTTTGATTGTTATTTTTTTACTGAATTGTAGGAGTTTATTTTATATTCTGGATGTAACCCTTGTCAGCATTATGAATATTTCCTTTTAAGTCTACAGCTCGTATGTTATTATTATTATTTTTTTATAATGTTCCTTTTAGGTGAGCAGAAGTTTTAATGTTTCTTTGCATGTGGAAAATTCCAAGGTATCTTAAAAAATGTTTAAACATATAAGTGAATTTAGCAAAAGCATATATAAAAAAACAAAAAAATGAAGGATACATTTAAGAAATGATTTGCAAAATCTCTACACAGAAAAGTATAAAACATTATTGAGAGAAAAAACTTTTTTTAGATCTTCCTTAAGTAATCCAAGGTGAATCATCAACCTAAATGTGGACATTAACACTACAAAGCTTCTAGAAGAAAACATAAGAAAATATTTTTGTTACCTAGTGGTAAGCAAAGACTGCTTAGGACTCATGGAGCATTAATCATAAAAGAGGGGATGAAACTAAAAAAAGTAAGCTTCTTTGGTTTTTGCACACACTGTTTTGAATAACAAATAGCTATTTGCATAATTAAATCAAAATTAAAATATTGTTTCTGGAGTAACAAGTTCCCTTTTCCTTTAGCAGCCAAGTATTAGTGTGTTATATATTTTACCAGAGATTATTTTAAGCCTTTATATTTGCCTATCCTAGCTCTACATCTTTTACTATGCACCTTTTTTTTTTTTTTCTTTTTTACTTATTATATCCATACTAGTACGTAAAATCTAAGGGCACTTGGGTGGCTCAGTTAGTTGAGCAGCTGGCTCTTGATATTGATGACAGGTCATGATCCCAGTGTCCTAGTTCTGTGCTCAGTGGGGAGTCTGCTTAAGATTTTCTCTTTCCCTTTCCTTTTGGCCCTCCCCCAGCTCATGTGAGCTCTATCTTTGTCTAAAAGATATCAGTAAATCTTTAAAAAATATGTAGAACTTATTATTTTTTATTCGCAAATGTGCATATTCCAAAGAAAACTCAAATAGTTTTCTACAAATCTTGGCATATAAAACCTTATAGTAGGTATATCCCTTCTGGTTCTCACCCTGAAGAGTTAGCTGTTCAAACTTTGGTACTTTCCTATCATATTTAATTCCATCTTTCTGATAACTATACTACGTATTCTTAATATTTTTAGTATTACACTTAACCACTGGCTTCCCACTACATGAGATTCATTTCTCTTTCATCACAGTTTACCGTTCTGCCAATTTCTTTATGTCATGACATTTAAGTATTTAGCATTTTCATTATGACTATATAAACATTATTCCCACTAGAGACATGGGAATATCTACAAATGTCTCAAAAGAGGGCTGCTGCCAACAATTTCTCTCATCCTTCTTCTTCTTCTTCTTTTTTAAAGATCTTATTTATTTATTCATGAGAGACACAGAGAGGCAGAGACAGGCAGAGGGAGAAGCAGGCTCCATGCAGGGAACCCAACTGGGACTCAATCCTGGGTCTCCAGGATCACATCCTGGGCTGAAGGCGGTGCTACACTACTGAGCCACCCAGGCTGCCCAATTTTTCTCTTCCTTGTATGTGACTCTCTGCTTCTAATCGACAGATCAAGTCTATTAGCCCGTTACTTGCATCTGGACCAAATTTGGGTGTAACTTTTGTACAAAAGAATGAGGCAGCTTTGGGGCTGTGCTACTTCTGAGCTTTGCCCCTTATATTTAAGGCAGGTCTCTTGTTCACTCACTTGGAGCCCTGAGTCATCGTGTGAGAAGTGTGATTATTCTGAATAGAGAAGTCCAGTCAGTTCCAGCCATTTAGCTGCCTCTAGAGCAGGGGCACCAGATATGAGAGTAGCCCCCTCCAAGCTCCTAGCTCCCTGTGGCCACAGGAGAGACCTCCCCTGATACAATGTGGCTTTGCTGGACACAACTAACCTATGGAAAAGTAAGAAATAGTAAACTGCTTAACAATTAAATTTATGGTGGGTTTATTAAATACCATAGATGACTGCTATATGCATTATGATCATTGTTTAATACTTTTTTGGTACTTTCTAGAATTTTAATGTTTGCTTAGTTTCTACACAGTGAATTATTAATTTCTTCCCAAACTCAACTCATTAACTGTCTAAATTTCTTCCTGTTACATTAAGAATAATCAGGTGTTCTTCCACTTTCATCTTCTTAGATGTAAGTTCTGGCAGCGCTTTCTGGCTTGCTCCTGTCCTCACTACAAGATTGATTTGTGAGGGCATAACTTATGTCAGTGTCTAAACATCCTTTCTTGGGTATGTCAGATTTCTCAGGGATGTAGTTTATGATCCACTTGGAGGACAAAATCCTGGGTATCTGCTCAGCATTCTGCATACTTGTTCTTATCAGGTTTTATGTTTTTAAAAAAATTCTTGGGATCCCTGGGTGGCGCAGTGGTTTAGCACCTGCCTTTGGCCCAGGGCGTGATCCTGGAGACCTGGGAGTGAGTCCCACATCAGGTTCCCTGCATGGAGCCTGCTTCTCCCTCTGCCTGTGTCTCTGCCTCTCTCTCTGTGTGTCTCTCATGAATAAATAAATAAAAAATCTTAAAAAAAATTCTTTTGTATCCCATCACTGGCATCCTTAGAAGTATTAGGTATTTAGATTATTATTAAAAAATGAAGTCTTCTGTGGCTTCATGAGATATTATGCTGTACATATTTGAGAATTTGCTTACCAATGATATATTTTGTTTTTAAGTATGTTAGAAAACATTTAAAAATTTGCCCAACTGAGAGTTAAAATATAGTATTTCAGTGTAGCGTAAATTTGCGTTATTTTTCTAAGAGGAATGTTTTCATTAGTTTAAAAGACAACATTTGCTTTTCTTATATTGTGAAGTATCTTTCATGTTCTTTGTTGACTTTCCTATTGAAATTCTCTCTCTTTTTTTTTTAGAAGATTTTATTTATGGGGGCAGGGTGGGAAGAGAGGGAGAGAGAGCACACACAGAAGCAGAGGGTGAGGGAGAAGCAGACTCCTCATTGAGCAGAGAGCCTGATGTGGCGCTCCATCCCAGAACCCTGGGATCATGACCTGAGCTGAAGGCAGACGTTTAACCGACTGAACCACCCAGGCACCCCTTTATTTATTTTTTTCTATTGAAATTTTCCTCTGAATTTTTATATTATATGTTACTAGTGGCAAATATTTTTATTTCAATTTGTTACTGGACTTTTGACTTTGCTTATATGTTTGTCTGCAATATGTATGTTTCCCAAGTGGAACTTTTAAAAGTTTACCTTTAACTATTAAAAAAATTAACATTTATTCAATAGAAGATGGTAATATTTTAAAAATTTGTAATATTTTGTTTCACTTTGAAACTGTAATAATAGTTTTTAACATACCCATAAGTCTATTTTTGAATTTGCTCTAAAACTAGAACATGTTAACAAGTAATAATTGTTGTTATGACTAATAATAATGTGCTATGTTATTCCACTCCCTTTCTCCTGCCGTCTCCCTGTGCTGCTTTTCCATCTCCCTCACACACCTTTCCATGTTTTGCCTCTTTCCACTTAGAAGTTCCCTTTGGCTTTCCCAAAGATTAAGAGTCATACTAGAGATGGAAATTTAGGTGGGGGTAGTCATAATGTAAAGTGCTTTATTTGAAGCTAAAACTGAGGAAGTGGGGAGAGAAGGCCCAGTGCATGTTCCTGGAGATAGATCACTGGCACCCTGGAGGCACAGGTGGAACAAGAGGATCCCAAGGGAGAGATTGGAAATAAATAATCAGAGATGTCAGGAAAAAAAAAAATCTGGCAATATGGTGTAACAGAAATGAAAAGGAAGAGCATTTTTATTTAGGAGAATAGTCAAAATAATTAAAAATATAAAAATTTTAAGATATTAAGTAATAATAGCATCAACGATAATGGAATAAACTCTGTTGGCCTTTTTCGGAGTACGTTTTATGAGATGGTTCAGGAAAGCGTAGCTTTTTAATGAGATGAGTAGAGAATGGAGGGAGAAATGAATACAATAAATGAGAATTGCTGCTCTGGAAATGAGCTTGGCTACAGAAGGAAGACATTACCATGGGGGTGGGTAGTTCTGTTTTGTTTTAAAGATGAATGAGATGTAACTCTGTTTTATATCAGGGTGATTCAGTAGATGGGATAACAAGAATGTATATTCAGGCAGGTTTCCATTGTCATAGTATCTCCTGTCACCCAGGTCTTAAATCTAAACAGATCCCACCAGGAGTTCTGGTCCTGATTCATGACGTTCTACTCACCACATCTATTGGTGACTCCCATCACTTCCTATGTAATGTAGCAATGCTTAATTTTCTTACTTTTTCTCCATCCACACCTTCCTCTACTTCTGCCCTCCCTCTCCCTACCAGTGACAGAAGTACATGCCCACATGTTTATGATCTAGTTGGAAAATTAACAAAATGTGAAATTATTTCTCTTAAAGGATTCTATATCACTGATTCCATATACTCACAGAAAACTTTCAAACTTTATTATTATTTTTGTGTGTTACAAGGATGTGAAGTAGCAGATCTTTACTCCTGATCATAGTATATATATATCATGAAAGCCATCAGGATAGCTTCCTACAAGAATGTTTAGGCAAAAATTTCCTCCTTATGTTTTCTAGAGGAAAATGGTTCTTTTGTAGGTTTTTGTAGGTTCTTTAAAGAGAGGTAAGATGTGGGGTCCCTGGCTTGCTCAGGCAATAGACATGTGGCTTTTTTTTTTTTTCAAGATTTTATTTATTTATTCATGAGAGACACAGAGAGAGAGAGAGAGGCAGAGACACAGGCAGAGGGAGAAGCAGGCTCCATGCAGGGAGCCTGATGTGGGACTAGATCCCGGGACTCCAGGATCATACCCTGGGCCGAAGGCAGATGCTAAACCACTGAGCCACCCAGGGATCCCCCTGGCATGTGGCTTTTGATCTTGGGGTTGTAAGTTAGAGCCCATGTTAGGCATAGAGATTCCTTTAAAAAAAAAAAAAAGAGGTGGAATTAGATCCCCAACATTCCAAGTGATCTCCTTTGACTTATTCTCAGAATGTCTTTGCCCATCTTTTTCTATTTGCATTCATTATGGAAGAATCATTCTTTTTTTTTTTTAAGATTTTATTTATTTATTCAGGAGAGACACAGAGAGAGGCAGAGACATAGGCAGAGTGAGAAGCAGGCTCCCTGAGGGGAGCCTGCTGCAGGACACATTCCCAGGACCCTGGGATCATGACCTGAGCCAAAGGCAGAGGCTTAACCAAATGAACTACCCAGGCATCCCAAAGTAGGGTCTTCTTAAAACTGGAAGTGCTTTAGGATCAATATTTACAGACCGCATTTCATATAAAACTAAAACTTATAATCTGAGAATATAAAAACCCTCTTATTATAAGAAGAACCTTGAGTTCAACTAGCTATCTGAATCTCTTCCATGTAGATGGGTAACCATACAGGTGAGTTAAACTGAATGCTCCAGTTTCTGAAACTTACTGTTTGAACACGGTATTTTGTTTTACAAGGAAACTCGCTAAAATTATGTTCTATTTCAACATTGGAGAATATGAAGCTATTATAAAGCATGATGTACATATCTATATATTGATATAGAAAATTCTCTAATATCATTGTCATGTGAAAAATACACGAAGCTGAAATACAATATACTGTATGTATATGGAAAGATGTTTATACATGTGAAAGTTATTCCTGAATGGATACTTCAGAAACTCGCAGAGTGCTTGTCTGAAAGTAGGAGAATTAGATGGCTGGGAGACAGAAGGGGAGGAAACCAACTTTTCACCAATGCGATTTGGATTTTTTTTTTTAATTTCATACCGTGTAGATTTAATGTCTAATAAAAAAGAACAAAAACTTTTATTTTTAGCTCTGGAGGGAAAAAAAAAAAAGCAAAGAAGAAAAAGCAGGGACACTGGGGTAAGAATATAAAATAGTTTGGGGAAGGGTGGGAATGACAAGTAAAAGGGAGTCAGCCTTCATTATCCGAAATGACCTGTGACTAAAGAGTAAAACAGCCCGGTCTGGATGCTGAGCTAGAAGTAAAGGCTAAGAACTAAGCCAAATAATATAAAGGCTATTCAAGTTTCTCCTTAGTTAGTGGTAAAATCTGTGAGATATTACTTGTACTCTCTGTATGTCATTTTCATCTAATGACTACATTGATGAAGACTCACTCTCATGACTTCTAGAACAGTCTACGGTTTACAGTGGTCTGAAACCCTGGCCGTGCACCAGATTCTCCTATGAGGTCTTAAAATGTAGTACCGTGTGGTCTCTCCCTGGAATTACGAATTAGAATTTCCAGTGCTGAGGTCCAAAAAGCCACTGGATTGCAGTTTTTAAAGGCAGGTAGCAGGCAGAGAAAAGAGACTGGCTCAGTACCAGGAAAATTCAGTGAGGAGAGTGAGACACCTATACTAAAATTGGATCCTTCTCTCCCCACCACCTTTCAGGCTAGAGACTATGAGCACAGCCTCTGAAAAGCTCTCTGTGCTTCTTGCCAGAACATTATTCTGAAAAACATAATAATAGCTACCAGTTATTGAGCACGGATTTTATTCCACCCCTGTGCTAGGTGTTTTGGATCTATTAACTTTAATCCCCATGACAACTCAGTGAGGAAGGCAAATCTGTTTTACAGATAAGCATCTAAAGCTGAGAGTAGCCAAAGTGCCCAAAGTCAGGAAGGAAAGCAGTACATTCACGTCTTCCTTACTCTGGTCAATTGCCCTGAGGTCTCCAAATGCTGGGGCTTGGAATAAATCTGAGATGCTCGCAAACTGCTGGAGGTAAATTTGGAGGGTTCAGGACCACCTATTTGGGAAACCTTTGGCTGTTGGCCTCATCCTGGGGACACTCTCTGCCAGAGGCTGAAGTCTTGAGGTTCTGTTCACATCAGTATACTGTCTCAGACTTCAGATCTGTGAATACTTCTGCAGAACACCTCTGTTTTCTTTTCTTTTCTTTTTTAAAGATTTTATTTATCCATTCATAGAGACACAGAGAGAGAGGCAGAGACACAAGCAGAGGGAGAAGCAGGCTCCATGCAGGGAGCCTGATGTGGGACTCGATCCCGGGTCTCCAGGATCACACCCCGAGCTGCAGGGGGTGCTGAACTGCTGCGCCACCGGGGCTGCCCGACACCTCTGTTTTCATGTCTGTGCTTTTCTCCTATGTCTAGAAGAGAGATGAGGGCATTTCTTTTGCAGAGAAGCATATGCTCATACGTAAGAGATCTGATGACCACCTCCTGACCCCAGCACTCATGCTACGAAAATTCTAGGATTAGTCAGTTTGAAAAACTAGGGCCAACTATACTCAACATCTCTGAAATCCCTGGCCCTTCCTGGTAACCTGTCGAGAATGGTGCCTCTGGTTCTCTATCTTCTTCTACATTCTCATCCTGACACCATCTGCTCATCTCTCCTAACACAGCTTTTCCTTTCCGAAATCCCTCATTGTGACCCCAGACAATCCATTCCTGGGTCTTCAATTCACCTTAGATTTTTTGAAATCTTGACCATTTTTTTCTGCCTCTTTATTTTGACTAAAACTTGGGTTTCCACTGAACACATTTATCTACACTTCTCCAGGTAGAGGCAACTCTTTTCCTGAAGATGGACAACTTCAGAATGGTTACTTCCATAGAACTGTTCCACCATCTGTGGGGGAAACCATGTGTTTTTTTGAGACTCAGAGATTCCAGCTACATACCCTCTAAGTTAACTCATTATTAATCTACAGAGACCTTGGTTTAGTCATTGTTTCCGACTGGATTTTGTCATAAGGGAATCTTAAATTTAAATAATCCTGGAGCACCTGGTGGCTCAGTGGTTGAGTGTCTGCCTTTGGCTCAGGGGGTAATCCCTAGGTCCTGGGATTGAGTCCCATATTGGACTCCCCTTCAGGGAGTCTGCTTCTCCCTCTGCCTATGTCTCTGCCTCTCTTTCTGTGTGTCTCATGAATTAATAAGTCTTAAAAAAATAATCCTTTTCATGGGGTGCCTGGGTGGCTCAGTTAGCTGAGGAACCACCTCTTGGTTTTGGCTCAGATCATGATCTCAGGGTCATGAGATTGAGCCCTAAATCTGACTCTGCACTTAGTGGGGAGTTGCTTGGGATTCTCTCTCTCCCTCTGCTTGTGTGGTCTCTCTCTCCCTCTCAAATAAATAAATCTTAAATTAAAAATCCTCTTCATGATATATATGTATATCATGAAGAGGATTTTTAATATTATATATATACATATATATATATATATATATATATATATATTTAGAGAGGTAGTGGTGGAGGGTGAGGGGAAGCAGAGAGAGAGAGAGAGAGAATCTTAAGCAGAATTTAAAGCATGGAGCTTGATCTCATGACCCTGAGATTATGTCCTCAGCTGAAATCAATAGTCGGACTCTTAATTGACAGAATCCAAACCACTTTAAATGATTCCACAACTTTAGACATTAGAGTCATTCTAAATTCATGATATCCAGCCTCAAAAATTGGGAGTCCTTGACTTTCTATTAGCCACATTTATCTTATTCTCATGATGGTATATTTTGGACATTCAGACGTTTCCCACTTTCATCAAACCCTGACTCCAACTCCTGCCCTATTTCAATTCCTGTAGAAAACCCTGCAGAAACAGAAAAAAATCACCCACAATATTCTAACTCTAAAAACTCCACAGAAGTGGCTGAATCCACATCCATCCTTTCATTTTTCTCTCCTTGCAATGAATAATGCAGAAGGCTATGCTTTCTATCTTATTTTATTCTTCTAATCCATGTTTCTGGATCTTCCACTATCTCAGAAACCACAGACTCGTTACCCTTCCCTGTTACATTTTCAACCTTTATCCTCTATCATCAGCATTTAAACACACATATTTTTTCCCAACTTCAATAAAAACTAAGCCAAACTAAAAACAAAATTCCTCTTCCTTGACTCTTTGCACTTCTTCATATACTATTTAATCTATCCCAATATGAACACTGTCTCTATCATACCACTAAAACTAGTTTCTCAAAGAACAAGAAACATTTGTTGTGGAGTGCAACCCTAAAAGCTTTACTTTTACTTTTACTTTAAAAACTCAGATTTTTTTTTAAATTCATAGACAACACTTGCTATCTTTCTTCCAGTCCTCAGGCCATACTTCCTAACCTTCTTTCTAGGCTCTACCTCTGACTGTTCTTTAAAAGCTGTGTTTCAGGTTTCTCCATAAGTCATTCATTTCTTCCCTTTACCGATTTAATTCTATGGCTCCAAGTCAATGATTTCCAAATCTATTACCTGCAACTCGGCCTCCTGTCAGGATGAACAATCTCTTGGACTTCCCCCTACAAGCCGGGCTCCCTGCTTACCAGAGAGTCTGCTTCTCTCTCTCCCTGCATGTAGTCTCCCTCTCTCTCTCTCAAATAATAAATAAATAAATAAATAAATAAATAAACAAATAAATAAATAAATAAATAAAAAATAAATAAAATCTCAAAAAAATTTTTTTCTACCTGTTTCTCAGCACTGCCACTTCCCTGATCAAACCACCTGGATAATTATAATCATTTTCTAATTGAGATTCTTGCTTTACATCTTTCACCAGTTTATTTCTAGATTTTTCAAAAATTAAGTCTTATACATGGATTTCTTCTCTAATACTTTTCAGTGGTTCCCCAGAAAGATAAAAAATCCTCCATGCTCTATCAATCTTTATCTTTATACCTCATTGCTTTATTGCCTTTATCTAAACACACACACACACACACACATACATTCATTCCATGTTCTATTCATACTACCCTGTTTCATGTTCTATTTTGATATCAGTTATTTTGTTCATGTACCATTTGTTCATAAAACTTCCTCATTCAGCCCAATGCTTCTTCTCTTGCCTCCCATACATTTTTTTTTTTTTTTTTTTTTTTTTTTTTACCTAAAGTGTGTCACCTCTTGTTTGTCCTTTAGTCTCATCTCATCTCAGGCACACCTCTCCTAGAAACCTTCCTAGAATCTGTACCAAATGATTTAATTTCAAATAGAGTCCATTCTTTCTCATAATCACTACTCACCCAATCTCTGTGACCATTCCAAAGAACACCCTGGGTTGGAGTGTTGGAATGAGAAATGAATTTAATTTGGGTTGTGTAGTATTTAAAATGACCTATTTTCATCAATGAAGAAATGGATAGTAGACATATGAGTATAAAGGCCTGAAGCTTGAGGAAGCAGTCTGAGTTGAGATACAGATTTGGGAATTTTCAGAATATGGATGGAGAGAAGCTGCAAGAAGAGGACAGGAAGGAGGGACCAGAACATGGAGTTTGGTAAAAGCTGGTTGGCCCCACCAACATACAGTCTTGGTTGTTTTGATAAAAAGTCCTGATTTCCTCTTGGAGAATTATATCCTCCTCATTGTATTCATTCTTGGTATGTTGAAAATCAATTTCTCTGCCCTGTTCTAACTAAGGAATGAGATTAAAATCTATGTCATTACATGTTGAATACAATAACACAAGGACAGGAAAACTTAAAAAAATAGTTGGAGAATATTTATTTTAGATCATGCAAT
Organism: Canis lupus familiaris; assembly: GCF_011100685.1. NCBI lineage: Eukaryota > Metazoa > Chordata > Mammalia > Carnivora > Canidae > Canis > Canis lupus. The sequence goes on along the minus strand of NC_049237.1, from coordinate 43,801,584 downwards.
CTGATGAAACTCTTAATTTGTTCATGCAGCTGAGATCCCTGAGACTTCCTTGGCATTCCATTCACTTATAAATAAATCTGGTTCTTGAGTCTTTGAGCCAGGGAATTACAGATTATACTTTCAACAAATTTCACTATGCTTTAACACGGTTGGGCAGCCCGGGTGGCGCAGCGGTTTGGCGCCGCCTTCAGCCCAGGGTGTGATACTGGAGACTGGGGATGAAGTCCCACATAGGGCTCCCTGCATGGAGCCTGCTTCTCCCTCTGCCTGTGTCTCTGCCTCTCTCTCTGTGTGTGTCTCTCATGAATAAATAAATAAATAATCTTAAAAAAAATAACATGGTCAAAAGTTTTCTTTTCCTTTTTTTCTTTTCTTGCCTCTCTCTGTGTGTCTCTCATGAATAAATAAATAATCTTAAAAAAATAACATGGTCAAAGACAGTTTTCCTTTTTTTTTTCTTTTCTTTTCTTCTTTTTCTTCTTGTTATTCACTAACTAGTTACACTAAAGAAAAAATATTCATGGGATTTGCATTTTTATGTAGGATACTGAGAAATTCCAAATGAGATAAAATGACATGTAAGAGTATCATTCAAGATGTTTCAAAAGCTAAAGCATTGTTTTAAAAAGGGAAACAATTATTTCAAAATGAAAGTCATTGCTAATATTACTTATTTATTTGAGAGAGAGAGAGAGCATGAGAGGTGGGAGTAGGGGCAGAAGGAGAGGGAGAGGGAGAAGCAGAACCCATGCTGAGCAGGGAGCCTGATGTCTCTGGGATTGATCCCAGGACTCTGATATCAGGACCTGAGCCAAAACCAGATGCTTACCGCTTAACTGACTGAGCCACCAGGCACATGCCCCTGCATGCATAATTTTTTTTTAATAAATTTACTTTTTATGCGTGTTCAATTTGCCAACATATAGAATAACACCCAGTGCTACCCATCAAGTGCCCCTGCATGCGTGATTATTTCATTCTCATTTTTCCTTGACTAGAAGTCAAAGTGTTTAAGGTGTACATTTGTCTGTGAGTTAAGCTTTATTATCCTATTGTTTTTATATTTTTGTTATTGCTACTTTAAGAATATTCTCCTATTTTAATTTTTTAAACATTTTTTTAAGATCCTATTTATTTATTCATGAGAGACAGAGAGAGAGAGAGAGAGAGAGAGGCAGAGACCCAGACAGAGGGAGAAGCAGGCTCCATGCAGGGAGCCTGACGTGGGACTTGATCCCAGGTCTCCAGGATCAGGCCCTGGGCAGAAGGCTGCGCTAAACCGCTGAGCCACCCGGGCTGCCCCTCCTATTTTAATTTTGATTTCCTCTTTGAGAAAGTGAGTTTTAAAAATATTGAAGTATTTGACATGTTTTGGTTTAGTTTATAGAAATAGTGCTTCTAACTTTTTGTATTAAGGTTAAAGAATGTAGCATGATTTCTATTTTGGGGGGATTATTGCAAGTCATATATTTCATATGACATAAAATACATTTTAAAATAAATGTTCTACAGACACTTATTTTCATCTTACAGAGTTTGACACATACTAATGTAAACCAAATCTTTTTCATTATAAAATTCAGTTAGTTGTATCCATTATTTCTGGTCTTCTTGATCTGCTATGGAGCTGGGTGAGTGAGGGAAAATCTCTCATTATGGTGACAGTTCCACTATTCCTGTCACTTTAGCTTAATGTGTGATATTAAAATATAAAGATTTGTGAGAGTTATCTTCTCCACTGTGAATTATATTCTTTATAATTACAAAGTGCCTTTCCCTTTGCACTTGCTTTGAATCCAGTGTAGTCTGATATTAATAGCTGAGTTCATGCGTGTTTTTCGCTTAATAGTCTGCTCTGTATCATTGTCTGTTCCTTTCCATGCAATGCAGTTTTGCTCAGTCATTCCCTGTTAGCCAAATCGAGGATACAGTTTTTTGGTTTTTTGTTTTGTTTTGTTTTCTGGGTTTTTATTTGTTTGTTTGTTTTTAACAATCTGAACCTGTTTTTTGTTTGTTTGTTTCTTTTCTGGAAATAGGTAAATTTATTCATTTCCCTATATAGTTATGTTTGGGTTTGATTTTGCTGTATTAGATTTCCTATTTTTACTGACTTCTTTCTCAAAGCTGCCTGTTCCCTGGTATCCATGGCATCACTGAGGTCATCCTTTAGTCCTCCGCATTATCAGAGTAATGTATTTTAGTTATAGTCATAACCACTATTGTAAAGAATAAACAACATGATAATTTCTCTATTTGTGTATACAATAGATATATTGATATACCTGAGTACATATTTATATGTATGTGTACATATGTATTGTATGTTTGTCTGTATGCATATTTCATCTTTACAATGACCCAACATGGCACATACTTTTTACAGAGGCGCATATTTTAATATTGTTTTAGAGATGAAAATCTGAGGTTCATCAAGATTAAGCAATTTACTCCAAATGAACCAGCAAGTTGATAGTCTTGGCACTTAGCTCATTCATTGCACAATACTACTTTTGTTGTTTTGTTTTGTTTTTTTTTTTTAAGGATTTTGTTTATTTATTTGACAAAGAGAGAGCACAAGCAGGGGAAGGGGCCAAGGAAGAGGGAGAAACGGATTCCCCACTGAGCAGGGAGCCCCAGGTGGGGCTCTATCCCAGAACCCTGGGATCATGACTTGAGCTGAAGGCAGATGCTAAGCTGACTAAGCCACCCAGGCACCCCATTTTGTGGTCTTTCTTAGGGCTCTTGCTCTACTCTGATTCTCCCTTCTTGATTTGTATTAATCTCTGTATTAATTTATTTTGTTCATTCATTTATTCATTCAGTCAGTAAATATATTCTAGGCAGTTAACTATATAGTATTCTAGGCTCTGGGGACAGGCAGTGAACAATATGGACAAACATGTCTACTCTCGTGAATCATAAATAAAAGTGGCATCTTGAGAGTGTTTATTGTCCTGGAGCAGAGGAATATAATGATGAAAGGAAATATTAACTTTTAGGAGAATCTCTGCCTGAGTTATTTTTAGGATGCCTTCTGGTTGGAAGTGGGCCTTCTACTCGGGGGTTGGTTTCTTCTTATTTTTCACAAGAGGATAAAAATTCCATTTGCATATTAGCTCATTACTAAATTATATATTTTTTATGGACACTTATAACGCAATAATAATGGTAGTGATAATAATAAATAATAGTTATTTTTACTTACCCTAGCTTCTAGAATGTATACCATCAACTTTAGTCTCCCCTCAGCAAGAATATTCCTCCATTCCAGTGTGCCATTCATCCTGGTTTGCCAACTACAGTTCTAATTTCATCTCTTGTTTGAACATAATCATTAGCAAGTTACATGAAAGAAGTCTCTAAGATCTACTGCTCAATAGAAAAAACAAAGCACAGAGCAGCATACAGGATCTATAAGTATTTCTCTAACGATGAAAGAACGAAAAAATAGACACATTTTCTTGGAAGACACATAAAATTTCTCTGGCAGGATACACAAGAAAGTGATAACAACTAGTTTGCTGAGTCTGGGAGGTAGACTTTTTGCTGTGCATACTTTTTATATTTTGAATTGTGTGATTATATTAGCTTGGGCAATAAAAATACAATTTAAATTTAAAGAAAGCAAAACTACTGGTTAGCTATTGAACACCAATAAAATTCTATAGAAATTGTGGATGGTTAAGGTGAAATGATGCATATTTGTGAAAGATTATGGATACTGGCTAAGAAAATAATTTCCTGAAGGCTTTCTGACCCTTCAGTGAAATTTGGTTGTGAATTCTTTTCATCCTTTGCCTAGATGATCATGTCCTTGTACTTTTTCATAATAAATTATATTTTCAGAACAGTTTTAGACTTACAGAAAAATTGAGAGGATAGTGCAGAGAGTTCTCATATACTCCACACCCAGCTTCCCCTGGTATTAACATATTAATAGTAAGGTACATTTGTGAGACTAAGGAATCAATTGTGATACATTATTGTTAACTAAAGTCCATATTTTATTCCAATAGCCTTAGTTTTACCTAGTGTCTTTTTTTCTGTTTCAAGATCTCACTCAAGAACCCACATTACATTTAATTGTCCTGTCTTTTTAGGGTCTCCATGGCTGTGACCATGTATCAGACTTTCCTTGATTTTGATAATCTTGACTATTTTGAGGCATATACTCAATTATTTTGCAGCATGCCCTGGTATTGGAATTTATCTGATGTTTATCTCACAATTAGACTCGGATTATAGGTTGAGGGTAGAAGACAATAGAGACAAAAATGCCATTATGATCACATCATAATAAGGGCATTTACTATCAACATAATTTACCATCGTACATTTGACCTTAATCACCTGGGGAAGTGTGGATTAGGTTTCTCCACTGTAAAATTATGTCCCTACCTCCTTTTTCTGGAAGGAAGTCACTGTGGCAGCCCATACCTCTGGAATGATGATTTACGACCCCATCTCAGCCAAGGGTGAAGTATCTCCATAAATTACTCGGAATTCTTTCGCAGAGGAGATTTGTCTTTTCTCCCTTATTTATTCACTTATCTAGTCATCTGTTTATATTGGCATAGACTCACTCGCTTTAAAGTGTCCCCTGTTTAGATGATAAGTAACATATTTATTGTCTGTGTCGATGAATCACAGCCCCATTTTGTTTTGCGTTGGTCTCCTATTTGTCACTTTTTTTTTTTTACATTTCAGTAGTGCCCTGTTGCACATTCTGTGTTGCACATTCTGGGCACTTGTGGAGGATAAATAATTTCATATGCTATACAAATGTACAGAGGAAAACAAATAGGCAGAGAGAGGTTTTTGGTGGACTGATCCATAAAAGCATCAGCAATAGGCTTGCGTCTGTGTGAATCAGAAAACATGGAACAGCATAAATTTGAACCACATGAGCAGATTTATTTAAGAATCCGTGTACTTGCAACTTGGCTATCAGTCATCTCACCCTTGAGAAGACAGAATAAGTTACTCTGGGCAGCTTCAAGGAAGATTTAATTTGAGATTGATGTTTTTTCCTCAGAGAGTCTATTCTTCCATTCTTCCAGGCAGCCTCACTGACATCACCCCCCTCAAAAAAACGAGCATCCTTGTTTACAACATATCTCCAAAGCTAAACCCATTCAGGAGCACAAAGGCACACTTAGGGCACAGTGTCACTGCAGGGATCACGTGCGTAGTTTTATTCACCGCACCTGTTAGGGCCCCCACCCTGGGTAAGATCCATCTCTACTCCTCAGTTCCTGGAACCAGAATATAGCTCTCCGTCATTTTAACCGGCTTAGAGCTAAAAACAAGAAGCTTTATGTAGAAAGTTATCCCCTTGACTCTTCTGGTCTCCTCCTCTTCCTGTTCTTGCTCCTCTACAATTCAAGATGCTATAAACATTTGTGGACACACCTGAAGTTAATGTAACATTATGTGTCCACCATACTTCACTAAGAAGATGGTGTGTAAGTTTTTTGGGTGGACACATGCTTTCATTTTCCTTGGACAGACTCCCCAAACTGGCTGAGTCCTGTCATAGATAGGTGTTTAATGTTAAAAGAAATTGTCAAACCGTTTTCAAAAGTTCTGTAAAAGTTTACATTCTCAGAACGAGCACATGAGAGTTCCGGTTCCTTCACATACTTGGCAACCCTTGGTTTAGTCAGTTGTCTTAGTTTTAGACACTTCAGGGGGTGTGTAGTTCTATCTCATGGTTTTACCAAGTGGTTTTCACTGGTGATGTGTATTATAGGCTGGTAGACCTCTCCCAGTTTCCTTGTTTTAAAAAATATGATTATAGTCAAGAATATGTTGCTTACCAATGATGTTTCAGAATATTTTGGAAAAAAAAAAACACCAAAGGAGCCCAGTATTTAAGATTTATAGAGAAGGTAGGTCAAGGAAAACAAATGAGAAGTAGAAATTAGATATTGAAGAGAACTAAAAGAGAAATTTGAAGATTTCAAGAGAGGAAGAATTCTTGAAGTGAGGCACAAATCTTGAGGAGACATTGACTACTGAGATTTTCTTTGTATCGCTTTCTTTAAAGTCATGTTTTAAAAAATCCAAATTGCGTTTTGGTCATTTATTGATTTTGTATAAGCAAACCATACTATTTTCTTTTTTCAATATTTATTCCCAATATTTCTGTTTATACCTTCAGTATCATCTAAATTTCAAAGAATACTTGTGCCAGTAGGTACTGTCCTAATTTTGTCCCAATTTTAAAGACAATGACTAGGGTTTTGGATTGAATTTAATATTAATCTTCAAAGAAGTTTGTTTTGGGGCACCTGGGAGGCTCGGTCAGTTAAGCATCTGCCTTCAGCTCAGGTCATGATCCCAGGGTCCTGGGATCGAGCCCTGCATCAGGCTTCCTGATCCAGAGAGCCAGCTTCTCCCTCTCCCTCTGCCTGCTACTCCCCCCTGTTTGTGCTCTCTCTCTATCAAATAAACAAATAAAATCTTAAAATAAAATAAAATAATTTTGTTTTATCGTGTTAAGGAAGAAAATATTTCTTCCTATACCCAAATATTTAGCTAGAGATACATGTTAAACTTTTATTGAATAGTTTTTTTAATATTTTATTTATTTATTCATGAGAGACAGAGAGAGACAGAGATACAGGCAGAGGGAGAAGCAGGCTCTCTGCCTGATGTGGGACTTGATTCCAGTACCCCAGCATCACGCCCTGAGCCAAAGGCAGACACTTAACCACTGAGCCACCCAGGCTTCCCTTATTGAATATTTTTCTGACACTAACCGAAATACATATGCATACAATATACAGATACATACAATATTTATATATCTAAATCTCTTTTAACCTATGGTAATGATGCTTGTCTTTAGCTGCCCCTATTTTCCCTCACTTGTAGATAAGATTTTCAAGGCCTAAACTTTGGCTTTGTCTTGGCAGCAGTGTTTGGATGAATTCAGACCACCTTGGGTGTTAGAAATTCATGTTATTCTCCCAAGCCTAGTAGCCAATGTGTCTGTAGTGAGCTTTTGTAGTGTATGCCCGCTCTCTGGCCCCCCTGTTTCTTGCTGACTCTGTGTAACTGAGTATAGTCTCTCTGTGACTTGCCCATCTCCGTTTTGCCTGTCATGGAAGGCATGTCATGGAAGGCATGTCATGGAAGGCATGTCACCCCCTTCAGTCTGGGGGTGGTCCTTCCTTCCTCATCCACCTACACCTCTCAGAATGAGGGTGTGGTGCTTCCTGAAATCTCCCTCCCAATATTTTTGAAAAGCTACCAAATAAATGATTTCAATGTAATCCTTGTCTCAGAGTTTCCAACTGAAGGAACACAAACTAAGACACTAGGCTATTGATTTTCTTTCCCCGATCTCATTCCAATACATCTTGTAAGGACCAAGTCCTGCCTAGAGTTACACACATTTAGCCCTGGTCTGAGGACACTTACCCTTTTATATTGACTACCTTTGTCATTTTTACTCTTCGTTAACTCTCCATCCCCCACTACCTCTAAAAAAGAGCCAAACCTACAGAGCTCAATCCAATCTGCTGAATCTTGCTCTGATATGAACAGACTACTTTTTAATTCCACATCTTAGTGACCAGGTTTATTCATTTGGGTGAGATAGAGTTGAAATTTGCTGCATTTCCTTGTACATTGAAACTACAAATTCTAAATGTTATGTTTTAAAATTATATTTTTTAGAGAGGGAGGGGCAAGATGGAGGAAGAGCAGGGTCCCCAAATTACCTGTCCCCACCAAATTACCTAGAAAACCTTAAAATTTTCCTGAAAATCTATGAATTCGGCCTGAGAATTAAAGAGAGAACAGCTGGAATGCTACAGTGAGAAGAGTTCGCGCTTCTATCCAGGTAGGAAGACGGGGAAAAAGAAATAAAGACACAAAAGGCCTCCAAGGGGGAGGGGCCCCGCGAGGAGCCGGGCTGAGGCCGGGGCGAGGGTCCCCAGGACAGGAGAGCCCCGTCCCGGAGGAGCAGGAGCTGCACCGACCTTCCCGGGAGGAAAGGGGCCCGCGGGGAGGTGGAGCAGGACCCAGGAGGACGGGGATGCCCTCGGGCTCCCGGGGACACTAACAGACACCTGCGCCCCGGGAGAGTGCGCTGAGCTCCCTAAGGGCTGCAGCGCGCACGGCGGGACCCGGAGCAGCTCGGGGGGGCTCGGGCGGCGGCTCCGCGGAGGGGGCTGCTGGGCGGGAGCGCGAATCAACCAGCGCAGGCTCCAGAGAACAGGGCGCCGGGACACAGCCCAGAATCCGGCCTCCCCCCGGGACAGGCAGAGGCCGGGAGGGCCCAGGACAGCAAGGACGCTCCTGCCCCAGCTGAGCAGAGCAGCGGCCCCGCCCCGGAGCCTCCAGGGCCTGCAGACGGAGAGCCCCGGAGTCCCTGCGGGGGCTGAATCCAGGGCTGCAGAGCTGCCCCGCCACTGGGGCTGTTCCTCCTGCGGCCTCACGGGGTGAACAACCCCCACTGAGCCCTGCACCAGGCAGGGGCACAGCAGCTCCCCCAACTGCTAACACCTGAAAATCAGCACAGCAGGCCCCTCCCCCAGAAGACCAGCTAGACTGACAACTTCCAGGAGAAGCCAAGGGACTTAAAGTACACAGAATCAGAAGATACTCTACCGTGGGTTTTTGTTTTGTTTTGTTTTGTTTTGTTTCGTTTCGTTTTGTTTTGCTTTTTGATTTGTTTCCTTCCCCCACCGTTTTTTTTCCCTTTCTTTCTCTTTTTCTTCCTTTTTTTTTCTTCCTTTTTTCTTTTTTCTCTTTCTCTTTTCTTTCCTTCTTTCTCTGCTCTCTTTTTCTCCTTTTCCCAATACAACTTGTTTTTGGCCACTCTGCACTGAGCAAAATGACTAGAAGGAAAACCTCACCTCAAAAGAAAGAATCAGAAACAGTCCTCTCTCCCACAGAGTTACAAAGTCTGGATTACAATTCAATGTCAGAAAGCCAATTCAGAAGCACAATTCTACAGCTACTGGTGGCTCTCGAAAAAAGCATAAAGGACTCAAGAGACTTCACGACTGCAGAATTTAGATCTAATCAGGCAGAAATTAAAAATCAATTGAATGAGATGCAATCCAAACTAGAAGTCCTAACGACGAGGGTGAACGAGGTGGAAGAACGAGTGAGTGACATAGAAGACAAGTTGATGGCAAAGAGGGAAACTGAGGAAAAAAGAGACAAACAATTAAAAAAAGACCATGAAGATAGATTAAGGGAAATAAACGACAGCCCGAGGAAGAAAAACCTACGTTTAATTGGTGTTCCCGAGGGCACCAAAAGGGACACAGGGCCAGAATATGTATTTGAACAAATTCTAGCTGAAAACTTTCCTAATCTGGGAAGGGAAACAGGCATTCAGATCCAGGAAATAGAGAGATCCCCCCCTAAAATCAATAAAAACCGTTCAACACCTCGACATTTAATAGTGAAGCTTGCAAATTCCAAAGATAAAGAGAAGATCATTAAAGCAGCAAGAGACAAGAAATCCCTGACTTTTATGGGGAGGAGGATTAGAGTAACAGCAGACCTCTCCACAGAGACCTGGCAGGCCAGAAAGGGCTGGCAGGATATATTCAGGGTCCTAAATGAGAAGAACATGCAACCAAGAATACTTTATCCAGCAAGGCTCTCATTCAACATGGAAGGAGAGATAAAGAGCTTCCAAGACAGGCAGGAACTGAAAGAATATGTGACCTCCAGACCAGCTCTGCAAGAAATTTTAAGGGGGACTCTTAAAATTCCCCTTTAAGAAGAAGTTCAGTGGAACAATCCACAAAAACAAGGACTGAATAGGTATCATGATGACAGTAAACTCATATCTCTCAATAGTAACTCAACGTGAATGGGCTTAAGACCCCATCAAAAGGCGCAGGGTTTCAGACTGGATAAAAAAGCAGGACCCATCTATTTGCTGTCTACAAGAGACTCATTTTAGACAGAAGGACACCTACAGCCTGAAAATAAAAGGTTGGAGAACCATTTACCATTCGAATGGTCCTCAAAAGAAAGCAGGGGTAGCCATCCTTATATCAGATAAACTAAAATTTACCCCGAAGACTGTAGTGAGAGATGAAGAGGGACACTATATCATACTTAAAGGATCTATACAACAAGAGGACTTAACAATTCTCAATATATATGCCCCGAATGTGGGAGCTGCCAAATATATAAATCAATTATTAACCAAAGTGAAGAAATACTTAGATAATAATACATTTATACTTGGTGACTTCAATCTAGCTCTTTCTATACTCGATAGGTCTTCTAAGCACATCTCCAAAGAAACGAGAGCTTTAAATGATACACTGGACCAGATGGATTTCACAGATATCTACAGAACTTTACATCCAAACTCAACTGAATACACATTCTTCTCAAGTGCACATGGAACTTTCTCCAGAATAGACCACATACTGGGTCGCAAATCAGGTCTGAACCGATACCAAAAGATTGGGATCGTACCCTGCATATTCTCAGACCATAATGCCTTGAAATTAGAACTAAATCACAACAAGAAGTTTGGAAGGACCTCCAACACGTGGAGGTTAAGGACCATCCTGCTAAAAGATGAAAGGGTCAACCAGGAAATTAAGGAAGAATTAAAAAGATTCATGGAAACTAATGAGAATGAAGATACAACCGTTCAAAATCTTTGGGATGCAGCAAAAGCAGACCTAAGGGGGAAATACATCGCAATACAAGCATCCATTCAAAAACTGGAAAGAACTCAAATACAAAAGCTAACCTTACACATAAAGGAGCTAGAGAAAAGACAGCAAATAGATCCTACACCCAGGAGAAGAAGAGAGTTAATAAAGATTCGAGCAGAACTCAACGAAATCGAGACCAGAAGAACTGTGGAACAGATCAACAGAACCAGGAGTTGGTTCTTTGAAAGAATTAATAAGATAGATAAACCATTAGCCAACCTTATTAAAAAGAAGAGAGAGAAGACTCAAATTAATAAAATCATGAGTGAGAAAGGAGAGATCACTACCAACACCAAGGAAATACAAACGATTTTAAAAACATATTATGAGCAGCTATACGCCAATAAATTAGACAATCTGGAAGAAATGGACACATTTCTGGAAAACCACAAACTACCAAAACTGGAAAAGGAAGAAATAGAAAACCTTAACAGGCCAATAACCAGGGAGGAAATTGAAGCAGTCAACACAAACCTCCCAAGACACAAGAGTCCAGGGCCAGATGACTTCCCAGGGGAATTCTATCAAACGTTTAAAGAAGAAACCATACCTATTCTCCTAAAGCTGTTTGGAAAGATAGAAAGAGATGGAGTACTTCCAAATTCGTTCTATGAGGCCAGCATCACCTTAATTCCAAAACCAGACAAAGACCCCACCAAAAAGGAGAATTACAGACCAATATCCCTGATGAACATGGATGCAAACATTCTCAACAAGATACTGGCCAATAGGATTCAATAGTACATTAAGGAAATTATTCACCCTGACCAAGTAGGATTTATCCCTGGGACACAAGGCTGGTTCAACACCCGTAAAACAATCAATGTGATTCATCATATCAGCAAGAGAAAAACCAAGAACCATATGATCCTCTCATTAGATGCAGAGAAAGCATTTGACAAAATACAGCATCCATTCCTGATCAAAACTCTTCAGAGTGTAGGGATAGAGGGAACATTCCTCGACATCTTAAAAGCCATCTACGAAAAGCCCACAGCAAATATCATTCTCAATGGGGAAGCACTGGGAGCCTTTCCGCTAAGATCAAGAACAAGACAGGGATGTCCACTCTCACCACTGCTATTCAACATAGTACTGGAAGTCCTAGCCTCAGCAATCAGACAACAAAAAGACATGAAAGGCATTCAAATTGGCAAAGAAGAAGTCAAACTCTTCTTCTTCGCCGATGACATGATACTCTACATAGAAAACCCAAAAGTCTCCACCCCAAGATTGCTAGAACTCATACAGCAGTTTGGCAGCGTGGCAGGATACAAAATCAATGCCCAGAAATCAATGGCATTCTATACACCAACAATGAGACTGAAGAAAGAGAAATTAAGGAGTCAATCCCATTTACAATTGCACCCAAAAGCATAAGATACCTAGGAATAAACCTAACCAAAGATGTAAAGGATCTATACCCTCAAAACTATAAAACACTTCTGAAAGAAATTGAGGAAGACACAAAGAGATGGAAAAATATTCCATGCTCATGGATTGGCAGAAGTAATATTGTGAAAATGTCAATGTTACGCAGGACAATATACACGTTTAATGCAATCCCTATCAAAATACCGTGGACTTTCTTCAGAGATTTAGAACAAATTATTTTAAGATTTGTGTAGAATCAGAAAAGACCCCGAATAGCCAGGGGAATTTTAAAAAAGAAAACCATAGCTGGGGGCATCACAATGCCAGATTTCAGGTTGTACTACAAAGCTGTGGTCATCAAGACAGTGTGGTACTGGCACAAAAACAGACACATAGATCAATGGAACAGAATAGAGAACCCAGAAGTGGACCCTGAACTTTATGGTCAACTAATATTCGATAAAGGAGGAAAGACTATCCATTGGAAGAAAGACAGTCTCTTCAATAAATGGTGCTGGGAAAATTGGACATCCACATGCAGAAGAATGAAACTAGACCACTCTCTTGCACCATACACAAAGATAAACTCAAAACGGACTAAAGATCTAAATGTGAGACAAGATTCCATCAAAATCCTAGAGAAGAACACAGGCAACACCCTTTTTGAACTCGGCCACAGTAACTTCTTGCAAGATACATCCACGAAGGCAAAAGAAATAAAAGCAAAAATGAACTATTGGGACTTCATCAAGATAAGAAGCTTTTGCACAGCTAAGGATACAGTCAACAAAACTAAAAGACAACCTACAGAATGGGAGAAGATATTTGCAAATGACCTATCAGATAAAGGGCTAGTTTCCAAGATCTATAAAGAACTTATTAAACTCAACACCAAAGAAACAAACAATCCAATCATGAAATGGGCAAAAGACATGAAGAGAAATCTCACAGAGGAAGACATAGACAAGGCCAACATGCACATGAGAAAATGCTCTGCATCCCTTGCCATCAGGGAAATACAAATCAAAACCACAATGAGATACCACCTCACACCAGTGAGAATGGGGCAAATTAACAAGGCAGGAAACAACAAATGTTGGAGAGGATGCGGAGAAAAGGGAACCCTCTTACACTGTTGGTGGGAATGTGAACTGGTGCAGCCACTCTGGAAAACTGTGGAGATTCCTCAAAGAGTTAAAAATAGACCTGCCCTACGACCCAGCAATTGCACTGTTGGGGATTTACCCCAAAGATACAGATGCAATGAAACGCCGGGACACCTGCACCCCGATGTTTATAGCAGCAGTGTCCACAATAGCCAAACTGTGGAAGGAGCCTCGGTGTCCAACGAAAGATGAATGGATAAAGAAGATGTGGTTTATGTATACAATGGAATATTACTCAGCTATTAGAAATGACAAATACCCACCATTTGCTTCAACGTGGATGGAACTGGAGGGTATTATGCTGAGTGAAGTAAGTCAGTCGGAGAAGGACAAACATTATATGTTCTCATTCATGTGGGGAATATAAATAATAGTGAAAGGGAATATAAGGGAAGGGAGAAGAAATGTGTGGGAAATATCAGAAAGGGAGACAGAACGTAAAGACTGCTAACTCTGGGAAACGAACTAGGGGTGGTAGAAGGGGAGGAGGGCAGGGGGTGGGAGTGAATGGGTGACGGGCACTGGGGGTTATTCTGTATGTTGGTAAATTGAACACCAATAAAAAATAAATTAAAAAAAATAAAATAAAATAAAATTATATTTTTATTGCTATCAGATCCTACATTTAGATATTAATTTCTATAAACTTTGTCAGAAATATAGTACAATTGACCCTTCAACAATGTAAGGGTTAGGGGCATTAAGCCCATTGTAGTTGAAAACCTACTTAGTACTTGGTTCTCCCAAAACTTAACTATATTAAGTTGGTGACCTTACCAATGACATGAACAGTTGATTAAAAATATCTTGTATGATACATGTGTTTTATACTGTATTTTTATAATACAATAAACTAGAGAAAATAAAATATTATTAAAAAATCATAAGGAAGAGGGAGGCCTGGGTGGCTCAGTCAGTTGAGTGTCTAACTCTTGGTTTTGGCTCAGATCATGATCTCAGGGTTACGAGATCGAGCCCCCCATTGCACTAGATGCTTAGAAGGAGTCTGCTTGAGATTCTTTCTCCCTCTCCTTCTGCCTCTCCTACTCCTGCTCCTGTTCTGTCTCTGTCTCTCTCTAAAATAAATAAATAAACCTCCAAAAATCACAAGGAAGAGAAAACACATTTACAGTACTATACTATATATATAAAAAAAAAATTTGTAAGTGGACCCGGCAGTTCAAACCCATGTTGCTCAGGGTCAGTTTTAAATACATTAATTGCATCTCTTTTTTTCTTTCTCATTCCCTTACTCCCTTTCTTCCTGCCTTCCTTCCTACTTTAGGTGTGAGTTTAAAACATTCCTTAGTTGCTAGCTTCCTCAACTTATTTTTACATTTTCTTAGAAAAAGTGTTTAAATTTAGGGCTCCAACTTTAAGCACTGTTTTGATTAGATCTCATGGGAAGTATATGAAATGTTTTGATTTTCAGTTTTTTAACAATGTTATATATTCCATTTTCTCTTGATTAAGTTGTTATTTTAAAAAGTACTTCTAAAATTTTTAGTGTGTAGTATTTGGTGTTTATTAAAATTCATATAATTAATTTAAAAATTCCAAAAATTGAAAATAGTATAATTACATCAAAATTTTGCATAAAGAAAAAAAGCAAATTCATCATCCTAAAATAATTATTTAGGCCCACTTGGTGAATTTCTAGTTTTTCCCACATGCATACTTGTTTTTTGAATTATTCAAATAAGTATTTTAAAAATTATATTGTCTTAATTTATTTCCACCAGTTGCTCCAAAAACATAGCAATTTCTTATTTATCATTATGCTGTAAGCATTTTCCATATTGCTGCATAAGTGTTTATAATTATTAAATGTACTAAAATGTAAGATATTCTATTGACTGAATGTGCTATAATTTGATCATTTCTTTATCATTGGGAATTTTATTTATATTTGGGGCTATGATAAATAATGCTGAATTAAATTTATAACTTTTCTTGTGCTTTGGGTTATTTCCCTAAGACAGATTTACATAAAAGGGATTCTGGCACAGAAAGTATGAATTTTTTATGGCTCTTAATAAAATGCCAAATTGCTTTCCTAAAGTGTTGGAGCATTTAAAAATGCAATCAGATATGTGAGAAAGTAGCCATTTCTTTATTCTTTTGCCAGCATGAGATATTATCACTTAAAACTATTTTTTTCCTAATTGAAGAGATTTAAAAGGGAAATGTATTTTCATTGCATTTCCATTTTTTTCTGTGTTCATATGTTGCATTTCCCAGTTTTTGAATTATCGATTCATGTCATTTGACCATTTTTCTTTAAAAAAAATATTTTATTTATTTATTCATGAGAAACACACACAGAGAGAGGCAGAGACATAGGCAGAGGGAGAAGCAGGCTCCGTGCAGGGACCCCAATGCGATACTCGATCCCGGGATCCCTGGATATCGACCAGAGCCAAAGGCAGATACTCAACCAATAAGCCACCCAGGCGCCCTGAACGTTTTTCATTTTTACCTGGCATAACATATATCTTTCTAGCTGACCTTAATATTATTATTAAGATAACATCAATATACATTGTTTATCATTTACTGTATTTTGATCTAAGAGACTTAATGAATTCATTGATCATAATGATGAGAATAATATTTGGTACTCAACAGACTTCAGAAGATAGACTCCATGTGCCTCACTCATATTCTATTTGTTTTTCTGTTTTTTTGCTTGTTTTTTATTGAATTATGATTAACATACAGTGTTTTATTAGTTTCAGGTATACAATATAAGGATTTATCAGTTGTACACATTACTCAGTGCTCATCAAGATAAATGTATTCTTGATCCTCCTTATGTATTTCACCTTTTCCCCAAGCCAACTCCCTTCTGGCAGCCTCCAGTTTGTTCTCTCTTCTTAAGTCTGACTTTCTGTCTTTTTTCTTTGCTCATTTGTTTTCTTTCCTAAGTTCCACATATAAGTGAAATTATATGGTATTTTTTTTCTGACTGACTTATTTGACTTGGCATTATACCCTCTAAATCTATCAAGACCTCATTCTTTTTCATAGCAGAGAAATATTACAGTGCAGTGTGTGTGTGTGTGTGTGTGTGTGAGAGAGAGAGAGAGAGAGAGAGAAATCTTCTTTATCCATTAATAAATGGGGTAGACATTGGGTTGCTTCCATATCTTGGCTATTATAAATAATGCAGCAGTATACAAGGGGTGCATGCATCTTTTTGAATTAGTGTTTTCATTTTTTGAGGGGTGGTAAATATCCAATAGTGAAACAACTGAATCATATTTTTTTCTATGATTCAGTAATTCTATTTTTTGATTTTTTGAGGAATCGCCATATTGTTTCCCACAATGGCTATACTAATTTGCATTCCCACTATCAGTGCATAAAGGGCTCATTTTCTCTACAGCCTTGCCAATACTTGTTTCTTGTCTTTTCTATTCTAGCCATTCTGTCAAGTATAAAATGATGTTTCATTGTGTTTTTTTTAAGATAGATAGATTTATTTATTTATTTATTTATTCATTTATTCATTCATTCATTCATTCATTCATTCATGAGAGACACAGAGAGAGAGAGAGGCAGAGACACAGGCAGAGGGAGAAGCAGACTCCATGCAGGGAGCCCGACGTGGGACTCGATCCTGGGTCTCCAGGGTCAGGCCCTGAGCTGAAGGCGACGCTAAACCACTGAGCCACCCAGGCTGCCCTCCATTGTGGTTTTGATTTGCATTTCCCTAATGTTTAGTGACATTGGACATCTTTATATGTGTCTGTTGGCCATTTGTGTGTCTTCTTTGAAAAAACAGTCAGTTCCTCTGCTCATTTTTATTCAGATTATTTGGGGATTTTTTGGTGTTAAGTTGTATACATTCTTTATATATTTTGGATATTAATGCCTTATTGGATATATCATTTGCAAATATATTCTCCTATTCAGTGGGCTGCCTCTTAATTTTGTTGATGGTTTCCATCACTGTGAAAAAGCTTTTTTATTTTGGTGTAATCCCAATAGCTTAATTTTGCATTTATTTATTTATTTATTTATTTATTTATTTTTTGTTGGAGGAGACATATCTAGAAAAATATTTCTCCAGCCAATGTCAAAAAATTATTGCCTAGATTTTTTTTCTAGGAGTTTTACAGCTTTTATTTTTTTTATTTTTTATTTTTTAATATTTTTTATTTTATTTATTTATTTTTTAATAATGCATTTATTTTTTATTAGTGTTCAATTTGCCAACATACAGAATAACACCCAGTGCTCATCCCGTCAGGTGCCCCTCTCAGTGCCCGTCATCCATTCACCCCCAGCCCCCGCCCTCCTCCCCTTCCATCACCCCTAGTTCGTTTCCCAGAGTTAGGAGTCTTTATGTTCTGTCTCCCTTTCTGATATTTCCCACACATTTCTTCTCCCTTCCCTTATATTCCCTTTCACTATTATTTATATTCCCCAAATGAATGAGAACATACAATGTTTGTCCTTCTCCGATTGACTTACTTCACTCAGCATAATACCTTCCAGTTCCATCCATGTTGAAGCAAAGTTTTACAGCTTTTAGTCTCACATTAGGTCTTTAATGAATTTCAAGTTATTTTTGTATATAGTATAAAACAGTAGTCCTGTGCATTCTTTTGCATGTGGCTGTCCAATTTTTTTGTAGAACTTGTCTTTGGAGATGCTCATTGTATTTTTTAAATGTATTGTTGGATGTGTTTTGCTAGTATTTTCTGGAGTATATTTGCACCTATGTTCATCATTGGTCCAGGTTTTCTTTCTTTCTTTTTTATAGTGTCCTTAGCTGGTTTTGGTATCAGAGTAATGGTGACTAAATAACATACTACTTAGCAATGGATAAGTCGCCTAAGAAATCGAAGATGAAATTAAAAAAAAAAAAAACACATGGAAACAAATGAAAATGAAAACACAATGACTCAAAGTTTTGGGGATGCAGCAAAAGCAGTTCTAAGTGGGAAAATTATAGCAATACAGACCTACTTCAAGTAATAAGAAAAATCTCAAATAAACAACATAACCTTACACTTAAAGGACCTAGAAAAGGAAGAAAAAACATAACTCAAAGCAGAGTAGAAGGAAAGGAATAATAAATATTACAGCTGAAATAAATGCAATGGAGAATAAAAAAAAAAAATAGAACATAATGTAACCAGGAGCAGGTTATTTGAAATTATCAATAAAACTGACAAACCTTTAGTCAGGCTCATTCAGAAAGGAAAGGAGAGAGGACTGAAATAAACAAAATTATATATGAAGGTGGAGAATTAATAACTGACACAATGGAAACACAAAAGATCATAAGAAAATACTATAAAAAATTAAATGCCAAGAAATTGGACAATGTAGAAATGGATAAATTCCTAGACTAATATAAACTTCCAAAACTGGCTTAGGAAGAAATAGAACATTTGAACAGACCAATTTCAGCAATGAAACTGAACTAGTAACTAAAAAATTCCCAATACACAAAAGTTCGGGACCAGATGGCTTCACAGGTAAATTCTACTTAAAGAAGAGCTAATACCTATTCTTCTCAAACTATTCCAAAGAATAGAGGAGGAAGGACAGCTTCCAAAATTATCCTGTTTGACTAAAAATATTCACACACTATATGTAAAACACAAAACATGTGAAAATATTATAAAGTTAGATTCCAAAAGAGTCAGAATAACTTAAGTCTCATAAATAGCCACCATCCAGCTATTACCTATCAGTGTTAACATTTATGAATTAATCAGTAATTTTCATGTAATTATTAGGCTTTGCTGGATTGATTGCAAGAAAATCACATCTGAATCTCAGAAAATATATTAATTAAAAAAAAATCACAGATAGGAAAGGGAAAATGGCCTACTGTTGATGTCAAACAATCTCCACCCAGACATCTTCCTCCTGCATAGGCAGTCAGGGTACAGAAGGGGCCCCCGGGGAGGAGTGAGTATTGCTGCTATCAGGAGTGGTTGAGTGAAATAAGTCAATTGAAGAAAGACAGTCATCATATGCTTTCACTCTATGTGGATATAAGAAATAGTGAAAGGAACTATAAGGGAAAGGAAGGAAATTGAGTGGGGAAAAATTAGAGAGGAAGGCAAACCATGAGAGACCCCTAACTCTGGGAAACAAAGGGTTACAGAAGGGGAGGGGGGGTGGAAAGATGGGGTAACTGGGTGACCAGCACTAAGGAGGGCAGGGATTTCCACCTGGAGTCTAGCCCAACCTGTAAGAGATGTCTTGGAGTTGTGTGAATGAATTAGGTTCACAAAGTGCTTAGAACAGAGTCTGGCACAAGGTCAACTCTTAATAAATGAAAGCCATTATCGTCTATATATTGGTAGGATCTGTTTCTCAGGAAATCCCTGGAAAAATCTGTCACATGATTACCAATGGCTTCTTATTAGAAATTATAGTGTTGAAGTAAAGAAGCATGCCCTATGTGCTTAATGTTAAGCTTTATGTTTAATGTGCACAGTTTGTAAAAATTTTCCTATGAATTTTTTGGAATCTTTTGAATTCCTTTTTTCTTTGTTTTAGTAAAAGAAGAGGAAAATACAATATTATTTTTCAACAGTTGTGAATACTGTAATCAAGAATTAGAATTCTATTAAAATGGAAGACTATGGATGCTTTAATTTAGATCCTGTAGGATATCTAGCATATAATCAGTGCTTAATAAACAATAATATCTAAAACTTTTTAAAAATATTTTATTTATTTATTCATGAGAGACACAGAGAGAGAGACAGAGAGGCAGAGACACAGGCAGAAGGAGAAGCAGGCTCCATGCAGGGAGCCCAACACAGGACTCGATCCCAGGTCTCCAGGATCACGCCCTGGGCTGAAAGCAGGCACTAAACTGCTGAGCCACCCAAGGATCCCCAGTAATATATAAAACTTATGTAGCACTTGTGTCAGGTTCTAAGTGCTTTACCTATATTAATCCATCAGTCTTTTAATCTTCTTCTATAAAGTTGGCAACAATATTTTCTTCATTTTATGGGTGAGGAACTCAGACATAGAAACTTGCCCAAGATCATTAAGCTGGAATAGCACATGTGAAATTCAAAGCAAGATATGTATATGCATATATATTAAATATAAATTTTATGCATATATAAAATATATGTATTTATATGTATATGTATAAATGTATTGCAAATAAATATATTTATTTATATGTATAAAGACAATACAAATCAAGATACATATATGTAAGTGTATATATTATATATATTTATATATACAATATATGCATTTATGTGTATAAATGTATTATGTACATATAAATAGTGTTTATATCTATAAGCATATATCTATATATAAGAACCTATAGTGTTAATCACTACATTTTTTTTTTTTTTTTGTCTCCAGAAACATCTAGTGAAACATGGGTGGACTTCAAAAATGACTTTTATGACTAATTCATACTGATGGGCAATGACATAGTGTTATAGTGATGGAAGATCTAAGCGATTAACTAGTTTAAAAAAAGATTAGGCATGAAATCATATATATAATAGAATATACGTAGCTTATAAATGTGTTATATATATGAGTGCATGGTTATGGATGCATACATATATAATTAAGAATATAAAAAATTAAGAATGGGCTGGATTATGAGTGTGTTTTAATTTTGTATGTGTTCTAATGAGATATATAAATATGGATATGTATTTTAACATTGTAGCTACAGTTTAATAAGAAGATATGCAGGGATCCCTGGGTGGCACAGCGGTTTAGCACCTGCCTTTGGCCTGGGGCGCGATCCTGGAGACCTGGGATCAAATCCCACATCGGGCTCCCGGTGCATGGAGCCTGCTTCTCCCTCTACCTATGTCTCTGCCCCTCTCTCTCTCTCTGTGTGACTATCATAAATAATTAAAAAAAAAAAAAAAAAAAAAGAAGATATGCACACCTTCACGGAAACAGAGAACAAATGATCACCATGCTGGGTAATCTGTTTTTAAGCTTGGAGACTATGGACATGTATAAATCTTTCTGGCTTCCTCATACGTTATCACTACAATGATGAGATTTTAATCATCCAAGCAAAGAAAATTTTGAAAGAGGGTACTAAAAATAATTATTTGAAATGATCACTTGCTACATGAAAATTAGTTCTATTATATTGGAGAATTGATAGTTCTCTCTAAAACAGTCAATTTTGTGTAAAATAAAAACAAAACTTCTTTAAGAATGACTTCTTTATCATGATAATTAAAACATTAAATTTTAACGTAAGCAGAATACACATATTGATGTATTATCATACTATTTAATCAGTTGCCTAGCCAGAACTTTTTCTAATGCCGTCACTGTTTATTTTCTAGATTTTTTCCAATATAGCTTCATTTTTTTTAGCTTCGTTGTTTTTAACATTTCATAACTATTATGTTCAGTATTTTTTAATTTGCATTCTACAATAACTCTTGAGACTTTTTTCTTTTTTTTATCTTTTAAAAACATTGAGTTGTAATTGACATACTTTGTACAAGTGTAGTGATTCAATATTTGTAATGATATTTTCAATTAACTCTTTTTTTAAACTGAAATATATTTTCTAAATATTTATTTTTTTTAGAGAATGAGAGAGAGCACAGCAGGGGGAAGGGTAGATAAAGGGGGGCAGAGAGAGAGAGAGAGAGAAAGAGAGAATAGAGAATATCCAGTAGACTCTCCACTTGAGCCTGGAGCCTGATGCAGGTTTGGATCCTACAACCCTGAGATCATGACCCATGCCCAAATCAAGAGTCAAGTGCTTAACTGACTGTGCCACCCAGGTGCCCCCAAACCAAAATATTTTAATTGAGAAAATACTCTATAGATGTTGAGATACTAATAAAGTGGAACAACTTCTGCCATAAAGGATTTCTAAATCTAGAGTTACTGAATTATGTAAATATTTTAAGCCAAATATTTTATAAGCAAATTTTTTGTAACTTTATGAGGCTTTGTTTGATATGTTGAAAATATTTTATGAAGCACAGCTCATTACTTAAACTTTCTCTTTTTGATTCTTCAGAATGTTTCATCAAATTTAGGTTTTTCAGAATTATACAACTCGATTGCATTTCACTATTCTGGGAGGGTAAAAATCTTTGTAATTAAAGATGGGAGGGAGTGCCTGGGTGGCGCAGTCAGTATCTGAGTCTTGGTTTCCTCTCAAGTCATGATCTTAGGGTTGTGAGATCAAGCCCTATGTTGCGCTCCACACTTGGAGTGGAAGATGAATAAAATTAACAACATAAGCCAACGAATGACTGAACTTTGCACAATGAAAGAAAAAAAAAAAAGAACTTTCCGCAATGATGAAAATGTTCTAGATTATCACTGTTCAAATGCCATAAGACATAAACCATAGTAGCTATGGAACTTTTCAAATGTGGTTGGTATGTCCAAGAAATCAAATTTTTAATTGTATTTAACTGGAATTAATATTAATTTTAATCTAAATAACCATAGAAATTAATGGCTACTTTATTGGGCAACACAGATCTAAACAGTTAAGGTATCAGTGAAAAGTCATGCTTCACAGAGGTGATAACAGAATGTGCTTTCTGCAATTGGTTGTGCTAAAACTTTGTGTTTAGGTAAAGACTTTTTTGTTTGTTTTTTTCTTCAAGTTTTTATTGAAATTCAAGTTAGTTAACTAGAGTGTAATATTAATTTCAGGTGTAGAATTTAGCGATTCATCACTTACATACAACACCTAGTGGTCATCACAAGTGCCCGCCTTAATACCCATTACCCATTTAAGAGAATCCATAAACTGTTTTTGAGAGGGAGGAATTAGTCATGGTGCACCCTGAAAGACTGGGAAAAAAGTGGTTTTCAGTCTTCTGGATTTAACCACCCATTTAAGAGGGAGCTCTGTTCATTGCACATATATCTCATACAGTCTAAATATGACTGAGGCAGGAGTTAGAAGTACAATCCATCAAAAACATTTTGACTTATTTTACTGTAACTATCAGTAATGATTTGTCATTAAAAAAATAAAAATATCTAGGACAAATGCTAAATCATGTGGGTAACTATATAATCGTGACATGCAAGGGTTTTCTGGGGCAAAGAGCACATAGAGTTACCCTATTTATGACCTTGTATGGGTACAGCAGATTCTCTACTTGGGCATTCCTACCACTGTACGTGACTGTTAGCTGACCAGCGTCATCCCCTGCTTGTTCCTCTTCCTGAATTGAGTTTTGAAGTTATTGTATATCTTTAATTTCCACCTTTTAAGATTCCTGGTTTTCATTATTTCCTTGAACAGATCTGTAAGAGCCTTATCAGCCTCAAGGTTGCCCTCTTATTCAAACCTTAGTAATAAACAGACAGCCTGGTTTCTCAGCCAACAAAGATGCATACATTGAGAGCTTTTGAATATTAATATTGTTGAGCACCTCCTGGGGCTACCAGGCATACATACAGAAGACATCCCTAGGTTCTTAAACACACTCCTGAAGGTCCAAATTCCTTCATTATCATACTGAAAAACTTTCAGAATTTCATATGAAGATGACTCTCTATTTACAGAATGAACTTTGCAATAACGGAGGAAAAAATGAAGAGCTTCTTCTGAGTCAAATAGTCAAGATATTTCCCCCTTGTATCCAACAACATCATCTATATGGGGTGCTTAAGTCCATTAAAATTTCTTAAGTCTCAGAAATAGTGAGTGGATTGCATTTATACATTCATCATCCTGTGGATGTAGTGCCAGAGAATCGCAACTGTCTCTATACATTGTGCAGGGTTGATTTCTTGATGCTAAAGGAAAAGCTCTGGCATTTGAGGAAATGCCTCCACGGAAGGCATTAATACATTCTTCTTTCTTCCATTTCAAATCTTTAACACTGCATAGGCCTATTAAATATGGTAGAAACAAAAGGTAATAAGAACCAACTCATGTGGAAGAGATTGATTTAATTGTTGTATTCTGATTTACTTGCCTTGATACTGAAATTGGCAGGATGCTTTGGGATAAACTGTTTTTTTTTTTTTTTCTAAAATGGTTTATTTTGGGTCTCCAGAACTTTTCCAGGATTGGAATTTTGTTCTGTTCCCCACTTTCTTTACCTAAAATACCTTGTATCTCCTTTCCCTTCTCCCTTTTTTATTTCCTTCTTTCTTTTCTTTCTTTCTCTCTTGCTCTTTCTCTCTCTCCCTGTCTTCCACTATTACTCATGATATTCCTGCTCCTTTCAGGCCTAAGAATTAATGAATCATAGTCTCTGATCTTAAATTCACAGTTTTGTGAAGAGCCAGGGCAATGAGGTAAGAAATGGGATTCACCTAATAGAACCATAAGATTGGATATATATTTTGTTACTATTATCTATGCCCTAAATTAATTTAGAATACCATAGCTGTACTGCTTCTAGAATATGAATATGAAGGTTAATAGTAGCACCATTTTTTTCTTCTTTTTCCTCTCAGTATCATGAGAATCCTGTTAGACACTTGTTTGAGGGTGGGGGTGCAGACAGACAGGGAGAAAGAGAATATTAAGCAGGTTTCTTGCTGGGCTTGATCCTGACCTGGGGCTTGATCTCATGAACCTGAAATTATGACCTAGGCTAAAACCAACAGATAGATGCATAGCCAACTGAGCCACCCAGCACTCCTAAAGACATGGAGTTCTAATAGTCCTCAGGGCATCTGTAGATGAAAAAAAAATCTAATTTTTTCTTGCTCTTTAAGTGAGATCTGTAATGACTCTATAATTTATAGTTGTGCATTGTTCTATATTGAGCATCTCCCTTCAATGGAAGTTGCATATCCCTCTCTCAAATAATAATTGAATAAAGAAAAAGCATACAGTTGATTTTATGATTTAAAATTTTTTTCTACTTTATTTTCCCTCTTTCTTCTCAGTTTTATTTATTTATTTTTAAGCTCTATGACTCCTAGATGAAGAGTTGCATGCTCTACAAACGGAGCCGGCTAGGTGCCCCTTCATGAAGATATTTTTTCAACCTATAAAGCATATATTCCAATTTAAGAAAACAAACTAAGGATTGAATTATTAGATATATCAGGGATGCCTGGGTGGCTCAGAGGTTGAGTGTCTGCCTTTGGCTCAGGGCATGATGCTGGAGTCCCGGGATTGAGTCCCATGTCAGGCTCCCTGCATGGAGCCTGCTTCTCCCTCTGCCTGTGTCTCTGCCTCTCTCTGTGTCTCTCGTGAATAAATAACTAAAATATTTTTTTTTTTTAAGAATTATTAGGTGTAGGGGATCCCTGGGTGGCACAGTGGTTTGGCACCTGCCTTTGGCCCAGGGCACAATCCTGGAGACCCAGGATCGAATCCCACCTCGGGCTCCCGGTGCATGGAGCCTGCTTCTCCCTCTGCCTGTGTCTCAGCCTCTCTCTCTCTCTCTGTGACGATCATTAAAAAAAAAAAAAAAAAAAAAAAAGGAATTATTAGGTGTATCAAATGTCACTTGGGGGAAATTAATACATAGTATATTACAAGAAGAAATCTTGCTTGTGTAATGTAGCTCTAATTTGAATGCTCTATTTCCTGTAGTTTTCCTCACTGGATTGACCTGAGGAAGTCTGTGTTAACTAATCTTACCTCCAGTGGCCATTTCTCCTATTTGAAAACCCTCAGAGAGATATCCTAGACTTCCAAGGAGTCCAGAAGTGGGCTTTTCCAGAAGATGATGAGTGTGCTAATATATTATCCTGGTGTTCTTTTTCCATGTTTTCACTTACATGTGAACTTTTTCATTAACTGCACATTCTTCTAGGGGAGGTTCAACAACTTCAGATTAATTTATATCACTTTTTAAAATAAAGATTTATTTATTTGATAGAGAGAGCAAGAGAAGAGGGGGAGGGTCAGAGAGAGAGAATTCTGAAGCAGACTCCCAGCTGACTGTGGAGCCTGGCATGGAGCTCGATCCCACAACCCTGAGATCATGACCTGAACCAAAATCAAGAGTCAGATGCTTAACCAATTGAGTTACCCAGATGTCCCTTTAGATCACTTTTAATACAGTCCAAAGAGAGCACTGAAAACAATACAAAGTATTCAATATTTAGGCAAAAATCTTTGTTTCACTTGTGCATTCCTTTTCCATTTTTCATCTTCACTCTCCCATATATCCCCACTACCTCAGGAATTGTCAAAATTTATTATATAAGAGTTTAAGTCAAAATTTTACCAGCTGAGCTATCAAAAATTACTGAATATCTAATTTTGTTAAAAGTTTAAAAATATTTCAAAAAATCACATAAGACAACCATTCTACATTTAACAGGGGTGTGTTGAATCACCTATAAGATACAGAGCTGGGAAGAATTTGCAGTTTTGAGGAATTCTCTTTCAATTTGCTTAAAAGTGGCATCAGACTTATTACACTGCTTTAAAAAGTTGGCAGTAAGTGATATTTGATTTAAAAAAAAACTTGTAAGCAATCTCATTTTCTTCAGAAAATAATAATTGTCCTGAAATTCAATTTAATGCTATAATTATACTCAGTATGCTTTATTTGAAATCGTACACAATAAAAATAAAGATTTCACTTTCATATGCTCATTATTTCTTATTTTAAAAAATAAAAGAAAGGCTCACTCTTCTCCCCACCCCTCAAATATAATGAAGCTATTACAGAAGAAATGGAGTAATCAATTTCTAATATATAACACCATGGCAATAAAATGAGCTATAATTTAAATAAAGTCATCTTCTGTTAGGTCGGCAAAATGCAGAGAAAGCATTTTACTAGCCTTCCATTTCTCTCACAGTCAGAAAGCTGAGGCTAATGAAAAGGCTGAGGTTAATAACAATCCCATTTCATTCTACCATTTATGCTCCCAATGCATAAAGCTATGTTTGGATAAAATCTTTTTACTTCTTGCAAACAAAATTTCAAAGTAACTTTTAGAAATTAATCCATTTCCCCAGAGGAGAAAGTAGTATGATTTGATTGAGAAATAAGTAGTCCAAGTTCACCTGGTTTGATCGGTACTCCTGAGTGCAGCCTGTCCCTTAATATTTGTAATCTCTGAATCTCAGTTTTATAATCTGAAGACAAGAAGTATTGAGTGTCAAACCAATAGTATGTGGGACTAAAAGTATAGTGCATACAGAAGTGAATGAGGCTGCCTGCAAGCTCCTGGATAATGAGCTTAGGGCCACTTTGTAGTTTTTGGGGGGATAAGAAATTATCATCTTTTTATGAACATTCTGTGGCTTTTCCAGTATATTTCCAGCATTCGAAAACTCCACTTCACCCAAGCTCTTAGGCACCTGTTTCTCCCAGGCTCTTGGGAAATTACTTTCCCTTCTTTATCAGAAAGACTATATATTATTCAGTTAGGAGGTGACTGGAGTACCCCATCCTAATCTCAGCATATTATTTTTTTCTTTGATATCTATCTGATGAGTCTTCTTTCTTTAAAAACAAACAAAAAACCTAACAATCAGAAATGTGGGAGCCTGCTGAACTTCTGTGATTTAGAGCCAAGAACTGAACATGGTAAGCTTCAGTTTTCCCATCTTTAAAATGAGCATAATGAAAAAAAATAAAATAAAATGAGCATAATGATACGTATGTCACCAGATTGTTGTGAGATGCCACATAACAATGTGTAGTAAAATGGGTAGCCCTGGAACCGAGACAGATTAAATACTAGCTTTTATGAAAATAAATTGTTCACATTTTTTAAAATTTTTATTTATTTATGATAGTCACAGAGAGAGAGAGAGAGAGAGAGAGAGAGAGAGGCAGAGACATAGGCAGAGGGAGAAGCAGGCTCCATGCACCAGGAGCCCGAGGTGGGATTCGATCCCGGGTCTCCAGGATCGCGCCCTGGGCCAAAGGCAGGCGCTAAACCGCTGCACCACCCAGGGATCCCACATTTTTTTTTTTTTTTAAGTGCAAAGCTTTCCATTTCTTCCTACTTGTTTCTTTCTTCTGCATCTTAAATCTCTCATGCCTGGTTTCTTCCTTCAGGCTTCTAGTTATACACAGGCCCCCCTCCATCCTCCCAAATGACTCCCTCTTCATTTGATCTCACCAACCTACTTAAAGCCATCAGCCTGTTTTGCTGCTCCCTCCTCCAGCCCGTCAATAATCATTGTCTCCATTTCTGCTTTCCCATTTTCTTTTAATTCCCTGCAATCTGTTTTCCTTCCACAGAACACCTCAGAAAACTGAACTTTCAAACATTTCTAACAACCCATTAAATGCCAAATTAGATGACCTCTCCGCAGTCCTCTGTCTCTTTAATATCTGCACAATTGACACTGGGAACCCTCGCCTACTGGGAGTGATCATCTTTCATCAGGAATCAGTAACTCCCTTTGGAACCTGTGGTTGTTCCAGACAATGCAAAATGTATATATATTTCATTACAGTTGCAATTTCTGTCAAAAAAGCTTTTAGATAGGAAGTGAATATGCATTTTTAGTGTGGAGTATGTGCTGGATTGGTACTGTCATTTCGTATGTGATTTAACAACTCCTATTAATAAAAATAGGAAGTCCATTTTCCTTGAGAAATTACATAATACAGCAGCATATAGATTTTTTTTCTAACTTTATCTCTTCTGGTCTTACCATATGGTCTTAATACATTAAATAAAATACTTAGCTTGAGAAATTTGAAACTCTGAACTTTGCTTAGTAATAAATTTTCTCTTCTCCCTAGATTAGGCTGCTACATTACCTCACGTTATACTTTTCTTTTCCCAGATAACCCACGGGAGCTTCAGTTGGCGTAATAAGGACGGAGGAGGGCAAAATGGGGAGAAAGTCACACTTGAAATTCTGTGAATTAGCAGCATGGCAGTCCTTTCCTGCTCCATCACTAGTCATCAGCCATTCTCTCACCTTCTAGACCACCTGCACTAGAGCCAGACCCTCAGCCACTAGCTCCTGAACTGAAAGGAACAGACGGCAGATTTGCTCTCTTGGGTCCCCTGGGAACCAGCCCATTCTCTCTAAGCCTACTGCCAAGAAGTAGGCTGAACTGTCCTCCAAAGGGAACGAGTGGGGACACAATCAGCAATGCCTCCCTCCCAAGAAGTCCTGCTGCTCATATTGTGCTCCCTCACCATTCGGATCTTGTCTCATGACTGTGCCATCCATGAGGAGGCATGCAATAGTTGTGGAGATGCTACTTAAGAACTTCCTTTGAGGGATCCCTGGGTGGCGCAGCGGTTTGGCGCCTGCCTTTGGCCCAGGGCGCGATCCTGGAGACCCGGGATCGAATCCCACGTCGGGCTCCCGGTGCATGGAGCCTGCTTCTCCCTCTGCCTATGTCTCTGCCTCTCTCTCTCTCTCTGTGACTATCATAAATAAATAAGAATTAAAAAATAAAAAAAATCTTTAAAAAAAAAAAAAAGAACTTCCTTTGAAAATCTGCATCTGTTGGCATGCAACCTTACTTTGGAACTTCCGCATCATTGCATCTTGGTACCAAGCAAATTTTCACATTTAAAAATCTATGACTCAAAAAAAAAATAAAAATAAAAATCTATGACTCCTGCTCATATACACATACTGTGGACATCCTTTACTGTTAGTACATTCTTAATGTTTTTTATGAAAGGATATTGAGGGTCAGAGGTGTTAAGGATCTTGCTCGAGTACACAGCTAGAGTAGCCTGTGAACCTGCGATTAGACACTAAGTCTGTCTGAGATCAAAGCCTATGTTCACATGATATGTGTGTGTCTCTTTCCTAGATTTACGTGGTATCTCCCAGCTCATCAGAAAATGCCCTAAGTTCTGGGGCAGTAACACTTCAGGAAAAGTTCTAAACGTTTCCCAGTTTCTGTTTAGATACTACTATATCTCCAGGGGAGGATCATGGATGTTGATGCTTTCATAGGAAATCTGTAAGCACAGGTGGTTACAAAGTTATTTCAACTTTATACATAAGGAAGAAGGGTAAACAGATGTGGCCACTTCCGCCAAGAAGTTGTGGACTTCTGGATTACCCCATTTAATCACTTATTCAACTATTCAATATGATTAACTGAGCACTCTGCCATAGTAATAAACAAGAAAGAAAAGTCTCTCTCATTGAGCTGATTATTCTGCTAGGGGAAATGAATACATATAAGAGGATTTCAGGCTGTAACAAAGTTAGAGATCTGTAAATCAAGATAATGGTAATGTGAGGTCCTGATGTTAAAGAAAAGGCTCTATGAGAGTTAATCTGAGCTCATACCTGGGGAAAGAGAAGGAGCCAGCCATGTGAAAAGTCAAGGGAAGACTCTGTCAAGGATACAGGGAGAGCAGTATTGAGGCAGGGATGTATATGGCTGATTCTTGCAGTTGTTGGAAGGTGACTTCAGAGCTCTAGGCTACAGATGGTCCACAGTGGACCCTTGTTTGACCCACATTAGGCGGGTCACTACCTTGGCTCCCATTTATGTTCCATTTATGTTCCATGTAGCTTCTATCCAAAGCACCTGAGGAGGTAGAGGTATCAGTAGGGATCCTTTACCTGTTCATCTCAACCCTGGCAGGTTGGGTGGTCTCCTTGTTCACTACAACCACTTTGCTAAAATGTCTATCCTTCTCTGTTATCACATTTTATAATCATCACAAGAGTTTTCAAGGCAGGTGTTTTATCTCCATGTTTCAAAGTGAAATTTGATGTTCCAAGGGGCAGAATGACAGATTTTTCTCCTATTTGATTTGTGTTCCATTTGCTTATTGTTTCAGAGGTAATAGCGGAAAGGAGATTTCTATGTACTATTAATGGCAGTATTCTAAGAGAGCCTCTAGGATTCCTGGACCCTGATGACAGCACATTCCTTCCCATACCTCAATAAACATTCATCTCAGCTCTGCTGTGAAAGAAATTTGCAGACGCAATTCAGGTTCCAAATCAATTGATCTTAAGATAGGGAGATGATTTCAGTGGGTCTGATCTAATCACACAAACCCTCCAAGAGAGGTTTTTTTGTTTGTTTGTTTGTTTTTTTTCTGGCTGGTTACAGAGAGGAAGCCAGAGATACGTACTCTGGCTTGCCTAGAAGAAAGCAAGCGTTCATGGCATGAATTGCCTGTAGAACAGGTCATGTGGCAAGTAACAAAAGAAACAAAGAAACAAATCATGTCTGCACCAGTTGACTTAGAAGAGGACCCGAGCCCCAGGTGAGTCCATCAGGACAACTTGATTTCAGCCTGGTGAGATCTGGAGCAGAATATCTAGCCACACTGTGCGCAGACTCCTCCCGAATCTATGAGGGAATATTGTGCATTTGTATTTTTTGCCACTCTGTGGAATTTGTTACACAGCAGTAGGAAACTAGCAAGTGTATGCTATTCACAGATGATACAAAGGAAACTGTTGTGGTTTTGGAGAGGGGTTTCTGCACAAGTTTCTGGCCCAGGAATCAGTCAGATGACCAAAGAGTTATTTGAAATTACAGATAAAATCAATGGTGTGATGACCCGTGGACAGCACATGGAACCCTTTCAGACTTGTGCTTTAATATATATTTCCTTGATTATCACAAATATCTAAGTTCAAATAAGATCACTTTATCTTTGCCAGCATATTTGATCCTAATGCTGATTCCCACAAAAAATACCCTTATTATTAGGAATGCACTATTAATAGAACATACTTCTACATTCTCAAGTTCATGGCCCTTTTAAAGCATGAAAAAATTAACATTCACAGCCTTTGCCAGAAGAATGCTTATATTCACCATATAAAAGATAATATGGAGAGCATAAACAGGTTTCTTATAACCTGCAGAATTATGTAAAAAAAAGTAAGTAAAAATATTAAGAAATTCTGAGTAAAGGAGAACCATTAAAAATTTTTACTAATTCCTCATATTTTATTAGCTATATATACAAGAGCAGAATATGAAATGCAGTTTGGCAAAGATGCAGTTTGTTTAATCAGTGGTGGATACCAGCCTCAGGTGGTGAAACTACATATTTCACTAGACATCAAATATATTCAGGGCATCATCAGGATGCCAAAATGTGAACAGTGTGTCTTATACCAATTTTCATTTATGAGGAACTACATGGAGCTTACCAGTGTCTTCATAGAATATTGAACATATACTGAGTGTTAGTGACAGGAAATAGGGTATTGCTGGAGGTTTTGCTGGTTAGTTTCAGTAACAGGAGAGTGTAAGAAAACGTGTTTTCACCATCACACATTAGTAAGCAGCTATGAAGATACAAAGAACTTCATCTGCATAGTGGTCAGCCGGGCCATGTCCACACAAAGAAAAGCAGCATACGTCTGGTAATCATCTGGCTAAGCTGACCAAGGGAGTGAGCCAAACCAGATACCCCAGGCTGAAAATGAAGAGCTTCCGGAGCAAATTGTACACAACTTAATCAATGCTTGATCAGAACAGATTTACTTATTGTGAAATGCTGATTTAAAATCTCAATAA
This sequence comes from Canis lupus familiaris, assembly GCF_011100685.1. Classification (NCBI taxonomy): domain Eukaryota; kingdom Metazoa; phylum Chordata; class Mammalia; order Carnivora; family Canidae; genus Canis; species Canis lupus. Next base: position 43,768,941 of record NC_049237.1, on the reverse strand, counting down.
TAAAATACCCGGAGGGCATTTCTGCAATCATCCAGTGCAGTTTTCACACTGATGAAGGTGGAAAACTTTCCAGAACCTGATCATGCACTTATAATTTCCCCCAGTTCTTAAAGATGATTTCATGTAGAAGACAAGATGCTACATTTAAAGCCCTATTCAAATTTAAACTTTACTTCTATATATTCAAACTGATTCATTTTCTCTGACGGCGCACTTATACATTTTAGTATTGTCTTTGCTGCAAAGTGCCTTGGGATGTGTTTGCGTCAAAGGTGCTATAGAAGTTTATTTGTATTGTACTCAAAGTGAATGCATTCTCTCCAGATTGCAAGCACAATCAATAAGATGAATGAGTTTCTTGAACTCTTTTAGTGCCTTGTCTATAATAGTCCCATTACCAAGTCACCATGTAACTTGGCAACTTTTCATCTAGGGTGGCCTCAGGACTGAATAAGCAAGAAGAAAATACAGCCACTTGCCTTGGCACTTCATGTTATACGTGATGCTCTTGGCGGGTTGTGATTGAAAATGAGTCTTAACTGCATGTTCTTCTTAAAATATCCTTTAAAAAAAAAACTTTCTGCCCTTAAAAAAACACTCCTGCATTACAGTGGAAAGACTTGTGCGGTAGAAAATGGCAAAGATGGACTTGAAAACCTTTAGGATTGCCTCCGTCTTTCTGAACCAGCTCACTTTATTTCCTTTTCTACCCGGACATTTTGTGCAGTGTTTAGGTTGCCAATAAGAATGGATCAGTGTAGGGGATCCCTGGGTGGCTCAGCGGTTTGACGCCTGCCTTCCTCTCAGGGTGTCATCCTGGAGTCCTGGGATCGAGTCCCACGTCAACCTACCTGCATGGAGCCTGCTTCTCCCTCTGCCTATCTCTGCCTCTCTCTCTCTCCCTCTTTCATGAATAAATAAAATCTTAAAAAAAAAAAAAAGAATGGATCCTATAATCTGACTCACTAGAATGATTTCTCCAGACATTTAAAACTTCTCTGGTATAAAAATTCAAGCCCAAATATTCTCCTGCCATGAAGAAAAACAACATGGGCTCTACACTATGATTTGTGAGAGGCTGATATACAATATTGACCAAATGGGTCAGGCTGAACAAGTTAATCCCAGAGTGTACACAAATTACATTTAACTGGGAAAGTTATCTTCACTCTAGCAGTCAAATATGGGCCCAAATAATGTTATTTGATCTTTCCAGATGTCATGTTGGTGGAATAAACTTGATTGGGCCATGGTTCCTGGTGTACACAGCCTTAATCTGGTATTCATGGATGAGTTTGAGGGCATCTGTAATCCTCTTAAAATCACATGCAAATGTTTGTATTTATGTGCAAATGTGGATTTTTCTGGGAATTGAGTACTTTGTTTACATCATATTTTCAAAGAGAGCCATTGAATGGTTAGTTTGTTTGATATAAACACAGACATAAATATACTATTTTAACACATGAGATATCACGTCTAGCTTTTTTGAATAGTCCAGCCCTCACCTCAATTTTTCTGTCTTCCTGTGTCATCCTCCCCTAGCCCTAACTACTCTCTTGGGTAGCTCATAACAGCTCAATGTGTATTATTCCATACTGATCTCCATACTCATGTTAGCACATATAAAATCCGTATATTTGTATATGTTAGTATATATGCGTATATTTGTATTTATAGATGTTTTTTGTAATTGTTTTTCAACAGTTGTATTATAACAATTTATATTATATAATATTCCTTTTTTTTATTCAATGATTTGTAATGGAAATCCTTCTAACTAAGTGGGTATAGAAACACATTTATTCTTTCTATTGGTAGCATAATATTTAAGGCAAGGATGTGACATCATTTATTTAATGATTTCTTTTTTCCTCCTGCCTCTCTGTTGTTGGTATAAACAATGCTTCAGTAAACATACTTGCACATATATCTTTATCAATTGGTGCTTTCATTATTATGGGCAAAGATTCCTAGAAATAGCATTGCTAGGGGAAAAGGCATGTTTTAAATTTTAATAGATGCTCTCAGGTAAAAAGATAACAGTACATTTCCAACAGCATTATAGTAGAATGCCCTATCACCTTCCTACGGTAAGTTAGAGCTCTATTTAAATTTTTGTGTGCTTGGGGTCTAGAAAGTAATATTTTGTTTTGAATTGAATTGAATTAAATTTAATTTGCATTTTTGACTATTAATGGGTTTAAGCACCTTTTAAATACCCACTAGCCATTTGAAATTGTCTCTTTAGGTCTTGCCTATCCACACCTTTTGCCCATTTTCTTATTAGTTTCCTTGTCTTACACTTATTTTAGAGATCTTTATATAGTATATCTTATTTACCATTTAAGTATCATTTGTAGGAAAAAAATTATTTTCTAAATATTTTCACTTTTTAGAGTATCTTTTGCTATAATGGAATTATTTGAAAATGCACATAAATATATCTATATTTTACTTTTATCTGATCTCTTTTTCTTAGACATCTTCCCAATCTCTAGAGTGTTTTTATAGCATTTCTGTAAGGTAAAACTCTGCAATATTTACAGCAAACACTTGGAGAGTTAAAGTTGCTCTGGGAGGGGCAGGTGGGTGTCTCAGTAGTTGTGTCTGCCTTTGACTCAGGTTTTGATTCTGCAATCCTGGGATTGAGTCCCACATCAGGTTCCCTGCAGGGAGCCTGCTTCTCCCTCTATCTCTCTCTGTGTCTCTCATGGATAAATAAATAAAATCTTTAAAAAAAAAAAAAAGTTGGTCTGAGATACTTTCTATTTTTTTGTCACAAAAACTTAATCTGTTTGTAAAATGTGTCATTTAATGAAGAATTTAATGACTTGCAAAAAGTTCTGTCCTAAATTTATTACCACAGTCAAATTTTACTAAAAAATATTTCTTTATGCCCTGTGGTATCTCTGTTAGGATACCATCTTTGTTGCCTGCATTTTAAAACCTATTGAGCATCATTATTATCAGCATCTCTGCTCTTTCTTATGGTTAGCTCTCCCTGGTCTCTGTGTATGCATCTGTCACCCTTCTAGAGGTGTAGTTTAGAAAAAGTATTTAGTGGAGCACTTTGGTGGCTCAGTCAGTTGAATGGCCCGCTCTTGATTTTGACTCAGGTCATGATCTCAGGGTCCTGAGATTGAGCCCTGAATTGGGCTTCATGCTCAGCTGGGAGTCGGCTCAAGATTCTTTCCCTCTGCCCCTCCCCTTACTTGCTCTCTCTTTGTCTCTCAAATAATTTTTTTTAAATAATGTATATTTAGTATCTTTGCTTGGTATTTACATATGGATATAAGTTTGTTGTGGTATAGAAAGAAACATTTCTAGCCTCTTACATACAAACTTCCATAGACTATCACCAATCCAGTGTTACTGCTCAATATCCTATTCATTCATTTCACGAATACTGTTTAACCTATATTATTTGTCATCAAAAATTTTTGTTAAACTTATAAGTCTTTGGATCCATCTAGGAATTTATGTATCTGCATTATATCTGCATCTTCTGTTCATAATTGAGATTTTTGCTCCTAATATATGAAATCCATTGTGCCAGACTACCTAAAAACAAAACTTGTTAACATTTTCTTTAAACAAAACAAAACAAAACAAAACAAAAAAAAAATTTTCTTTAAACATTGAACAACAGCAACAACAAAAATTCAGTAAATCTCATTATTATCTTTATATAAGCACAGATATTGACAACCTAATTTTGTTTTGTTTGGGGCCTAAAACATAGAGTTATGGGAAAGAGGAAGTTGCTGAGAAAATGAAAACATGTCAGAAATGTAGCCACAGAGGATGTAAGTAGGAATGCTACAGGGACTGATTATTAAAGCCTTATCTGAGAAAGTCAAAGGAAGTTAAGGTATTTGATGCTCAGTCTCTTTGAAGACTTAAGATGAGATAAACAAAAAGTAGCTGGTTTCAGATCCTTATAAAGGGGAAGTTCAGGAAGCTGTGACCAGAGGGCTCATGCTCATGTCTACAGGTGCAAATGTGATATCCTAATATTTAATGCTAACATTATAATAATTCCAAAACCAAGGGCAGTTTGATTTTTGGATGCCTCTCTGTCCATGTAAAATAGTACTTCTTGGAAATTTCCGAAGATTTGGAATCATGTGTCTGACATCATCAGCCATGGTTAGTCATGGGTCTTTTTCTGCTGCCCTGGATGCCTGTGAATGTTGCTCACTGTTCACAAAGTACCTGTAGGAACAGCATCATTGTCACTGCCATATCTCATGAAGATACCAAAGCCCATGCCAAGAGTTCTCAAGGGTCTCCTCCCCTATCCCATGCTTCCAAAGCTGCTGTTTCTTGACTGCAGGGCTATGATTGAATCTTTCCTATGGTGGAGGTGGGGAGATTGCCCTATTGGGGTGCTATGCTGTTAGCTGGGCAAAGACCCAGCTGGACTTAAGGTCAGAATCCCATAATGGCTCTGACCATATGCAAAATTTTAGCATGATCATTATGTTCAGATTTCCTATTTGTATTGGCTTAAAAACATAAACTCTTCACTTGGGCTGGGTAGTCTCAATTCATAAGTGTGTTAAGTAACATACACTTCTAATGATAACAAGAAGAGTACCAGCAACAACTTGCATGGATGCAACTGAGCCTATTAATAGATGATTCTTCCCATTCCAACAGTTTTTCTCCTCAGAGCCACAGTATCAGCCGTTTTGCACTTGCATTACTAAATAATTCATTCATGTGGTTTCCCACAATAAAGAAACTGAGTGTCTCATGATTTTTTTTTAACCCTTGGCAAGCAGAGCATGACTGTTTTAATTTTTCTTCTTCTTCTAACACCATTTAAGTTTCAAAGAAGCTCAAAGTGCTATGGACTTCTCCTTTCTCCACCATAGCTCTCTCAGGTTATCACCTGGGATATGCCCTGGGAAGATGGCTGGGGAAGATGAATATCTCCCTTTAAATGAGTTAAACATAAAGCACTTAGAATGGTATTTAATAACAGTTACTGCTCAACCAACATATAGCTCTTGTATAGCTCTTATTACTCCCCTTACAGATATTGCTTAATTTTATTTTATATTTTAAATTTTAATTTTTAAAAAGATTTTATTTAGAGAGAGATAAGGAGAGAAAGAAGGAGTATGCAAGTGGGAGGAAGGGCAGAGGAAGAGGGAAAGAGAGAGAGAGTCTCAAGTAGATGCCATGCTGAGTGTGGCACCCAACTAGGAGCTTGATCTCATGGTCCTGAGATCATAACCTGAGCTGAAATCAAGAGTCAGAGGCTTAACTGATTGAGCTCCTCTGGTGCCTCTCATCTTGTTCTATTTTAGAGAGCTTATCACATCCTACCACATCCTTGCTATTCACCTAAGTTAGGTGATGGAATCTAGCTTTAAGGCATGGCTTTGGAGATGCAACAGGGCAGACCAGTTCTAGTGTCCAAAGTCCTTTTGCCAGAAACTATTGGAAAGAGATATTTAGTCACTAGGGGTGCCCGCAGCTGGGAAATGAGCATGCAGTTTATACTTTCAGTCAGGCTATCTTTCTGGAATCATATGTTTATAGGCCAAGATACTGGGTTGGAGGATAGGTCAAGACTTCAAGTTTAGATAGACACAAGGATCCTAAAAAGAGTATTGTGTCACAATTCAGCAATAGAATAAGACACAGAGGCTCAGTCCCTTGCATTGGCTTATTCCAGTAGAGCAATAGAGCAGAACTCAGAGGGACACCGACTGATTCCAAGGCCAGCTCTGACTCTTCCATGATGTGTGACTTTATACAAGATGTGTGATCTCAGTTTCTTCTTTGTAAAAGAGAGTAATAATATACCACTTTAGACGGTTGGTATAAGAATTAAGTGTGTGGGGCAGCCCCAGTGGCTCAGTGGTTTAGCATCACCTTCGGCCAGAGGCGTGATCCTGGAGACCCGGGATCGAGTCCCACATCAGGCTCCCTGCATGGAGCCTGCTTCTCCCTCTGCCTGTGTCTCTGCCTCTCTCTCTCTGTGTCTCTCATGAATAAATAAATAAAATCTTAAAAAAAAAAAAGAATTAAGTGTGTGTTACATATGCAACATAGGTTAGAACAGTGTCTGAAATATTGCAGGACATTAACATATGTTAACTTGTCTTGAGGAGAGGTGGGACACAGCATGAGAGAACTACCAGCACTGCTCATAGAGATAAAGGGCTCTGCATGAGAGGGAACTGGGATCTGTGGAGCTCAGTAGGACTCTGCAGTTGGAAAGGGTGAGTTCACAGCACTGACTCAGTGAGTGGTAAATTTCCTGCCTCAGTCTCATTTATGTGAAGAAAATCCTAACGTGTTAGAGTTCTCCAGAAAGGCTGATCCACTAGGATGAATACAGATATATATGAGCAGCATATAATATAGAAATTGGTTCATGCAGTTTTGGAAGCCAACAAGCATCATGATCTGCTATCTGCAAACTGAAGAACCAAGAAAGCTGGTGGTATAATTCAGTCCAAGTCTGAAGGCCTGGGACTGGGAATTAAGAGGCCAATGGTTTAAAACCTGATGGGAGTAAGAGAGGCCAACAGCCAGGAACACTGAAGTAAGAGTACAGGAGAAGATGGTTGCCTCTGCTCAAGTAGAGAGACAGAATTTAGCCTTTCTCTGTCTTTTGGTTCTATTTGGGCTCTCAACAGACTGGATGATGCCCACTCACACTGAGGAGGACCATCTGCTTAACTCAGCTCACCAGCTGAAATGCTAATAATCCCTTCCAAATAATATCTCACAGACACATCCAAAAATGTTTTTACTAGCTCTTTGGGCATCCCTTGGTTGCCTCAAATTGACAGAAAATTAACCATCCCAAGTTTTTGGTTCAAGTCTTTGCTAGCATTAATCAAGGCCTTCTTAAAAAGACCTCTGCTCCCTGTTCAAAATTCCCATCAACCCTGCCCCAACCTGACACAGTTCCTATTTCCTATCTCTGCTTTACTTTTTGTTCTTCTTGGCACCTATCACTAATATGAAATAGTGTCACTAAAACACTATGTTACTCATTTGACACGTTCATTTATTTGTTTTTAAGCATCTGTATACCCAATGTGAGGCTCAAACTCATGACCCCAGCATCAAGTGTCACATGTTCTACAGACTAAGCCAGGCAGGGGCCCACCTAGTTGACACAAACTCCACAAAATAGGATTTTTTGTTTCATTCATAGTTTTGTTACTGTTATCTTGAGCACCTCTAACAGACTCTAGGACATAGTATGTATTAGCTGAATTAACGACTAAATGATTAGTGGTGATTAGTGGCAGGCCTGGGTCTTCATATGGAGGCACAACTATGGGTCTAGCTTGGAAGGTTGAGGGGAAGGGGAAGATAAACTCATTTGTTTATTGGGAGGGGGTATATGTCAATTGGAGAGATGAAATTTTTGTCTACTAAACTGTATATCTTCTCAGCTCACACAGAGTTAAGCCAGCTAGTTTTCAGTCATAAGTCAAGATCTTGAACATTTGAATATTAATTATTCAATTGAAGCTGTATTATCTCTAGATATTTTTGCTAAAGATTTATTTATGTATTTGAGAGAGAGAGAGAGAGAGAGCACAAGAGGGAGGAGGGGCAGAAGGAGTGAGAGAATCCTCAAATGGACTCCCAGCTAAACAGGGCTTGCAATCTGAGATCACTACCTGAGAGGAAATCAAGAGTCTGACGCTTAACCACTGAACTATCCAGGTGCCCCGGTCTCTAGAAATTGAACCTGAAATGTTAAGCCTTCAAGTTTAAATTTGAAAAATGATGGTGGATATACAGGGGGTGTACATTCTAAATGGAACATGCTATAGAGAAAATGGAGTCTGTCTTGCTAACTAATCACATAGATGCCACTATTATCTTCTTTTAGAAAATGTGCATACTCCCTTCTAGATTCCAAGCTTATGAGGGCAAGAGTTATATCTTAGAAACCCAGAGTCTAGTAGGAGTCAGTGTCTGTTACTAGGAGGTGACTGCAATTATTTGATTCATTGATATGCAAATTTGAATGAGTAATTCAATTGAGGTGGTACATTGAAAAGACAAATGTTTTTTCATAGCAGGCTATCAGTGGTAAAAGCACTGGATTAACGATCAGAAAAGAAGACTTTTGTTCTAGTTGAACAAATTGTAAGAAGTTAGCTAAATTCCTTAATCTCTTCAAAACTTTTATAAATATGTATGTGGTTTAAATGAACCGTAAAATTATGGTTTGTAATTTAGAATGGAAAACATCGCTTATTTTTGTCCTTTAAATGAATCAGAAGGTAAGTGACCTGAAGCATCCAAAATTACTATTTTGTTACATAAATGGTATTTTAAAGAATGCATTAAATAGTTTGCTCTATTTATCTGTAGAGTAGTTTCTGTTTTACCTACAGAGTACAAATAAAATGATATAAATTTTGCAAGCTGGAAAATGCCATTTAAAAGTAGCTTATTATCTTGTATTTAAACTTTGTTTATTTCTCTAATAATAAATACAATTACAGAAGTTTTGGTTTAGTATCTTTTCAAGTTTTTTGTTTTGTGTTGTGTTTAATAGTGTGCATTTACAGCTTTCAGGTTATCACTGAGTTGTTTTGTTTTTTCTTTTTGTAGAGTTCACATAAAATTTTGATGAACTTTCTGTGTAACTCATGTTTTATTGTCTCTTGGGTTATTATAGTTAAATACTCAGGTCAAGCATTTTATAGGATACACTTATTCCAAGTAAATAACTCAGTAGGAAACTCATTTCTGCATATTTCTTTACTGCTTGCTTATAGACTGTGACAAATGCCCTTTCAAAAGATTAACAGCATTGGATATTTAAAATCTTAGGTGAGGTGATAGAAAATTAGTTTGATCCACAGATTTTGAATATTTAATAAAGCATTGGTGAATAAACCAACCAACAAAATAAATAAAACTCCAATTTATTATTTTGACAGATCCCAAACCAAAAACCTCATTCTAAATAGCTACTACACGCACCATTATGGTTAAGAATCTGCCAGTAATTCCATTAAAAACCCTATTTCCAGAGAGATTCTATTTGGTAATAAAAATTAATTCTAGTTTAAGAGTTTTTTTTTTATGTTGCTGTAATATAACACAAAATTATTGTTCCTAAAATTCATATGACTCTAGAGAATACTGCAAGCATTCCTACATCCCTTCTCCTGCCAACAGTGTGGTAGACAAGTGACCAAAAGGATTTTTAAAAATTTCTTTTCTTTAGATCTCTACAAAATATTTAATAATCAATGATATTATTTGCTACACCGGACATATATAAATCTTGGTATACTTTCTTAAAGATGTGACAATCTGATAATGATTACTTTTCTGAATAAATCATATTCATATAATAAATTCAAATGTTAACATAATCCACAAATGGGGTCACAGTTTGGATAACTGGGAGATCCTATTTCAAGGTTAGCTCTTTCTGATCCAAATCCCTACCTAAATACGTGCATATAGTAGTAAGGGTAATGCTAGCTCCTGTAACAACAACAACAACAAAAATCCACACAATAACAGTTTATTTCATGTTCACGGAACTGTCCTGGGTGGGGAACAGTCAATGAGAAAGCTATCTTCTATATATTTGCTTAGGGAACCATAAGAGACTGGACAGCCTGTCATCTTCAGCACATGGTTTCCAAGACTGTTGTAGTTGGCTTAATTTGTGGTATCTGGAAGAAGAAAATAGCATGGAAGAGTATGCAGGAAAGTTTTATGGGTCAGGCCTGGAAGTGGAATATGTCACTTGCACTCAAATTTCACTGACCAGAACTCCTATCAGCAAGGGAGACTGAGAAATATAGTCTAGTTTCTTGCATAGGATAAAACACAAACACAGATCTTGGAGAACAGCTTTAGCCTCTGCCACAGCCTGCATGATTGATAACATTAAGGACAAAGTAATGTAGCTTCCTTTAAACTTTTAATATAAAGTAAAGGTAGCTGTGTTTCCTATTTTCTGTAAATCATTATCTACTTTGGGTAAATGGATGTATAGTCCAGACTTAGGTAAGGTTGGATTAGTGAAGAGGTTTACTTAAATATCTCATTTATTTGATATATTCAAAATTAACCTTTTTTCCCCCTAGGAATACTGATTTAAAAATTAAATATACCACGACTGAATGCATATCTTTGAGAAAATAGCTCAGGACTCATTTCACCAACCCTTCCGATACTAATTATTCTCTAATTGATCTGAGCCATATGACAGTAATTGGTCACTAGTACACCAGCACCTGTCATAGTCAACTTCTTGGAGACCAGTTTCGTTTTATGCTAGAGGTTTTTAAATTGAGTAGAATAAAAAATATCATGTGGAATGGAATAACAATCCCTAATTAATAAAATATGAAACCGATAAGGTAACTATTTCCTTGTTAAAAATATCATAGATGATTATACCAGGCTTTATCAAACAGATTCTTTCATGAATTGTGTCTCTAATGGCCTTGCTAAAGCAAATCCTTATCTTCGGCGAATGCATTAAGACTACAGATAGACTTTGGGAGACATGGAAGCTGGTCCCTTTGCTGCCAAAACCTGGATGTCACCATGATTCATTAACCTGTTCTGAACGCTAATGACTGACCTATCTGTCCCTCAATGCAATGATGAATAGGGAGTTTATGGTATAATGAAGGAACACACACATACAAGACCTCTACCCTCTCCCACTGCAGGGGTAGCAACATGAATCTTATAGCAAAGAGAAAACTAAGTGGAAGTGTGCTGCTTAAGCTTATCAGCAGAATTAAAAATCATAGCATGAATAGATGTGTTGGTGAGAAGGACACCTAAGTTTGCCTGGGCCTATGCATACTCAGAAATATTGTGTTCTAATTCTAAGTTTACCAACCAAGTCTAGTTTGTACTGATTTGGGTAAAAAATGGATACTCACCATAGGCAGAAACAATTTTTCAGGTCCTAAATTATAATTCTTAGGTAAAATTGTAACAGCATTTCTATTTTTCTTAAAGCTTTGCTATGCTTCTTGTCTCTCTCTCTAAGCACACACGTGAGGATCTTCAGAGAAGAGTTTTCTGCGATTCTAAATCCTACTCATCCGATCATCAGCAATAACCATAGAGGTTAAGAGTGGCCTGACGGCAGAAACACTTGCAGACCATAACTAAACTGGTAATAAGAGCAGACTCCTTATCATTCATCCTATCCTTCATATCTTGGGGTAAGTAGACGATCAATGAAGGCTTAAGACCACCACTTTTCCTCTCTCCTGGCTCTCCTATGGCACTCTTCAGGCCGATTTTTTCAGCTACTGTCTGATAATCCACAATATCTTTTGCTATTGTATCTCATTAGAACGGAGCCCTTCTATATTCCATAGTTTGACACTCATGACAGAATAATACAGCGACAGTAGTATATTTGGATAATAAAGGGTACCTTAGAAAACAAATTTATAGTGCCCCAAAGTGACTCCACTAGTAGAAATCTTAGAAGCATGGATTACTCATGGTAAAAATAACTGTGGAAAGGAGACCATTTCAATACCTTGTAACAGGCAGACTTTTGCCCCTGGGATCTGCACCTGCTGGTATTCATGTTCATGTGCAATTCCTCCCCCTGGAGAGCTGATGTAAACTGGATGGAAATTACTAACCCACAAGAATATGGAAACACAGATGGAATGTTACTTATGAGATTAGATTATAGAAGTGTGATCTCCAATTTGCTGGTAGACTTTCCCTTTGGCCTTCTTGAATTGCATGTTTTGATGAAGATAACTGCCATGGAGGAGAAACACATGGTGAGGAATTGAGGAGGGCTCTGGTCAACAGCCTGTAGCTTCAGTGTGATGGCCCACAGAAACTGAATGCCGCCAAAAAACCAGGGGGTGAGTATGGAAGAAAACCCATCATTGGTTGGGCCTTAAGATGAAACCACAGCCTCTAGGTCAACATTTTAACTGCAGCCCTGGGAGAGACCAAGCAGAGGGCACAGCTAAATCATGCCCATATTCCTGACATACAGAAACAGTGAGATTAAAAATGTGTGTTGTTTTCAGCTGCTAAATTTGGGTATAATTTACCATTTAGCAATGGAAGACTTGCCTGCTTCAAACTGTATTATTAATATACTTGGCTTACTAGGAAGTGGTATCCTAAAGGTGGGAACTGTATCATTTTGATTTTGGTGTAATCAATGCCTAACAGTAATATTTGTTAATTAAGTGAATAAACAAAAACAATTGTGTATGTGAAACCTCTGGGCTTCAGTCCTTTGAACTGTGCAGCTTAGAACAACAGTGCATACTTGGAGTCTTCCTTTGCTTGTCAAGGAAGGCTATCAGCAATTCCATTAAACTGGTAAAACTAAAGGGAGGTGGACATGTGACCCGACGTGTCTTCACAATAGTTTCTATCAGCAGCCACTGCCAGATTCCCCCAGAAGACCTTCTGCATCATTCTGTATCATTATAGAATTTTCCATGCATGGATATTTTTCATCTTTTAGTTTTTATAGATTTAACTTTCTTTTCCAGATCACTATATTTTAGAACTCAGAAGCACGTTATGTGGTTGTGTATATCAGTGTTTTTTCTGCTTAATTATATATTAATTATAAAGCTTTATTATTCTATAAATGTACTATATTTTGTGTTATAGCAAAGGAACAAAATGCACAATAAATTTGCAATGTAAAAGCTGGGATATATGCTTGTGTTACTTTGTATTTATTATTAAGCAGTTAAATTATAAGACCCACTCTGATTTTGATAGAATGCTCAAATTGATGATAATGAATAATAATGACAAAAATCAATTGCAGGACTTTATGGCTTGTCCAAATGATGGAAGCTCTTGATATTTTGAAAAGAGACTATGCAGGAATAAAGCAAATTCAAACTGATGTGTTTGCTTTCAGCGTGAAGAATATGAATTAGAAAAATCTGGAGGTGGAGAAACCTGGAGGTTCTGCCTCTGTCTGAGATTAATGTTTATTCAGCAATAAACTACTTTATTGTAAGCCATATGTCTGGAGGAATTTAGAGATTCACTGATTTTCCATGCAATGTCTTGATATATGGGCATCGTAAATTTCTGAGGGCTTCTATTAGTCAGTAGCATTTTATAGTTGTTTTAAAATACTTTATGAACAAAAAGAATAAAAAATAAATAGATAGAACATAGAAGTAAAATAGCCAATAATTATTGACAATCAAGAAGTTGACGTATTTCCTAAAGTAGTCATAGTCTAGGCCAGATAAGAAATGCAGGCTGCAACCAGGACGGAATAGTACCTTATACAGGAGAATAATGGTTATTATCAATATTAGTCTCATAAGCTATAGTTCCAAATTCCACCACTTAATTGGGAAGTCTATCCAATTGATTGTTACTTCCTTATTAAGCCAATAGATAAGGATCATCTAGAACTAGAAAAATCACTGAAGAATATTGCAATTTTTAGATTAAAGAGAAATTTGTCTACACTTGTTTCTTTACCTTGATTCCTAGGTATATACTGGTGATTCAATACATGTTTGCCAATTCAAAGGGTGACAAAATAATGCAAAAATTCAAAGTGAAGGGGTGATTAGAAATATTTATACAGATGTCTCAATAAAACATGCCATGTGTGCCCAACATACGAAGTTATTCAGTTTTAGGTTGAATTAGCCATATTACTTCTTCACTTGATTGTTCTGTGTGTGAAGACATAGGAAGGTATTTTTACCTAGATTAACCTCAAGGTGCAATTCTTTTGTTTACATGTACTTTATCTCACAGCCACATGCTAGTTATTCATAAGGTCTCTATTAAATTCATATGAGCTGCCATGTGATTCCTAAACTAGATGAAATATACTGTGAAATCTATTTTATCTTTCTCATTTCTATGACTGCAAACTTCCATCTCTCCATGTTTCTCTCAGGAAATATTCATTGTAGTTATAGTTAGCTATTTTAAAAGAATAGCGCAGCCCCTCAAGACTTTCAATCAATATTTTTAGTTATAAAGTTTCCAAGAATGAAATCCTTCACTAATAGAAAATGTTTTCAGGATATTATACCAAGTTACATGAACATAAATTTCACGGTTGAATCCTAGTGGTGGAAGGGACCTCAGAAAGTATCTGACTAAACTCCCTCATGTTTCTGAGAAAGAAACTAAACCTCAGTAATATAAAGTGTATTTCCTTAGGTCACATTGCCAGCTAAAAAGCTAATGCATTTAAAATGAAAATCTAAAATGCTACCTCTTTTTTTTTCAGCTTATTTATTATTGTCATTTTTAACAATTTCCTGCCTCATTTTTGCTTTTGTCTACACAAGTATTTTATTACAAGGACATATTAAGCAAAATATTAAATCAGAAAAGAATAAAAACAAAAATAAATTTAAATAAGAACAGAAAGTTAAAATTAAAAAAAAGAACCTACAAAACCAACAAGAACAAAACCAACAACAATAACAAAATGACACCTGTAGAGGCTTATATTTTAGCTACCATTTGGGTCTAACGTTTAAATTTACTATAATCTTGGGTTCCCGACTGGCTCAGTGGGTTAAGCATCTGTCTTCGGCTCAGATCATGATCTTAGGAGCCTCATGTCGAGCTCCCTGCTCAGCTGGGAGTCTACTTCTTCCTTTGTCCCTCTCCCTCTGACTCTCCCCCCATGCTTCTGCTCTCCTGCTTTCTCTCTCAAACAAATAAATAAAATCTTTAAAATAAAAAATAAATACATTTACTATAATTTCACCAGCTTGTCACTTAAAAACAATGCCACATTTACTTTTAATATCCAACTTAAGATAGTAGGAAGGCCCTCAGGCCTCATTTTTAGAAATGACATGCACTCAGAGTAAACCTCAACTATTTTTTTCTTTTTCTTTTCTTTTTTTTTTTTTTAAGGTCTTATTTATTTATTCATGAGAGACATAGGGAGAGAGGCAAACATAGGCAAGGGGAGAAGCAGGACCCTGGGATCACGACCTGAGCCAAAGACAGATGCTCAATCACTGAGCCACCCAGACGTCCCAAACCTCAACTATTTCCAAGAGGTTTCCAGAATTTGCTTCATGTTTGCCTGGTAATATTTCGTCCAAGCTCTCCATTCTTCTGACCAACGCCCGGGCCGATGGCCTGGTTACTGCAGCCCCAGGGAGGTAGCTGCTTCTGTGGCCAGGCCTGTGCTTTCCCTCCACACAGCAGCTGTGGGCCATCTGCTATTCCCTTGGAGAATGGGACATGTTTTACCTGAATTGCCTACAGCACAATGGGGACCAGATTAAAACTTTAAACAATAACTTCTCAAGCTCTTGGATAACAAAAGGGAATTATGGGCTGAGAATAATGCACAGCTATTAAAAAGGCTCCAGACAATCACAGAAGCCCCTTGGCAGGCCAGCTCTCAGCCTGAATCTTGCCCTGCCCATTTGCAGTGGTCAGAGCAGCTCCTGCTCACCGTTGGAAATGTTTTGGGGATTTCTGTGCCTTCGATTCTAAAACTCAGGTCAAGGGAGCCTCCTGAGCCCCCAAAGAGAAGGAAGCATTTCTCACTTTATGGTAAGGACCCCTCACCAAATTCTTAAACCCTCCCCCAGTGCTGACACTTTTCTCAGTCCTGAGGATGGGTCACCTCTTCAGGCACACAATGTCATCTTTCCTAATGGCAACAACATGGCCATGCTTAACAGTCTTCCTTTCATGTATTTTTCAAGTCAGGTTGACTAAGACTTTTTCTTTTCCTTTTTAAATTTTATTCATGAGAGACATACAGAGAGTGGCAAAGACATAGGCAGAGGGAGAAGCAGACTCCCTGTGTGGACCCTGATGCAAGACTCGATCCCAGGACCCTGGGATCATGACCTGAGCCAAAGGCAGATGCTCTACCACTGAGCCACCCAGGTGCCCCTTGACTAAGGCTTATTATCACAGTGGGGGCATTACCTGCTTGGACTACCTAAGCCAATATTAACCTTGGCATAATTTTGTTTTATACTTTCTATTTTAATGATTCAAAAATTTTATAAATTGATCATACTCAAAGTACCTTTCTCAAAATCCTCACAGCCAAAGCAAAATTGTATATACATAATGGATGTGATCAGAAAAAAAAATACATTAGTTTTTTTTACAGAAACGAATCCAGCTACTTCACTGGGTACATGTATACTCCCTCCCATGAACTAACCAGACCTGACCCTGCTTAGCTTCCGAGATCATTTGAGATCTGGTGTGTTCAGGGTGGTATGGCCATAGACAGGGTGCATGGGTACCACTCTTGGATTTAAAGATATAAGAACAAAGAAAAATGAAGCTGATAAGAGAGATCAGAAAAAAGCTATATTAAAATAATTCTATAGCCAAGTAAAGAAAAATAATTTTTGGTTTGAAGGATCAGAATATTTTCTTGGTTTCCTAGATCACTATTGTCATGACTAGTCCCTACACTGACAGCTGAAGGCATCTGAGCCTTCGGTGGGAATTTCCTGGACCATATTTTGACCACATTAGGAATTCTTGCCTTGTATTGAGGATTGGGTTAGAAGATACACGAGGTTACACAAGCATTTCTTAAGTTACCTGAGGTATATTCTGATGTTAACAATGTATAATTTGAGGATTTCACAAGTTTGTTCAACTGAAGCAATAAATTAGTGACTTCTCACCTACCTAGGCGGACCTGTAATCAATCCAATATTTGCTCAACACACAGAAGTCAAAGTATCTGACTGGGGCAACATGACATTCAACAGTTACTAGGCTTTTCAATTTCATGTGAATATCTCTACTTAAAATGTTCTCCATGGTCACTTTATTCACAACTACCAGCTCAGAAAGCTATCAAAGTATCATCATTACTTGGTACTTGTCATCAAGCACTATGTTTTTGGCAGTGTGATGTTTCTCATTAGTTTTGTTTTCTTCATGATGCTTGTAGCAGACTAAGCATTTGGATTGATTGGCTCTGCAGTGTTGACAGTCATAAATAAAACCGAACTGACAAGTGAGAGAGCTCTAGTATTTACAATGACAAGGTTAAGTTTTGCTTGTGACCCTTTTCCATGTCTCATACAAGTAAAGAGAAAATTTGGAGATAATTGAAAGTTTACATTTTTAATAAACATATAGTCCTGCCAAACATTTGTTTTATATTGCATAAATGCAAATGCTTAGTCGACTAGAATGATAGTATTCTCATATTCAATTGTGTATTCAATATCTTTAGGAATCATTTTGTATTTACATTTATGGATTTCCCCCCCCCCATGAAACCAAGACTCTGTCTATATAAAGAAAGTTTTAGCAAGTTTCTAGACAAGTCAAATTGAACTCAAGCTCCCCAAATCTTTTTCTTCTTAAATTACTGTTTATGTATTGAGAATTAGTTGAATATACAATTTTGTTTGTTGTGTATATACTACACATTATTTTCTTTTCATGTTATCCTGAGAGGTATTTGATGCAATCATGAAACATTTTGATGAGTCTTTTATCAATGTGTAAAGTATATAACAAAAACTGACAAATCATAAAATTCACAGTGTGCTAAATGATTGCAAATGATCACACAGACAACCAGCAACCGGATGAAGAAGCAGAAGTCCCTCAGCCACTCTTCCTGTCACTATACCTATTATACCTCACCCTTCCCTGTTGGTAACAGTTATCCTGACTTCTATCATCATAAATTAGTTTTGATTGTGTCAGAACTTCATATCAATGGAATATAACAAAATATTTTCTGTTTAGTCTGGCCATTTTTATATATATATATTTTTTTCATATATATATGATATATATATATTCATCTTTTCATTAATGAATAATCTGTGTATATACATACAAAAACTTATTTAGCAATACTGCTACTGATGGACATAAGGTATTCCCTCAGTTTTTGATTAGTGCAAATAACGCTGTGAGGAATAATTTTTTGCACGTCTTTTGGTTTTCATTAGTGCATAGCTCAGTTGAACATATCCCTGGGACTGGATCAGTGAAACATAAAAAAACTCATGTTTTGCTTTGGTAAATAATGACAAATGATTTTTCAAAGTATTATAAACAATGAGCTCTTGTCTAGAAGTGTATGAGACCTAGATCCACCATATCCTAGACAACACTTGGTATATATAGACATAAATAGAGTTTTAGCTATTCTGGTAACGGTATTTTGTTGTGACACTGGTTGACATTTCACTGACTGTCTTAGTCAGAATTTTCCCAGAGAAATAGAATGAATAGGAAATATATGTGTGTGTATATATGTGTCTGTGTGTATATATGCATAGATTTATTTATTAGATTTATTATGAGAATTAGTTCACATGCTTATGGAGCCCAAGAAGTCCCAATCTCTGTCTTCCACCCAGAAAACCAGGAGTTGATTAATCTACTAATCTGAATGCTAACTTCTTCTGGAAGTGATCTCACAGACACACCCAGAAATAATGTTTTACCAGCTATCTGGTAATCCCTTAGTTTAGGACATCCTTTAGCCTAGGCAAGTTAACACATAAAATTAACCATCACACTGATTTCTAATTAGTCTTTCCCTTTGTTGGTAGTTTGCCCAAGGCAGGTCCAGTTTATACTGGTTGTCTTGGTAAAATAATCAACAAATCTCTTTCACTTCCAAGAAAGTATCCCTCATTTGCCATTTGGATATACTTTTGACTAATCAGTTGATATTTTGTATTCAATTTTATATAAATTTGTTTTATATTTTTCTTATAATTTGTGGAAATTATTTACATATTCTGGAAGTAAATCCTTTATCGGTTATACTGATTGTATATGTATTTTTCTACTTCGTGGCTTGCTCTTTCACTTAGTGATATATTTTGGCAAATAAGAGTTCTTAAATCTAGTGCAATTCTAAGTCTTGTGAACAGTGATATTTATGTCCTATTTTTGCTTACTCCATGGACACAAAGATATTCTCTAGTTTTCTTCTTCTTTTACATTGTGGCTCTGTATCCTATTGTTTATGGTGAGGAACAAGTCAAGATTACCTTTTTTCAACACAGATTTCCAGTTTATGCCTATATATAAAACACTGTATTTTTCCCTCTAGGCTGCAATATCATCACTGTCATACTTTAAGTATCCATATCTGTGTTTGTTTTGGAGCTCTCTATTCTGTCCTCATGGTTTGTTGGTAATCCTTTCACCAATATATACTGATTTCAATGCTTCAACTTTAAAATAAGTTCTGATTAGTTCTGAAAGTCCTCCAACTTTGTTATTCAAGACTTTCTTAACTGTATATATTATGTATAATAAATTATATGCAATTAAATAATGTATAATTATATGAATATATTAATATATAAATACAAAATATTATTTATAAATTAAATACAATTATAAACAGATATAATTGATTTAATTAATAAATATAATTAATGTATTAATTGTATACTATACACTATATATCAGTTTTATATCCTTTGACCTATCAAAGCCATGCATAAATGTTTATAAGAAGGTAATTGAGAGACACACAGTAAAGTTACATACAGACTAGAATAGCAAAAAAAAAAATGTAATGCTAATAAAAGAACTAACTTAATAATCAAATAAAAAGGACATAATTTTTAAAAGGTTTAATCCAAATGAAGGACAATTATCATTATTATTAATATAATTATTTAAAGGTTTTATTTATTTATTCATGAGGGACAGAGAGAGAGAGGCAGAGACACAGGCAGAGGGAGAAGCAGGCTCCACTCAGGGACCCCAGTGTGGGACCCAATCCCAGGATTCCAGGATCGCGCCCTTGGCCAAAGGCGGGCGCCAAACTGCTGAGCTACTCAGGGATCCCAGACAATTGTCATTATTAAAATAATTCTTTACATGTTAAATTAAACTAATGAGTATATCTATTATTAACTCTAGTATACAGAATAGTATAATCAATATGATCTCCTTTTCATAATAAATTCTTCTAGCATATATATATATACACACATCTTATATATATATATCACATACATTTATGTATATAAACTATGTATTAGAAGAAATATTAAAAGTATATATGGTCATGTTTTAGGACTCTGGGCAATGATAATTTCCTTCTTTAACCTTGTATTTTCCGCATTTTCAGGAAAAATTCATTTTATTAGAAAATAATTTTCTAAATGGAGGTATATCCTTAACAACTGTGCAATTATTTGTTTTGTAACTGCCTCCTCCCCTAGATTATTCATTCTATGTGTGTGGGAACTATATCTGTTTTGTCCTCTGCTGTTTGCTATCTCCAACACATGGAACAGTATGTTAGAGCATAGTATATGCTCATCAAATACTTGTTCAAAAATTTTGGTGACAAAATCAATATAGCCATCCTACAGAATGTTAGTCATCTAAGTGCTTACTATGTACTCCAAAATATGGTAGGAGTCTTGTTGGGTACTAAAGAAATATATGACAAAAACAAGACTGGTGTTAGAGGAACAAATGAAAAACACTTCAGATTTGTCTAGGGTTCAAATTACACGTATGCAAGCTGCGAATATATACATAGTACCATGTTAGCACTGGTATGTTTAAAGTTTGGGGGGAGTAAAATCAAATGGATGCATTTTGATGCAGATGCATGGAATGTAGTTATCTTGTAGGTCAGGGAAGGGGGCAGCCTGAATGGATGCAACCAAGAGAGAATTTCTGGCAGGTGGAGGTAAGAGTGCCAACACCCAAAGCCTGAAGGAGCAGCTGAAAGGTGGAAGGGCCTAGTGGCTAATCACTTGTTTCACATCTTGCACGTTTCAGGGGGTTTGTCTCACTATTCAGGAAGTTCCTGGTGTATCCAGTAGAGCAAAGTCCAAGCGACTGTTCTAATGAGAGGATTGATGACTATGATGGACAAGAGCAAATTCTCAAGACTAAATTCTCTTAATGACTCACAGATCTACACTTTCTTGGTTTGAATCATTATAGAAAAAAAATATCTCTGGGGAATTTAAACAAGTTCTTTCATTGCTTATGTTTATTTTAAGTAAATACAATTTGACAAAATGCTTTATAACAGAAGCCTAGTAACTACCAGACTAGTTAATGAGTTCCATAATCATTCCTATAGGAGAGTCTAGAGTACATGAGTGAGAAATTGTCGTTTTTACAGAGACACATGAAATTTGAAACATTAAATCACAATTTTCCAGTCTATAGTCATTAATCAATTGCTTAATTAATAAATAACCTTTTAAATGGTTTGGCCTTCACTAGTTGGAATCACTTATGCAAATGGGATATATTAATGTCAAATTAGAGCTGATGTATAAGTAGTTATGAATAATTTGATAGATTATAACAGTTCTTTTGTAATATTTTGAAGCACTCATTGCATTAGGCAGACTATAATTGTCAGAGTATTTGCATATTACTTTAGTTACCATGTAGACCATTTAAGAAAAATGAGTATTTGTCTTCTAATTGTCCTTCTATTGGAACTGATGGGTGATATCTGATATATTTTAGTTGCTTCCTAGCATTCCATTGATTTTATCACTTGGTCAGATACAACATAAATCAAGTTATTATTATTATTTTTTAAAAAATGACTTGGTATAGGAGAAGAAAATGTGCCTAATGAAGTCCACTTGGAACTTGAATTTAGGAAGCAGCAAATAAGGCTGGTATAAACTGTTTGCAAATATAAACTGAACTTACCACTTTTCCAAGCTGATATTCAAAGGCAGTAAATGTCAAAGCGACACTCAAAGCAATGAACTTAATAACCATGTATCAGGGTTGACATTAGCTCCAATAACATCACAGGTATAATGCAGGTTACTATGTATCTATGTCTTTGCTTTTTTTTTTTTTTTTTTTTTGGTTTGAAATGGAAGACCTGCTAAAATCCATAAGCTGTGTCTATGATAGCCACTAACCTTAGAAGATCCCTCTGTATTAATAACCCCAGTAGGGTGTTAAAGCATTTATAATTTCATGATGAAATGAAGTTGATAGATCCATTACATTTTTGGTAAAAGACAGGATAATATATAAATTCATCATTAGTTCTCAATATTTTCCTCCACAGTTAAAATACTTTCACAATTATTTCAGCTGTCAGAAACAAATGTAGTGTTAACATTTCTTTTAATTTCTAAACTTTTCTTTAAGACAAATATAATTTAAGCTTGCATAAAAATGATGGATGTTGATGGGGACACTGAACCTCCTCTACTTAAAAAACTTGTATCTTCATTGTATCTTCTTATTTATGATCACTTTAAAACAACTGTAATTATCTTTCTCAAGATTTGATACATTACAGCTATTTTTAAAATCATTCCATCTTTGTTGCCAGGTAATTTCCTTAAAACTAGGTAATATACAAAATATGGGCTCAAGATACTGATTAGAAAAATGAAATTATTCTAATTATGGCTCCTGGGTGTATAATGAGATGTTATATCACTTCTGTGGTACTTATTGAGACTTCAAATGTTTTGTGATCTGTATACAGTATGTTATTAAGTAGCTCATGTTTTAAATTATACTGATAGGTTTTAATACCTTTAATTCTTTTTTGTCTGCTTGATATATCATTTTCTGGGAGTGGTGTAAGATCTACAAGTCTAGTTGTTAACTTAATAATGATTTTTCTGTACAGTTCAATTAATATGCTTTGATATTCTTTGAACAAAGATGATTAGGGTACATCGTAGACATGGTAGGGAATCTGTTCCATTTTCCCTTTAGCAGTATATGCAATATCTATTATTATTTTCCTAAAATTAGATTTTCATTTTAAAATCTGTTTTGTCTGATATGAAGATTTCTACTCCTGCTTTCTCTTGGGATGTATTAATTCAGTATATCTTTTTTTCACAATTGTTCTGTTATGAATATCTACCTCTTCACCGCCTTTAATAAGAAGGCACTTCAGAACTATTCCATGACCCTCATTTTACTAGTCCTCACACCCACCCCCCACCACACCATATTAATTTCTGTGTTAGTGTGGATACATTTTCCTTCATTTCATCTTGCCTTTGTTTAGATAACAATATAAAAAAAAAAACCCTCTACTTTCCATGGGTCTTACAACCTCTATTTATAATATTTCTTATAAAATAGTTTGAATAATTTCTCCACTTATTTCAGCATACCCTTCAATGTGTGTCTTTGTATTGCAAATCCTCTTAAAACTTTGTGTATCTGAGAATATTTTTATAATAATTTTATAATTTAATGGACTAGTTAGCATCACCAAAAATTCTAGGCTAAATGATTTTGGTTCAAAACATATTTTTCTATTATCTTCCTGCATTCAGTGTGTTGATTTGCTCACTTATAGGTGACTTTTGATTTGGAAGCTTTATGAAGATCACCATTTACATGATGTTCTCAAATTTTCTAATAATTTATCTATATGTCATTTTTTCCTTTCTCTTGCTTGGTCCTCTGAGAGTCCTTTTACTTGAGGTCCCTCATCTTTCTTTAGTCCATTTTTTTTTTTCATGATTTCTTATACATATTTTCACCTTCATTTTTATTTTCCTTTCTTCTCAGGCTCTTGTCATTTGGGTATCTGCATATTTATTTCTAGTCACATTTCCTGTAGATTTTACATTGTGTATCCTTTTTGTCCATGACTGCTGCTCTCTGAGGAGTTTGTAAACTGAGCTTTTAGCTTATAATTTATTTATCATCTATGTCTGTTCTACTGTTTATCTGAATTATTTTGTTTTTCATTTCAACTGTTATGTTTTCATACTTTACTGAGTTTAGATGTTGTGGTGTTTGTTCTTGTTTTACATTGCTATTATCTTCCCTATTTCCCAAAGCATATTTATCATTCTGAGTTTAGATTCTTAGTCCATATGTTCCTATAATTATGTTTCTGATGAATATATTGTCTCAAGACTCAGGCCTTGGACCTCTTTCTCTATCTCCATTTCTATATCTGGTGATCCCATGCTATTTAATGGCTTTAAATATAATTTTTATGGTGATGACTCACAAATCTGTATATCTGCTAGGAACCTGTCCACTGAGTTACAGACTCAGATAGCTACCTGCCTATCTGATAGCTCCATTTGGCTATATAATACATATCTTCAGTTTAAATGTCCAAGAGTAATAACCACACCCTTTCCACACACACCAGCTCCTTATATAATCT
The DNA here is from genome assembly GCF_011100685.1 of Canis lupus familiaris. NCBI lineage: Eukaryota > Metazoa > Chordata > Mammalia > Carnivora > Canidae > Canis > Canis lupus. Next base: position 43,744,805 of record NC_049237.1, on the reverse strand, counting down.
TCTCAATTTCAGTTAAGATATTCCATTCTTGGGGCACCTGGCTGGCTCAGTGGATGGATAATGTGACTCAATATGGAGATTGTCAGTGTGAGCCCCTTGCTGGGTGTAGAGATTACTTTAATATATAGATATAGATAGATATAGATATAGATATAGATATAGATATAGATATAGATAGAATATATATATAGAATTTTGGTCTAAACAACTGAAAGAATGGAATATATATATATATATATTGGAATATATATATATATATTCCATTCTATCCACACCCATCTTCTTGTTCTTGCTTAAATATGTCAGACTTCTTATAGGAGATAATCTCAAAAATCATCTTTACAATGACGTCTTCTCTTTCCTCACCCATCCTCATTTGAATTTTACATTTAGCTATCTTATGTCTCCCTTCCCTGATTCATTTTTCTTCCTTACCAACCATTAACCATTATTACCTAATATTGTATTAATTATTTTAATTTTCAATTAAAGTTTCATTTACGTACAATGAAGTTCTTCCCTTTTAAAGGACAGTTCTGTGAGTTTTAACGGATGTGTGCAGTAGTGGAGCCATCACCACAATAAAGATATAATACAGTTCCATTGACCCAAAAATTCCTCTATGCCATTTTATAGTTACCCTTTCCAACACCCCCAACCCTGGAAACCAGTGATTTTTTTTTTCCTCCTTCACTATAATATCACCTTTTCCAGAAGCGCATATACATGGGATCATATTGAATGTCACTTTTTGATTTTGCTCTAACATCCCTCTACTGTCCCCCTCCTCTACCCTCCTACTACCATTTTGAAAATATATCCTTCTACGGTTTCCCCAGAGAGCTAATTTTGGGGAAGAAATTCAGGATACTTTGCTATCTTGCTAGTCCACTAAAGTATATATCATCTGATGAAATTTTATTAGCATTTAATTGCTTTAAGGACTACTATCTTCTTTTTTTTTTTTCCAGGTCAAGTTATTTCTGTTTAAAACTCATGTTGCTTTTGAATTTTTCCAGTGTTTGAAGAACACCCACAGTACTAGTATTACAACAGCACCATCATTTGAAAACATCTGGTTAATGGGATCAATAGAAAATAAATTTGAAAAATCAGGATTAAATGTATCAAGTTGTCTGAATATAAAGAGACACAAGAAAAATCAGAGTTTACAATGTTTCTATCCCACACAAAAAGGATTTGTCGAATCTGTGATGAGGCTGCCTCTCAAAATAACCTATTTCCCTATGTTTTCTTAACTGTTCTGTTTTTCTTTCATAGAAATATTACCATAATCTTAGTTTAATAACAGTGATTATCATTAAAATACAATTATTTTTTAGAGTCACTGGGCTAGGTGCTGTGACAATTTAAAAAAAAAAAAAGTTGTTTTTTTTTTTTATTAGAGCTCAATTTGCCAACATATAGAATAACACCCAGTGCTCATCCCGCCAAGTGCCCCCCTCAGTGCCCATCACCCAGTCACCCCAACCCCCCCGCCCACTCCCCTTCCACTACCCCTTGTTCATTTCCCAGAGTTAGGTGTCTCTCATGTTTTGTCACCCTCACTGATATTTTCACTCATTATCTCTCCTTCCCCTTTATTCCCTTTCACTAATTTTTATATTCCCCAAATGAATGAAGACCATATAATGTTTGTCCTTCTCCGATTGACTTATTTCACTCAGCATAATACCCTCCAGGTCCATCCACGTCAAAGCAAATGGTAGGTATTTGTAAGCGATCAGTGTGATTGATCATATCAGCAAGAGAAAAAACAAGAACCATATGATCCTCTCAATAGATGCAAGGACTACTATCTTCAATGAAAAATAATTTAGAGGCCAGATAGGTTATAATAAGATGCAGTATCATAAGTGATTTGTGAAAAGCATTAGTCTATTTAGAGTATTTCTAAATGGTTATATTATTATTATTATTATTATTATTATTATTATTATTAATTATTATTATTATTTTGAGAGAGAGAGCATGAGCAAGAGGGGCAGAGGGAAAGAGAGAGAGAATCCCAAGCAGGCTCCTTCTGAGTGTGGAGCTGATGCTGAGCCCAATCGCATGATCTGATCTCAGGACCGTTAGATCACAACCTGAGCCAAAACCAAGAGTGAGATGCTTAACCAACTATGCCACCCAGGTTCACCTTGATTGGCTATTTTTGGTCACTTTTCTATGTATTCACTTCCTAATGATAATAGAATATAAATAATAATATAAATATATTAATGTGAAGTGTGAAGGTATGGGGTATGCACCTATCTTAGTATAGGAACAATTATACTGATCCAACAAAAAAGAATATATATATATATATATATATATATATATATATATATATATATATAAAGAAAGAAAGAAAGAAAGAAAGAAAGAAAGAAAGAAAGAAAGAAAGAAAAGAAAGAAAGAAAGAAAGGAAGGAAGGAAGAAAGAAGAGAAAAACAAAAAAAGACAACGTCTCTTTTTAGGAACTCTAATATATTCATATTGACAATGTTTCCTAATAAAGCTCCTTGGATACTGCTTAATTGTCTACCACTCCTTGATTATGAATTTATAAGACCTAATAAAATAGAATAGAATCTGAACCTTATGACACAGTGATTGTGATTCTATTTGGCATTAGAAATGACTTTTGAACAAATCAGATAATAATTACTACCTTGATAATCAATTAATTTTTATTCATGGAGATTAGGGTAAGGGGCTCCTCCATAATCATAAACTGAAATAGAAACTTTCCTCGAATCTTTTTATTTTTATTTATACTAGTAATGCCAAACTGATACTTTTTAGGAAAACAGAAAAAAAGGAAAGGAAAAAAAGAAAAGGGGGAGGGAGAAGGAAGAGAAAAAAAACCTTTTTGGAATTTTAAGGAGGTTTTTCAGTCACTACTTGTTCTTGAAATCACAATTCTCTAGCAAGAATGAGATTAGGCAATGGGTCAGAGATAACATTAGATTTCAGTAATTACTTAGTGTAAGTCTTGCCTTTCCTGAAACTCTCACAGACATCCACAACCACAACAAAACTGCTGCTGAAACAATCTATTTGTTATTTTACAAAACAGACACACCTGCTAAAATAACATATTTGTTCTTAAACTTCCAGGAATAGTTTTCTTTGTTTTATAACCAAAACTGTATGACTATCTTGAATTAATTTCCTTAAGAAGGATGAAAGTCTGTTGGTTGTAGGTTCTGAGGCAAAGATGCTGATGCTACTATTTAAGGCCTAGACTCACTCATTGTGGTCACTTCTGTATATGGTCAGGAGACTGCTCCACTGTCTTGGAATTTCAGGATGAGAAGTGTTGTCTGTAGTAAATAATTATTTATTTTCCTTTGGAAGGAGAAATAGAGACTTTCTGAGAAGCATTTTCTGATAAGCCTAGAAATTAAAATTAAATCCCATAGGGCAAAGTAAGATAATTATTTTCCTCCAATATCCATCCCTGATTAAATTTCTAGCCCTATTAAAATGTATGAAAAATTAGCCATCATATTAATAATTATTTCAACTTGTTCCAGTTTTGAGTTAAACTGATTATGCATAATAATTTTTTCAGTCTTAAATTACAAAGGTAATATCATCACTGCAACTAAAAAGCAAACAAAATTCATTGAATCTCCCTGTGTGCCTGAACAGTTCCAAGCATCTATCTTTGAAAATGAAAGCATTCAAATCTGTTCCTCAAAGTTTTTTGTAACTTTTTTTTTATTTCTGTTGACCCTAAACTATTACAGAACTTAGATAATTAAGCTATATGTTCTATTATTTGATCACTTATTAAAAAATATATGTTAAACTGGGAGATGTGATTAGAAATGTATTTTATATATTGTATTGACTTGATTCTTTGAGCAAAAAATGGCTAAATGTATTCAACCGAAACTTGAAATTGGATAAGGCTGTTCCTAGCATGAGAAGTAGGCTAAGAGGTGGAGGGAAAAGAACACTCATTTTGTCTGTTCATCTGTTTTCACTGGATGAATAAAAAGCATATTTTCAATGGAGGCAGCTCTCTAAAGATGTAAACTTTTGTAGGGAGATGATGCAACCCTAATCTAAGCATAAATAAGGAAAGCAAAAGCCTTCTCTTTGGAATTAGAACTATCAGAAAAGAAGAAATTTTGCATGGACAGTGGAAAAGCAAAATGCTGATCACGATCAGAGAAGCTAAAAGATAGGGTTAAGAGGGTAGACACCAGAGGTCTAAAGATTACTGGTTGTGGGGGGTGATGGCTTTTGCCATTAGTCTAAATGGATAGAACTCTAGAACACCCAGCTTCCCTGAATAGTTAGCACCTTACATCCTTAGATGTATCTAGAGAACCACAAGGAGATGGACAAATTGCACCAATTATAGTTAGATTCAGGACACAGAGAATCTCTTGTAGGATTATTTGAAATATGTGGATTTCCTGTATGCTTTAATGAATAAATGCAAAGTCTCCTAATATATATATATATATTTTTAAGAGATTGATTTATTTATTCATGAGAGACACACAGAGAGGCAGAGAGAGAAGCAGGCTCCCAGTGGGGAGCCCGATGTGGGACTCGATCCTGGGACCCTGGGATCACGACCTGAGCCAAAGGCAGACGCTCAGCCACTGAGCCACTCAGGCGCCCCCCCCCCCCCCCTTTTTTTTTAAATCTTTAAAAAGTTTTATTCTCTAAAGCAATCTCTATACCCTATGTGGGACACAAACCCACCACCCCAACGTGGAGCTACACGGGCGCCCTGACGCCCAGCTTTAACACGTTCCCGTCACCAACATGTTTCAGTATTATCGACACACAGCACATGTTCTTGAATGAGTGAATGCACACCAACTAAATGATTTTTAAGAGGACTTATGTATATATTTATCAATAAATTGTTATATGAAAGCATTACTTGAAACGTCATAATGCCAATTTAAATATTTCAAATCCACCTACTCTTAAATTCCTCCAGAAAGATTTCAGTTATATTAATTTATAACATCCAACACCCTTTTGAATTTAGTCTAGCTCATCAATCTAAAGACATCCATATGATTAAGTACAGGCATTGATAATGTTTTTGAGGCAAAATAGCTATTGTATTTTCCATGGCTAAATAAAACATATACTGAACTGGGGCTGATTTAATGTAGAGATGTACAGGTGGATAAATATAAAGCAGAGTTGTAGGTCTCTTACACTATCCATTCTTTTTCATTCAAGGTTAGGGGTCTTGTGGCCATCTGATTGAGATTTATTTGTAATACACTATTACAAGGGAAATACAAAGTTTATTTAGAATGACCTTTAGTTTCACAGTTTAATCTATTGTTCACATTTGTATGTCTTCTGTAGCTCATGACATGTCCCTCCAGGTCCTAAAGTAGGACCCCAGGGAAAAGCAAAGCCAAAGAAGACAGATATCAATGTTCATGTTTGCAAATGGGTTGAATTACCTCAGGAAGAAAGGAAGATATACCAATCTTCAATAGTCTAGAGCAGTGTGCCAACATTATAGGGAAGCAATCATAGTTACACTACAGTTTGAAAGCTAATAGCCAGTGTAGAATTCTATTCACTTTAAGGATAAATTTTCTCCTGTAATATAATGTAACATAGCATTGCAGAGCATAGTATACCAATCTATGATCCAAGTAATATCCAAAAGAACTAATATATATGTATATATAATATATATAATAACTAATCACTTATTAGAAGGATATATATTTTTCCTAGAAATATAAAATAATGTAACATTCCTAAAAATTTTAAATAGCTCCCAGTTTGAAGCAGTTATTTTAAATGCTACATTTAAATCTAATTGAAAAATACAATTTTTAAAAAGATTTTATTTATTTATTTGAGAGGGATATAGAGCATGAGCATGAGCAAGAGGGAGGAGGTAGATGGAGAGGGAGAAGCAGACTCCCCACTGAGCAAGGAACGTGACATAGGGTTCAGTCCTAGGATCCTGAGATCATGACCTGAGCTGAAGGCAGACACTTAATCAACTAAGCCACCCAGGCACCCCAGGAAAATACAATTTATGATTGCTTACTGCTTTCAAATATGGAAACATTTAGCTATGCCTGCTAGGCATTTAAAAAAAATACAAATATACTGCTTTCATTGTGCACTATGGAAACTTAAAAATCAATATATAATGATGATAAATTTAAATTGAAGAATTCATTGATTTTTTTGATCAACAAATTTTGGGGATAAACTGGGTATACACTATCTCTTTATTATCAAGTTTATAGAAAATAAAAGCTAGTGAAGGAATTCTATGATTTTTTTTATTTCATTCAAGTATTATCTATTAATGCCTATGATTAGCAAGTAGTCTATTAGGTGCTAGGTATTATACTAGGCTAAACAGACAAATAACACTTGTGGTTTCTACTTACAATGGCGTTTAGTGTGTAATGCAGTTTATATACCTACCATAATTAGTGGTTTGTCTGTGTGTAGTTTCCCTTCCTTTTATATAGAACAAAATCCCCCACCATGTTACCATGATAAAGAGTATACTTTTCTTTCCCTCTTTCTTCATTTCTAAAGGATTTCAGAAAAGTGATGAGGGACCAATTTAGGGTAAACAATATCATTGCAAGAGACAAATAGCCACCTGTTTCCATCCTGTAACAAGGGGAAGCACTACATCAACTGTATGGGTGTCAGAACATTTCTCTGTTGCTTAGTTGCCACAGGCCAGGATCCAGAACAGTTTGACAATTTGACTTAAGCACTAATAGCTCAGAAGAGTTCATTGCAGTTTGAAGAAACCCAGAAATCATCATACATCATCAATTATTCCATGAAAAATGTTGATGTAAAAATAATAACAATAGAAACCTTTTTACTCAACCTTTACTTGCCTAATTTGCTGGATTAAAGAAAGCTTTCATTTCCCTGAGACATAAAACAGAGTAACTTTATATACTGACTGAAGTCTACAGAATAGAATGTATATATGGCTCCTAGATCACCTCCTCTGTAAGACTTCCATCGTAGACCCACCTGGTGACCAGTGTACATAAGAATCAGTTTGGGCCATCTGACTGGCTCAGTCTGTTTAGCAGATAATTCTTGGTTTTGGCTCAAGACATGGTCTCAAGATCTTGGAATTGAGCCCCACGTGGGGCTCCACACTGAGTGCTCCCCTCCTTCCCCCTCCCCCCACTCTCTCTTTCATAAATAAATAAATAAATAAATAAATAGTTAAAAAAAAATCTGTTTCCAAACTTACGTTGGTTATATTTCATATTTACGCAATTTCATTAAGTATTATGTAAGTAACAGGAAGGATGTGAAAGGAGTTATTTATTTATTGTTTTTACAAAAGTCAAGGACAATTCATTGGAAAGATTTGATAATGCAAATAGCTGAAAAATCCATTAGGGGCATATGAGATGTATGTAAAAGAATAGGAAAGAAATATTAAATTCCAGATAGTTTCTTAAGGGGCTATCCATTAAAGGAAGCCAAATCTGAATTCATAGACAATAAATCATGGCTCTATTTTATGTAGAAAAGTAACTACAATAAACAATCAGAAATCACATAAACGAGAGGCCTTGGTCTTAAGTCAAAAGTTTGGCTAATGAATGGGAATTTATTTAAGTTAAAATAATGTGCTTGGGAAACATAGGTATATAGTTTTTAAATTATCACTGCTTTAGTCACATAGTTTGAAATAAAATTATTTCTAGTATATATATGTATTATCACTGAAACAGTCTGAATTAATTTGAATGGTAAAAGCACTGCATACTAGGATTAGAAATGTGTGAAAAAGTAAATGGCTACAATGAATAAGTATTCTGATTTGGAGTTCATCCTTTATGGGTTTATAAATTATTTGAATCAAAAAAATTTTCTGTCTTCAAAGAAGAGTCTAAAACAAAACAAAATAAATGAAGAAAGATAACATCAAGACAATGAATTTCCCAAAACACTTCCATCTCAAGAAAGCAAATCTCAGAAGGTTATTTAAAAAAAAATCTAGAAAAGGGACAGTATGAAAGAAATTTTCTTAGTTTGGATTTGGAAAATAGAGTCATGAGGGGGAGGAATAGATTTTGTGGTGTCTGCTGCTATACAATATCGGAGAATCTCTTAAAGCAAAGTAATACAAAATTATAATTTCTAAATTACATATGAAAATGTCTATTTATTTTGAATAAGAAAAGGAATAAGTATATATACATTTTCAAAGCTGACAAATATCACAAATGTTATGTCCTACGGAAAAGTAACATTTAGCAACTGTCTGACACACCTTACCCTTTCCCCTTGTATTTGTCTGCAAAATTATTTACTTTTTCAAATAAGAGTTTAAGAATATTTTCTGTGGGATAATAGAAAGAATGTCTTGCTTCTTGTATGGTAGATTGAAATTGTATTTTTAGGAAGCTTTCTTCCAGTTTCATAATTTGTTATTGGTAATGCCATGTGAAATTTTTAGAACTGTCAACATTTGGAAAATTCGTATCAAATTATTTTCATAGAAATGTGATTCAGAGCCATTTTGCTGTATCAACAATAATTTTGCATGTCTCTTGGTATCACAGACTAAGATGGATCTAAAATGTTGAGTGGTATCTGGAAAGCATGCGACTGCTCATATGGTCACACAGTTGAGCTTACTATTTGCAGCATTGTTACAATTTTTTGCTTTACATTTGTAGGAATTCAGATAAATTCTGTTTTACATCATTCCCATCCAACAAAAAAAATCATGATGTATTTATAATTATTTAAGACTAGCCTCTGGGTGCAAGCTTTGGCAACATACATACTAAAATTAGAAAGACACAGAGAAGATTAGCATGACCTCTGCACAAACATGACCCGCAAATTTGTGAAGAGCTCCATATTTTTATCACCAGGTGATGCGTGGATTTGTTGAATCATTGTATTTTACACGTGAAATTAATTTAACACTGTATTTTAACTATACTAGAATTAAAATAAAACCTTAAAAAGCCAAAAATAAAAATAAAATAAAACTGGCCGTTAGAAGTATACTGTGCAATAGATTGCCCTGACATTTAAGCTTCATTAGAGTCAATTATTGAAGCCCAGCTCTCAATGTCAATCATTTACAGATAGGTGAGTGAAGGAAGTAGGTCCAGAGGAATAGCATCCAAAGAAACATCATGTTTTAACAATGAAATATTCGTTCATGTTGTTTACCCAAGTGTCCATAATTCTACATTGTGGTGGATGGCAATGACTACAATTCTCTCGTACTCTAGACTGAAGTGCAATTATTTATTGTTCCATTTTATAACAATTTAAGACTACTTAGAGTCATACAAGTGCTTTTTGACTTTTGTAGGATGTGTATATATTTTATCTCATTTGTTTTTGCTTTGTTGCTATATCCTCTTCAGGGATGTGGAGTAAGCGGGGTGAAGTGACACACCCAAAGTTATGTGTTTTTTAAAGCAGAGTTCCAAACCAAAACTTTGCAACACAGCAAACCCAGTGTTGGCTCTGAGCCATATGGAGTCCTTTTCTGTACGAAATTTATGACATTATGACATTTGAATGCATTCTTAAGTGTCCTGGCATATTAGGCAAGTTAATGTTAGCTGATGTCACAAATAATCTCAACTCTTTGTAATTACAATAAATGCTTATTTCTCACTCCAGTGTTTTAAAGTACAATGTGAGTATTTTTTTTCTGAGAGGTGGTTCTGTTGCAAACATTTATAGAAGGACTCAAGCTCCTTTGGTCTTGTGGTCCTGTCACCTTCGATATACAGTCTCTGATCCTGGTGCAGAATGGGAAGACAGCAAGGAGAGGGCACACAGGTGTTAATCCTCATGACATGTGTAGCTACTGTCACATGCCACAATATTAATAATGTGGCTGCACCTACATGCAGTGAAACAGGGAAATATATTCCCTAGTTTGACAGCAACATTCCAGAAAAAAATAAAAAAATAGTTTATTAAAAAAAAATCAGTTACTGTAGTCAAGTTGAAAAGGTAAATGAAAAGAGAAAAAGGACAAAATTAGACTTTATTTCCTTCTTGGCCATCACTCTAAAGCCATATATATATATATTTTTTTTTTTTGTTCAAACCATGAAGAAAGATGGTCACAGTATAAGAATAAAGATATATCCAAAGGGCAGATTAAAACAATTAATTAATTAATTAATTAATTAATTAATTAATTTTCCATATCTATTTAATACATTTGTGGTTGGAAATCTAAAATATAACTTATTATGGATTCTACCATAATGAGTATTCTTTTTTTTCATAATGAGTATTATAAACTGAAATCATATACTCATAGAAACATGTTAGTAAACATTTCTTTCTTTTAATTCATGCAAGAGTTGTTTGTTCATTTTACTTTCTGGGGCACACGATATGTCAGAATGTGCTGTTCGTGTGACTTTCTTCCAAGAAACCCACAAACCACACACATAGTAGACTCAAATACAATGTGCAAAATGAGATATACCACGATGGAGGTCTGCACAGAGAATACTTTGGAAGTCTGGGCAGGAAGAAGAGAGAGGTTAAGGGGAGCTAACAAACTCTGGTGATGACAAGATAACCTATCCAGTTCAATCAAGGAATTTTCACCTACCAACAAATAAGAAAACATAATAATGTTGACAGGCTAACAACTCCCCCCATTTTATTGAGAAATAATTGACATTTATCACTGCATGAATTTAAATACAGCATGATGGTTTGATTTATATACACTGTGAAATGGTCACCCTGATAGGTTCAGTCATTACCTGCCTTCCCATATAGATGTAATAAAAAGAAAAAAAAAAAAGAATAAAAGAAAAAACATGGGCAGCCTGGGTGGCTCAGCGGTTTAGCGCCACCATCAGCCCAGGATGTGATCCTGGAGGCCCAGGATCGAGTCCCAGGTGGGGCTCCCTGCATGGAGCCTGTTTCTCCCTCTGCCTGTGTCTCTGCCTCCCTCTCTCTGTGTCTTCCATGAATAAATAAGTAAAATCTTAAAAGAAAAGAAAAGAAAGAAAAGAAAAGAAAAGAAAAGAGAAAAGAAAAGAAAAAAAGAAAAGAAAAGAAAAAAGAAAAAAACAATTCTCCCTGTGATGAGAATTCTTAGAACTCACTCTCTTGTTGACAACTTTCCTGTACATCATATGGTAGTAGTAACTATAGTTATCATGTTGCACATTACATCTCTAGTACTTATTTACCTTATAACTGGAAGCATGTGTTTTTGATTATTTTCCTCTACTCCCCCCCACCCCAGCTTCTGATAACAAGTCTGATCTCTTTTCCTATGAAGTTTTCATGGGTTTTTGTGTTTGTTTGTTTGTTTGTTTTAGATTTCACAAAAAACCTTTTTTGATGAAACAAATCACTAATAATTTTTAAGTTGTACAAGTCCTTCCTACTTGCTTGAAAAAAAAGATTTGGATGATATGCATCAAAGAAAGAAAAGAAAATTTTATGTTAAGTGTAGAAATTATGTCTGTATCATCAAGATCCTAAAGATAACTTTATTGGTTTTGTAAACTATTCTCACCTTCATATCGTCTAATGTGCAGAAATACTTCAAAAATTTTTAAAAATTTCACTATTTAAGATGACAATTAGTCTGGCAAAATAAAAAATCTGGCTATATTTTTCTTGCCTCTTGAATGTGTCATTATAATTTCTCTTCAATTAAGATTGTGAAATCAGTTCATGAATTGTGGGATTGAGCTGTGTTGGCTCTCTGCTCAATAGGGAGTCTGCTTGAAGATTCTCTCCCTCTGCCCCTCCCCCTGAGAACTCTCTCTCAAATAAATAAATGAATCTTAAAAAAAAAAAAAAAAAGATTGTGGGGTCAGTGTTCCGGCTTATCACCTGTGCCAAATAAAAGCAAATAAGAACACTCAGAGAATAGTTTGGTAGATGGTAATGTTCAGTCACAGTAAAAGCAAATGAGAAGGAACCAAGACAAATAATTAAGTGTGCTGAAACTCCATGGTTGACTAGTTAACAGGTTTTTTTTTGTCCTCAGTAGGGTTAATAAATTAATTGTATAGAGAAAACTACATATTTAGAAACACATAAATGAGCTCAGCCAAATGAAAAGCTATCTTCTGGCACATGCCTCATCTCTCTGACTCCTTTTCCATGTCCTGCTGCATGGACTCACTGAACAACACAGGCTCCCAGGACTAACCTGCACTGTTTTCTTCCTCTTGTCTTTGCTTAAGTTGTTCCCAATCTCTGGAAAGTCCTCCCTCACTTACTCTCTGCTTCCTTTACATCTTGAACTTCTCACAAGAGCCAGCTCACATGTTGTTTTCTGTCCCTGATTCTATTTCTCCCCTGCTCACTAACTAAGTAAATAATTGCTGAGCACCTACTAGACTGCAAGAAGTGTGTGAGGTGCCAATGCTCCAATCGCTAGGAAGACAGGTGTGTTCTGCTTCCCGGAACTCGGGATCTTGTAGGAGATACTCTCAGTAGCCCACAGCACCACTAACTCATCTGCTTCTAAGAATTCCTCTAAGGGATTTGACATAGGTTTCCTGATTTAATCCTCACTGCAATCCCACGAAGTGGGCCCCATTCTCCTCTGCATATAGTGCACAAGGAAACTACAATGCTGCAAACTACCACCAGGTCATTGTCAGACACAGATATGCCTACCCCTGAAGAAACCCTGGCTCTTTTCATTTCCCAGGGACTTCTTTCTCATTTTCTGAATGTCAGGTCTCTTGGATTCTTCTGTTCTTGCCCCCTGACATGATGTCAAGCTTCTCCTTCTGCTTACAGTGAACCTTGTGAAATTGCTGCCCTGCTGCTCCAGCTACCCTTTGCCCGTAGCCAATCATGCAAGCCCCACTCTGGTCATGGGGCTCAGACATCACTTTCCCTGTCACACTTCACTGCAAGTATGGGCCCAGGCACTCTCTGTCTCCTTGTAGCACTATAGAAACAAGGCAGTGATTTTTAATGAGCTCTTCAACAAGTATTTATGGAGTCCTAGCTGAAGGCTGGACATCACTCTAGGTGTCAGAGATACAGTGGTGAAAAAGACAAGTCTTACTTTCTAGAATATGTACTGGGAAGGAAGATTAAAAGCAAGCTCTTTTGTACCTCATTCTTCCAGGTGAAGTTTTCATTACTGAGTCAAAAAGAAAAGTTCCCTGGATTGTACCTACCACAGTATTAAAAACTAACATTTCTTCTGCATTTACAATGAGCCTGTCTCTTTGCCAAGACATTTATATTTATTAATTTCATCTTCTAATCATCCCAGAAGGTAGGTACCATTGTCGTTCCATTTTAAAGATGGAGAATCGAGGTTTAGAGTAGTTCAAAGCCATATGGCTAGTAGGAAGATAGAATTTCATATTCCTTCTCAGGCAATGTGCCCAGATCCTGCATGCCTGCTAAATATCTTTGAAGGCAGCAAAGGAGAAGAGAGGTGAATTTTGTTGAATATAAGGGCCAGAACAGTTGCCTTTACATAGAGAAGGGGATATAGCTTTGTGGGCAGAGAAGGTAGTACACATTACATGTCTAGTACTCTGCTAGAGTACTCTGATGGTGCCCTCCTCTCTGATGGTGCCCTGGGATGTTGACAGCACCCCAGAAAGAAAATGTGCTAAAGGAGACTAAACTTTGGGCAGCTTTTTAGCATTGAATAAAATTCTCATTTGCTACCCATGTCACAGAGGCAGAGAACCATCAGATCTAAGAGTCCTCATGACCTTGAACTATGCAGTTGTGAGCTATGAGCCCGAAGGCTTAGGAATTATGGACCTTCCCTATGTAGAAGCCATCACCGGGTTTCAGTGTGATCCTTCAAGGGGAGAAGGTCCTAAAAATGTTTGTACTTAAGTTTCCTACCAGCCCCATAAAATAAAGGCCCAGAATGAGATTCACATTTTTTAAAGGAAGTAAATGCATGGACATATCTTACATGTCTGAGTTTATGGTTTGAGTTTCATTACTATTATACCACAAATATCGATGGGGTGCAGATCGGTGTCAAGGGCTGTGCTACATGTAGGATGCATAGATCTGGCTTAGCGAAGTCTATAGTTAACTGGGCAAAATTGATATGGAATAAACAAGTATAAAATTCAAAACTACACATTTTGGTAAGTCTTATGAGAATCTAGGATACTATGAGAGGGGATAAAAGAAGGATTCACTAGGGACAGCCTCTCCTGAGTAACTGACACTCAAAGGATGAAGAGCAGTTACTAAAGAGCGTGGGATGGGGAGGAAAGATTCTGAGAACAGAGAATAGCACAAGTAAAGAGTGAGAAACACCCAAAGGATTGAAAAGGGAGCCAGATGTCTGAACATAGCAAGGAAGGAGGAAGGTATCATAGGAGTTTTAGCTGAAGAGGCAGGTGGTAGTCAGAGATTGAAGAACTTTATGTGTCACGTTAGGGATTTACAGGTTAACCTTATCTGAAATGGTAAAGTATTGAGGGCTTTACAGAATGGAATACATTTAGATTTAACTTTTTTAAAGAGATCATTACTACAGAGATTAGATATGGTGCGACCAATCGAGAAATTACTGTCATAGTGGTGGAAAGAGATGCAGGTGGCTTATACAGGGCATGGTGGTAATGAAAAGAGAGCTGGATGCCTTCAACATTGATTTTGGAGTATAACCAATAGGACTGGGGGTAGTACACTGTAGAAAAGGTGATGGAAAAGAAAATATCATGAGATCCTCAAATATATGATGTAGACAACTGAGGTGATAGAATGGTATTTACTGAGGTAGAATAGAAACAGGCTTAAGGAAAAGACCAAGAATTCAGATGTGGACATGCTAGTTTTAAAAATGTGTGAAATAAAAAAAAAATAAAAAATAAAAAATAAAATAAAAATGTGTGAAATGCAAGAAGGCACTTATCATGCTTTCTGGGTAACTTTCATTTGTGAAGTTAAAATCTATCATTAACTAATACACATAACATAGTTATTTTGCTTTGTCCTAAAGTAGGAGGAATCTGAAGGACAAATTCATACCTGCTGATTTTATCTTGAGATATTGATGTAGGCAACTGGAATGAATGCACATCAAATCCACAAAGCTTCTGGAAAGCCCTAAAAATGCCGATTTGCATCTGTAGTCATGTGACTCTGTAGTCAGCAGAGTTTTAATTACTTAACTTCCCTACTCATTAGGCCAAGATAAATTTTTAAGTCTAAGCCTTAAAATAAGAAGAATTTACATTTGTTTTTAGGAAAAGAAATAAAATTGTCCACTATTTGATCATCTGTCCCATCTTCACCTTCAAATCCATAAAATAAGAAAGTACATAAATTAAAAGTTTTCAAAAAATAGTCATAAGGATTCCTGCATAAATTTATTTGAATGTAAAGTTTCAAGATGATTTCCTTTACAGTATTTAGAAATTAATTGGAGCTGGAGGTAGATCAGCTCCCTTGTGAATGACCACTAATGCTTCTTTTTTTCCTGTGCTACAATCTCAAATGCCATCTTCATTTTAGTTGTAAGAATTCTTCTTCCATTTTATGTGTTTGCTTTCCTGTTTCTATCTCCTTGATCTTAAACAGAATCCTATAACCAAGTGAGAACTCTAGTTTCCTATCTTTTGCTATCCCACACCATTTTTGAAACCTAATCAAAATGTGCTATTTTTTCCCAAGACATTGCCATATTTTTCTCTCATCATGACACTTAATTTGAAGGTGGCAGACTGGAAGATGCACTGTCCTGTGACAAACTTGTAAGCCATGAATTGATCTCTGCTCTACACATAGTAATATGCAAGCGTGGTATCTTACAGCTTACCATAAATCATGTTTTACTTCTTTGCTCATAGACTTTGTGAGAGCTGAATGCAATGTGGAGACAGATGGGGGTCAGTTCCTCACTGTCATCCATAGCTGCTGGTAATTTATAGATAAGATATAACACCTGTGAGTTATGATATCTTTTGTTTGCTTGAGTTGTCCTGTGCTGAGCACTGCAATGCCTACATCATAATGCTTGAGTGTTTATTATCATGTACTGAAAAAAAAAAAAAACCAGACAAACCCAACCCCCCCCCAAAAAAAAGCAAATCAAACAAAAACAAAATCCAAACAAACCCCAAAACCCAAGTCATAAAACATGGCATTATACTCATGATCTGTAAGATTTATCCAGTCAAAAAGTCATTTCATCCTTTGGCATGATGCCCTAGGACTGATGCACAAGGAAGCTACAGGTGTATGACTATAAGTATGGCTGACTAAGCTAAGTCAAATTCTTCCTTTCATGGTCATGAAGAAAACTGAGAGGAACTCCATCACAATATGTCTTTCATAGATGGAATAGTTCACATCCCCCAGAGTTCGAAAGAAGAAAGAAAGAAAAAAGAAAGAAAGAAAGAAAGAAAGAAAGAAAGAAAGAAGGAAGAGAAAAGAAAAGAAAGAAAGAAAAGAAAAGAAAAGAAAAGAAAAGAAAAGAAAAGAAAAGAAAAGAAAAGAAAAGAAAAAAGAAAAGAAAAGAGAAACATAAACAACTGATTAAGAGAAATGGAAGGAAAAAAATATCCTTGCTCTTTGAAAAATCCCGACTGCAGGATTATTCTCATCACATCATTTTAATTTGCAGAAGAAACTAGTCTTAAGTGCACTGACATTATCATTAATTAATATTAATTGGGCATGCACACTCTCCCAAGTTTTCCAGTTACATCCTGATTGTAAGTTAAGCACTTTCTGTACTCTTCATAATTATTAATAGTAATATGGCAATGTGTATCAACGATCTAAGAAATGAAATGCAAATCTGCAACATCAATTAGGAGATGATGGATTATGTAGTAGTAGGGAGATCGATTGTTTATGAGTGATAGCATAAAGAAGCGGTGATGTGCCATCAGCAAATGTTAGCAGTTCTTCCCAGCCCTCTAAGCAGTCCCTCCTGGCAAACATAGTTACGTTTTATTTTCTGCTTTCATTGTACCTGACACATGCACTCACTTTATTATACTATGAGAGAGTTGTTGGTTTATATATTTGCTTTTCTATTGTTATCAGCTTGGAAAGAATTGGGAATAGTTGAGGTAAGTACTGTTGTATATATCCTTTAGAATATAACTGAAGACTTTCATATAGTAGGCACTCAATTTTTAAGCAAATAAATGAACAGACAAATGAATGGAATTGGAAAAATAGAAAGGAATAATAGAAGTAAGTACCTTAGATGTTAAAACATAAGTCTGTGAATATGATTATTAGTTTTCCCAGTTTTGTATGTTTAATACATTTGAAATAGAAACCATGTAAAGGGTTACATGAATCTTTAAAAAAATGTATATGAAAAAAATTTTTAAAGTATATGTGTATATACATAAATATACTTGTTTTATATGTAATGCTTATATATATGTATATATATATTCTGTATTCAAAATGCATATGTTACAAGCTATCAACGTCAAATCGGCTTCCAAAATATATGCTCAAATAGGGAAATGTGTTAAAATATGGGAAGAATATGTATACAGTATTAATCACATCTCCTTGGAAACTTTTTATCTGAAAAAGCCCAAGTAATACAAATATCCAAAATAAAGTATGATATGGGTGCCTGGGTGGCTCAGTCGGTTAAGCATCTGCCTTCAGCTCAGGTCATGATCCTAAGATGCTGGAATTGAAGCCCTTATCAGGCTCTCTCCTCACTGAGAAGCCTGCTTCTCCCTCTTCCTCTACCTGCTACTCTCACTGCTTGTTTGCTCACTCACTTTCTCTCTCTCCCTCTCTCCATCAAATAAATAAATACAATATTTATGAAAAAAAGGAAATATGATTTTTAAAAAAGTATTATAAATTCTCTGGATAGGGATTTTTAGGAAAATGCCATAGCTTATATGGGATAAATATTGATGAGCTATATTTCTAATGTTCTTTATTCCTATATATTGCAATATCCAAAAAGTCATATGTATAGAATAAGTATACTATCTGTGATATTGTTTTCTTTCAATAGTTTTGTTCTCAACTATAATTAGAATAGCAACAACAAAAAATCAAATATAAATAGACTATTTCCTCCAGTCTTTAAGTCACTTCATAGTAGCCTGATATTTTAATCCTATTATGTACTGTATCACTTCACTGTATATAAACAGAAAACAATGGAAGTGTGTAGATAAGAGAGATCCGGCCAGTATACTCTTAGGGTGTAAATCTGTTGAAATGCAGGCATTGTGATATTCTCTAAATGTAGCTAATTAAAGTCTTAAGAAGTAGCATATACACCTGACCATGTCTACCATAAAAATCTCTATCCTTAGCAACCTTTTACTTCTTTTTTCTGTTTCTGGACCACTACAGGCCACTTTCAATTTTGGAAATTCCTGGATCTCAAGACATAAACTTAGTGATTTCCTGGAACTTCACCTACTGTAGCATATTTTTCCTTCTTTTTGTCATAAAGGCATAAAATTTTGGGAAATAAAAATGAGAATAAGAGAAGGCAGTAATTTAGAAAACATAATGATAAATTCTATCTATAAAATATAACTATTTCATGGAGTTCAAGTTGTGATAAAATTCTAGAATGAATTTTTATAAAATGGCTTATGAACTTTCAGAAAGTAAATGGTAATCATTAAGAAGTAGGATGGATGAAATAAGATTAAATAATATTGAGTTATCAATAATTTTTAAAAATAGTTCTTTCAACCAGGAATATTTGGAAAATTCCATAAGCATGGTATATCTGAAATTCAATAAGAAATGTGACATAGATATTTTTGATGGTCCTTTGGGTATGATAGTAAAATGTGGACTGGATGGTCATCCAAGTGAATTCACAACTAATTGAAAGACAACATTCCATAAAAATAAGTAAAAATATGTATGCTTACCAATGGTTTATTATCCTGGACAAATGTCTCTATAGCCTGCTGCAGCCTTATGTATAGCTCCTTACTGTGTTTACTACTTGAAGGCATGATGATCAAGAAAAGATAATGGAGACCCAAAATTACAAGCTTTTTCACAGAGAAGGGAATTATCAACAAAATAAAAAAGGAACCTATTGAATAGGAGAAGATATTTTGCAAATGATATATCTGATAAGGGTTTATTTATTTTTTTTTTTTTATTTATTTACTTATGATAGTCACACAGAGAGAGAGAGGCAGAGACACAGGCAGAGGGAGAAGCAGGCTCCATGCACCGGGAGCCTGATATGGGATTCGATCCCGGGTCTCCAGGATCGCGCCCTGGGCCAAAGGCAGGCGCCAAACGGCTGCGCCACCCAGGGATCCCCCTGATAAGGGTTTAATGTCCAAAATATATAAGGAACTTACAGAACTCAACACAAACACACAATCTGATGAAAAAATGTATAGAAGACTTGAATAGATATTTTTCCAAGGAGGACATACAGACAACCAACAGACACATGAAAAGATGTTCAATGTCATTTTTCATTATAGAAATGCAAATCAAAACTACAATGAGATACCACCTTATACCTGTCAGAATGGCTAAAATAAAAGATACAAGAAATAAAAAATAACAAGTACTGGCAAGGATGTGGAGAAGAAGGAATTTTGTGCACTGTTGGTGGGAATGTAGACTGGTGTAGCCACTGTAGAAAACTATATAGAGGTTCCTCAAGAAACTGAAAATAGAATCCCCACATATCCAGTAATTCCACTACAGAATATTTACCCAAAGAAAATGAAAATACCAATTTCCGAAGATATATGCACCCTTATGTTTACTGTAGCATTAAAAAGAACGAGATCTTGCCAATTCGCAACAACATGGATGGACTTTGAGGGTATCAGGCTAAGTGAAATAAATCAGTCAAATAAAGACAAATACTACATGATTTCATTTATATGTGGAATCTAAGAAAGAGAAAAAAAAAACAGACTCTTAAATACAGAGAACAAAGCAGTGGTTGACAGAGGGGAAGTGAGTGAGGCAGATCTTAAGACCTATCTATCTTAAGATAAATAAAGGGGATTAGGAGTACACATATGTTGATGAACAATGTTTAATGTATAGAATTATTGAAATGTTATATTTGAAACTACTATACCACCATGTTAATTCTACTTGGACATTTTTTTTGTTAAAAAAATGATACATAAAAAAAATAGATGGAACCAATCCAATAAGGTAAAACTTAATAGGAACTACATAAAAACAGAGTTGGATGAATATAAGTTAAGAGTAGTATTGTGAAAAATACTTGGAGTCCTTCTCTGTCATTCTTCTCCAATTTAGTTCATAGTTGTTCTTTTCTTTTTTTCTTCCTTAAATACTTATTTAAAAGCAGGCAATCTATTTTCTTCAACTGGCAGTATTATAGAAAGGTTAGAGCAAACAGAATTGTCTTCCAGTGTAGCTGCCTTTGTGCAAAATTGTTACACTAGAAAAAAAAAAAAAGTGTCATGTAGTTGTGCCATTTGGGGACAGAGGAAAATGTTAAAATCAGATATTTAATCATTCTAGAATTATTAGGGTTGTGAATATTCTTCTATACTTTGAATGCAACTTGTCTTTTAAGATTCTAAATATACATAAGTTTTTATTAAAATAAAACAAAATAAAAATTTTTGAAGTATGAGATTTAATGTGACTTAGATACATACAGTATGTCAATAGCTATATATATTTATACACTAATGAAACTCTCATAATTACAATTGATTCACTAAGGAGACATAAATAAATTCTGATCCACAAAGTTAGACACATTTCTGAAATTTAAATGGAAGTCAATGTAGTAAAAAATGTTACCTGAAAATGAGACCAAATCTTCCGTAGTCAACTATTTTTAATGGATATTCATTTAATTTTGGAAAAAGAAAATATTGCCACATCTTAAATATAGTAAGTTCTAGCTCAATTTAATGAGAAATAGTAAGTAATATTCAACGCAACTATAAAATCAATGATGTATGAAAACCACGGTGCATAAAATTCTAACATAGATTTTTAGTCCTTTTGGTAAAATGTAGTTAAAAAAAGAATTATCATATTAAATTGGATTGGCATTGCTTGCAGGCTTTTCTTTCCTGAGTCAGAGGTTAAAGAAAGCAGTATATTGAGAATTTAAACTTGAATCTAAAGACAAAAGAGCTAGTGTCTCCCAGTAGCATTGGCACGATTTGGTCAAGTGGGCTGGCTGGAAACCTAATTTGACAAAAAGTAGTTTTGACTGCTCCAAATCTACATGATGTATGCAGTCAAAGGTAATGCATGGAGCTTCCAAACATTTCTGATTAACAAAGTTAGAAATAGATCGTCTCAAAGTCTCCATTTAAATGAAGATGCAGTAAATGTTGAAGGCCTGTCAATGTGTCCCTACAGCTGTTGCTTGAATGTAAAGTAAAAAGATGGATCAGTAGTTATGGGACATCATTGGCTGGTTCTGGAACAGAACCACAATAACTGAAAAAGGTACTTAAATTTTAAAAAGAAATTTATTGGATGGTTGTTTAAAATCTTCAGAAAAACATCTCAAAGACAAAATTTTAAATGCTTTCACCTGATATCCTTTATTATAAGCAAAATCTCTGTTCTTGCTACATTTCATTAACATAATTATTATGGGAATTTGGTTAAACGTAGATGTATAAGGACAGTTCCATCTTAAATAGGGCTAATTTTAACTGCAGTATTGTAGACAAAGGAATGCATGGAATCAAAATCTAACTCTGCACACAATATGGATGTACTGTATGTTTTCATCTCATTTTTGTTTGCTTGTTTAGCTTTCATGAATCTAAACTACATTTTTAATAAAGGCTCATAAATATTATCATGAGTTATTTTCTTTCCTCCAAGACATCCTTTTGACAATTGATTATTACCTAGCTGTGACAAATTTTTATCCATCTTTCTGACTATACTAATTTGGGTGACATCTTTTAACCTCATTTTGGTGACTTTTAATTTGACAATTAAAAGACAAAACAAAATAAAAACTGGCATTAGGATGGGATGTAGTGAAAAATCTGTGGATTAGTTCATGTTATTTTACTTTTAATAGTCAAATTGATTCTCTACTTCTGAAGAATTCGTTAAATTTGTATAAATTACTAGAACCAACAATAGCTAAAACACAGGTTAAACACATGCACACACATACACACATATATATACCCACTAGGATTTAATAATTACAAATTTTAAATATAAATAGCTTAATTGAATAGACTTACAAGAAATTTGATTAACATAGGAAATAAGTCACCCCAGTCAAAAGGTGAACCCTTTTGGGGTCCCTGAGCAGTGCTAGGTGATCTAAGTAGTACACAAACATTTTGGCAAGAGACCATGCTCCTCCTCCTCCTCTTCTTCTTCTTCTTCTTTTTTTTTCCCCCCTCTGAGCTATGTCTTATATGCCTATCTTGTACTATTACAGATAGCTTCAGAGTTAAAATCACTTTGATACAAGAATACTAAATGTTTATATAATTAGTCTCTGTGATTTAGGTACTCTCTAACCAGCTTGCAACTACAGGTATAATTACAGTGGAGGTTAATCTCTCCAAGATTGTTGGAGCTGACAGTTCAGGATGTAGAATCATAACTGAACAGATACCTAAAAAACTGGTCTCATTAGGTTTTTGGTCAGAGAGGACTTAAAACTGAATAGAGGATAGTGTGCTGTAAACAACAGCAAAAAAGTTTTCTAGTGGTTATGGTAGGAAAGAGTATTAGTAATGAAGAATATTACCATTAGGTTAAAGATTTTTAAGTTTTAAAAAACTTGTTTAGACCACCTTATTTTCAATACAATGCAGAATGTTCTGGTTAATTATCTTTTTACCTTTCTTCTAATGAAGCATTCTTTTTTTAATTTTAATTTTTAATTTTATTTTTTAATTTTTTAAATTAAAAAAATTTTAATGAAGCATTCTTGAAAATGCAGAGAAGATATGGTTTTCTTCCCGTCTCTTGTTAATGTGACTTAACATGTTGATTGATTTGTGAAGATTGAACCACACCAACATCCTAAAATAAATTGCATTTGATGATGGTGAATGATTCTTTTTAAACATATTACTGAATTGGGTTTGCTAATATTTTGTTGAGGATTTTTACATCTATGTTCATCAAGATACTGGTCTGCAGTTTTCTCTTTTTGTGGTGTCTTTATTTGGCTTTGGCATCAGGTTAATGCTGGCTTCATAGAATATATTTTGAAGTTTTCCTTTCTCTTCTTTTTTTGGAATAGTTTGAGAAGAATAGGTATATTAACTCTTTAAGCATTTGGCAGAATTTGCCTGTGAAGTCCTTGTTCTGGACTTTTGTGTACTAGGAGTTTTTGATCACTGATTCAATTTCATTGCTTCCAATTGATCTGTCCATATGTTCTATTTCTTCCTGATTCAGCATGTTAAAAGGATCACACACCATGATCAACTGGGATTTATCTCTGGGATACAAGGATAGTTTAAAGTTCAACATATGAAAATCAATTAATGTGATAGGTCACATTAACAGAATGAAGGATAAAAGTCACATGACTATCTTAATAGATGTAGAAAAATAATTTGACAAAATTTAACACTGTTTCATGTTAAAATTCTCAACAAACTAGGAATAGAGGAAAATTAACCCAACATATATGAAAAGCCACATCATGCTGAAAGCTTTTCCTCTAAAATCAGGAACGATACAAGGATGCTTACTCTCACTACTTCCATTTGACATAGTATTAGAAGACCTAGCCAGAGAAATTAGGCAAGAAAATGAAATAAAAGATATCCAGTTTAGAAAGAAAGAAGCAAAATTATCACTGTTTGCAGATGACATGATCTTCTATATAGAATATCCTAAAGGTCTTACAAAACCAAAACAAACAAAAAAACCCCTGTTAGAATTAAAATTTTAATTCAGCAGAGTAGCAGCATTCAATTCAACATACAAAAATCAGTTGTGTTTCTAAACACTAACAACAAACTACCTCAAAGAAAATTTGGAAAACCATCCCATTAACACTAGCACCAAAAAGAAAAGGATATTTAGGAATAAACTTAATAGAGAGATGAAAAATGTATACACTGAAAACTACAAAGCATTATTGAAGAAAATTAAATAATACATAGCCAAATGTAAAGATACTTCATTTTTATGGAATGGAAGACTTAAGATCATTAAAATGTCTATATTATCCATAGTGATTTATAAGTGCAATGCAATTTCTATCAAAATCCCATTGGCATACTTTACTGAAATAGAGAAAAGAAATCTAAAATTTATATAGAATTACAAAAGATCTCAAATAGCCAAAAACAAAGAAAAAAACAAAACTGGAGGCATCACACTTCCTGATTTCAAAATATATTACAGGGACACCTGGGTGGCTCAGCAGTTGAGCGTCTACCTTTGGCTCAGAGTGTGATCCCGGAGTTCTGGGATTGAATCCCACATAGGGCTTCCTGCATGGAGCCTGCTTCTCCCTCTGCCTCTCTCTCTTTCTCTTTCTCTCATGAATAAATAAATAAAATCTTTTAAAAAAAAAGTATTACAAAGCTACAATAAATGACAAAATATTAAAAATAGAAATATCATGTGATCCAGTAATCCCACCTTGGGTACTTACACAAAAGAACTGAAAACAGGATCTCAAAGAGATACTGGTGCTCCTGTGCTCATCGCAATACTATTCACAATAGCCAAAATATGGAAACAATTTAAATGTCCATTGACAGATAAATGGATTAAGAAAATATTATATATATGAAATATTATTCAGCCTTAAAAAAGAACAAGAATTGCATAATATTAGGCAACAGTATCCTAAGTGAAATAAGCTACTTAAGTGATTCCATTTATATGAACTATCCATAATAGTTAAACTAACAGAAGCAGGAAACAGAATGGTGGTTACTGGGGGCCAGGAGGAAGGGGAAATGTGGAGTTGCTATTCAGTTATTACAAAATGAACAAGGTCTAGAGATCTGCTACATTGTGATCTTTAGATACAAATACTGCATTATACACTTAAAATACGTTAAGAGGATAGGTCTTATGGTAAGTGTTCTTACCACAATAAAATAAAAATGAAAATCAAATAAAAAAAATACAAAAACCCAATAAGCAGCCCATTTTTTCTTGTCAAATTATCTGTTCCCAGGTTCATATGGAGGACAAGCTACCTTTACTATATTCCAGGGAGAGAATGACAAGGCAAGAGAGTGTTTAAGTGGCTTCTCCTTAACAAAACAGGACATTTCCACTTGGAAACCTGAGACTGGGTGCACCAGACAGTCCTCCCCACAAATCTGATTCTATTTGGTATTTCCATAATTTCTGTACGTTTAGCTCCTTGTTCTTTATGGCAAGTTTTTCTGCACCTCTCAATTGCAAGATTCAATGTCTGTATAATCTTTATATATCCATACAACCCTCACCACAAATTCCAGTATTTATGCTAACACTTTTTGGATAAACAGTACATTTAAATGTATCGCAAAATTATTTTTTTATAAGGTAGCAGTTTTCTTAAAATAGCCATCTTGTGGAAATTATTTATGACTAACAGAAATATGAATTATGTGGGGAAATATAAAACTAATCATAGGGCAGCCCTGGTGGCTCAGCAATAAGCGCCACCTTCAGCCCAGGGCGTGATCCTGGAGACACGGTATCGAGTCCCACGTCGGGCTCCCTGCATGGAGCCTGCTTCTCCCTCTGCCTGTGTCTCTGCCTCTCTCTCTCTCTCTCTCTCTCTCTCTCTCTGTGTCTCTGTGTCTCTCAGGAATAAATAAAATCTTTAAAAAAACTAATCATATTTTGTGCTAATCTTTTCCTTTTTTCTGGACCAAGGTCTTTTTTTTTTTTTTTTTTTGGTATTTTTTTTATTGGAGTTCGATTTGCCAACATATAGTATAACACCCAGTGCTCATCCCATCAAGTGCCCCCCCTTAGTGCCCGTCACCCAGTCTTAAAGTACAAAAGAGAGTGAAAAAAAACCCTAGGAGCTGAGATCAAGAGGACACGTTTATTTGTGTTTTTTTCACAGTAATTATGACTTTACTCTTCTGACTTTGCCAAATACAACTGATTCCATAATAGGCTACTGTTTCCTATGATAAAACTCTAAAAAAAAAAATCCATCCTTGTATTTATGTATAGTTTTAAATGAATTCAGACACATAGTTTTAAAATGATGCAATTAATTCCTATAAAAAGCAGTCTACTTGGTGTAGCCAGGAAAAACAATGGCTGGAACCCATGCTGTGATGTATAAAAGGGAGCTGCTGAAAATACCCAGCTCTAAATAAGGTTGGAAATTTGTTGATTGGTCTATTAGAGTTTTTTTTTTTTTTTCTCCTTCATTTTCCAAAAGAAGGAGCAGACACATGTTCTGGCAATTTTCTATTTTTTCCTTCTCCTAGATTTAGCTCATTGATTGCATGATTTTCTCAGTGCTCATCTTTCAGGAAAGCCTACAGCAAGCAGGTATTCTGTGCCAGTCTACATCAGAAGGCAGTGGCCTAATGGGGGAAATGTGTCACTTCCTCAGGGACCAATCCACTCAACTTAGTTACATGGGTAAGTCAGTTTAAAGAAGACAAGGGTAATTACAGAGATGAATTGGCGTTCTCACCCCCATGGTGCTCAGGAAGCATCAAGGAATTCTAAATAATCATCTGATTACTTATAAAAATATTCTACTCTAAAGACTTTTATACCACACTTCAAATAAAATTATTGAGTTATCTCAATGAAACATGAACATTCATCCTGTTTTGTATTAATGTCCTCTTTGTTTCAAAGATCATTTAAAAGTTGATGCTAACATTGAGGTATGATGATACCTGTTCTAACACATTCTTGCATCAAACATTTAGTAGTTTCCTAACATGGACATTGCATTGTTTCTGTCTCCAAAAAGGAGTCATGTTTTCTGGATCCCTAATCTAGAAATGAGATTGGTTGCACATTCGACAGTGGATTAGAATGCTGGATATTTAATTTATTATTTTTATTTAATAATTCTTTATTACTTGCCAAAAATTAAATATATATATATATGTATATATATATATATACATATATATATATATTTGACACCTATGGAACATGATAATTAAGCCTAAGTCAGGACACACACAAACCAATATTTGAAAACTTAAAAATCTGAACATTCTCTAAATCACACAAATTAAATGCAGTGGTACAAATAAGATGGCAGCCATGAAAGTCTTAAAACATGGGCATCATAAATTCTATTCTCTTTTGTACATTAAGATTTTTTTCCTGGTTGCTAGAATCGGAAGTAGGACGGCTAAACTGAAGGCAAATAAATTATAGGGTGTTTAAGAAAGTTCCTAAATTTCAAAAAAAAAAAAAAAAAAGAAAAAGAAAATGAGGTGGTCACATTTGAAACTATAACTCATCAGGGGGAAGCTGCCCTCTGATTTCCTTCAGAACTCTGGAGGAGAGATTGACTTTGACAAATGTTTATATAGAATAGGTTTTCCTCTCACCTGTCACCTTCTTTCATTTTTAGTGTCTTAATATTTGTCCATGCTTGTGTCCTTTCTCATGTGGTTTTTTTGAACTTCAGATTCTCCCCTTTTGACTAATTTTTTTATACACTGGCAAATATATCTTTCTGTGGGGTGGGCACAGCTATAATAAGATTCCTATTTTGCTTAAAAAACCTTTAAACAAGTGAAACTACACACAAGTATGATACAGATGTAAAAACAAATACAGAAATTAGGATAATTAGGGGAAGAATTTATCATCTAGCAACTAGGAGTAGGTGATAGGACCATGTGAATATTATTTTTTAAAAGTTTCTGTACTTGTTAAATATCCTACAATGAACTATTATTATTAATATAGCAATTAGATATTTAAATATTTATATATAATTATATTTATAACCATTGTGTGTTTTCCTTTTTGGGGGTTCTCTTTTATTTTGTACAATGGGTACAATTAGATGTAGCTGTGAGTTTCTTTCATATCCTGGTCTTTGAAAGCTCAAACAGGGTGTGGGTTGGAAGAGTGGAAAGGAAACATGGACTGTAGCTTAGAAACATAGAGTTCAATAAATGAGGTATTTAAGATTTCTGTCATTCGTTCCAGCTCATACATATGCAGCTACATTAAAAAATTAAGACAGAAAAACTAACTAGTAATGACAAGCATTCTTTTGCCTGGGGTGTCTTGTGGGCACAGATTTTTAGAAAACCAGTGTTGTGGTGGTAATAAATAGCTCGTCAGGGATGTGAGATCTTGGCCATTTCTTCCTAAGAGCCACGACTAACAAGAAGCTTTGATCAACCACAAGGGAGTAAAACACATTCCTGGGGAAATGGTATGATAAGAACTAGGAGAATGAGAAGGTCCAAATTAACAGATCAACATCTAAGAAAATGATTTCAGTCCTTAAGGTGGAGTGGATGGGAGACTAGAACAGTAAGCATGGAACTGAAACTTGATTAAGAAAGGATCTTGCAAGATAAGCCTAGCCCCAGGGCTGCCGGGTTGTACAACCCTGGGGATGTCATTTACATTACAGATTTTTTAACCAGTGTTCCTGAGGTTGTGAAGTGTCATGGCCAGACAGAGGATCCTGACAAGCGTTATAAATGGAGTTCATGGTTAGGGGAAGGAGTGCTGGGATTTAGGGCTACAAAGTCATAGTCTTGAAGGGAGGAGAGGAGGCAAAGTCAGGATTAGGAGTGACTGATAAATGGCATGGCACAAGGGTCAGTCCAGTGATGGCAGAGGCACTAGATCCTTAGTCTGGAAGAATGGTTTAATTCAAAGTAGGAAAAAAAACTCCACAAAACTTAGATATAGTATATTAAAAAAGAATTTTGGTTCCAGTCTCAAATTGCTTGGGATGATTTTCTAGCACTATGACATGCCAAACTTTGTGCAATTTATTCAACATCTCTGAGCCTCAGTTTGCTCACAAGATTGTTCTCAACAATCAATCAATGGGTGCAATAAAGCAATCAATAAATGTTAGCTACTGCCGTTAGTATGTCCATCTCTTTCAGGCTTTACTTTTTTTAAAAAATTATTTATTTATTTATTTGACAGAGAAGGGGGTGGGGACCAGCAAAGGGAGAGGGAGAAGCAGACTCTCCACTGACCAGGGAGCCTGATGTGGGGCTCGATCCTAGGACCTTGGGACCATGACCTGAGCTGAAGGCAGACATCCAACCGACTGAGCCATCTAGGCCCCTAGAATCCAGCTAGGAGGCTCTGGACAGGAAGCAGTGAGGAAATCAGGCAGAGGCAAAGCACAAATATTTCACTGCAACACTTCCCCAGGTTCTTGACACAGGTTGCAGCATCTATTGGGAGGTTTAGAAATAAATCTTTCCAAAAAAAAAAAAAAAAAAAAAAAAAAAAGAAATAAATCTTTCCAATGGTTCCCCTCTACTGCCTAACGCCTTTCTGTGAAGAGAGTAGAACCAATGTTTAAAACTTGATCTGTTTCCTTGTCTTCAGATCTTGTGGGTTGACTTTCCCATTTTATGAATTTGCTGAGAGCAGACACAACTGTCAAAATTACATTTGACTTAAAGATAGTTTTGATGGTTAATCAAAGGCAGTTTGTAGTCAAAAGAATGAAGCATTGGAACAAAAATCATCATGTGAATCAGGCACTGATTGGGAGACTCTGGGTTCTTCCCTAAACCAATCCCTTTTCAATGCCTGCCTACACAGGCTTTGTGGATCTGGTTCCTGACTTCTATACTGTAGGTATAGGTGGGCCCTCTTCCACTGGTGGGTCATGACACATTAGGACCATAGCATCCCCAAATGGGACTGCTTGACTGCCAGTCAAAAATCACACTTGGCCCCTTAATGATTGGTGTGTTGATACATATAATGCAAATAATCTCCTTTGTTGGTCTTCCAGGAGGAGATAATGCAGTCTGCTGTTGGCTGGATTTCAAGTACTAGAAAAGCCTGGGATTGACTGCTGCAATTGTAGCATTAGATGACAGTCAGTTAGTGGCAATTGGAAAGATGTTACATACTTAAAATTACATTCATTACCTTAAGAGGTCTAAGGGAATAGGATACTGCCAATAGTTCTTTTGTTTGAGGTTTAGTTCATTTTCCTAGTTGAAAAGGTCAGTGCCATAATAAGGGGCATTCAGAAAATAGTAAGGAAAACCTAGTTTGTCTCTGTATATGTGTATTAAAGCTTATGAAACAACAGTTGTAAGCTGCATGTCTCTTAGAGTCCCCCTTCATCCCTAATATCTAGAAAAGATGAATTTAAAACTTATTTCATATCTTCTGGAAAGTTCAATTTCTTCTCCAATAATTCTGTGGATTTGTGGGTATGAGTGTGTGTGTGTGTGTGTAGGGGGTATTATAATTAGAGTAATTTTCTGAATCCTAATTCTTGCCACTGTTAGATTCTTTGCTGACATTCTTTTATCTCTACCCTACCATTTATGCAAATGTTGAACCCATGCCTAACCTGTTTTCCACCCAAAACACACAAACAACCAAAAAGCAAAACAAAACAAAACAAAACAAAACAAAACAGTAACAACAACCAAAACAAGGCCTTTCTTTATATTCAACTATAAGCTTTTTTTTTTTTTTTTTTTAAAGATCTGGTAAGTTTTATCACTGCAATGTGAGCAACTCAAAACCCAGCCGTAAGCATTCCTATTCTTAGAATAGAACAAAATAATGTGCTTTTCTTCCCATCCTGCTATGTGGTAGAGCAGTTAAATATTGGTTCTTTTAGGAGAGACTGGCTAGCTATTTATCAAATTCATTTTATTTTCTTCTTGGACATGCGTTTTCTGGATGTCGCTTCTTAGCTCCTTTGAAATTAAAGCATTGCTGTTTTATGCTATTGTCCAATGTTTCAAATTACGAAGACAGAAAAATACAGCTGTTGTCCAATGCCTTTAAATTCTTGTTTCATTTATTTTTACTGATTGTCTAATTGTTTAAGGAGCAAAAGCAAATTCAGTCCCCATTACTCCATTTTGGCTGAAAGCAGAGATCCAATTTGGAATTGCTCAGATGGACCATTCTAGCTCCTGATCTCTCTGCGGCATCAGGTGAAGTTGTCTTGGCAACTGATTGTAGTTCCCTTCCTCCCTGACCTACTTACTTCCCATACAGGTGTTATTGAGAGCACTTCTAAAAACAACAACAACAACAACAACAACAAAACAAACCCATGTACGTGCAAATCTTCATCTTTATGTGAACACAACCTAAAACCTTCTCATATAATTCTGCATATCCTTTCCCATCCACTTACTCTAGAAGAATATAGAAGGCAGTGTAGAAGATGATGGAGGCCAAGAAGAAGGGCACCTGGGAGCCTGAAGGAGAGCCATCTCCTTAATGACAAACACCTATTTGGACTTGATGCGAATGAAAACCAACCACTGGTAGTTGGGTATACAGGAAATACATTTGAGCATGTAAGAGAGCACACACACATACACACATACATTCTGTAATTTGTTAGAGTAGCTGGGATTATTTTTACTAATATAGTTCCCAACTACCTGTCAAGCACTTTAGGGGAGTTAAAAACTATTTTAGGGACCTTAACTTCACCACTCAGTCAGTGGCTGCCATCGTGCCTGAGCACTCTGGGACCACTGCCAGGTTTTCTGGCATGGATATGTATTCCTCTGCTGAGATCTTGCCATCTTCCATAATGCTGCATGGGCATGAAGCAGAGGGCTCAACACCCGGGAAAACTGCAATTTGCCTAACTTCTCACCCTCCACCTTTGAATTGGGCTACTCTTTTCTGCTTTGCAAGCAGAGAGGCTTCCTCTAGTCCCCCCAGAAAGCTTGATGTATTTCTACTGCAGTCCCATAGTTCAGCATGAGCCTGCTAACACAAATCGCTACAACTTAGCTTCAAATCATGTTGTCATATGAATTTTCACGTCCTAATTAGTAATAGAGCCCCCTCCTTCTTTTTTTTTTTTCCATAGAAGAAAAGCACCTATCTCAAGTGTTCTTGAGAAAGAACACAATTATCTGTTTTCAGATAATTATTAGCACTCAGAATCACAGTGCAAACTCAAGAAAGGATAAGTTCAGTTTGTATGAAACTTGCAATCTCTGCCTAAGGCCCTCTATTCATTGAGCAAATAGCTTTCCAGCCCATTTTGTGCAAGATACTGTTCTAGGGGCTATGGATATGGCATGGGACAAAGCAAATGAAATGTATACTCTACCCAAATTTATAATTTAGACATTATAATCCAAAAATTTGGTTGTACTTGGGTTGCATGGAAAAGTGGTGATGTTGAGTCAAGATTTATCTTTTCATTCTTTCCAGTTTCCCTTTCTAGTAGTAAGAACAAGAAAAGTATGACCATTTTAATAATCCTACCTGTGGCTATAAGGACACTGGGTGAGGGGTAAAATTCCCAGATAGCTTGGAAATAGCAGGAGAAAGTAGAACTTGTTTGAGAAATAATAGTTTCCAAACACTAAAACTTAAGTGCAATTGTTGCTAAAATGTATTGAGTATCTATCAGATGGCAGGATATTATATATTTTCTAATAACAGCAACAACAAAGAAGAAGAATTATGCTCATTTTCCACATGAAAAACTAAGCCTTCAGATGGCTTCCCTGAGGCTACAGAGGAGAGATTAAAACTCAAGCTCTAAAACTCAAGTTGTTTCTCAACATTACTGCCTCAAAGAAGAAACTGAGGAATTTTACAAGAATTAAGTCTAAGTTCATGTGCAACATCTCCCAAGAGAGACCCTCTAATGTTGTCATGGAAATGAAGAGTTCCAAAGACATCCTTTTCCTATCCTTATAATGGGGCCTAATGGGCAATGATTAAAAAGCTATAACACTTCCCCAGTTTTGATAATATGTTATATTTTTAGCCCAAAGGCTGGCAGGTCAAATCCAGCCACTCCCTACTTTTCTGTGGCCTGTGAGCTAAGACTGATTTTTACATTTTTAAATGGTCGAACAAAAGTTGCAAAAGAATAAACTTTATGACATAGGACAACAAGTATATGAAATTTAAGTTCCAGTTCCATAAATAACATTTAAAAAATTTTTTTTTCATAAATAACATTTTATTGGAACACAGCCATGCTTGTTGGCTTACGTATGGTCGATGGCTGCTTTCATGCTACAATGGCAGACTTCAATAGTTGATAGAGACCTTATGGATGACAAAACTTAAAATATTTACTCTTTGGCCTTCTACAGAAAAACTGTGCTCACCCATACTTTATGAGAATAAGCTTAAGGGCCACTCATCTTTATCAAGAACTTATTCAATCTCATTGCCACTAATTCTCTTGCTTTTTTATTCATTTATTCTTCAATCAGAAATGTACTGAGTCCTTCCTTGGTATCAAGCATTATGTTAAACACTGAGGGTAGAGGGGTAAACACATGATAGAATTACTAGAAGCACAGCAGAAAGAGGAGAGGAGGAGGATATTACAGGAAGAAGGAACATGTGAAGACACGCGGTGACAGAAGAGTGATAACAATAATCACCACTGTAGCATGAACAACTAGTATAATCACTCCTAGTTTACGCAGAACACGAAGCAACCACTGTATGGAGCCCTTCATGTGATCACCTCATTAAGTGCTCAGAGCAACATTTTCATATGGATTAGTCATTATTTAATCAATTCTTATGGATGAATAGATCTAAAAAACTGGTTATGCAACTTATCCAAGCCATATAGCTAAACAGCAGTATAATAAGGACTCAAGCTCAGGTCCATCTTACTGCAAAGTCCAACTGGCTCTGCTGGGAGGATATGTTTTTATAGGCACTGTAATTTCACAAGTATCTGATAAAATATGTGTTGTTCTTAGAATCATTTTTTTTTAAATAATACCCAAGTGGTCAAGTGTTCTATCAATAGAAACAAATTTTGACATCTGTGATGTCAGAAGAGATGTGGGATTAATTTATTTTTGGATTAATTTGTATTGATAGGGGCATTGGGAATCTGAAATATTATTTCCTTCCCAGTAAACTTCTATAATTATGGCAGAAGAGCTAACTTCCTTTGCTCCACAATTATCTGCCCAACTACAGTCCCCATCAGGTAGAGAAGATGAACCAGAACCACTGGAAATGGATTTTGGAGTATGGTTTAAATCCATATCCTAATTTTTTCCTTGTACATATTTATAATGATTCCTCTTCTTTCATTATTTTTTAAATTTATTTTTCAGCATGTTCTATATGGCTACATGTGGAATTTCTATTCTGTTACATCCAAGTGAGGTATTATTTAATTCAGTTTTACAAGTACACAGAAAAATGAGACTCAGAGAATTATAATAATCTAGTACATGATAAAAAAGGGGAGTTAAGACCAGGTTTGTTATTATAAAAAATAAAGGCACAAACAAATAAATGTAAAACACTTTGTGCCTTAATATGTGAGAAGTGGTATTCCATGAGCAAAATTATGTAATGGTGAGTGTTTTCATGTGGCTGAATGAAAGAGGATGGATAAGAATGGCAGGAAATAAAAGCTAGAGAATTACTTTGAATTACTCCATCATCTTAAATCCCAGCTTACTTTGAGATTTACCTAGGGCAGCTTTTTTTTTTTTTTAAGATTTTATTTATTTATTCATGAGAGACACAGAGAGAGAGAGAGAGAGAGGCAGAGACAGAAGCAGAGGGAGAAGCAGGCTCCAT
Organism: Canis lupus familiaris; assembly: GCF_011100685.1. Lineage (NCBI taxonomy): Eukaryota > Metazoa > Chordata > Mammalia > Carnivora > Canidae > Canis > Canis lupus. The sequence continues at coordinate 43,710,128 of NC_049237.1, read as the reverse complement.
GCAGGGAGCCCGATGTGGGACTTGATCCTGGAACTCCAGGACCCCCCCACCCCCCAAGCGGAAGGCAGATGCTCAACCACTGAGCCACACTGGCGTCCCTACCTGGGACAGCTTTTAATTTCAACTCTTAAAAAACCCCAACTCATTAGTGAATAGCATTATGTGTATATATTAATTTCTTTTATCCCCCCAAGTTTTTATTTAAATTCCATTTAGTTAATGGAGCTAAATTCCATTTAGTTAATAGTTAATTTAGTTAACTAAATTTAGTTAATTCCATTTAGAATTTAATGTTTCATCACTTACATACAACACCCAGTGCTCATCACAGCAGGTGCACTCCTTAATCCCTATCCCCCCTTTAGCCCATCCCCTCTGACCTCCCCTCCAATAACCATCACTTTAGATGTCTTCTCTATTGTTTCAATTTCTTGGTTTGCCTCTCTTCCCACCCATATTCTTTTTTGTTTGTTTCTTAAATACCACATATGAGTGAAATCATGTGGTATTTGCCTTTCTCTGACTTATTTTGTTTAGCATAATACTAATAGATCTTTTCTCCTTCTTTATCTTTAGAATAAAGAATGTTTTAAGAGTACTACATTTCTCACCCCTTACTCTCTTCATCAGTACGTGGCTAACTTTGTTCTGCATACCCCCCTCCATCTTTAACAACGGTTAAGACATGTAATTATGCCATTGATTAGAGAGACAGGGGAAGATTATGAATGTCTTTCCCCTCCATGCCCTGGAAGAATTCAATGTATAATGCTTCTTGTAGTCATTACATAAAGATGAATTAAGATGTCTCCATAATTTGGAAGTAAAGTTAAAATAGAAAGATATGATATGGATGGGATCTGAAGTGTGACTTATTTTAAGAAATTTGTCTATCTTTGACTAACTGGAAGTACCTGATTCCCAGTGTCTCTTGAAAAGATGATCAAAGTTAAAAGAACATTTTGTGACTACATCAAGTTCATTGTAAACTTTCCTAAGAAGGGAAAAAAAAGAAAGTTGTAAACAGAGAGACACTGTCTCTGTGGAAAAGGAAAGATTAAAGTGCGAATTTAGAAAGGATTAATTGATTTCTATTCAGGGTAGGCATAGAATTTTCAGCAGAATTATATCCTCAGTTGTGTAGTAAGAATTTTTTTTTTTTTTTTTTTTTTTATTTATGATAGTCACAGAGAGAGAGAGAGAGGCAGAGACACAGGCAGAGGGAGAAGCAGGCTCCATGCACCGGGAGCCCGACGTGGGAATCGATCCCGGGTCTCCAGGATCGCGCCCTGGGCCAAAGGCAGGCGCAAAACCGCTGCGCCACCCAGGGATCCCAAGAATTTTTTTTTTTAATTTCAAGTTTTACCATGATATTAAATAAATATTCCTTCATTTGGAATATGGATAGGAATATTGGATAGGAAGACTATCTTCCTTCATTTGTTTGGGGCCTGCACTGACCAAGGAAGACTTCAAAGGCAGATTCCATTTCCACAGTATATTGAGTACATCGAGAGTGGATGTCAGTGTTCCAGTAGCTAAAAATAGATACATTTTCATTCTACTTCAACCTACTAATTCATTAGAGTTAGCCTGTCTTACTGGGTTTATTCAATGCTGTGTTCCCTAAAAAAATTTAGTTTTTGGGCAAGTATCTCATGTGTGATGAATCAAAGAGGGAATGGCCAGCTTTAGTGCAGGGCTGACAATGAGATTCCTTCGATGACAACTTTGTGGCCTCAACAATACACTCTTACCTTGCTTTGCTTTTTTTGTCTACATAGCTCTTTTGAGTAACCATGTTTAAACAGTGACAATGCTTCTGGCCAATTATATATTTAAAAGGCCCATACTCAGGATGCCTGGATGGCTCAGTGGTTGAGCATCTGCCTTTGGTTCAGGTTGTGATCCTGGGGTCCTGGGATCAAGTCCTGCAACAGGCTCCCTGCAGGGAGCCTGCTTCTCCTTCTGCCTGTGTCTCTGCCTCTCTCTCTGTGTGTCTCCCATGAATAAACAAAATCTTTAAGAAAAATAAAAGGCCCATATTCTAAATTCATAAAAAAACATAAAACTACAGAACCTCCTAATCTGTGCTTACGGCATTACTGATGAAAAAATTAGCAGGTAGACTGATGTATGTTCCATATTTAACTCCAGTTTTAGAGACAACAGAATCTTAACTTAGTGATAAAGAGAAAGGAGAAAAGTGAAAGCAACTAGATTTCATATTTTATTTCCCACTGAGGTGAAACCAAAGAGGTTAGAAGAGCTTTCATGGCGTTACTTTTATCAGTAGATGAACTATTTAAACAGAAGAGCACTTAACTACATTTGTCTATTTCTTAAGATTTGGCATCATTTCAAAGTTAAGTTCGTAAGAGCCTTCCATTTTGAACTGTCCATATAAACTTATTTTTAATGAGACATGACCTCCCAGATCTCCCATCCCATCTCCTAGGATGTGACTACAGACCAAGTTGAGATACTCACATCAGTAAGAACTACTAGTATAGTTCATCAATCTTGTTAATGAGCTGACTGTTTGCCTCTCTCTGGTGTGACATCCTGGCACCCTTGATCTTTTACAGAAAGGAATTAGTGCTGGCATTCAGTGGAAAGCTCCAAAAGGGCTTAATTGGAAATTTTCGGGATAAGATAGAATGTTCAAATTTTAGCTTAATGATGATGCTGGGACTATAAACATAGCAGATTTGAGTTCAGTTAAGGTAATTACGTGGGCAAAAATGAAAGTGCAATTAGGCTATTCCAGCCTCTACTAAGTGCAATTATTGAGAACACTAACCTGGAAAAAATAGGTCCATTCTTTAAATTTGTTCTTTGAATTTTAGTATGCCTCACAGCTTTGCTCCTTTTATTCTCACTCCGTGGGGGGCCCAGAGAGCTAGGGGGGAAGAATTACCCAAGAGATTTCCCAAACAATAATTTCAACTATTCTTCCTTTTATAAGGAACATGCTGTTAAAAAGTTCTAAAAATGCTTAACAAAAGAAGATAGTGTTCATAAGTATCCTGTCTTTTGTAAACAATGAAGTTAAAAAAAATACGGGAAAGTATATTTTTTGCGTACCAGTTGTTGAATTGAAGGAAGAGTCAGGATATAGAAAAGAAGCCAAATAAATTAACATTAAAGTTGTCAGTTTCTGCCAGGCTAGTTATTTTCAAGTTAATTATTAATAAATCAATAACTTTGTCATAGAAAAATTCTTTCTGGTTATTAAACCACCCCCAGCACCTGGACCACAAGATGGTTAGTCTGATGACTCTGATTTTTAGAATGACTGAACGAGGCTGAATAGGTGACAAGACCTGGGTGGTGGCAAAGATTGTAAAAATTAAAAATACACTTGGTGGTTTTAGTTGTCTTAAAATACAAAATAATATCTATTTCTGAAATGTCAATTTGACAGACTTGCTAGTTTAAGAAAATGAAAGTACACATAGACAAGGAACTTTGAATTTGTCTAAAATTTGGTGATTGTAGGGTCTTTCATGGCAAAGAATAGATGCAGGAAGAGGATACTGTTTCTCATCCTAGTTCTCCAAGTATCCAGGTCTGTTTTCTCAGGTTCTTTTTGTTGTGCCACCTCAACCTATTACAAATATATTATATCATGAACTGTCTCATTGGGAGTCCCTTTTAATACAATTCCAAGAACCTTTCATAAAATAATACGTATATATATTTGATTGTATATGTGTATACATATATGTGTATGTAAATGCTCCTGTATATATTTTTCCTTTGAGTATTAAATTTTGAAACAAATTTATCATACTTTTTTTTTCCCCAGGAAATAAATTTGTCAAAGTATAAGTAAGGCTAGGAAGCAAAGTGTATTACTTCTTCTAGATTATATTCAGGAACATTTTTTTCCCCAAAGTTTTTCATCCATTTTACTATTTTTTTGATGTTACAAAAGATTTTGTCTACTAAGTCAACTACATTTACTAAGTAACAAAAATAACAGTTTTCTATTTACCATGCACTGTGTACTTAATTTCCAAATATTTTGTTTAATCTATGCAGTAATCTTAGAAGGTAAGTGTCACTTCTGTATTCATTTTTTTAAAGATTTTATTTATTTATTTATAGACACAGAGAGAGGCAGAGACACAGGCAGAGGGAGAAGCAGGCTCCATGCAGGGAGCCTGATGTGGGACTCGATCCCGGGTCTCCAGGATCACACCCCAGGCTGCAGGCGGTGCCAAACTGCTGCGCCACTGGGGCCGCCCTCTGTATTTATTTTGTAAAGGAGAAAGTCCCAGCTAATTAATTGTGTGACTATTAAGTTGCTGAAGCAATGAGTCTCTTTCTCAGTTCATAGAATGACACGTATAGTTAATGGCTTGCACACAGTAGTTAGAGATTTTAATTCTTATTCCATCACCTACTAGCAATACAACTTTGCACAACATACTTCATTCACTTGTCTAATCTCTTGTGAATTTATGTCTCAAAGGCAATGAATAGAATCATTACCTCCTGGGATACTTTCATGAGATTTAAATAAGATAATGCATGTGCTATTTTTAGTGTCATGCCTGGAAATTTTTAAATTCTCAAAAAGTGTTTATTTGTTTACAAGTATAAAGGTAGTAGAAATTTAGTCCAAGGAAGGTACTTGATATTTTGAGTCATCTAGTGCATTCTTAACATAAGGTGCAGGTATATGCACCTAAGCTTTTTGAATATCCATACAAATTGAAATCACATCTTAGAACTCCTGGAATCCTGAAAGCTCAGGCTAAAAACTTTTCCCAAGAGTATAGCTTATAAGTTACTTTTTAATCTCTTGGCCTCTAAAATATTACTAAAATTTCAACATCAAACAGCAAAGAGTAAGTGAGCTAATGATGGGCTAAGTGTAGAGCATGCTGGTAAGATGCCCAGATAGGTTAACATTTAAACAGTCCAATTTTATGCTTTTAACTTATGTTTAGAATAAATTATGAGTGGAAATCCTATGAAATGTTTTAGATTAAATGACAGATTCAAAGTAAAAGCAATTATATTATTTTACTGAGGCCAACATAACAAAATACCACCAAATGACCGACTTGAAAAACAGAAATGTGTTGTCTCACAGTTTAGGAGATTAGGGTGTTGGTAGGGGTGGTTTTCCTGAGGACTGTGAGGAAGAATCTGTCGCATGCCTTTTCCCTACCCTTTGGTGGTTTGCTGGGCATTTTGGCATCCCTTGGTTTGTAGAAACATCACTCCAATCTTTGCCTTTACCTTCACATGTTATTTTCTTTCTGTGCTTTTTGTGCCAACACTTCCCCTTGTTATAAGCATACCAGTTATATTGAATCACGGGCCTATCCTATTCTAGTAACCTAATTATATCTACAATGCTTCTATTCCCAAATAAGCTCACATTCTAAGGTACAGAGCATTAGGACTTCAATATATGAATTTTTGGGGAAGACAACTGAACCCGTAATAGCAATGACCACACATGGATATGCTGAGTAAGTCCAAGAAAGAAAAAATCACCATAATAACAGGTATAATCAAAGTCTTGTATTTATTTAAGTTAAAAGTTACTTTCAGAAAAATATAAATTAATGATTAATGCCAAGAATGCATCTGCATTGTAACAAAAAATGATAATCAGCCATAAATGTGGTCCAGGAGAAACAAATAATGCTAACTGATGAAAGTTATAGCAGCATTTAAAGAATATTCTAATAAGCTTTTCTGTTCAATAGTTGGATGGTTACTGAATTTCTCTCCAGTGGAGGTATTTCAGCAGAGATGAGTGCCATCTGTTGCAGATAGAAGAGGAATTTGGAAAAGTTTCTTAAGAGAGCTTAAAACACCTGCCCTTTTGTTAATTGGGATTAAATGGCACCTGTAGGTCTTCACTTCCCTGGGGCTTCGTGGCTTTTACTACACATCTATAAACCCTGTCTGCTCTGCCTTCTTCATCTCCCAGTTGCAAGAAGTAAAACAGACCACTACCTCTTTGGATCATGTACTGAGTGTATTTAAAATAAGATATTTCTGTCTTTTGGACTCTGAGGCTTTGAAGACCTGCCACATACTTGCTCTGTGGGCAATTCCCTGGATGTGACTGATTTCTCTAGTTGGCCTTCCAATTTGCCTGATTCTTCCAGGTGTGTTTCTCTTTCGATTTAGTTGATTAAGTGTCTAATCCACTACACCTCCAAGACCCGGCTTTTCTGGCTGGACTTCAATCTGGATCCCTTCAGTTAGAAGAGGGCATCTTTCCAAAGGGTTGGGACTCAAGCACCACTAATTAAAAATGTGAGTGCTGGTGTCAGACACCTGGTTTTGAGTCCCAGCTCTTCACTTTATCATGGGTCAAATCATCAAATACTGTAAACCTTACCTCATTATTTCTTCAAAATATAAATAAAAGCTCTAACTACACCATGAGAATTAGGTGAGATGATGCATGTGAGGCATTGTACAGTGTCCAGCAGAGAGAAAGCATTAGTAACTTACAGTTATGTGGGAAAAAAAGAACAAGGAGATTTATGGGGGCCAATGGAGAGAGGATGTGAGAGGAGAAAAGGGCATATGGACAGGAGTGATACCAATCAGGAAACCAAAGGTATGATTTGAATCCAGTGAAGAGGGCTTTTCCATATGGGAGCAAATAGGATTCTATGGTCGTAGAATAGCTCATATTGAGAGGGGCTGAGACCTGGTGTCTAGATATGCCCAGATTGAGATGGTGACAGTAACGTTTCCAGCCAGGTGGAGTACAGAATCCAGAGGCTACCCTGGTAACCTATGATTGGGAATCTTAGCAGGAGATCCAGGTTGGGAGATCCTATATGGAAATAAAGATGGACAAAGAGAAGTGAAGGATAGGCAACAAATGTGAATCCAAGCAGATAGATGGATGGCAAAGGATCTGACCTCAGTAAGGATACTTTGTGTGTGTGTCTAGGATTTCTTTGTTTTTGAGATATAACTGATACATAATATTGTGTAAGTTTAAAGAATATAATGTGTTGATTTAATGCACTTATATATTGCAATTCGATTACCACTGTAGTGTTATCATTTCCATCACATCATTTATCTTTTTTTTTGAATGAGAACACTTAAGATCTATTTTTGTAGCAACTTTCAGCTATACAGAATTGCTAACTATAACCACAATGTTGTGCATTAGATCTCTAGAACTCATTCACCTTCTAACTGCAATTTTCTACCTTTTGATCAACATCTCCCCAATTCCCCCACCTGCTGATGCACTTTATTTTGAGGCCAGGGATTAAAAAGCAGGTCTTTAGTCACTGGGAAAAGCAAGACTCAGTCTGGTAAGAATTTATACCCTAAAGGTTGTACAAGGTTATAGATACCACAGTTATACAAACAGGGATTTAGATAGGGGCCTGGTTACTGTAAATCGGAGAGTATCTTAATCCATTTGGGATGAACAAAAATATCAGACTGGATGGATTAAACAATAAACATTTATTTCTCATAGTTCTAGAGGATGGGAAGTTCAAGATCATGGTGCCATGGGTCTGGTGAGAGCCTACTTCTTCTAAGACTTTTCATCTTTTTCCTATAACCTCTAAAAGCGGGGGTGGGGGGGGCAAGGATACTTCCTCAGGTGGTTTTATAAGGTCACTAATCTCATTCATAAGGGTCCATTCTCATTTCCTAAGCATGTCACAGAGTCCCCACCTCCTAATACCAACATATTGGGGTTAGGGCTTCAACAAATGATTTTGGAGAGATATAAACATTCAATCCATAGCAGAGGGTCAGTTAAGGAAACAAACTTACGTATAGAGTTTTGTCATGAGATTAGGGTAAATTATTATGTCTTTTGAAGGAGCTCAATAAATCTTCCCTAAATTGTGTCACATTGAACGGCTTTAATTTCTCTGCTACTAGCAGGATTGTCCTGGAGTCTCCAGTGAAGCTGAGCCTATTAAAGGAGACTAAGTAATTATCTATTATGGAGGAGAGTGCTTTCAGGCAGGGGGACAAAAAGCCAAGGTCCTCATAAAAGCACCTGAAAACGTGTTTGCTCTACATCATCCTACAAGATGACTGGAAAATGTACTAGAAATAAAATTTGGACATAATGTCACTCAAATATCTTTGAGCGAAGGAGAGTCAACTAAACACTTAAGCCTTTGAAGGGAGGGGATGCCTGGGTGGCTCAGCAGTTGAGTGTCTGCCTTTAGCTCAGGGTGTGATCCTGGGGTCCGAGATCAAGTTCTACATTGGGCTCCTTTTGGGGAGCCTGCTTTTCCTTCTGTCTATTATGTCTCTGCCTCTATGTATCTATCATGAATAAATAAATAAAATCTTAAAAAAAAAAAAAAAACCCAAAACAAACAACAACCTTTGAAAGGAGTCACATTTATGGTGAGCTACAAAATAGACAATGGCCAAGCCAGAATTAAACCAGGTGATCCATTGGTCCATAGGTGTAGATACCAAAGAGGCTATCAATTAATATATCGATGTGCTTTCTAATTCCTTTAGCAGTCAATGTTTCAGACGGAAGTACCTGTAAAAAGTTAATGTTGTGCACCTAATTATAATTGTTTTTGTTTTGTTTTGTTTTGGCTTTTTAGTAAAAATGACTTAGGCACTAGACATTTTAACATCACTTTGAAAAGAATAATCTTGTCAACAGTCTTTGTAGAAGAGCTTGGAAAAGACTAGAAACTGAAGGTCTTCCAAATATACCAAATTTTCTTCAATACTTCATTTGACTGAAGGAATGAAAGCAAAGCCCAATTTGTTTTGAATTGAAGGATTCCCTATACCATATAGTCCCTTCTCTTTTCAGATACCTTCTCCTGTTGATTTGATAAACAAAGCTGTGGGTCTGGCCAAACTCTTGGGAGCTTCAGAGCTATGCTTCTAACCTCTCCCAATCAAACTGCACCATTTTATGCTTTTTCCAACATGAAAGATGGACCATAGAGTGAGGACTTTCAGGTGATTCTTTGGTTCCCAGTACAACACATAAGCAACTGTATTTTACTTATGCATTGCTTACTGTGTTTCCTAAAGTTGCAAGGAGAAGAAATCATACGTATTTTTAAACTGCTTTTATTACAATGAAGGTGGAAGAGCCTATTGAGCTATTGCTCTCTGAGGCATTTAAAATAGACATACATATCTGATTATATGGTTATCTGAAATCTTTACAGGAGAAAAAACAGACACAAATATTTTCAAACTTAAATCCTAGGCTTCTAGTAGTGACTATACAACCCTGTTTATTTGTCCCTCTTTAAAACTTACAACAGGCAATATTTTATTTATGATACTATCAAGATTTTCTTTTTTAAAAGACTTTTAATTTACTTATTCATGAGAGACACAGAGAGGCAGAGACATAGGCAGAGGGAGAAGCAGGCTTCCCAGGAGAAGCCCAATGAGAAACGCATCCCAGGACCTTGAGATCACAACCGGAGCCAAAGGCAGACACTCAGCCACTTAGCCACTCAGGCATCCCTAAGATTTTCTTTTAACAAAAATATATTTGATAAAACAAGAAATAAAATTGAGCAATTCAATTTTGAAGCATGTAAAATTTACATGGAGAAGTGAGGAAGAATTTTTGTATTTTATAAGGTAGAATTCAATTTAAGGAAGACAATAAATTTGGAATTCGGTCAGGAAAAAGACACAGAATCATACCATATACCTTAATTCTCATTTACCAAATGTTAATTTCATGTTATTTCTTTCTCTGAAATTTATTATTTTTATCTTAAAAATTTTTATTACCTTTCAGATATTTTAATCTTTTATTTCTATTGAGAAATTATCATTTACAATGTAAAACATATTATGTAGCACTTTTTCTTTTTTTTTACTCAACTTTCATTTACACATCTGATACATATTAAGCATCTACCATATATATGGTATATACTATACACACACACACACACACACACACACACATACACCACTGTGTCACCACTGTGTCAAGTATTGTACTGTAAGGCACTGAACAGGTCTGGCATGGGATCTGCTCCCATGAGTCTTCATTCTACCAAGTGAGGCATTGGATAAGAGACTATGATACTCTAGGTAAAAGATGACCCTCATTGTCTCAGAGACAGGCTTTCTGGAAGAAAGGGAAATGAAGGATGAGAGAGAGATAGCAAAGAAGGGGCAGGGTAGTGTGGAAAAATATATCTCCAGCAGAAACAAATCTAGAGCTTTACACACATGATAGGTTTCTTGCCTTTAGCCTAGGGGAAAAAAAAATCAAAGTCATTGAAAGTTTTCTTGATGGGAGAGACATGCAGGGCCATTGCACATTGTACATGGATGGGACTGAGCATGAGGCACAGTGAGAGAAAGCACTACGTTTAAGTGAGGTCTATTCACACGTAGACACACTACCTGTATATATTTATTTTGGTGATTTCCTGGTAGACAGTGATAAAATATCTTATTCTAACAAGTATTTTATGACAATTTTTTGACAGGAAAGTAAATGGTCTCGAAGAGTGTCCTTTAAAAATTCACACAAAGGCAATGCATTCTGGATAGCAGTGGGTTCTGGTTGTACCAGTTTGCACCGTGAAACACCCCTCTGTCATGAACGTTTGGAGAACAAATTGAAGGAAGGCAGAAGTGGATAAGGGAATACCGTTTAGGGAACTCTTGCTCTGTCCGTATGAGAAATGCTGGTAGTTTGGATCCACATGGTGACATAATGGTTAAAGAAGACTAGATGAGAGCAATATTGGTGAATAGAATCACCAGACCTTGATATCTGAAAAGAAACAGACTGGAGACTCCCAGATTACAGGCGCTTAATCGATCAATTTCACTTATGATTCTAATAGAAATTAATCATTTAGCTTTCAGGCTTTCAGTTTCTATTTCTGAATCTGTAAAACAAAACAAAACAAAACAAAACAAAACAAAACAAAACAAAAAAAACCTTTCTAATTCTAAGTAAAAGGAGTCCCTTACTAAGATTTCTTTATTTGGGGCTGAAATCCATCTCTTGATATTTTGCTTCAGTCAGCTTTGGCTCTTTATTTTTTTGCCTGCCAAATCATTTGTAAACTGCTATTCAATTGGTGTCTGTTATAATCCTCAGTTCGCATTTGACCATCCTGTTTTTCACATTTCTCCAGCTGTTGAATAGCTAGGTTTCTGATGATTACATCTCCCGCTCCCTTATGCTCCCAGAAGCTTAAATTCCTGATTTTCCATGGAAACTCATTTAATTATTTCCTCTCAATTATCACAAACTCTTCAATTCTTTTTGAATTTTTCTTCTGTTCTCTGACTAGAATTTCATTGCCTTCTAACTTGATAAAACCTGAAAAATATTAACCTGCTGTTGTTTGCTGTATTTATCATTAATAACAAAGTTTAATATTTGGTGATTTGACACCCACCATGATGAGCTAGGCAACCTGCATGTGTGCACGTCTGCACCTACGCATACAGCACCCCCAACACATACACCAACACAAGGCTTTGCAACTGGAAACTCTACTTCTCTTTAAGCCTTTGTAAAAATCATGAATCCTAATCGCAATCCAATTCTGACTCATTAGGTTTTATTGAAAAATAATAAACATTCAAATGTCAGGTATGATTTTCTTTCTTATTTGATCATATAATTGAGCAAAAAGTCATTTTATCTAAAATGTTTAAAGCCCTGCCATTGTATTTGATCTTTTCGACAACTTAAAAAGACCAATTTATCTTCATGATAATTTCTAATTAGTAAAAAATTATAAAATGGACTTCTTATTAAATGTTTTGTTTGATTCTATTTAGTGCTAAAGAGGAGAAAATGCTGTCATTATAAATTCTAACCAGGGACTTTTTTTTTTTTTTTTTTTTAACCAGGGACTTTTTAACAAGTAGAAATAATGTATAAATTTCATGGAAACTTTGATGGAGTCATGTTTGCCTATTTGTCACATGATTTGATGACTCCTAATAGCCAAATGAAGACCCAAGGCAGAGTCCACCATTGCCTGTTTCAGATTTACTGTGCTCTTTGCATCATAGCACTTTGGCAATAAGGAGTATGAGAAATACCTCTTAATGAGTAAACTACAAATAAAATGGAATGGGGAGATCTTTGGCTAACACAGAGGTAAAAGATTGTTCAAAAAAAGAAGAAAACAGTATAACTAAAGTATTTCACATAATCGAGTTTTTTACTGCACACAATTTTCCATTATGAACTCTATTAGGAAATATTTTCTCATTTCAGGTGATCACAGCTTTTTAATTTTCTTCCTACCACTTTCCTTGATGTCTACTTTTATTCATTGAGTCATTTAAGTGTGTCAAATGGTCAGATAGGAAAAATAGAAGAAAATGACACATAAAGCATTCTCATGTATTGTGTGGCATTCTCTAAAAAGAAATATGGCAGTAGGGAGATAATTGTCTCAAATTATTTGGAGAGTATATGTAGATTTCTATCATGAATTGCTGTCTAACTTCCATTTACATGAATTGGTAATTCAATTATATTTTAACCACATAAATGAGTATATTTACTAAAAAATTATTTAGCCTTACCTCTGCTTTCAACTAAGATGTAAAATATTTGTATAATGGGAACCTCTGCATATATTGGTTTGCAAGAAAAAGTCATCATGTTGGAGCATTCATTCCAATTTGTTAGAAATTATGGATCAATGGTTCCTAGAAAGCAGAAGCAAGCTTGTTACTGAAAAGTTTCAGGAATGAACTGAAATCCAAGATTAGGGCTTTCAGGAAAAGTGTTAGGAAAACTGTGGTTTAGAATCAGCTAAACAGATGAAGGGCAGGAGGGACAAAATTCTCTATTACTCTGAAGTTTTATCACATCAAACTTTAAATGAAGGGCAAAGATACATTATCAGGAGATAGGATATAGTGAGGTAGTCAGAAATTATCCAGGCTAATAATTAGATCTTATGGAGGTTTGAAGAGCAGACACATGTAACCAAAGGCCAGGTTTTCAGAATCAGAATCAGTTAAAGGTATTTAAGGAAGAGATTTTTTTAAAAAGTTCCTCAGGAAATTCTGTTGAGTCCTAGTCAAGGGTCTACCAATGAGCTTCAAGAGATTTATAAATCTGAATAGGCATGAAAAGTGGGGTATGTGGGTATAGGTTGTGTGTGTGTGAGAGAGAAAGAGTGAGTGAGAGCGAGCGAGCGAGAGAATACATTATTTTCCCTGAGAAGAAATTTCTTAGCTTTCCATTAGGTATTTAAAGGAGTCCTCAACATCTCAAACAGCTAAACACAATGTTTTATTTGTGTTTTATTTTATTTATGTTTTTAAGATTTTACTTTATCTTATTTTTTAAAAGATTTATTTATTTACTCATGAGAGACACAGAGAAAGAAGCGGAGTCATAGGCAGAGGGAGAAGCAGGCTCCCCAGGAGGGACTGGATCCCAGGACTCCAGGATCACTACCTGACCTAAAGGAAGACACTCAACCACTGACCTACTCAGGTGTCCCTTAAGATTTTATTTTTAAGCAATCTCTACACCCAACATGGAACTCAAACTCACAGCCCTGAGATCAAGAGTCACACACTCTATCAACTGAACCAGTCAGGCACTCCAAAAACCACAACGTTTTTGTTTTTTTTTTTTTTGTTTTTGTTTTTTTTTTAAAGTCTCCTAGAAGCTAAGGATATGAGCAGTCATTAAATTATGATATCTGCAAGAGAAAATGTGGAAGAAAGAAAGATTTACAATCTCACGTTAATGAAGACTAATACTGAGAGAAATTTAACTGCCAGTCAAGCAAATTGTGACATTGATTTTATGTGTAGGGCAAAAATGCATATTCTATTCACAGTTAATCTACACTTCTGAACATGTCTGCATTCTACGGAAGGTGGTTAAATTCGAGAAAATTACCTAAATATTGGAAGAGAAATTGGTTACCATAAAACATTATTGTGTGCTAAGTAAATACTTCTATAAAAAGTACAAGAAGATATTTCAGTCAGCATAGTTAGAAATAAAGAAGTAGACAAAACTCCAATATAGCCATAGGCTGTTAGGTGATTAAATGAAATGTTTTATACTGGTGAATACTGTTAAATTTTAAATTCCCATTATAAAGAGACATTGAATATTTCTATTTTATAGGTTTATTTCACATAACACATGGCAAAATGTCCGTCTCCCTTAAAATTTCAGCTAAATTTTCCTTCAAAGTAATACATTTAAATGGAGATTTCAGCAAAATTGACATATTTGACATATAAATTAATCCTCAGACCTATTTGTTACTAGATTAAGTTTTCCTACTGGAAAATTGGCCTGGAATATATGTAAGTTGTTTCTCAGACGTGTGTTAGATATTTTAAGTCATTGAATACTGCCCTGAGTTATTGAGGTAGCCACCAATATCAGAAACAAATTTAATAGATTAAATTAATTAAATATTACGTGTTTACAGAAAAAAGAGCAAAAAAAATGTGCATGAGACTTTTTAACTGTAGCCAATCATCAATTGACAATAAAAACTCAGATTTGAGTATGTCAAATCGTGTACTTATAATCAGCACATATTATGAGAGCATTCTAATGGTTTAATAGAGGGATATTTTTTTAGAAGAATTATTCACGTCTGTGATATAACTGGCCTGAACTGAAATTACTTAGGCAAGATGGCAAAATATAAAACAACTTACACTACTTTCTTGGTTATTCTGTGAGCCCATGTGGTTAGATAAAATAAACATTTCCGACAATATGAGACTGATGCTTTAAGTACGTTTATCCCTCGTCTTTCCCATTGTGTCCCACTAAGGTATATACCTTCGCCACTATTTGGAAATATATGGAAATAATACTGAAGATATTTTTTATTTAAAAGCCAGCAAAATTCTCTATTATTGTTTGATTCTGAAGTTTTATCACATCAAGCTTTAAATGAAGGGACAATTGAAAAAGAAATAAAGATAATTGATATAAATAGCAGGGAAGAGTAGAAAACAAGAAGACTGCTTTAGGCTACTAATTAAAAGAGACAAGATAATTTGCAACTGGTGTGGATTCAAGAACAAAGTGAAAAGAATACAATAAATTATTCTTGATGGAAATTAAAACTGCTTTTAGTAGTAATTCTTATATTAGAATGTAAGTATGACTCTAATTAAAATAATACCCACAGTTGTCAAGTAGAAATATGCCTGTGAAATTAGCATATTAACAAGACTCATATTTTTTCCAAAAAGTACTTGTACCATTATTCTTGAAACAGCCTAACACATTTAATAGTATTTGGATCCTATTAGGAATTGTGTAAGTATTTCATTCCAAAGGCTATTTAAAGCTTTTCCTAAGAGCATATAATTTCCATAAGATTAGATAAAAAGTTTCTTTTCTTATTCTAACTGATGCTTCTTACCTCAGGTTCAAGCACACACACAATTTACTGGCTCATCTAATGCTTTTGGTGGCTTTTCCAATTTTAACCAAGTGTCTGTATGGTAGGCAGCTCAATTAAAGAATATGAGGGCTAGTTCATGCAGACTGATATCAGAAAGATATTCTTGTGGAAAGAAATGAGCTAACATTTCTAAGTACCCGTTCTCAGTATTATCTTTGTATCCCTCTAAAAACTCACAAAATCCCTGTAAAGTCATTGTTAGTAGTAGCGGTAACAGAATTACTGCCATTTTACACAGAAGGAAACTGACACTCAGAAATGCTATAGACATATATAACATTCCCAAGTTGGCATCATTCATACGTGGCAGTAACAGCAGATCGGACGTAAACAGCTAAATCGCCAAACTAAAGAAACAGTTATAATAATGTTTTGGTTTTCCCCTCGGTATCAGAAAAATTGGTCTTGAAATATTAGCTAATTATCTAACCTCCTTAATCACTTAAAGATACCATAGTAGTTTGAGTATTTTATATTTTCTAAATTATATTATAACCACATATATGTTATAGAAGATGATCAGAAAAAATTTAGAAAGCAATAAAGAAGGAAAGAAAACAGGTTTTTAAATAATCTGAAGAAAGCTTCTCACTATTTTTGTGATATTCTTTCAGTGTTTTCTGTCTTTTCATTCTTTTGTTTTTTCTATTTTTTATTTTCTTATTTTACCTATTTGTGATCTCAATGGTAGTCTATTTTGTTTGCTTCACTACATATTAATCCTGTTTCAAACTTATTTTAAATGCTTCATAAGCACACATCCAGTAGGTTTTGACAACTTATTGAGTAAATATACCATAGTGTATTTAGCCATTGAGTAAGTTTCATATTTATTGGGCTTCCAAGTTTTCCTGTTATAAATAACACCAAGCTTAACACCTTGTGCATATAGTTTTTCATATGTTATATTAATTCTTTAGATTTTTCAGAACCTGGATTGAGGGCTTTTGATAGATTTAGTCAAATTGCTTTTTAAAATGTTTACTAATTTATGCTAAATAGATATACATTAAAATGTGTATTTTAATCCTCTCAGCCCAGGAGCAGCATTCACATTAAAAGGTAGTTCATTTGCATTTCTTTGATCACTAGTGACATTATTTGTTTCACTAGTTTGTTAGTCTATTTCCTCTTTTGAATTATCTTATTTGATTTTTATTTATGTTCCCTAAACACATAATTTGGCAAATTGTCTGGTTGGTTAGATGCCTGGGATTTAATCTGCAAGTCTTGAATTCACCAAGTTCTTAGATGTGACTAATTTTTAAAGCAACATTCAGTCGCTTCTTTTGTCCTTTATACATTAGATTTTCAATGTTTGACTATAATGTGTCTGGCTCTGTTACGTGTGAGGATTTATTTATTTATTTATTTATTTATTTAATTTTAATTTTTTTTGAAGATTTTATTTATTTATTCATGAGAGACACACACACAGAGAGAGGCAGAGACACAGGTCGGGGGAGAAGTAGGCTCCATGCAGAGAGCCTGAGGTGGGACTAGATCCTGAGACTCCAGGATCATGCCCCGGGCCGAAGGCAGGCACCAAACTGCTGAGCCACCCAGGGATCCCACGTGTGAGGATTTAAAGGTAAGTAAATCTGAGTCTCAAGAGACATATATTTTAAAACCACAGGAGGGGGGCAAGTCCTTAAACGACAACTACTATCATCTGTGTATAAGTAAATTCTCTGAAGGCAGCCATGCAAATATTTACCAAGGAATTCTCTTAGAATCTCCCTCAATTTTCTTTCCTTTTCTCTTTCTCCCATTAATTCTTTGGAGAGAATACTGAAGGAAAACACAGGAAATAACAGAGTTCAGGATTTTCATTCAGTGAGAAGATTTTTTATATGACGGTATAGGCAAACAAATATTCCTTCTAGATCAGCAGGAGGCATTTACAGAAATGCAGAAGGATTATGCTTTTGCACTTGCTCAGACTTGTACATTTACCAATGGAGACAGAAATAACCAGGGCTTTGTATCCTATGATTAAAACAATCATCTCTTTCTCCTAAATCTGGACTGCCAACTTCTGACAGAGAATGAGGAGTCTCTGATTGCTGTATAATCCTTCAACTAGGGCACCAGTGATTCTTATCTCAACAGATATTCTTTAGAGTGGGGATCCATCTAGCACAGGATGCAAATTAAAGATCAGTGATAACAGAGACCAGAATGATGGTGGAAGATGAAGGTTTAGAGTGTATCTTCACAAATAGATATTTTAAATAGCTCATTCTTGCTAAAGAGAAGATGGTGGGTAATGCCAGAGTAGAACATTTTACATAATATGCAATATATATATATATATCATGATATACATATATATTATATATAGTATAAATATATATCTATTTTATATACGTCTGATATATATTTTGTATATATGTTTAATATATCATATGTGTGTGTGTGTATATATATATATATATATGAAACTACATATTCAGCATTCAATTCCTGCTGCAAAAAAAAAAAAAAAAAAAAAAAACTTGAACAAAGTAGACACTAATGAGATTTGCTATTAAAACTCGGTCCTAGAATGTGCATACCAGAATCCCAGAATGGTACATGAATAAGGCTCATGCTCTCTTTTCTTTTGTCTCTTTTTTTATAGTGGTAAAATATACATGACATAAAATTTACCATTTTAACCATTTATAGAGGTACAGTTCTATGACATTGCTGTTTTTTTGAGGGTGTCAATTTGACATATTATAGTTTTTAAAGATACACATAAATTGCTATAAGAATATAGATGAGAGCCCCTATTTCTGCTCAGGGAGATCAAGGAAAGCTAGTGAGATGATATGACATTTAATTGGGCCTTACAGAATAAGTAGGAGTTCACCAGATAGACAAGGAAGGGAGAAATGACATTCTGAATGGATGGGAAAGCATGAACAGTGGAATAATCATAAAAATGCAAGACATACATTTTCAAGGCCAGTGAGTAATTGGTCTGGGCAGACAAGAATTTAGACTGTTATTGAATTAATAGGAAAGGAATTTCACCTTAATCTTTCATTTTTTGAGGCTCTTGCCTGTGAAGCAAGAGATATGGAATCTGTTTCTTTTTCACTTTTAACCTCTCCTGAACTCAGTATCCCCATACACATAATGAAAGGAGCTGGACCAGATCAGTGGTTGGCAAATATTTTCTGCAAAGATCCGGGTTGTAAATATTTTTAGCTTTGCAGACCATACAGTCCTGTTCTTCACTACCATTATTCAACTCTGTTGTTATTGCAAAAGCAGCCACAGATAATCTGCAAACAAATGGACAAGGCCGGATTTCACCTGCAGGCTGCACTTTGCCAATTCTCAGAGTAGATAATGTCTAAAACACTCTTTTGTGTTAACATTTAATAGTTCTGTTGTTCTCTCTCTATTTTCCAAGGTTTGTTGTTTCAGATAATTTTTATCACAGAGAAGCATATTTTTGGATCCCTGCATCTACAATAACTAACGTTATAGTTGCTCTTTCCCTTGCAAGAGAGTTACTGAATATCATTCCCTAGTTACTGCAAAAAATCCATGCGGATGCTCAACTTTATACTCTGAATGATATGAATCCCAGATTCTCATACAGAAAAATGGAAGCAAGGGTCATAAAGTAGCTAAAGCTAATGGTTATGCAGAACAATGAAGAACAGTAGAATATGCCACCTGAATATATATATGCCTGTGGCTTACTGATTATTTTGAGTTAAAGGTGCTTAGGACACAGTAGTTACAAGGACACTGTTGTCCTCTTCAAACACCTGAGATCAGGAAATAAATCTTCCATGTGAATAATACTCTCGCTATACTACAGGGTAGGAAGTATTCTTTTCACCAAAGGTGGGGAATTTAAGGTGGAGAGGCCTGTTTAAACAAATCTTGTTACTTCTTTACTAGTTTACTACCTCAAGCCTGAATTCCTTTGTCTTGTCAATTCTTTACACATCTATTATTTCTTTGTCTAAAAGGTTTAAAAATGGCCTGTTTTGGTCACACCCTTGAGGGTTATATTTTTTATGGGGCAACTGTATTTACAAAGTTAAATTTCTTTTTCTCCAGTTAATCTATTTTATGTCAATTATCAGTCCAGGCAAAGAACCTAGAAGGGAAGAAGGAAAATGTTTTCCACCCCTACAGGAAATAACTAATCTTTTTTCCAAACAAATCTAAGCAATATAAAATATAACTTAATAATAATTTAACCTTGACTATAGCTATAGGGCTTATTTTAGTGGTAGATGTACTCTCATTTATTTTGGTTTTGTATGGATCAGTAGCAAGGGAATGTAACTCTCTGATGTACCATTCTATTTAGTGTCTTTATTAAGCCAAATTAAACATGTGTTTGGCTAATGCATAACTAATGATAATTATCAAGAAAAAATAATATTATTAATATTTTCAGTTCAGTATAACCTAAAGCTTATCTTGGAGGTGGAATAAACAATGAACTCAGTTCTTATCCTACATAATCCTGTGGAGGCATAAACTCATTAAAATAGTTTTGCTTTAATAATCTTCATGTGTCTTTCTATAGAGTGAACACATATTAAAGAGTTGCATGGAAGCAACTGCAGGAGGGAAGAAAGTTCTGGATTAATGAAAACCTTTGAGGTATCAGTTAATAGTATCAAAACAAAGAAAATGTCATTTTTAGAACTAGCTTTTCAAGCCTCTAAATGCAGATTATAAGAATATTTTTCTCAGTTTACCTCATAAGAGTACTTAAAAAAAAAGACTCAGTAATGTTTAGAAACAAATAACCAAAACACATTTCTGTATTTTCTTTTTAACTCATCCTTTGCAAGAATAAAAATTCAATGTATGAGATAGAAAGCATCAGGTTTGACAATAAGCATGCACTAGAGAGCTGATATAAAGAGCTGAGAATTAGCTTTATCTTCTAGGTAGAAATAGGGTTTCGACTAGGCACATGGCCCCCAAGATAGAGACTATATTCACCTGTGTACCTCTCAAGTAGGAGAAGCCAATCAGCAAAATTCATGGCAGTCAATAAATATAAATAACTGTGCCATGTCCACACTACTTGCCAGCTAGAAAACCTGAGGGCCACAGCAAGCTTAGGTCCTTTGTTGAAGTTGATGATGTTGCCCTGAGCAGCAAAGGTCCTTGGATGACTGCAGGGCATAAGGCTGCTGTACTGGCTTAAACTGGTTAGACCAAAGGTGATTAAAGAGTTTCTGTTAAGGATCCCAAAGTAAATACTTTAGCTTCATGGGCTATTCAATCACTGTCACAGCTACTCAGCCCTGCCATAGATAATACACCATTGCCTAAGTGTGTCTGTGTTCCAATAAAACTTTATTTGCGAACACTAAAATTTGAATTTCATATGATTTTCATGTATCACAAAGTATTCTTGTTGTTTTTTTTTTTCCCTAACATTTTAAAAATCATTCTTGCAGGTCATGCAAAAGCAAGCAGTGGGTCACATTTAGCTCATGGGCTGTCATTTGTCAAATTATGGCTAGATACATTTGGAGGAAAAATGAACTTTTTAAAAAGTCACTCTATTTTGAGATCTCTTGGTTATTTTTAATTCATGTGCTTTAATATATATTTTAAATTGAAATGTATTTGACATAACATTGTGTAAGTTTAAGGTGCAATATGTCGATTTGATAATTGCAATATGATTGTCATTGTAGGGTTAGCATATCTTATCATTCCTTACCCTTTGGTTATTAAAATAGCTTAGTCTTAAATCTAACTTTTATACTATCACTGTCAACTTGCATTATTATTCATTCATTCAGAAGTAACTTCTTTCTTCATTCAAGCTAGGACTAAGAGAGAAGATGAGCCACCTTCCTTCCTTCTTCTTTAATCTCCTCTACTGCTTCTTTCCGTATTGACTTTGAGTCTTTGCATGGGGCCCACATGCTAAGCATGCAGGGATGCCTCTCAGTAACCTAAATCACTGCAATGGGTAAGAAGTTTCCTCCCCCTTAGAAGAAAGAGAAGAATGATCAATTCCTCACAAATTATTTGTGAACGATTAAGTAGTTTATTACTCGTGGTATGAATTGAATTATGTCCCTCTCAAAGTGGATGTATTGAAGCTCTAACCCTCAACGTGACTGTATTTGAAGATAGGGCCACTAAGGAAATAATTAGATTAAATGAGGAAACAACGATAAGAAGAGACACCAGAGGGCTCCCTCTGTCTCTCTGTGGGTGCACAGAGGAAAACCCAAGTGAGAACATGAAGAAATCCTGGCCTTCTACAAGCTGGAAAGAGAGGCCTTACAGAGGGACCTTAATGGCACCTTCATCTTGGACTTCTAGCTCCCAGAATAATGAGAAAACAAAGTTTTTAAGCCCTCAGTCTCTGGTATTTTGTTATGGCAGTGTGAGCAGACCAATATACCTATATATAGGTATGATAATAATTCGCTAGTAAACTGTATTATTTTTTGTAAGTTTACCCTTTTCCTTACGCTCATTAGTCAAACAGTGTCAATAGTTTTCTGTAAATGGTTTTTGCTGGGAAAATTTTTTTTTCAATAAGAACACATACCATTGCTTAGCTTTGACTTTCAAAAGAAACTTTAAAAAGGAACAGATAAAAAACACTAGTCTTGGAAACTAGGCTTTCAATTGCAAGAGCCAAGCACTTGAAAGAAAATGCAGTTTTCTAAATCCCACATTTCCTTTCCTTTTATTTTTTTAAAGCTTTTATTTAAATTCCAGTTAGTTAACATACAGTTTTGGGTGAAGAATTTAGTGATTCATCACTTACATACAACACCCAGTGCTCATCACAAGTGCCCCCCCCTTAAAACCCATCACTCATTTACCAAGTTTCCTTTTAAACATCAAGAGCCACAGTTAGGAAGTTTAAGAATACCAAGTTCTTGGTATTATGTCAGAGACTGTGGAAAGATATAGGATATGATGTTAAGAACAGAATTCTATGACAGAGCAAAGAAAATACTAGGTCTTTCTGGGATGGAAAAGGAAAGTTGGGAGGATTTAGTGGATCTGGATCTGGATTATTGAGGGTGCCAGAGCACTTTCACTCCCTTGCCTAATGGAAGGAAGAGGAAATCGTAGAATCTACAACAATAATAACCTCTAAGGTTCCTACCCTGAGGAAGACCCAGTACCAATATGAGCAGCTGCAGTGATCAGGACTATGTCTGCATGGTGTTTTTAGGCGGAAAAGCTCCTTTTTCTTCAGGGGTCACAGAAATATTCTGTAGATCTTCAGAGAATCTTTGAGAATTAATCCATGCCAGGAGTTACCGTCTTTTGGAGAAGTGACTAAGGTCCCAGTAGTATCAGGGCACAGTGCATGTGCCAAGAGTCAATAGTGTTACAGAAGGAAACTTCAAAATCAAGTGAGCTTAGACTTCTTAGTAGATGGGGGGTGGGAACACGAACTGAAGGTCAGTATCCTCCTCTGCAACATGCATGTCCTCTTATAATCCTTTAGCCCCTGGACAAATTCTAGGAAAGAGAAAAAGGAAAATGTCTTTAAGAGTGGGAAGGAGTCCAGATAGAAGGCTTAAATTTTTAATTGTGGGAAACTAAAATATTAAATTTGATTAAATGTTTACCTAAGGGAGTCTAAATTTTTAACCAGAAATGACTGTGTTATCTTGAAGTAACAAGCTTCAGGTCTTTCCAATATTAGCAGAAGCTAAGCTTAGCAGACTAAGTTGAGTTGAATTATGGAAAAAATTAAAATTTTATGTCTGCACAACTGACGTGTGTCTATAATTTTGATCCAGCTGCAGTTGTTGGCTAATACCTAGAAAAAATAAAATGCATGCTATGTTTATCTAAACTACTTCACAAAACTGTCCTTGTTAACTTGTAAACAACTATAGTAGTGACTTTGAAAAGCTGCAAGTATCTGAAATTCGTTCTGAATCATAAAACAGTCACATTATGTCCAGTGAGTTTGCTATGTTAAGCGACTATCTCTATACATTATATAATCATTATATATTAGTAATGCACATACCTTGTTAGGCAGGATTTTAGGTTAAATGAAATGTTATATTTCCCAACAACAAATCTATTTTACTAGAACACTGGTAAAACCTTTTTACCATAATGATTTTTTTATCATAGTAGTAGAGTAGTCCCCTCATTTGTGGTTTAATTCTCCTTGTTTTCAATAACCAGCAGATGCACCTGGCTTGGAAGCAGATGTTCCTCCTTCTGACGTAGCGTCAAGACGTCAACAGTGGCCAGATAATGCCTTGCAATGTTGCCTCATTTACTGCATCAACTCTTCACATAGACGTTCTACTGTCTCTCATTATTACAAGAAGGTAAGTTTGATATAATAAAATATTTTGAGAGAGAAACCACATTCATAAAACTTCTGTTACAGTATATTGTTATAATTGTTCTATTTTTATTATTTATCTTTATTAATCTCTTACTGGGCCTCATTTATAAATTAAACTTTATCATAGGTGTGTACACATAGGGAGAAAAGTATATTTAGGGCTCAGTATTATCTGAGGTTTCAGGCATCCAGTGGGATGGGAAGGTGTTCTCTGTGGAGGAAGGGAGCTGCCCTATTCAGTTGGATGAGCTGATTGATGAATTTTGATCATGCTACTTTTCTGTTCTAACACCTTAATTGGCTATCACTGCCTGTCAATTTTATGAAAATGTTCTTGCACACTCAACTCTCCATGACACAGTTCCAGTGACCATTTTTGCTGTATGCTATTACTCCATGTTAGATGCATGCTATAGAGGTGCAACACAAGTTGTGTTTTTCCGTGATGTCAGCTTAATTCACTCACAAAGCAGGATTCACACAATTGTAACAAGCTTGGGATTCCAAACTCAGTGACAGTTCACTGGGCATTCAAGTTGACTTCATACACACATAAGACAATTTACAGTGCCAAGCCACATAATAAACAAAATACACGGATAAGAAGGGAACAAACCAAATGCAAAAGTTGGTGGGTAAGCGTGCAGTTGAAATGAGGACTCAGCCTGGTCTGGGTCTGCTATGCGCACTTCCTGCTGATTATGCCCAAGCTTTGGAGTATCTCTACTACAGTTAGAGATCCATCTCGCAGAGCGTTCAGTGGCCATGGCATTTCCTATGTGGTCAGATAGAATCTGACAGTTTGCTGTCAGTGTCCAGAGAATCTGACAGTTTGCTGCAGAAGTCCTGTCTTTCGAGAGAACTTAATCAGTCTTTAGCCCTTCCAGGCCTCTTTTGGTTCTAATGATGATCACTTCTCGGTTCCACCGGCATATCCTGATTTTAGCTATATCTATTCTCTGCTCATTGCCCTTGGCTGCTTTTCTGAATCTTTATATCACTGCTTGAGATGAGTGACCCCATCATGCTCTCTACACTCCATTATTTTAATATTTATCCAAAATTGATTATTCGCTATTCCTCAATACCTACTGTTGGTTGTGCCTACTTTCTCCCTGGAACGACTTCCCTAACTTCTCAGTCCCCCTCTCACTCTCTCCCTCCCTTACTATTCATTCTATCAATCTTAAACACATCCTCTTTCTAAAGAATGCCTTGATCTTTATTCAATATGCTCTACTCAATATCCCATAGTTCTCTTTCAGACCTCTCCTGAGGTTTATCCTATTCAATTCATATGATATTTCTTATGATAGTTTATCTGCACTCCATATGATAGAGTTCCTGTAATGTAATTGTTCTTTCTTTTTTTTTTTTTTTTAAGATTTTATTTATTCATTCACAGAGACACACAGAGAGAGAGAGAGGCAGAGACACAGGCAAAGGTAGAAGCAGGCTCCATGCAGGAAGCCTGACATGGGACTCGATCCCGAGTCTCCAAGATCACGCCCTGGGCTGAAGGCGGCGCTAAACCGCTGAGCCACCGGGGCTGCCCTAATTGTTATTTCTTATTCTACATTGAGCATAGTCTGGCTCAATCGATACATTTTCTAGAAATAAGGGAACAATGGACACTTAAGTTGCTACCATGCCTTCAATTTAAAAATCTGGGTTTTCTCCATGAAAGAATGCTTTGGGGGAAAGAAAAGACATGCATGAATTTGCATGTGATTAATCACATGTCATTCTTTGCCTTCAACTTTCCTTTTACGTGGAAAAAAAAAAAAAAAGAATGCAGTGTAGAAGTTTAAGGACTCTATAGGGCTACCCAAGGACACAGATAATGGGAGAAAGTGATTAAAGAGGAAGTTTCTCAGGGTAGAATGGACCCAGGAAAGGAGGAGTTACTGCTGATGGCTAAGACTGGCAAATAGAAGGGAGGGCTTGTTGTAAGGGGAATGAGGAGGACAGAACTAAGAATATAGATATTTCAAGGCCACAACCTGTGCAAAAAAAATAGAGGGAGAAAAGAAAATTATACTCATATCTTAAAGATATAGTGTGGAAATACAGTGTTTGAATTTAATAATTCAGGATATTCAGGATATATATATATATCCTATATATATTCCTGATAAAGGAGGTTGCAATGAACATTGTGATATGCCGTGCATGTGGTGGAAATGATTTAGATTTCTTCAGTGTATGACACAGCTATGCCAGTGTGAGAAGTAAAGCAGATTACTGTGCAAAATTCTGTCCAAGTAGGCTAGTTGTCAGGTTTTATATATGCCTATAATGGTTTCTCATTTCCTCACCTGTGGGAGAGCTAATCAATAAATAAATTGGTACAAGAAACTAACACTATTTATATATCATATTTTGGGAAATCATCCAAAGCAGTGAGTTGAAAGGAGCTACTGTAGATATAAAACAAGCCACCCAGAAATCAGGACTAGCAATACAACTATCGGAGGGCCATTTCTTGTACCAGAAGTGGGCCAGGATTTTAGGGAATTCCGATAAGCAGGACAACTGCCACCAGTAGAATTCAGTCTCCTTAAAGGTATTCTTCTTTTAGAAAATGCAAGGCCATCTGTGGAGAGAGCCATCCAGAGAAACTCCATTTGACTCCTCCCTTTGAAGTCAATTCTTATTACCCTCAGTCCTTGATGCTCCTCTTTATTCTGGGTAGGCAAGAATTTCTAATAGGCTCTCCTATGTCACTCCATCTTTACTTCAAGAGTGGATTAGATAATATATGAACATGTATTTTGTAAATTAAATTTTAAAAAGCAAGTTTTTTTTTTTAAATCAATTTCCAGACTAATGAGACCAAGAATATTTTCACTGAGTATCAAGAATCAATTCTTCATTTTTCTTGAGAAATCATTTCGATAATTGGGGTAATTTTCTTTATCAATAAAACATTCATTTAGAATTGACCTCCTCATTTCCGCCCACCTCTTTTCTCTTTTAAACTCTGGTCCCTGTTTCCATCCTGCACTGTCCCACTTTCAAATCACTAATGAATCATTTTCTTCTGTGATTCAATTTCTAATTTTTTCTCCAACTACTTATATCTCTATTTTACAAGGAGGTCTACTATATTTAGCATGTATTTTACCTCAAATAATTAGCCCTCTTCTCTAAGAAACAAAATAATATTGGCCAGACACAAACAATATTGGGTCCTAGGAAAGGAGTAACTGCTGATGGAAAAAAATTATATTATTTACCTCAGTAGATGCAATTTTCTTTCTGTATAATCATTTGATAATTCCTCGAATTTATATATCTCCACATTCATGTCTCTATCTATATCTGTTTATTGAGAAAGATTGAGATTTATTATAAGGATTTGGCTCCCATGCTTATGGGGGCTAAGTCTCAATCTGCCATCTGTAAGCTGGAGATGGCTGAGGACAGCCAATGCCGTAATTCAGTGAGAGGCTAAAGGCTTGAGAAGCAGAGTAGAAGCTAATGTAATTACCATTTGAGGTTAGGAGAGGACCAATGTTGCAGCTCAGCAGTCAAGCATTAGAGAGAAAATTCTTGCTTGCTCTGCCTTTTCTTTCTATGCAGGCCTTCACAGACTGGATGATGCCCACCCATTTACTCAGTCTATTGCTTTCAATGCTAATCTCATCCAGAAACCCCCTCACAGAAAGAAGGAAATAATGTCTAGCCAAATATCTGGGCACCCTGTGATCCAGTCAGGTTGACACATAAAATCAATCATCACAGAGTTCCTTCCAGGGTGAAGCAAGCTTAGCTATGCAATATCTACTCCATTCACAAGAACCCTATCTGTGGCAGTCCAGCTTGTTCCTGCTCCTGCTCATTCTTCCTATCTTCAGTATTTTGCTTTCAAGATTCAGTCACTAGTTACAACCTGATGTAAACCCTGAGACACTCAAGAATGCCAGTGTAGCTCTAGTGTTCTCTTCTTGTAAGTGTAGGCGGAGCACTCATGAGTTTCTGCAGCTTAGCATCCATGCCTGAAGTGAGGTTCAAGTCTCTCCTAATGCAGATGACCCCAGTCTCCATCAAGAGCGTATATTTGACTTGAATTTGTGGGGAGCAAGAATGGTAATGGAAAAATGCCACAGCACTTTCATTCCTGTGAATCCCATTAAAAGGAATTCTCTCTTTCAATGCATCTTCCTTCCGAATTACCTTCTAGCTCTCCCTTATGTGGCTGAGAGGTAGGTGATTAAGATTGGTAGAGACTTTTGGGCTACCTGTTCCTTCTTAGAAGGTGTGATCGATCAGTTGTTATCCATGTAGTTATCACCCAAGAGGACCTTGGCAAAACTTTAAGACAAAAGGAAAAATGTCCCATCAGACATTCTTTCGCATATGCTTCCATCTCTAATCTTATTGTTCATAGCAGTTGTCAAAGTTGTAATTTTACATTTATTTTGTCAATCATTTGACTAGTATTTATCTTCTCCATTACACTGTAACTCCATGGGGGTAGAGGCCAAATCTGTTTTGTTTACTATCCTATCCCTAAGGTCTTACACAATCTGGCATGTGGCATTTTTGAATTAATGGTTGGATGAACTGATGACCAGAGATTTAGATATATTTGTTTTTTCCACTTAGTGTTCTTTCTTTCACTGAAGAAATTCTTGTGTATGGCATGGAAATCAGGGCTGTCTTATAAACTAAAATGCAAACAACCTATAGTCTGTCAACTTTATTATAAGTCTAAAAGCTCTTCTATCTTCTAGTGGTTGCTTTTGAGTAATAAATGAAATATACATTTATTCACTCCACAAAATTAATAACCACTTACTACTCAGGCACTGGGATTATGGAGATATGAAAACAGTGGATTTCCTCTAAGTATTTACAACGACATGGCTGAAATAGACAAATAATTATAATAAAATGTGACCTATTAGCCCACAGTTAAATATATGTAACATTTTTAAAAATAACTATAATGTTCCAGGTCCTTTACTCACACGTAATACCTTATTTGATTTTTCACAACTGCCTTCTGAGTTATGCTTTATTATTCTTTTTTTTTCCAATAAGAAAACTGAGGCTCAATGAATTTAAAGCTTTTGAAAAATTAGTACACTGTGCTGGTTTATGTTTACTGGGTTTCAAATCAAACACTCTTTTCTTTGTGGTGCATTACAAAGAACAATATCTTTAAGTCTCTGTGAGGAGAGCACTCCTAAACTGATGAATAACAAAAGTGAGATACATGATAACTGTATTGTTATTTGAGTACCTATGTTGTACCAAGCATTATGCTAGCTATTTTTGTTTTACAAAAATAAACTCATTTTCACTTAAAAATGACTATAAGATATTGGTGTTATGGGCCAGATGAATGTTACATGGTGATGATAAGTAGACAATAGCCTGCGGGATTTTTAAAACATACTGCATTTCAACACTAAAGTCTGAAAACTTTTTCCCCCCTTTGACTTTACATGAACTCCTGAACTTTTGGTTTCCATAAAGATATATTTTATATCCTATACATTTTCAGGATAATTCAGAAAATATTTACCACTTATCAGCTGATGTGAAAAAATCCAACCGCTCCCTATGGGAAATTATGGAACACTGGTTAGTATGAATATCATCAGCAAGGACCTCAAAAGCTCCTCATGTTCCTGTTTCTTCAACCAAAATTCATTCATCCATGAACCAATCTGCTCCTAAATTTGTAAACAGCTGTCCAGTAATAAACTCACTAAAATGAATAATGTTCTTAAGCAATTGCATGCAGTTTCACAAATGCTCTTATTGTCATCCTTCCCATCTCAGTGGTATTTATGAGCTGTTAAAGCAATGAAAAGGGAGAATAACATTTTTTTTTCATAAATATGAACATGGTGACTTACATTTCAAGGTTTTAATCACCCTGTAAGCTCTTAAAACATCGATTTGTCTTTCTGATTTAGGTTGTGTGTCTCTCGAGCCCTGAGTACATATTCCTTATGCCTGGTACAGTGCCAGATCCATCAGTGTTCAACAAATAATTAATCTTCATAATGATAGTTTGCAGAGGTGGTCCCGCAATTATTGAAGGGCACCTTGACATCCTTGGGAAGTCTGCTTTGAAAAATAGATGTGTGTGGCAGTTAACAACTGAATGTTGAGGCCAATCATTTCACTTCTCAGGTCCTCAGTTTTCTGAGTGTGGAAAATAAGGGTGTTGGACTAGATGCTCAGTTGTTGAACTGGGAATTCACAAAGCTAATCCGTTTATAAGCCTTTTTAATTTAAAAATTATTTTACATTTTAGAGAATGACTCTAGTTTTCTGGGTTCCATTACTTCCTATCCAGGTGTGTGTTATGCTGCTGGACTCTGATGAGGTCCCAGTATATAATATTTGATGTATCTTCATCTTTCATATCATCTTAGTGGATTAAATATTGAAGAACAAATAAGTTTTCTTATAAAGTAGTAGCTGGCTTGTATACAAGGTTGCAAGAGTCCCATGCTGCTTGGCCCCTATCTCCTAATAGTACACATAGCAACAAAGCACCATTTATATATTCAGGGGCTATGGGAGAAGGACAACAAGGGGCTTGGGATTCCAGTCCAGCCACCATCGCAAGGTACATACAGTACACCTATTTAATAAGACTCTTAAAGTGTAAAGTGTACACAGAAACGTACAGTTTAATGTGCTTGTGGGAAATATTTAGCCTCTCTAAGCTCAGTTCTTTTACTAACATAATAAGGATATTCATAATGACTTCTAGGACTTTATGAGAATTAATGTATATAAACTGCCTGACCTAGAGGAAGTGCTCAATAAAAGTCAATTTCCTTTTCTCTCCCTTCTCTTTGTCTTCTTTATGCTCACTTCATTCAGCAATCCTTTATAGTCTGTGGATATTTCCATATCATTTAAAACAAACCTCCACAGACCAAACCTGGTCTGGAGGTCCTATTGTCACAGATCGGAAAGCAGTGGCATAAAAGTGGTTATGTCTATAGAAAACCCATCTTTGCAGAAATTATCTACCCTCCCATTACATCCTGCAATTAGCCTACCAATTCTGCTTGTTGTCACCTTTGGATGAAGGCATTAAAAACTCCTGCTGAGATGCAATGTGATACAAAGCTGGGTAACCCATGAGCCTAAAGAGGTAGGGATATTCTTTCTCTTTGGAGAAATATCCAGTTGGGGGGAAAATGTGTTCAAACTTCACACTTGACCTTGGGGTTTCTGATGTAATCCTAATGAGTAATATTGTCAGAGTGGGCCATCACTGCTAAAAATGCAGCTTACTGTTTAGCGGTGTTGAGGAGTTAGGAAGAAAAGGAAGAGTAACGTTGTAATAAGTCATAATGAATACAGCTTATATTTGTTTTCAAAATTTCCTTATGAGATGGCAGTATGTTCCAAGCAGTGGGGATTCAAGTCCATTCAACCCATACTTAAGTGTGCCTACCGTGTCTAAGGCACAAGAACTGGTGTTCCATACCCACCACTAATTCTGCTTGGCCCCTAATTCTGTCTAATTCTGTCTGAATATCATAGAGGGAAGTGGGGGAAGAAATAAGATGATAATTTCTGTGGCACAGCATAGAAAGCATAGGAACAGCCTTGCAATGGAGGACCTATTAATCCAGGGCCAACATAAGGACAGAATTTTAAGAGGTAGGTGGAGCCTGAAAATGAGGAGCGGTTTACACATAAAGAATAAAAGTGAACTGAAGATAAACATCAATAATTCATAATAGTCCAGCCTTGATATAGGTTTATGGTAAGCATCATCCTCTTTTAGAGGTAGGTGACATAATACAGTAGAAGGATCAGAGGATGGGAAGCAAAGAAATCTCTTTGACAAATTTTAACTCACTACCTGTAAGAAAGGAGACTTCATGCATGTCCCTTAACCTGTCGGAGGAATTAATAATTCTTGTTCTGTTTTACAAATTGGATTGTTGTGAGAATTTTTTAAAAAGTAAAAAGTAAAGCGTTTTGAAAATGTTGGACTATTTAAATTCAAGCCATTATTATAGACATTTTAAAGGTCTCTGGAATTCCTAAGATAGTTAAAAGTTATGATGTTTTTCCTCCTTGCCTTCAGATACAGAAGAAATTATGAAGGATTATTTTAAGTTTGCTTTTTATTTAGATATTTATACACACATTTGAGCATCTTAAAGCAAAGGAAGGGTGAGATGCTGGTGATAACTTAAATATTTTCTGTACCACTGAATGCTAGATAAGATTATTGGTGATACTTTTTCTTAAAAATTGTTCCCTGAATACTCTTTGAGGGAGAATAGCAGGAAATGTCTTTACTTTTTCATCAGTGAAGTACAAATCCTTTTTGAATTGGCCTTAGTAAATGTGTTGCTCATTCAACAGAAATAACAAAGACTCTCAAATATGATATATGTTGAGTACTCATTGTGAATACTGCATTGACTTAGGCACTGTGTGGAAGGTAGAGGGGAAAAAAAAGAATGTTGTGAGTAAAGAGGATGCTTATGAGCTTTCTAGTGTTTCAATTAATTAAGAGTTTTAATTAAAAACATTATAATTCCAAGCAAGACATTTACTAGGTTCCACAGATGCAATCTTAGGTTCTTGAAGAAGTTTCCCTCCGTAAATATAGCTGCCATCCTAATTATGCTAAGAAATCATTCAGATAGCTTCTGCCAGTAAACCAGGTGAGGAATCAAGGACCCTGCTATTTTAGGAGGGGCAAGATGTCAAGGCATCCTTCTTCCTAGTGGGGTAAGAGATAAAATATATCTCTGCATATCCAGGGATCAGTATTCTCACTTTTCTTTTTTTTATGTTTTCCTGTCAATAATAGAGTGCCGTGGGGGCGCCTGAGTGGCTCAGTCAGTTGGGCATCTGTCTGTGGTTCAGGTCTTGATCTCAGGTCATGGGATCCAGCCCTGCATTGTCAGGCTCCCTGCTTAGTGGGGAGCCTGCCTATTCCTCTCTTTGCCCCTCCCCCTGCTTGTGCAAGCTTGTGCACACACACTCTTTTTCTCTCTCAAATAAGCAAATACAATTTTAAAAAAATAATAGAATTCTATGTTACATCCTTCCTTTTCTTCTGTCTATCCCAAAAAGGAGAAGGGAATTTAAGGAAATGTTTAACAGTGGTGAGAGGAAAAGTTGAAAAGATTTATGTGGAGTTGAGTTTGCTTGAACACTGATGAAATGTTGGATTTATGAAGTGGGAGAGGGGAGTAGAGACAGTAAGAAGGAACTCTTGAGGATGCCAATAGTGCAGAGGACATAGAGAAAGAGAAGACTCAAATGAGATTGTAAGGATATGGGCTAAAATGGTAATAACCAAAAAGTTTGGCTATTCAGGGCTCATTGGTGTCTGGAGTTAAATAATTTTATTTAGTTGGTTCAGATCTCTGATCCTGTTTTCTCTGAAAAGAATTGATATGATAGGACTCTTATTTATAGAAAAGTCTCTGTTGATAAGATCTGTATAAAACAAAATTGTGAAGTATTCAGTGGGTGTTTTAGGGAACTGGTTCTGTTTTAGGAAATTATTTTTATGTACTGAAGCCATCTCAGTTCTCTCAGGCTCCCTCACCCCTCTCTTCCATAGAATCTATTGTAAATAAGTGGTCTCTGCTGGTCACTTACTTTGAAATAAACATTATTGGTAGATTTACTTTTTTATTGTCTGGGAAGATAGGAGACAGATGAATACATGTCACGTTAGAATTCCATGTATCAATACTATCAGTAAAGTAAATATATATCTTGTAAGAGAAAATTTGATTAAGAGGTAAAATAGTAAAAAACAAAAATAAAAAATAAATAAGAGGTAAAATTGTGTTGTAGGAGCATCAATTTTGAATTTGCATTTAAGCAACTTGATTTCCCTGAGGTTGTTTTTGGGGGATGGAGAATGGAAGTAATAATAATTGCTATCTCACTGATATATTTTAAGAATTTCATAAAAGCATCTTTAACAGAAGAAATTGTTAAATTTATTATTATTTTTGTTATTATTATTCAGCTCATTTTGGCTAAGGGCACTAACGTATAAATTGAATATTCATGGATCCTCAGTTTCTGATCTAATTTGGACTAAGTTTCAGACTTACAGGTATAGGATGTGGATTTGTTCAGGGCAGATTTCCATTATGTCGGAAGGGAGCCCACTGAAATACAGCAATCACTATGTGCACCTGGTTTTTCAGAGCATAGATGGGGCAAGGGTTGCATCCCTGAAGCCTGAATCCTGCTACTCATTTTTCCTTTCCTCTGAGGTCTCTTACAAAGAAGGGAATTGTACATGCAAAAATGTAATACTCAATGAGATACCAAGTACCAATTTATTTCTTGCTGAACAAATATTCAGTAGACCCTCCCGGAGGCTTTCTTTCTTAAAGCTTCATTTGAGAGCCCGACTTTGGCCAGGAGGCCCAAAGTCATCTTCTCTCTCCTTAAAATGCTGGGCTGAAAAGGTTGATTCCAGCCTAACCTGCCATCCCAGCCTTAGGTCAGAGAAGCTGGAATAAAATAGAGGAGGTACAGTATTTCCAGGTTGGTCTTTAAAGAGCAGCCCCTAAAAAAAAAAAAAAAAAGAGCAGCCCCTACTTGACAGTCTACCCTAGAGAAGCCAGAGCCATAGAGTAATAGGTCTGATAAACACAGAGACCCATGAAACAGGAAGAAAGCAAGTGAGGCCTTAGGCTTCTCTAACCCCCAGTTGTGTCAACTATGGCAAAAGTGGTCTAGTGAGTGACCAAATTGAAAATAAATAAATTCTTTCTATGGACAGAAGAAGACTAGATCTATGGATCTATGAATCCATGGATTGGATATAAAGAAAAATGTCAGAAATATGGTGGCAAAAGTTTCTTCCCTTATATAAACAGTAGAATATTTCCATCTGGAAATCTGAGCGAATCATTCTAAAGGGACCAGCTCAATGTTCTGTGCTACAATTATTTCAGGTAGTTCTTCCACTCTGGCCCCTCATTGTCCAGACGAAAATGTCCCTGAGTCCCTCCTAATCCAAATATATACATAGAGTTTCTTTAAGAAAATAGATTTGAACAAAATAAAGGAAATGATACATAGAAACCCCATATGTGAGGAGCTATCAGTAATGGAGAATGAATAAAAATGCATTTCTTAAAAAAATGCATTTCTGGGATCCCTGGGTGGCGCAGCGGTTTGGCGCCTGCCTTTGGCCCAGGGCGCGATCCTGGAGACCCGGGATCGAATCCCACGTCGCGCTCCCGATGCATGGAGCCTGCTTCTCCCTCTGCCTGTGTCTCTGCCTCATTCTCTCTCTCTCTCTGTGACTATCACAAATTAAAAAAAAAAAAATAAAAAATAAATGCATTTCTTTGTGCTAAATGGCAGCAAGGCACAATTGCAAAATCAGTATCAATGTAATATAAACAGAGATGCAACAATTTAAAGCTATTGAGAGAATCTCATTAGATTGTCATTTTATGCATATAATTCAGTATTATTTAGTATTATTTACAAAAATAGGTGACATTCTGGTATATATTATACATTTCAAAATATTATTACATTAATAAGTAGAATTTATAGTAATCTCCAATTTTAAAGTGACTAACATATCCTTTTATTTGCATCTTTTACCTTAACAAAATATGATCACTCTATCAATTTCGTCAGAAATATCTATGCAATTAGCACTTTGGCGTTGACCTGGAGCCTTTATAAGGTCATATGCTAATTTTCAAAGGGAAAAGCATTTCCACTGTACAGAAAGATGTTGAGAAAAGGAAATCTCCCATGGACACAGTTTTAATTTCCAAATGTTCAGACACCCAGACCACAGTCCTAGTTAGTGTTAAGAAAAATCACATCATGCAGAGAATTAGCACTAACAAAGGAACAAGGATTCTGAAGGCTATTCCCAAGGCAAGAGCAGTATTGTTGAGGGGTAATCTCAAAGGATGGTTGATTTCAAAGAGCAGTGAAGTTTTTTCTGCTTCAAGTACAGGATAGAGCACAGAGCAAGACTGATTGTCATGTTTTAAGTGTAATCAGGGTGAGAGAAAAAGTGAAAGGGCTTTTTAAGACTTGAAGAAAAAGACCTTAAGAAAATCAATGGGGATTAGAGCTTTTGTTTCATAGTGATATCTGCTTTTATTTATATACATTCTTGATTAATACAAATGATACGGTTACTTAGTGACATAAAAGTGGCTAATTTTCTTAGTTAAAAAATACTGCAAAGTGTCCAAATATGAAAATATCCACTGCTTAAGTCTTAATTCATTCTGCTAACATGTCAGGTTTGGGTTTTGGTTTTTTACTATCGGGGTGAGCAACTAGCATCCAGACATCGAGGTCAGCTCTGTTGAACTATTACTGCAATTAATTCTATCACCAAATGTTCATTGAATACCTTTCACAAATTGGACACAGATATAAATGTTAATGACACAGCAGCGAATCAATAGATAAAGGCCATGTTCTCCAGATGCTTATGTTGTAACAGATATGACAAAAAAAATTGAGTAATCAAGTAAAGAAGGATAGCATTCAAACTTTCAATTATAAAATAAATAAATCACAGAGATGAAATCTACCACATAGTGAATATAGTCAATAATATTGTAATAACATTGATGGTGATAGATTGTGACTACACTTATTGTGGTCAGCACTGCGTAATGTATAGAATTGTTGAATCAGCATGTTGTACACTTGAAACTAATACACCATTGTATGTTAATTATACATAAATAAATAAATAAATAAATAAATAAATAAATAAATAAAATGAGAAAAAAGAGCAGAAAGCATTCACATGCTTTTGGATCATATACAATGAGGTTTCGAATGCCCGTGGAATTGGGATGGGCCTTTCTGAGACTGAAGTATGAATCAGAGTTAGGTATAACAGGGAGGGGGAGGTAATTTGATTTATTTGGTACAAGATACAGAATTAAACACTGTAATTAATACAGTTATAAATCCGTACTTATGGAGCTTACAATTTAGTAATAATAATTTACTAAATGTTCATTATATACTAGGTGTTAACCTTGCTTGTATTAATTTTTGGATCTTTTTAACAACTATATGAGGTAGACACTATTATTAACTATTTTTAGGTGAGGAAATAAAAGAGCAGAAATGTTCAAAACTTATACAGATCTTCGAACTAGTGAGTGCTGGGCCTAGTATACAAACATAGTTGTCTGGCTCCAAATTCTGCACTCTTGATGAGTACTTTATAACAGGAAAAGATTAACACATATAATTGCAAATATGCAAATAGCTTCAATGTAAGGAGTGATAAACATTATAAGAAGTACCTATATGGGAGCTCAGCAGAATGCCTAGGGCATGCTGTGGCACAGATTGAAAATCTCTGCCTTAACCTGCCTTTACTAGGCTCTCTCTGCAATATACTTTCTCTGGCGTGGTAGTTAATGCATAGTCTCGCCTTGAAGGGTGGTATTTCTCTTTGTTTGAAAAAAGACTCTTGACCTCTAGAGGCCTGCGATGTAGTCTGCAAATAAATTGTAAAGAAACCTGAAAACTCATGTTTCTCCTGGTAGAAACCCATCCCTCTTCCCACACAAGAGTGAGCTGTAGAAAGTTCTGGTCGGACCAAAACTATTGTCAAAAGCAGTTTCAAATCTGTGGAAAAGCTGGAACATCACTAGTTGACATCCCAAAGTGAGGCTGTAGTGAGTCCTGTATTGCTAAAAATTTGTCAGACTAGCATCATAATGGCTTTAACTTTAACTTTGACTACAAAGGACAATGAGGGGATCTTCTAATATAATTTTCAATTATATTGAATTGTTTTACCAATCACTATCCTAAACACTTTATGTGTCTGGAAATACAGGTTATTTGGTGAAATCTAATCTCCCTGGAAAGCTTTGATGCTCTATGCCAAATTAAAACTAATTTAACTGAACCATCTATGCTGCACATTAATATTAAGCAATTACATTAAATGGATGCACTGTGAATATGCTAATTGCTTTCATTAAAAACCTGATTTCCTTAATTACTTTCTAAGCAAATATTCTTTACCAAGCTATTTAAGTATTTGCAACACTCAAATTCAATAGGTGATGGGGATGTCAATTTATATTAAATACATATTTTTTAAAATGTATTTTGCATTGCAAGTTTAAAATGTATTTAATCCAGAACTGAATATGATTTTGGAACACTATTTTCATTTGAATAATGTTATACATCTTATTGGGTCAAAATAATAACTCTCATTTTTAATCCTTTAATACCTAAGGCTTCTGAGGACACCCACTTTATCTCTCAGAGAAAAGGTCTCTCTCTCTTTGGTCTCATGATTGATGTTGACTCATGTTCGAACCTCCATTGTTTCAACCTTGCTCAGCACTAAGTAGCCCTTCAGGTTCGTAGAGAGGGAAGGTTTTGGAGATTTATAGATTTCTCATTACCTCCACATTTGTTCGGTGC
Organism: Canis lupus familiaris; assembly: GCF_011100685.1. Taxonomy (NCBI): domain Eukaryota; kingdom Metazoa; phylum Chordata; class Mammalia; order Carnivora; family Canidae; genus Canis; species Canis lupus. Next base: position 43,671,920 of record NC_049237.1, on the reverse strand, counting down.
TTGTGAGACTCTAACTTCTGTAAAATGTCTTGTTTTATTCAACTAAGGATATGGTGGGTTCATGAAATATAATACAAAACATTTCATTGTGCTCTTAGGCTTAAAAGGTAGAGTACTAATAATGGTTTGAGATTTTTTAATATAAAACTATTTGCTAGGTTTATTGCTGCATGCTATTTCACACACCTAAATATGAAAGATATGTTTATACTTTGAAAACATGGATTTGGAGTCACATGGAAGGAAAGAGGGAGGAGAATGAGAAGAATTACTTTAAATAAATTATAAGGTCTTAATATTATACTACAAAATGTTTCCCCTCTTCTTCTCCATAAGGGTCAATTAAAAAAAAAATAAAATGTTTATACACTGCATTTCTTAAATGTTATTCTTTCATAATTTTTCTTAACTATTGTGTTTAGTTTTATTTTAAGCAGATTTATTGAAGTATAACTGACACACACTAAATTGTACTAATCTGATAAATTTTGACATATACATACACCCATGAAGCCATCATTACAATCAAGATAAGGAGCTTATTTACCCCTCAAATTCCTTCTTGCCTCTGGTAATCTCTCACACTTGATCTTTCCCACCACCTTCCTCTTTACGTGTAGTATATACTCATTTTGTTTAGCTTCCTCTATTCAGAATAAATATTTTGAGATTTATCCATGTTGTACCATGGTATCAGTAGTTTGGGTTTTTTTTTATTTTATTTATTTATTTTTTTATTTATGATAGTCACAGAGAGAGAGAGAGAGAGAGAGAGAGAGAGAGGCAGAGACACAGGCAGAGGGAGAAGCAGGCTCCGTGCACCGGGAGCCCACGTGGGATTCGATCCTGGGTCTCCAGGATCGCGCCCTGGGCCAAAGACAGGCAGCAAACCGCTGCGCCACCCAGGGATCCCAGTAGTTTGGATTTTTATTGTTGAGTGGTATTTCATTGTATGTCAATACCACAGTTTGTTTAGCCATTAATTGATTCATGGATACTTGAATTGTTTCCAGTTTTCCACTATTACAAATAATAGTGGCTCAGTGGTTGAGCATCTGTCTTCGGCTCAGGTCTTGATCCCAGGATCCTGGGATCGAGTCCCACGTCGGGCTCCCAGGAGGGAACCTGCTTCTCCCTCTGCCTATGTCTCTCTCTGTGTGTCTCTCATGAATAAATAAATATAATCTTAAAAAAAAAAAGCTGATGTGAATGTTCATTTGTAAGTTTTTACGTGGACATGAATTTTAGTTTCCCTTGGGGAATACTTAGGAATGCAACAGTTGGAACATATGGTAGAAATACATCAAATTAAAGAAACTGGCAAAATGTTTTTCAAGGTGGCATTGCTATTTTACATTCCTGTCAACAGTGTATGAGAATTCCAGTTGCTCCATATCCTTTCCAATACTTGCATTGTCTTTTTTTTTTTTTTTTTTTCTATTTGGACATTCTAATATATGTGTAATGGTAGCTCATTGTGGTTTTAATAGGCATTTCATCAGTGACCAAAAATGTTTAGCATTTTTCATGATTTTTTTTGTTATTCATAAATATTGTTTGGTGAAATATATATTCAGAAGTTTCACCAATGATTTAAATTATTTTCTTATTGAGGTGTGGGATTTTTCAGATATTCTTGTGTATAAATCCTTCATCAGATATGTGATTTTCAAGATGTTTCCAGTCTGTGGTTTGTCTTAACTGTGTCTTTTGATAAGCAGGAATTTATAATTTTGATAAAGTACAATTAAAAGTAGTACTTTGTTTTACAGATTGTCCTCTTATCATTTCTAAGATAATGTTTCCTTATCCAAGTTCAAGAAAGCATTTCCTTTTTTTTTTTTTTTCTAGCACTAAAATTGTTGGTTTTACATTTAGGTATATGATTTATTTTGAGTTAATTTTTATATATTGTACAAGTTATGGATCAGCAGTCATTTTTTTTTTTTTTTGCACATGATTATTTAATTGTGCCAGCACCATTTGTTGAAAAGACTTCTTTCTCCACTGAATTATCCTTACACCTTTGTAAAAAACCAGATCCATATATGTGTGGGTCTATTTCTAGACTGCTTTAATTCCACTCATCTATTGGTCTGTCTTGATACTAATATAACCTGTCTTCAATACTATAGTTTTCTAATAAATCTAAAATTCAAAAAGTGTGAGTCCTCTGGCTTTGTTCTAATTTTTCAAAGACATTTCAGATATTCTAATTCCTTTACATTTTCAAGTGAATTTTAGAATCAGTTTATCAATTTCTACAAAAAAAGTGTCATTTTGATTAGAAATGCATTAAACCTGTGCATTTATCCAGAGATAGATATTTTACCAATGTTGAGTCTTCTGACACATAAAAATATCTCCATTTAAATATTTAATTTCTCACAGCAACATTTATAATGTACATGTCTTTAATATATTTTTCCAGTTTTATCCCTATTTCATATATTTTTCCAGTTTTATCCCTATTTCATATTTTCATGCTATTAAAAATGATATTTTTAAAATGTCAACTTCTAGTTGTTCCCTGCTAGTATATAGAAATATGCTTGATTATTGTTTATTGATCTTGCATTCTGCAATATTGCTAAATTCTTGCTTAATGTTTAGTAGCTTTCTGGTACATTCTATCATATTTAATTGTAGAAAATAATTTCATCTACAATTGAAGTAATTTTAATTATCCCTTTCTTTTGTGGATGCCTTTTATTTCTTTTTGCCTCACTACCCTGGATAGTGTTGGTTAAAAATAATGAGAGTTCAAGTCTGAAGACCTTGTCTTCTCCCGATCATGGCGGAAGACGTTGTCTTTGCCTGTCAAGGATGATGTTAGCTGTAGGTTTTTTATAGATGCCCTTTATTAGGTTGAGGAAATTTTCTTTCATTCTTAGTTTGCAGAGTTTTTGTCAGAAGTGAGTAATGAGTTTTGTCAGTTGTTTTTTTATGACTATATTCATATGATCATATAATAATGTTAATATGGCAAATTATACTGATTTTTCAAGATTTATTCTGACCTTTCTTTTGATAAACACGACTTTGTCATGATGGGTTATCTTTTTTGTAAGGATTTATTTATTTATTTATTAATTAATTTATTTATTTATTTATTTATTTTAGGGAGGGGAGCAGCAGAGAGAGAGAGAGAGAGGGAGAGAGAGAGGAGAGAATTCCAAGTAGATTTCCCACTGAACAGGGAGCCCGATGAGGGACTCCATCTCACAACCCCAAGATCATGACCTGAGCTGGAATCAAGAGTCAAGTGCTTAACTGACTGAGCTACCCAGGCACCCCATAGTGGGTTATATTTTTTATGCCTTCTTTATAATTTCACAACTCTGTTCATGAAGGGTTATTCATTTTCTTCTATATTAGTCAGGACACTTCAGAGAAACAGAAGCAATAAGATGCATACAAGTGTAATACCAACCTCATATAATGAGTTAAGGAATATTTCCTCCTTTTTAACTTTCTGGATGAGTTTGAATGTATTTGATATTATTTTTTAAATGTTTAGCAAATTCATTAGTGAAGCTATCTAGGCTTGAAGGTTTTGTGGGATAAATTTTAGCTATATATTCTTTCTGTTTAATAGACACAATATTTTTTCTGATTATCTGTTTCTTCTTTAATGAGTTTGGGTTATTGAGGTCTTTAAAATATTTTCCCAATTATCTGAGTTGTCAAATGTATTTCCAAAATATTGTTCTTAATGTTGAATAATTATTCTTTTAATATCTGATGAATTCTATAGTGATGTTATCATTCTACTTTCTGCTGTTGGTTTTTTATCACTTCTTTCATATTTTTCATCATTAGAATGGGAATGAAAAGTAAAATCACGATGAGGTTCTTTAAATTTTTTTTGTCCTGTGAGATTGGCAACATTTTCAAAAGATAAAAGTTTTGGAAATGGCAACACTTTTAAAAGATAAAAGTATTGGAAAGAAGATGGAGAAGTAGCATTTTATTTGTTGGTAAATCCTTTCTCAAAAGCAGTATTGTTATATATATATATATATATATCAAAATAAAGTTAACACATATCCAACGACCTAATCATTCCACTTTTGGACACTAAAGTAATTGTGCATTAGTACAAGGTTACATGTACAAAGAGGAATGGCATCAAGGACTGAATATTTTATGTTGTATATTTTATTGTTTTAATCTCAGCAATGACTGGATTGCAAAATTATTTCTGTAATTTTAAAAATGAAGGGAAAATTATGAAAGTTGCCTTTTATTTAATGATATTCTTTTTTTTTTCCCATTCTCAGTACACTCATATTCTTTTATATTCTTGTGAGTAATTGAAGAGTCATACTGTACCAGATAAGAAATAGAATCAACAGCCAGAATGAGTGGATTTAAATTCTTGGGATACCACCTTACTTGCTAGGTTACATCAGGCAAGTTATTTATCTCAACAGTCCCTTTGTTGCTTCATCTGTGAATGCTTAATATCAATACTAACTTATAGGCTTTTGTAATAAATAAGACAACAAATATAAAGCTCATAGAACAGAACCTGGGATATAGTAAGCCTCTAGAAATATTAATGATTGCTAATGGTTAATGAAACCATATTGACTGTTCCTCAGTTTATCACAGGGTGCCAATGAATTAGTATGCAATTGTTAAGTTACCTTGTGAAAGATCATGAGAAATAACTACACAAATTTCAAATTTTCCTAATTGTATATGACTTGAATTTTGTGTGTGGATGTCCATACAGTTATTTCTTTATCCTTAAACTTCATATCCAATTTTATGATAGAGATTGCTAGTTACCCTCAAAAATTTACTTTCCTCTTCTTCCATATGTAGTATAAATTTCACGTTTGCATTTATATTGTCATGACCACCTACAACAAGATGATTCTTATTGTGGGGTGCCTAGACGGTACAGTTGGTTAAGCCTCTGACTTGGTTCAGATCATGATCAGATCATGATCTCAGGATTGTGGGATCCAGCCCTCCATTGTGCTTAGTGTGGAGTCTGTTTGAGATTATCTCTTCCCTCTCTCTCTGTGCCTTCACCTTCCCCCCAAATAAATAAATCTTAAAAAAAAAAAAAAGATGATTTTGGTTTCTGGAATATAAGGGGAAGCATTGAGTAGCAGATTCTAGAAACCTTATCTCTGGAGAGCTGGCATGAGTCCTTCACTCTCCCTTCTCATTCCATTCCCCTGACCTCAACCAGGACAAAGTATGTTTCCTTAGACTTTTGTGGAGTAATAAGTTGGAAAGTTCACAGTCCCTGAGGACATTAAGGACCAGAAGCCACTTTCACCTTGTAATGCATACCTTCACTTTTTTGTGTGAGAAACAGACTTCTCTCTTATTTAACTCAGAATAATTTTGTTTTTCTATCAAAGTTAAACTTAATTTTAACTGATAATTCAACAAGCTACATCTTAGTGTTGATTGTTCTCCATGATTTGCCTTCAGAACTGTTTGTACTTTTCGTGTGTGTAGATTTATTTGAAGATTGGTATCTTCAGAAATTTTATACAGTTTTGACTTTGCATATTTTCCAATGCTTTTTATCTTTGCTGATACCTAATATACACATATTGGACATGTATTTTCTTATTTTCATATTCTCTTAGAGCTTGCTTTCTCATTTTGCTTTTCCTTTCCCCAGTAATTTATTCTTATCATTATACTCCCAGCACTAAAACAGTACCTGGCATATTCCTAATTTGTTGAATGGATAAAATAATGAATTAAGTAAATGAATTAATTATTTCTAACTCTAATTTCAGCTGTATATATTGTTCTTAATTCTTCTTGATTTTTATTTATTTCATATTTCATCTTCTTTTGTAATCTCATATTTTTTTGTCCTGTTCGTTCATGTCTTTACTTCATACTATTTTATTAGTGTTTTCAATGGTTTAGGGGAATATTTGTCTAAAATTTTATGTTGTTTCTTAAAGATAACTTTTCTTCTGAAGACTTTTTTCAAACCTCCTCCTTTCTTTGTAGTATCTATTTTTGGTTGGATTATAAATTTGTGTTTTTCTATGACCATATACTTTTTTTTTAATCTTGTTCCAAGCCAGTAGTCAGATTCTGTTGAATCCTTTTTACTTCAGAAAAGATTTATGTTTCAGGAGCACAAGCAAAGTTACTTGTGCCTCTTTTCTGTTTTACAAGCCTAAAACTGATTAAGGGTTTCAGTTTAGTGTCCTGTAAGAGGATGTAGAGAGATCATTGAAAGCTAATGGTAGAGGTCATATTTGACTGAGGCTTCATAGGAGAGAGATGGTGGGAGAAAAGAGGGATCTTTTTCAAAATAACCACCATCAGTACTCTTTGGATGCATCAAGAACTCAAGGATGCCTTTGTCCACTTGGTGCTATTATGAAGGCTACTCTGAAGGGCCGGGCATTCTCAGTTCCCAAAGGTTTATAGAAACTAGCAGAACCAGTAGCCTATATGGGATTGCAAAGGCTAAAACAGAAAATATCTAAGTTTTAATCAGTGTAAACTGAAGTCTGAGATGATAGTCACTTCCCTCACACTCAGAACATTGGTCTGATTAAGAAGTCTCAAGAAAGAACTAGATTTTCCCATTAACTTTGCAGTATGGAGATCGAAGCCAGATCAAAATAAAGAGAACAAGCCAATGAAATATCTCTTGTACTTCTGATTTTCAACACTGAAACTGATCTGTAATATACAAATTAATTCCAAGTTGTATAAATTCTCTATATTGTTCTTTTTTGGAATGGTGGTAAAAATCTAGGCATATAGTTTATGCTGGAATTGGGGGCAGTGACCTGGGAAGTTGGCACTTTCAAATTGAATATGTTGTCTCAGGACATTTTCTCCTCATCTTTGCTAAAGACATGTCTTCCTTCAGCTTTCAAGGTGCATTTCTCTTTCAGGCAAGAGGTGAACTAAGTTCACCGTGACCATGAGTTGTGTGTGTGTGCGCGCGCACTGCATGCATGTGAGTAGTTGTGGTGGTGGTGGTAGTGGTGTTTACTGCAGATTAATTGCCTCTGGTAAGTAGTTTCAAAGCTAGTGACTATTTATCTTCTTTTTCTTTCTCTGTTTCACCTGATAGTTTCTGAGTTAATTATTTGTGCTGTAGAAAAATTAAAATGGCATATGCAAGCAATTTATTGCTATGTCAGTTTTCTACTTTCTCCTTTGACAAAATTTCACTGTATTTGATAAATATTAGTCATAGTTTGCAGTTTGGGATTTGGGCCTTTTCTCAGTTTTATTATAGATGGGAGTTTAGTTCCCAGTTGTTCGTTTAAGTAGGTTGCCACAGATTTTAAGAATATGGTTTTATTCTACTATTCTACTATTCTACTATTTTACTAAAGCCTTTAACCTCTGGAGTATGTATTTGTGTGTGTGTGTGTGTGTGTGTGTGTGTGTGTGTTAATACTACCAGTGGCTCAGCTTTACGTTTTGTTTTTTTAAGATTTATTTATTTATTTTGGAGGGAGGCTGGCCAGAGGGCAAAAGTCTTTTTTTTTTTTTTTTTTTCTTTCCGGAAGAGTCTTAAGCAGACTCTGTACTGAATGTGGAGCCCAATGGGGCTCTATATCATGACTGAGATCAAGACCTGAGCGAAAACCAAGTTAGTTTCTTAACTGACTACACCACTCAGCCCTCAGTTTTACTTTTAAGAAGATATTTTTCATTCCTCTACCAACACCAGTTTTTCCTTTCCTGGGAGCAGCCCAAAGCCACAGATGAAGTAACAATTTAAATATAATTTGTAAATCCTGCCCCTCTCCTCTCACTTCTTATATTGTAGTTTTGGTTCTCACAACTGGTTATTTGTTCCAGGCGTCTTGTCCTCCTTTTTTTGCTTGAGTCAGTGTCAGTTGGCCATACTTGGCCAACACTCCTAATTGGTTTTCTGCTATATTTGAGCTCTGTCTTACAGATTAGTAGTTTTCTCCCATCTCTCTCATTTACAAAGCAACAATTGATTAGCAAGTGAGTTAAATGAGGTTGAGCTAAATTTCTACTGCATCTTAATTTTGGTACCTACAAATTGAAAAAGATGAGGGGGTTTCTAAAAAGGACCAAAGACCATGTCTTGAAGCTTTATGAGCTGCTCATTTCTGAGGCTGACAACTATTTCACAAGATCAAACAGAGAGCTAGAATTTGAAAGCAGGCCTCTCTTATTTCAAGTATGTTCCCTTAGATTCTTTATGTAGTATTTTCTTCTGTTTTATCATGGGATGCCAGGACTATATCAATTGAGACCTACTTCATGGCTGTAACTGAGTTATAGAATAATAATGCTACTGCTTTTGAACAAACAAATTTGAACAAGAATGATAGATCCTCACAGTTTGATCATTTTCTGAACAGAAATTATAATAAACTATCTTGCAAGAAATTCTGTCCAAAACTTTGATTAAAACAAACCTAATAACATAATAAAGTTTTATTCAAATAAAAGGGCTAAAAACTATGTATGGGATTTCTGTTAGCGACTTTTCCAAAATTTTCCTATTTCTAAAAACCCAGTTAACATCTTTTTTCCCCCCCAGATAACATCCAGGAATTAAAGCTGACTATATGTAATTTAGAGATTCTCCATGACCATTTCTCCAACAACTGTTGAATACAGGGTAAAATCAAATATAAAATTCAGATTCATTTCATAATCATCGGTGAAAAGTAAAATTAAAGTAAAAAAAGTTATTTTAAAGATTTTTTAATGATTTGAAAATGACATTCTCAATACTTTATCAAGAGGGAACAATTTTTTTTTTCTTTTTTTTCCTAGCCAATGAGTTGATCTGGTATTCTAATCATCTCACTTGGAAGACTGAGATACTTAAATATTTTTCCTGGCTTAAATGTAAAGACTTTTAAAAACTCCAAATGATATTGGTTTTGACTTTTTTATAAATATGACTTCATTAAACACATTTTTGTAGGGATTTCTGTCTTATAGAACCAGAATAAAAAAGCAATCAATCATGTATTTCAAACCAGTTGCATTGAATATCCATTTATGGCTTTGAAAGCTCTAAACAGTTAAAGCCGAGACTCCTTCCTGTAACTGATGGACTGTCTGCATGGACTTTAAAGCTCATTCAAATGATGCTCCTAAATAAGCTTCCAGTTATAGTGGAGGCACATGCAAAAGAGCAGGATTTCACATTCAATCAGAGTACAGGAGAAGAGAATTCTTCCTGTATAATGGAAATGATAACCTTGAAATACTTGAGCAATCACCCTTGAGAAAAGCAAAAAGACCCAAATACTAAAATATGATGAGCCCGTGAAGCCCAGAATTATAGAGTAGCTTTAATTTCATGGCAGCTGACAGAAGAGCCTCAAATGGTCACTCCAAACTCCTAAGTAGCTTGTTAATCATCCTCATTTTATATTTAAATTCATATAGTAGGCATCTTTACATGAGTGGTCCTTAAATACAGGTAATTTGTTGGCACAATTTGTTACAAACTGTTTAAACACAATTTCTAAAATTATTTGAGGTTTTATCCTATTGCACAGCTAGATTCCATTTCAGTTGCAAAATACATGTCAAGTTGAAAGGTGTGAAATTATTTTTTAAGCCAGTACTATAAATTATATGCCAGAAATACAGGGTCACTTTCCCTAGTCATAGCGATGTTCAGGTACCAAGTTAACTTTTAGAAAACGTATTTTTAGAGGATACATGGAAATCAACTGTCACACTGAAGCAGGACCCAAGCAGCCTAAAATATTAATGTATTCTTGATAGAGTCAGTGATTTCCATACAGGGTAGGGTAATATACTAAAGGACAGGCTGCACATAGAGTCAGAACCAGATCTGAGTACTAGCTTTGTTACCTTAAAAATCTTGAGAATATTTAGTGTATTAAAAACTTACTTTCCTATCTCCAAAATAAAGATAATGATACACATCCTAAAAGGCTTAATGAGAATGCATTGAGCTACGTGTAATATACAACTGTAGGGTAGGCAAGGCTTCCGTCTCCCCCTTGCTTCCTCCAGAGAAGAGAAGCACTCATTAGCATTATCAGATTTGAGGACACAGTTTGGATCACCTTTGCTAGTGAGAAACGCTGTGCTAAAATGCTTCTAGATGGGTACGACTTCCTCTAGTCTCTGCAATGCAATGACAAAAGCCCAGTCATCTGCTGTTTTGTTCCAGTGTGGCAGAAGGGATTATAGGGCTTTTGGGTTTGCTAGCACCCCAAAACAGGCCAGTTTTTACTACCAGGGGCTCAAATGTACCCCCTGGTAGTTAGAAAATCAGAGTTTCTCTCAGTGTGTAGACTGTGCATATTTGGATTGCTCTGTTTTAATTTAACATAATTTAGGTCCTAAAGAGTTTAGGATAAACAACTGTGACCCTCCCAGTTTATTGAAGTTCTCTGCAGTGGAGGCTGCCAGTCCAAGCCCAATTAAATAATAGCCTGTGTTCCTGGGTCCATTAAACACTTTTCTTTGCACATGAACACATTTTGTGGACCTCATAAAGAGAGATGATTTGGTTATTCCTGGGTTCTGGCTAAATAAAATACCATTATTTTGAATAAAGTTTCAATTCCTCTCTTGATACCAACATATCTTATGGTGGTTTGCTTTATGTATTCTTGGACTGTTTGTTGTTTAGTTAATTAAACTATAGGACATTTGGCTCTTATAAACACTTTGCTCCTTAAATGTTAAAGTTCCTTATTCCCTCTAGGTCTTCTCTTTTCACTTTTGAGAATATCCTCATTCACACTGATAACATTAATTATTATTTCTTCACTGATTACTTCCAAATTCATATCTCTATTCCTAATCTCTCCCTTGAGACTCGGTTGTGTATCTGTCTGTGACTAGTGATGTTATCTACTGGATTTCCCGTAGGCATTTTAAGATGTTTAAAAACAAATAAACTTTTATTATGATTTATACGTATTTCTCTTCTTGTTTTAGTGATGGTAGTTGATGGCATTATCACCTTTCCAACATCCCATTCCAGCTCATTCCATTCTATTCTGTTCTGTTCCCTCTCTTTCAATTTCACATCCATCTAATTGCAAAATTTCAGTCTATTGTGTCTCAGATCTGCCACTGAATAAAACCACTGTGCTCCTTGACTGTCACTACCTTGCCCTAGAAATACTTATCATATGTAGTCATGCCTATTATGAATAACTATGCCCTGCTCCTGGTCTTCTCCATTCCAATTTTCTTCCACTTTGCTTCCCAGTTATTTTCCTAGAACAGGAAGCAAAACTATTAATTTCTCGCTTAAAATCTGATTGCTTCCCATTATGTACTCAGTGAATTCTAAATTACATATCATATTAACCATTGTTTATAATTATCTGTTGCCTCCTCAGCCCTCTGGCCTCATCTCACAATATTTATCTTATTCACCAATCACTCAGAACATGCTATTCCCAAAGGCCAGGATATTTTCACAGACGGTCCTTTTCCATCTAGACTTTTCCCTTCCTTCTCTAGCAATTTCTATTCATCAGTTAAGACTCAGCTTAATTTCCTCTCTTGTGGAGCCTGTTTTTATTATTCCCTAGCCAGTCACTCACTCCCTTGGCATCGTCTTTGGACCTATATTACCGCACTGCAACATCTGCTGACTTGTCATTCTGTCCCAGGATACCTTGTGGTATTTAATCAAGTATCTGTATCCAATTATGTTCATAGTTTTTGCAACACAGCAAAAGATAAAGAAATATTTATTTGTTGGCTGATTGGCCAAGTAGGAAAGAACTTTGCCATTTTCTTCATTTTTTTAAACATAGATAATTTTGAAATCCCTTATTTCATTCAGTACCCAGCTACCCCACAGATGCAACTGTTCCTCTTTTTCATGAGGTTACATAGGGCATATGCACATACATTTTAAACACTGAAAATAAAGATGAAAAACTATTTGAAATAAATTCTCCTGAATTTGGCATTAGTCCAATTAGTTTTCTCTTTAATCCATACATTTCCCCCAGCTTTACTGAAATATAATTGACATATTATGTAGGTTTGACAGTATACAACATGATGATTTGATATATGTACCTGCTGAGAAATTATCACCACAATAAGTTTAGTTAACACTTTCATAACTTCATACATATGTGTGTGTGTGTGTGTGTGTGTGTGTGTGTGTGTGTGTGTTTGCGTTTGTGTGGTTAGAACATTTAGGGTCATATCAGTGAATAAGTGGTTGGATGCACTCCTAGGATCGGTTCTGGGCGGTAAAATACTAAGTTCAACTAAGCTGAATTCTCTTACTTTGGCAAAGGCTATCTAAATAGCTGGTGTATTGTCAGAAAGTGATTTAAATTAATTCATAGAGCAATAAGCATCTGTATTAAAATAACCCAAACATTTTATTCAGGTGGCTAAGTGGTATATCCAATTCAGAACTGACCAGCCTTTGGTGAAATAATTCTAATTAATCTAATTGATTCATTAAATCCATGCTTGAGGGATATTTTTCAACCAAAGCCTCTTAATTGTTTATCAATGGATGTGACTCACATTCAGCTTTATCTGTGAACTTCTTCTTGAGCTCCTTAAAGATAGCCAAAGAAAGAGGGGAAAATGGTTTAGAAACACTTGCCTCATATTGAATGGACTTTAATCAGTGGGGTGAATGGAAGCTGATAAGTCACTCTATTTGTTGAAAATAGAATGCAGATAATCTTGTTTCTTTTTTCCTTCTTTTTTTCTTCTTTGTCATGGAACTTACTATGTTCAATCATATGCTCATTTATCTATAATTAACAAAGACCTCTTGATTATGCTGGCTATCCCTGGAGATTTCTTATATTCGTTTGCCCCTCTTCTTGCTCTTCATATCATGCACTCTCTTCCACATCCTCAAAAATGCCTTCTGGGGGCACTGGGTGGCTCAGTGGTGGAGTGACACTGCCTTTGGCTCAGTTCTTGATCTCAGGGTCCTACAGGGGGCCTGCTTCTCCCTCTGCCTATGTGTCTGCCTCTTTTTCTGTGTCTCTCATGAATAAATAAACAAAATCTTTAAAAATTTAAAAAAAAAGTCTTCTCCCTTTCCATATTCTCATGATATATTTTTGAAATTAGCAATTTATATTTTTGAAATTGAAAATAGCAAACAATAGGTAAATAGCATATCATGTTAGAACTCAGATACACCAATGGAATGTGGTTACTAAAGTCCTCTTTGCAACTGGAAATCCGGGTGATTATGAATAGGATGTACTTAATATATCATAAGAAGAAATAATTTCCTTTCTTAAAAATAGCCTTATGTAGACTTTGGATCTTTGAACAAAAGATAGCAGATGGTCCCCTATGCATGCACTTTGTGAATCAAAGCACCGCAGGGCCTTGTGTTTGGACCAATAGAGAGTCCGGTGTAAGTTATTTTCTAATTGAGTAGCCTTATTAGGATTATCAGTGATTTAAATGCAATACTCTTTATTTTGAAGTTGATCACTTGTTAGGATATTTACTTTACCAGAATTGGAATCACTATGTTTGCTTTAATTGTTAAAAGAAAAGGATCCCTGGGTGGTTCAGTGGTTTAGCGCCTGCCTTCAGCCCAGGGCATGATCCTGGAGTCCCAGGATCGAGTCCCATGTCGGGCTCCCTGCATGGAGCCTGCTTCTCCCTCTGCCTGTGCTCTGCCTCTCTCTCACTCTGTGTCTCATGAATAAATAAATTAAGAAAATCTTAAAAAAAAAATTGTTAAAAAAATCATCTAGGTTTGTTTTTAAAACATGTGTTTTAAAAGCAGGTATTAGTATGACTAAGTGTCCAGCACTGTGTGAGGAGTTGTGGAAGATACCAAAGAAATAATTTCTTTGTCTCTATGGATATTAATATCCAGTTGGGAAAAAAAGATAAATACCTGGAAAAATTAGAAACTAATTCCAAAATGTGTGTTCACCTTCTGTTTTACATTTCAGGCGTCACAGTCACAATCCTAATTTCTAAACCATGATCCAGGCCCTGCTGACTACAGAATGTTACTTCCATGCTATAAGGATGACCTCCTGCTCGCCTGGAAATCTCCCTCAAAAATTTCCTTTTCCCTCAATAATAATAGCAGAGTTCTTTTCAGTTGATTAGACATTTGAGTTTGCTGTAACTTTTATTCCTTTGTGAATATGCTTGACATTTCCTACCTGAAAAAAATGTTCTCTCATGTTAGTCTTGTGACCTCATCTAATCTCTCTTGTGTAGATGACATCCAAATCCATATCCATTGCATTAAGTCGCATGTTCTGAGTTATTGTAAGTAAGACATTTAGAACATGGCTTGGCACTGTAAAGTTTTTGGTTATTACTATTATCATCATCATTATCACTTTTATTACTGTTATATCTCCAGTAGGTTGCCTCAGAGCAAAACAAATGCATATAATCAAACCTTTTCATCCTCCTGTGTAATGTTTTAATGTAGATAGTAGCTTTAACTCTAAAATTTATCAGTCTCATTTCCCTTATTCTCAGTATTAAATCACTATTGTTTAAGACTTCTGTCATCTGTTTTTTTTTTTTTTTTTTCCTCTCTGTGTATACCATGTTTGTCTTGGTTTAAATACTAATTTTATTTCTCGTGGATTCTGCTGTCGGTCTTAATTTTTTCTGTGTCCTAGACATTTATTTTATGTACAGTAACTGGATAATTTTTTAAGGCATGGTTCCATTTATGTTATTTCTATTCTCAAAAACTTTCAACAATACCCTGCTGCCTATTGAATGATGTTCAGTCTTTAAGCCAACATTGAGGTCCTTAATATGCTGCTTCCCAATGATGTTTCTGGCCTTATCACCTACCAGTTCCCCCTACAATATAGCTAATCTGAATAGTATTTAATGTCCATTCATTGCAAGTGGGTAGTGAAAGCTTCCTGTAGAGCAGGTTTCCTTTTGAGTGCCCTAACACAATGTGACTGAGATACGCTTGGCCACTGCTCTACGACACATCACTTTGCTCGTTCTTTCACCTCTGAGATATATGTGTGTGTTCTCATTTATCTACATTTTGTTTATCTGATATGAAACAGATAATAGGCCTTCTTATTTGTAAAGCATCCTGGACCTTCTGACTAAATGCCCTCTTTTTATTCTCAGTTTTCCTATTTATTTATATCTTCCTCATTGCAGTCCACATTTTTCACTCTTGGTGTGCCTTCTGTTTAGGAAAGATTACTTGGACTCTAAACATACAATGTTGAAGCTTTGAATAGTCTTTCTAAATCTGGAGGCTACTTCCTTCTGCCATTTGTGCCTCTGACCACTTCCCAGCTCTCATAGAGAACCAGCTACCTCTAAGTCTGCTGTAACAGAACTTACTGTTGTAAGCTTAGTGTAGAACTGCGCTGAAACTGGAGGCAACAACAGACACAGTCCAGTATATGTGAATATTCCATATCTTCATGATTTTTTCTGGGAATTTAAAAATTTCCCCTCACATCCCTTCACATAGAAGACTGCAGAAGAACCATAAAAAGGTGAAAATTAGCAATTGCCCCAAATTTTAGGCCAAGGAAAGTATCTTGTTTGAAATATCCGTATCACTGAAAGCAAAGTGGTATTTTAGCTTGAATTATCTGTGTAATAGATTCTACTGTCCACTTGACGGAATATATGCAGACACAGCTTATGTTGCAACCCTATCTTAGCCACTCATCCTTTTTTTGATATAGTTTCAGCATCACAAGTATACTTTTTCTTTATTTTCTCTCATATTATATTACCACATAGTTACCAATTTGCTGAAGAAGTGGTTTCAAGGATCCTGATTTGCAGAGCACGGGATTCCTTAGCTCAAGGTTGTATACGTTCTGAAGTAAAAATGAAATTCTTTTCAATGATTGAACTCAGTAGAGCTGAATTTACAGTTCAGGAAATTTTAAGAGCCTTTCTTGATGGACCTAGACCACCTCCTTCTGATTAAGTTTATATATAATTTGGTAAGGAGCGACATCATGCCTCATCTTCATCTATTGTCCAGAGTGATTTAAAACAAAAACAAAAAGAAGCCATAGTATATTGCAGTTAGAAAATTCTGTCTGTAAAGATTGTTTTTTTAAAGAAATTATTTATGGAGAATTCACTGGAATGAGATATAGTCCTATAATATATTCTAATTAATAAAACTTAATAATAAGATGGGTTGATTATAACAGCTGATTAGAACTTAAAATTGATCATAGATGCCTTTTTCAACACGTGTTATTTGTCAAGGGTAGCAGCATATCCACGGTGCGTGGGTGTGCAAGCCCTGAAGACAGTAGACTTTAACTCCGTCTTTAAGATTCCTTACTTGTATGGCCTTGGGTAGTTCATTTACTTAAACTTTCTCTAAGCCTTGACTTTCTTTATAGCAAAGTGGAATAACAGTTCTACTAATTTCATAGTAAGTACTCTACAAATTTGAGCTCTTATTATTTATTATTAAGAAAGGATTAGCTGTATAGAAGGAAGTGATGTCTTTCAACATTCTTTCTGAGCGTTATATGTGTCTGCTGACTTAATGTATTTTTTCAAGTAATATTCTTTTTTAAAAAAAGATTTTATTTGTTTATTTGAGAGAGAGAGAGGGAGGGAGAGAGAGAACGAAAGGGGGAAAGAGGCAGAGGGAAAGGGAAGATGGAGAAGCAGGCTCCCCACTCAGCAATTGAAGGAGCCTGGTATAGGGCTGGATCCCAGAACCCTGAGATCATGACCTGAATCGAAGGGATATAACTGAACTCACTAGTCAACCAGGCACCCCTTAATGCATGTTTCTAAATTAAAACATGTAGCATAATTTTAGCTATTAAACTGAGAGCACCATTTAGATATACATACTAGTGTTTCTTTCCCAAGTAATCAGTGAACAAAAATGGTCATCCAACAACTAGAAAATGTGATTAATTATCTGAAATGAGGTTTGATTTTAAATGTCAGCCATGTTTTTCAGTGTGCTTTTAATAGATGTTATATTTTAGAGCAGTTTTAGGGAAATAGCAAAATTAAGTAGAAAGTACATGGAATTCCCATAAACCCCTCTCCCCACGTATACGTAACCTCCTTCACAAATAGCAGTTTTAATGAAGCTTAATTATAGATTGAGGGTTGCTTGCTTTTGTGTATTCTATCATCTATTTCTTGTGTGGTTTTTTTTTTTTTTTTGGTCTAAATTGATAAATGTTTCCCATATGCCTCAAAGACATAAAAAAATTTGTAGTGTTAAATTTGAAGAACAGATTCAAGAGTATTTGTATTTTAGTGCAGTTAGAGATACTCATCAAATCTAAAGAAAATCTGGATCATTAAAAAAAGTAGTTTTAAATTTCTGTGTATGGTGATGATACCCAGCTTATCACAGTGTATCTGTGAACATAACAGAAAACTTTTTGGATCAGATGACAAAGTATCCATAGCTATAATCTACAGGTTCTGGGATAAATTAGAATTCAAAATGTGGCTGATTAGAAGACAGCTTTCATTTTTCATGGAAGAAGTGGATCATCTGTTCTTATAGAATGTATTTGATTAAAGGGAACATACAGTACAAATGAGAAGGAAAAACACTGACAGGCTATATAAATATATTTACATATTGGCACATCCAAAATTCTCCACTAACCAAGGCATGTCTTCTGTCCCACCAGGCATGCCACTCAGGACAAGCTCTTGATTCTTAGACCATCAGGGATCTCTGCAGCTTCAGTGAGATCAAAAGGGCTAACACTTAAAACGAGCCATCTCCTCTCACTTTGAAAACACAGTTCAACCTCTGGTTCTCAGCTCTGTTATAAATGCCACCCACTCTTTCCCTTGGGGTCATATTTTTCTGACTAGTAGGGCCAGCTCTTCTCTTACCTCCTGCCCTTGACTTCTACCCAGTGATTCAGACTCTAAGCAGCCTGAGTCTGAGTGCAAATGCTTTGTGAACTTCAGCACCCAACCCCTCATGAAATTTGGCCTGAATCTGTCAGTGAATATAAAGATGGATTTCACATTAGAACCAGTATGACCATTGGTTATAAACATTTTCCAGTGTGAGGCTTTTTCAAAAGAATGTTTAAGAATTCCCAAAAAGAATTGTTTTCTTTCCCTTTTATGGTGTTTGGCAAGGGGACTATGTGATTTAAATATGTATATATAAACTTTCTAATTTTACTATTTTGGCTTCCTTGAATATGTATGACTCTAGCTTTTAGGTATTAATTGTGATTTTTCTTGTGGTGCTAATACATGGTTGTGTGTGTGTGAACATGCACATATGTGAGTAGCATTGTCCCAAAAAAGAGAAAGAACAAATTATCTTGACATAGAACATTCACATGTAAGTGTGCATGCACATGTACATTGTACATACAGACACACACACAACTTGTAATTGTGTGATTGTTTTGGTAAATAAGCAGGACTGTAGGCTGAAGCCAGAAAACAAATTTATTCTTTCCGTCCACATCATTATTTCTTTAAATCGCTTCAATCAACCATGTTTCTTCTGTCCCTTGAATTTTCATCCAGATGACTTTTCTGATTATTCATAGACACTAAAAAACTTCCCAGTTACTTTGAGATAGAAATTCTCATTTTGGTATCTGTGGGATCTAGCCCAGTTTAAAAATCAGTGCATCAGTGCTGCAAATTCTTCCCAGATGGAAGCTTCTCGCCTCTATCACTTGTTCTGCTTCAGGCCTCAAGCCCATGGTAGGAAGAGAAGGGTTTATTTTTTTCCTCAGTTTTCCCAATGAGCCCTTCTACCCTCTTACCTGCAGCTCAGAGATGGAAGAAATGGGGAGGAGAAAGGAGAGGTGAAAAGCAGAAAAGGTCTTACTGCTTGGCACTTTTGTGACCAGGTGCAAGTTCATTCTTGCGCCTAAGGTTGAAAGCTCTCTTCTGTGGTTATTTTCATGGGATATATGCATACTTCCCTGCCTGGCCCTCTGACCACAGCTCCTTCTATTCACATCTTGCTCGTTCTGCTGCTTAGGTCCGTGCTGCAGCTTCTGCAACAGAAGGTTCATCTCCAGCTTCTTTCTGCTGAGAATGCCTCACTTTTGCAGAATCTCTTTGGGTCAGAATTTCTTTTCTTTTTTTATTAAATTAATTAATTATTTTTTAAAATTTAAATTCAATTAATTAACATATTATGTATTATTAGTAGAGGTAAAGTTCAGTGATCCACCAGTCTTACATAACACCCAGTGCTCTTTACATCACATTGGACAAAATTTCTTTTAACTATATAAGCTAGTGCAGCTACATGGGTTCCACATCTAGGTGGTTCCATTGGGAAGAGTATAGTTTCTTCTTAAGTTTTCTTTCTAGAGGTCATGGTAGTTAGTTGCTTGCTTGTAGACTCTTCCTTAAGCAGATGGCACCCGTTCTCAGTGTTATATAAACTACTAGGGACACATGTCACATGTTCTCCAGCAGGTCTTATTGAAGCTCTTTTATTAAACTAAGAATGAGAGGGAAACAACCCTAGCAACTTTTCCAAAGAAATACCCTGATTTCCAACTCAAATCCCTTTCGTCTTTTATGTATCTTCAAATTTGAGAAAAGACTATAAGACAGGTTGCCAATGAGGTCATCAAGCCCTCTCTGAGCAGTCTAGCACCTTACTTTGGATTGCAGGGAATAATTTGCTGATCCTATGTTGGGGTTTCAGTGGAAAATGAGACAAATTTAAATATCCTGTTACAGTGGTGTCATTCACTTCCTTTAATGTCTTTTTTTCTACTCCATCTGTATTTAGACTCCACATGTAAGTATATTATGCAATACTTGTCTTTCTATGTCTGGTTTATTTAACTTAGCATAATGTCTTCCAAGTTCATGCACATTGTTGCAAATGGCAAGATTTCTTTCTTTAGGCTGAATAATATTCTATACACACATACACACACATACATACATACGTACGTACAGTTGACCTTAAACAACATAGGACTTAGGTGCACCGACCTCTGTGCAGTTGAAAATTCACATATAACTTTTGATTCCTCAAAAACTTAACCAATAACATACTGTTGACTGGAAGCCTTACTGATAACATAAACAGTCTATTAACACGTATTTCATATATGTGTTATATACTATGTTCTTATGATAAAGTAAACTAGAGAAAAGAAAATGTTAAGAAAATCACAGGGGAAAAATACATTTACAGTTCTCTACTGTATTTATTGAAAAAAAATCTGTGTATAAATGGACATACCCAGTTCAAACCCATCTTGTTCAAGGGTCAGCCATACATGCATGCACACACACACACACACACACACACACACTCATATACTTATACATATATATGTATAACATTTATGTTCAACTATATATAGTATAACATTATATATATATAAATATAATAATGCTTTATCCACTATATATAACAATTTCCTTATCAGTTAATTCATTGATGGCTACTTAGACTGTTTCCATATTTTGGCTGTTGTGAATAATGCTATAATGAACTTGGAAAGTTAGATATCTCTTTGAGGTATTGATGTCATTTCATTTGGATATATACATCCAGAAGTAGAATTGCTAGTTCTACTTCTATTTTTAATTTTTTGAGAAACTTCCATACTGTTTTCCATAGTGGATATATCAATTTACAATCCCACCAACAGTGTGCAAGACTTATCATTTTTCACATTTTCCACCAATGCTTATCTTTTTGATGATAACCATATTAACAACATAGTGATACCTCATTGGTTTTGTATTTCCCTGATGATTGGTGACATTGAGCAACTTTTCATATCTATTGGCCATCTATATGTCTTTTTGGAGAGGCAAATCTTTTGCCTTTTAACTGGGTTATTTGCTATTCAGTTGTATGAGTTACTTATCTATTTTGGGTGTAACTCCTCATCAGATAGATGGGTTGCATATATTTTATTCTGTAGGCTGGTTGTTCTCTTTGCTGTGAGGAAGCTTTTTTAAAAGATTTTATTTATTCTTTTAAAAAATATTTTATTTATTTATTCATGAGAGAAACAGAGAGAGACAGAGACATAGGCAGAGGGACAAGCAGGCTCTCCACAGGGAGCCTGATGTGAGACTCCATCCCAGGACTCTGGGATCATGCCCTGGGCCAAAGGCAGAGGCTCAACCACTGAGCCACCCAGGTACCCCAAGATCTTATTTATTCATGAGAGATACAGACTGAGAGGCAGAGACAGTCAGAGGGAGAAGCAGGCTCCCTTCAGGGAGCCCAATGCAGGACTCAATCCTAGGACTCCTGGATCATGCCCTGAGTTGAAGGCAGAAGCTCAACCACTGAGCCACCTAGGCATACCCTGTGAGGAAACTCTTTGTTTGATGTAGTTGTTCTTGTTTATTTTTGCTTTTGTTGTCTGTGATTTTTGTGCCATATCCAAAAAATCATTGCCAAGAGTAATGTATAAAAGCTTTTCTTCTGTGTTTTCTTCTATGACTTTCTCTGCTTCAGATTTTGCTTTAAGTTTTTAATCCATTTTAAATCAATGTTGTAAGGTAAAGTTCAATTTTATTCTTACATGTGGAAATGCAGTTTTCCCAACACGATTTACTGAAGAGACTGCCCTACCATTGTGTATGTGTGGCATCCTTGTTGAAGATTAGTTGCCTGTACATGCATAGGCTTATTTCTGGCTCCATAATATTCCATTGGTCTATGACAGTTTTTAGTTCAGTACCATACTCTTTTGATTACTAGAACTTTGTAGTTTAGTTTGGAATTCAAAAGTGTCATCCCTCCAGCTTTGTTCTTTATGTCTTACATGTAGACTGTTCTTTTATATTTATTTAATATATCATCACCACCATCATTATCATCAAACCCATAGAAGCAACAAAAAAGAAATACAGTGGAAAAAACTTCTTCAATTACTACTTTGTCAATTCCAAATAAAAATGCTATGTTCTTTTCTCTTTTGGCTACATTTATTTTATCCCATTAAAAAAGTTAGTTGGTATCAAAAGGAACATTAAAACAATTAGAGAAAGTCTATTGAAATCATGGATTTCTAGGGACGCCTGGGTGGCTCAGTGGTTGAACATCTGCCACGGCTCAGGATGTGACCCTGGAGTGTCAACATCATTTCCAACATTGGGCTCCCTGCATAGAGCCTGCTTCTCCCTCTACCTATGTCTCTGCCCCTCTTTCTGTGTCTCTCATGAGTAAATAAATAAAATCTTAAAAAAAAAAAGAAATAATGTAATTTCTAAAATAAATCATTATCCTTTTAGGTCAACTTTTTCGATCATTATCTCTACTTCTGGAAGGTGTCACTGAATCACAATGTTATATATGAAAGAGGTCTCAACACCCCACTTGTACAAATGCACCTTGCTTTAGTTTTTCCCTCATAACTTTAAGTGGCTTCAAAACAAAATGAAGTTTGAAAAAATAGATAGCAAGATATGAAAAGAATATACTTTTCTTGTTCTTTTTTTTTTTTAACATTTTATTTATTTATTTATTTATTTGAGAGAGAGAGTGAGCAAAAAAACAGCACACAAACAGGGGCCAAGGAAGTGGGAGTAGCAGACTCCCCCCACTGAGCAGGGATCCTGTCACAGGGTTCAATCTCAGGACCTTGGGATCATGACCTGAGCTGAAGGCAGATACTTAACTAACTGAGCCACCCAGCTGCCCCTATACTTTTTGTTTGTTTGTTTTATGTAAATATGGTAGTAATAATACTGTGGTACCTTAATAGAGATAGTACATGTTAAGTAGAGAAAATTTTAACTTTTGGAGCACTTGGGTGGCTTAGTTGCTTAAAGTGTTGCCTTTGGCTCAGATCATAATCCCAGGGTCCTGGGATTGAGGCTTGGGTTGGGATCCCCACTCAGCAGAGGAGTCTGCTTCTCCCTTTGTGTGTTGTCTCTCTCTCAGTCTCTCTTTCTCTCTCTCTCTCAAATAAATAAATGAATAATAATAATAAATAAATAAATAAATAAATAAATCTTAAAAAAACAGAAAAAGGAAGTTTTAACTTTTATACTAGGATATCTGTTGTGATGGTCTACAAAACTAAAATAATTTTTCTTTGTCTTTGAATCATTTTTTTCACTACTATTGATACTGTATTGTATTTTCTATTTCAAGTATATCATCATAAGTGGTATTTTTATATGTATATAGTTTTTAAATATAATCACATGCCATTACTTTGTTGTTTCAATAAATATACCTTATCTTTTTAATTAAGCCCCAAGCTTTTTGAGGCAGGCACCTTGTCTTGTATGATACTTGTTCTATACAAGTTTGGAGGAAAAAAAATGAGTGAATCATTCTTTCAGGAAACTATTATGTAATAAAAATAAGTAGCTCATTGAAAACAACATTACCTTGGAGTTACTACACTGGAGTTCAGCCTCCATTAGTGCTATTTGATTAACTTCAGTTAGCTCCATAGGTTTAGGTGAATTACCTACTTCTCTAGGCCTTTGGTTACTCATTTTAGAATGAGGTCATTTGGTTGGATTATGTCTAAAGTGTCTTCCCTTTTAATATTATATTACTTTTGAAAAATAAAGTCTTTCATAAAGAAAAAGAATAGCTCAAAATCCAAATTTGCTCAAATATAAAAAAAGGACTAAGTTAAATCATCACTTGAAGGCTTCTTCATAAAAAGCTCTAATACATCTTTTTCCTTTTTGATATCTGAGTGTATTTTCCATATGTCTGAATTTACTGTGTACATATTAGATTATAAAGTGACTCATCCCTAGGACAACTCAGTGCCTTAGGATATTTTCTTGATAATCCGCCTATTGAAATTTGACTCTTAATAATATATATCAAGAAACTACTTTCATATGATTTTTAAATTCCAAATAATTAATATTAGATGAATACAACAGAAGGCATTAGAATCACATTTTGACCAATTTTAAGAAATAGTCTTAAATCAACTTTAGACATGAGTCCTTATAGCTTAGCCACCAAAATAATAAGCACTTTATCAAATCTCTATTTTCATTGTAGGCACTCTTCTAAGAATTATTAGTCTCTAACAACATTCTCAAAGAGCTACTAGGCAAGGCTATTAAAATGCAAACTATGGCAAATGTACTCAGAATATAAAACAAACACCAATTGTCACAGTTCATTTACATCCATTTGCACAATGCATTTATTTTATTTTACAAATAACTGATAGATAGGTTAGTGGAAATAATATCCAACCTCTCATATGAAGAATAGGAAGTGTAATTTCAATCTCAGAAGAAAATATTTTCCAGAGCGTTTATATCTAATGTTTTGTGCTGTCAAAAGACCTATAATTTTATTTTGCATCCTTATCTGACATTTATCTGGGGCTTATTCAAAGATCCTTTGAAAAACTGTTATATATTTGGATCTTTACACATATTTAACTTATATATGAAGTGGTATTTGTGGAAAATACTTCCTGTTTTGGATAGGTCAGGCAAAGTATTCCTTAGAAGACATGGGGACATGAATTCAGATAAAGTCAAGGGTTATCCATGTGGCCATTCCGGAGAAGAATTCTTGATGTTGGCAAGAAAAAGAGGTATAAAAAGATTCTGAAGTGGGCCTGTCTCAGGTGAATTCAAGTAACACCCAGAACAATGTAGCAAGGACAGAGGAGCAAAGGAGAAATTTGGGGAAGGAGCCAGAGGCCACATTTTTAAAGTTTTAGAGCACTGGTTAGATTTGGTATTAAGAATAATGAGAGGCCACAGGAGACCATTAAGCAAAGGAGTGACATAGTGTGACTTGGGCTTGAAAAGCCCCTCTTGCTTCTAATGGGGACCGAGTGTGGGAATAGAGAGAAATATTAGGATCAAGTACCCATGAAACATATTTGTGTTGGTTTAGGTCTTCTTCTTCTTCTTCTTTTTTTTTTTGTTTTTTTTGTTTAGGTCTTCTTCTGAAAAGCAAATGCCAAACAGGATTAGGTATTACAAGATATATCTAAATAACTGACAAGAATTTAGAGATAGGGAGCAGGAGTAGGCAGTAGGAGACTTCAGACAGCAGTTGCTAACACCATCAACCTAAAAGGAGAGGGGAGATAAGACTGCCGCATGGCTCTACAAAGGTGTTTGCTAGCTCAATGGGAGTCTCTTAGTAGTAGAGACTAAGTCAGGTAGGAATAACCCTGTTCTAGTCTTCCTTCCCCTGCTACTAAGCTGATCACTGAAAGAGCCTGAGGAGGAATGGCTTTGGAGAGACAAATGTATGGCAGCTGGAGGCTGTCAGTCATATTGTGACATATTGTGAAGGGCCAGGATACCTCCATGGCCATCACAATATGGGGGGTTTGGACTAGGATGATAGTAGTGGAGGTAGTGAAATTTCTAGATTAAAGATCTAAAATTAGATTAAAGTTCTAATATATTTTGAGGAAAGAAGCAACAGTATTTACCACAGGATAGGATGTGAGGTATGAGGAATTTCTGGCTTGACATCCTGGATAAATTGTTATGACAATTCCAAAAATGGAAAAGATTTGGAATTAATGGGTTGCAGACTAAGGGAAGGAGCAGGGGTATAGGGAAAGCAAACTGTTTTGAACATGTTAAACCTCAGATGATTATTAAACATCTAAGTAGATATGTTATAAAAGGCAGATACATTTCACTAGGTGAATATTGAGCTATGGGTATTAAATTTGCAGTCACAGCAGATAGATGGCTTATAGAGTATTATAGTCATCTGTATGGTGAGCACAGCTGGAAAGGAGAAGATCATTCATGAGCCCTGAGTTCTTTATATCTAGAGGTTGGAATAAGAAAAAGGATCTAGCCAGATAGTAGAAATAGCCATATTAGAGTAATAAGTAGTATATATCAAAAGTGAATACCTGGCTCAGAGATGAAGCCACACAGATGAAAGGGAGGACTTCAAGACAGAGAGAATGGTCCACCATTTCAAATACTGATGAGAGGTTAAAAGGATGATGACCTCAAATGAATCACCGAATTTAGCAGTATGGAGGTCGGTGGTGACATTGACAAAAGTGGTTTCAGTGGAATGTAGGCTGAAAGACTTTTTGTCAAGAATATAAGAGAGAACAAAAAGAAAGGAGTAGAGACATGAAGATAGAAACTATTTTGAGGAATTCTGCTGTAATAAGGAACAAGAAATGGGGAATTGTGATTGTCCTGTCAAGGGAGAGCATTTAAGATGGGTGATAGTATAGCATGTTTAGACGCTTATAGGCCTGATCTATTAGAATAAAATGTATGGTCCAGGACAGAAAGGGGAGGACTGCATGAACAAAATTCTTAAAAAAAATGAAGGGAATAGGATCCAGAACATGAATGAGACAATTTTGATCACAGCAACAAAGGTGGTTCATCTATTTTAAGCAGAGTATACTGCTCTGGCTCCCAACCACTCTGGACACTTAATAGATATGCCCTAAAAAAAATCCCCTAGGTATAGTGTGAAAAGAAAAACTTACTTAAAAAGGCAGTTAATAAGATATTAACTAAAAGACACACCTCACATTTACCCACACCCCACATGCTGATACACACACAGAGCAAGGAGAGAGGGACAGGAGATGTAGTAACATAGAGGTCCTGGCTTCCTACTTGGAAGGTAAGAAGGAGAGAAAGAAAGTTGATTAATCATAAAAATAAAGCAAAACCAAAGATGTGTCTTCTACATTCCCCTTTCATGCTCTTACAGAGATTAATTACTACAAAATACATCCCCAGTCTCTTCACATTTTCTTCCACTGGCGCCCATTTACCAAATGACCCATTTCCATGGTGTTCCACTCTACTTCTTTTCTTTTCAGGGAAGGAGGGCTCAATTGTCCTTATCCAATCTTCTTAACCACTTTCTCTACCTTGTAAGATGGTCCATGTTGAATTCTTCTTGTTCAGTGAATGCTAAGCAGGCAAGGGAGCATACAAACACATCATCTTATATATCATTCTCCAAGAATTCAGGGACTAAATTACTTTTTTTCTTCATAAAAGATGATTGCATTGTCAGTGCCACTCACTACATCTGTCTTGTTCTTCTACCCTGGGTTTCATGATACCACTATTTGATTCCCCTAAGTCTGATGAAAGAAGAAAGCCTAAAGTCAAAGAGACTTGCATATAGTTCAATTTGACTATTTGACATGAAAGGTTCTGATACTTTTGTTTGTGTTCTGTGACTGGGTAACTATCTTTCTTGGGTGAGTATCCTTAGCCTTCAGGGAAGGCCCCTGTCCTTAGCCAGAGTGACCTGGGAGGAATCTACTCCAATTCTTGCTCATAGGCTCAGAGAATCCTTCATGTCTCAGTTTCCCCCTCTAGCCCTGCTCTGCTCTCTCTATAAGTTCACTATGTTCCTGGACTGTCTTTTTTCTTTTTTAAGATTTATTTATTTATTTGAGAGAGAGAGTGCATGTGGGGGCAGTGGCAGAAGGAGAGGGAGAATCTCAAGCTGGCTCCCTTCTGAACACAGAGCCTGATGTGGGGCTCATTCTCGGGACCCTGAGATCATGACCTGATCTGAAATCCAGAGTACGATGTTCAACTGACTGAACCACCCAGGTGCCCCTTGGATTTTCTTGGTTTGCATTATTGGCTTTCCCTTTTAATTTTGCCTTGCTCTGCCTTGCTTGTTATTTGTGACAGCTTGGAGTTGTCTGAGCCCCAGCACTAAATCTCAAATCTTAATTTTTTTTGTATGGCATTGTGAATGCATGGGGTGATTCAGGGGCAACACTTCTCTGGAACTGTGAATTCCAAGTTGACAGTCATGGGGTAAATGATGCTGCACTGGCTTCTTCAGACAACAAACTGGATAGACCCAGCTGCATGCATCTGAGAAAGGTAGTGGTTTCTGCAATGTAATCCTTTGTAGACAATGCTTACAAATATCTGTTCTTTTATTATTGTGTAGTAAAGGTACTACAAATGGCCACTTCTCAGTATAAAATGTTTTGTTTTGCTTGGTCTTTTAAGGTATTTGACCACTGGTTTTATGTACCAGGATTTTGGCTATTCTATTTTCAAACAACAGTGGTCTTTTAGGTCTAACTATCAATTTAATGGCGCCAATGATGGTCAAAACAAAGAAAATTATACAGTAAATCTGCCTTTCTTTCATAAAGGGAATCATTTGCATTGCATTGTGGCACTGAACATAGACTTTTTCCCAATATTTCCATAACCATCATTCACACAAAAGGGTGAACCAGGAATGCAAAGAGCATTTTATTCTAATGTCTTTGTTTCTACTCTGGAAATAGTTTTAGTAGCATCACTTTATTATTTGAACATTTATGGTACAGAGTGAACCAAGTAGAAAATAATAGCTTTCTAGAAGAAGAAAGAAAATGTAAGCCTCATGATGGTGGTGAATGGTGTGCACATCAGAAGAGTAGACACACAAG
This sequence comes from Canis lupus familiaris, assembly GCF_011100685.1. Lineage (NCBI taxonomy): Eukaryota > Metazoa > Chordata > Mammalia > Carnivora > Canidae > Canis > Canis lupus. The sequence goes on along the minus strand of NC_049237.1, from coordinate 43,643,583 downwards.
TATACAGGAGAGGAAAATTTTTTTACTACACTTTGGATTTACATGAAACTTTTATTTGGTGGATTTCAAAATGCTTAAGGATAGTACTTTTATATAATAAAGGAAAGGTAGCATGAAAGGAAAATGTGTTCATAGAAAGTAAATAAATAAAATGTCATTTGGTTCACTTGGATATTTTACAGGGAAAATTATATAATTAACTTGTACCAGTAGTAGTTTGATTTAAAATTCCATTACCTAAGATGGATTTACATTTTCAGAGCATTAAATTGTGTGGTAGAAAAAAGTAACAATTGTACGAAAAGGAATGAATGCATACATCATCGTCATTAGTGATTGGGTGCCTTTTAACCTAGAAAGCAATATATCCTGATTGAAAAACAGCCACTTTATAAACAAGGTGGAGTGACTGTAAATTTGAAGTTTGAATAGGCAGAAGGAAGCTATTTAACTCAGCTATCTTAATAACTGTGCAATTGTCATACGATTTCCTAAAATTAAAGTTCATTCATAGTAATTTGAAGAATTTTCTCAATTCTTGCTATAGTTTATGCCTCGGTTGCTTGCCACATATCTATTTCCCTCATAGATGTCTGTCTATCTATCCAACCATTCATCCAGAAGAACAACCATTACTTTAAAATTTTACTGAGAACAACAAAAGGCTAACTCCTATAAATTCTTTAAGATTTTTTTCTTTCCACTTTAAAATGTTTTCTTACTGTTATTATACTTACCTTAGAGAATGAGATGTTGATCCTATGCTTCAAAAGCAATTCTTTCCTCCGTGGCTTCCAATTTCTCCTCTGTCGCCACCTTAGCAACTTGGTGTCGTTAATTATCTCATCCCTCTTTTGCACCTCAGATTTTCCTCCTCAACTGACTCTTTTCTCTTTGTCTTTAAACTTGTTCAGGACTTCAGATTCTAAAGTTGTTCCAACCATTTCTTTTTTCCATCTCACCACACACTTCTTGAGAAAGCGGTCTGTACTGCCACCGCTCCCTCACGAGCTTGTGCCAGAGGAGCCATGTGTGGTCTGGCTTGCATATACCTTTTCTCCTGAAACCAGTGGCATGTGTTCTATCCTCAGCCTAGATTTAGAACATGGTGGTTTAGAACATGGCCTCTGGAGTCTGACTGCCTGGACTGCAATCCTGGCTCCAACACATATAATCTAGGTATAGTTGGGCAATTTATTTAATCTTTCTTCCTGTTTCTGTTTCTTCAATTGTAAAATGGGAATGCTAATTTTATAACTATGAAGAGCATGGTCTTGGAATAGAAACCAGTATATAAGGCACATTTTTCCATTTTATCTTATTTTATTATTTTATTATTATTATTTTTTTATTCATCTTTTAACTATCATCCATTCTTCATTGCAGCTTCTCTTTTGGCTTTCATAATGCCACACTGTCGTGTATTTTTTTCCCCCTTTGCTTCTCTTGTTACTCCCTTCTATCATAGGCTCCTTGTCCTCACATTTTTACTTCTCTCTGGTGCTTTAAGGATATATCTGATTTTCCTCATTTATATATGAACTACAGTTACATGGGTGATATCCACACACAATTCCTAAATCATAGTGGCCAGTGGGACTTCAATCTTGTGACCTAGACTAGCACTTCAAGTTGCCTTCTGGCCATTTCTTCTTGAATATGAACTAACAGTTCTCTACATGATGTTAACTGATCCCATCGTTTCTACCAAGGCTTCTAGGAGCTGTGTTACCATTTGTGTTTCTACTTTGAAAATATCTTTAAAATACTTTAGAGTTATTTTACCTAAAGCACAGCAAATTCTTATTTAAAAAATGTAACAAGTATACATATGACCTTAAAAAGTACAATGTCAATTTATAATCATATGGATATCCTGTTAAAAGTATATACCTCACTTAAGATTAATAAAACCAGAAACTTTGGAAGCTTAGGAATTTACATTTTGTCACTTGTTTCAAGTGATTTCTTATAGACACTAAAATGGGAGAATCATAATCCTAGATAACAGGATAAATCTTATTAAGTGTGTATCTATATACAATTGTGAATAAATAATTTGGTTTAATGGTTTAAGATTAAACATACAAGCAAAAAATAAATAAAAGGAAAGTTAAAATCTCTTATTTGAATATGATGGGAGATTCAAAGATCTCTGCCCATAAGGCTGAATGAAAATACATACACAAATATTATGGATGTCAAATAACTTGAGCTGGAGGCAGAAGAAACATTGACAATTATTTTCTAAATATAAAGTTATTTCAAATTTAAAATTTAAATGAATTTGGATTATACAGAGGGACATTTTAAAACTCAATAAATCAGTGTTATTGAAATTTCAAATAAAGAATTTTAACTGAAATTAAAACTGAAGAATAAGAACAGTTCATCTTAAGTAGAGTCTCATAAACATGACCAAATCAACTTCTCAGTACCTTTGCACAAATTTTAGGTAATTTTAATTACTTGTATTTGAGGGGTAATTTTGCTGAATCTTTCATACTTCTGTAATTCATGTAAGAAGCAGCTCTGGAAACTTTTGTTCTAGACTATCTTTTCAAGGATATTCGTATGGTCAATGGCCTTGGAAGTCAGATACAATATCTCTCTCTGGGTTAGAGGGCTTGCTTGCTGTTTGTTTGCTGTTTGCTTGCTATTCAGGAAAACTAAGAAAATGTCTCTTTTCAGGGAAAATTTTGAACACATTTGCCTTCAGTCCATCATAAAAGATTGGGGTTTCCTAAGTTTGGGGTTCTTCAGCTATGAAGGAAATCCACTGCATGTGCAGCATCCTCCTGGGACATCACACAACACTCCCATGGGTGTGAACCTAAAGTTCATGCTATCTGCTATGCCATAAATTACAAAGCTCTTTGTCTTTGACCCAGGAATCTTATATTTTCTAACAGAATCCATCAAACAGTAATAATGCAACTTGTTATGTGGCAAATAGAGTAGGACCTTTGATGTTTTACAGCCAATAGTGTCTCTCCTCTATTTATATAAAACTGAAGAATCAAGGCATGCATATTTTTGTTTCTTCTCTATATATTTCACACCTGGGCTTTCATAATAGATTTTTAACCATTCTCCCTGTAGTATATAATAGTTCCACAGATATTCAGTGGACTCCTGTCTTCCAACACATACTGTTCTAGGTCCTAGAAATGCAAGGATAAATAAAAAATGTGATTATCGACCCCAAAATGCTTCCAGTGAGTAAAAGAGACAGGCCCAAAGACACATAGATGACTAATAACAGTATTTTTCATAGCATCGAGTACATATTATGACAGTAATATTCAAAAGGTACTCAGTGAGCACAGAGGTACCTTTAATCTCAGCCTGTCATGAGAGTTCTGGACAGTATTGTGGAAGGGGTGGTCAGTTTTGAAGGGGATTGAGTTTGATACATGAAGGCAGGTGAAAAGACTATTTCTGACATAAAGCAATTAAACAAACATAGGGAATACAAAATAGTAAAATATATAATGAAGGAACTAAACACAAACAATGTTACTAGGTTGTGAAGCTCATTGAGTAGAGCAGTCAGACATTGAAGCTGGAGCTTGCTTAGGGTGTCATGTTAAGGAACTCAGTTGTATCCTTGATGCTTGCTAGATGCTCACCTCCAGACGGTTTAGATTATACATGCAATCATTTTAGTAAAACTTTTTTGGACAGTCACTTCTAATAAATCTCTACATAGGTATTTATGAATTTCATACTTATTTTGTTATTAGTAATTTATTTTATGGAATAAAGTGAAAATACGTGAAGTTTCTACTATTTTTTTCTACATCCCAATTGATTGTCTTTTTCACTTCCCTTGTGGTCATGTAGATTGTTGATAGATTGTAAAAGGGGAGTGAGGTGATCAGATTTACCTTTTCCATAACTCATTCTGTCCAGAGTGTGGAGGCTGGAAGTTGAGGTAAACAGGACTGAGGAAGAGAGAATGATTACCAGTGTGCTGCATTGCACCAAACAAGAGAAGATGAGATTCCCGACTCCAAGAGCAGAAGTCATGAGGATGAAAAGAAAGATTTAAGAAATATTTAGGAGATAGAATTGGCAAGACTTGCCCACTGCATGGGTTGAGGGAGTAGCCCTGAATGGGGGAGGATGAAGGTACAGAATTAAATGTATGCAAATTTTGTTTCAGTTACAAAGAAAATAATGGCAATGTTTCATGAGACAGAGAATTTTTTGGATAAAGCAGAGTTGGGGGCTAAGAAATTGAACTCACCTTTATATAAATTCATTTCTTTTCAATTTTTTCTTCCCATAATTTTCTAAAATTCATTGCTTTTTGCTAAACATCCTATATAAGTTTCTTCCCCTCTCCCTGCAACTGCCCCCCCCCCCCCAATCTCCATGTTTTGGTCCAACCTGTGTTCCTTGGTAAATACATGGTCTTTCTCCTGGAGTACAAGAATCTCTTTTCCAATACCCTCTTTGGTATTTATAATATGTCTTTTATCCTAATTTTATAGATGCCCTCTTTTCCCTAATATACTAGTTTTTAGTATATTAAAAACTAGTTACTCTGTTACTCTTCAGGGACAAATGATCTCATAGTTTCAGTGGCTTACTATAAGTAAAGTTTATTTCTTACTCATGTAATTTTATTTTATTTAATGTGCTTTTATCCCAATGTATATTTTAATTTGGGACCCAGACCAAAATGGCCATTCAAGTGTAAGTGGTTTATTTTACAGGAGATTCCAAGAGACTAAGAAAGACAGGGAAGGAAATAAAAGCTTTTGAAAAGCCTTCATTTTGAAGCAAGTGACCACCATGGACAACTGGTTTAATCTTCCTATGGAACTATAGGAACAGGGAAAAATATGCACCTGAATAAAACTACTCAAGAGTCAAGTAATTCTACCTAAGAAATTACATACCAATTTCCATCAGCCATTGGTTGAGCCAGCACCCATCATTATTCACTCTTCAGTATTTTATGTCTAGAGTGAAGCCGGCCAAGAAAGCTTCAGAGTCAGAAAGCCTTTAAGGAAAAAAAAAAAAAATGCATATGCTGGCATTTGTATGTCAAAGAAGTGTGCACTGTAAGAGCAAAGGGATATGGAGAGAAACATGCTAAATCTATTAAAAAATAAAGGAAAAACAAATAGTAAAAGTCTGTTTTGAGATCATTTAATAATTTAATTTTACCACTGTTTCAAAATTTAGCTAACTCCTTCTATCATCTTTTTGTGGTAGCTGATGTGGAAATCTTATAGCATGCATTAATTTTCACCCTCCCCCCATTATGTTTTAGTCCCATGACTTATGTATTCCATAACTGGAAGCCTGTTTATTCTACTCTCCTTCACCCATCTTCCCAAACCCCCACACCCCTCCCCTCTGGAAACCATCAGTTTGTTTTCTGTGTCTATAGGTCTGATTCTGATTTTTCATTTGTTTATTCATTTATTTTATCTGGATTTTTAGATTCGACATATAAGTGAAATCACGTGGCATTTACATTTCTAAGTCTAATTTATTTCATGGAGCATAATTCCCTCCAGGTCTATCCATGTTGTTGCACATGGCATGATCTCATCCTTTTTCATGGCTGCATAATATCCCTGTGTTTCTGTGTGTGTGTGTGCAGACATATCACATCTTCCTTATCTATTAAAGCATATTTAGTTTGCTTCCACAGCTTGGATATTATAAATACTGCAATAATAATAGGGTTCATATATCTTTTTGAATTAATGTTTTCATGTTTTTTGGGTAAATACTCAGTATTGGATCATACGGTATAATAAGCAAATACATAAATGGACGCAACCCTTGATTCCCTTGCAATTAAGAAGGTTAACCTTGCTCTGGCAAAAATAATAAATGCCTCACATTTTTTTCAGAGTACTTGTGGAAATTTTTAAATAACTTTGTAAATATAGAGCATTAATATATACACTAAGGAATTTACACCTTTTAATATATCGTTACATATAAAATCACATATTTTATGAAATGACCATTATTTTCAAATAAGTCTTTAAGAGATAATTTTTAAATATCTAGTAAATATTACAGTGTCATTGAGCTGAAATCACTGATGAAATGAAGTTCAAAGGTATTACCTGCTACTATAAAGACTAAGAAGATGTAATAAAATGTAAAAAGTAGCTCATAATTTAAGAGTATCCACTTCAAATTGTAGGTAAGAGTTAACTCTATTATCACAGACTTTTACATTGTTAGCAAAATGATAAAATGAGAAATTTGGAATATTTGTGAATAAGGTATAAATGAGCAGTTTCAGTTTGGTATGTGTAGTCTGTTAAAAGTATTGGTTCTGCTCAATATATTGGGTGATAAAATTTTTTTAAATTCTATATAATTTAGAAAGCAAATTCAATGTACGTGCAACAGCATTTTCCTTTGAGACAATTTGTAATGAGAGAAATTCCACTGGCAAGTCTTATGCAACAATAAGTTGTAGGGAACTTTCTAAAAAGTTACAGTTTTTAAAGCAGCCATTGGGACCACATTGTCATAATTAAACTTCTTTGGCAGTTTTGCCAACATCTAAGACCACCTTCAGTGTTCCATTTCATAGTAGTATTTGTCATTTATAGAAAGGTATTTCACCCTTTCTTTCCTATGATATAGTTGGTCAAGGTTCATGGTCAGAATAGATTGCTCCCAGTATTACTGCAAGTGGTCTTTGGGCAGCAGCAGAGTTATGCTGGGAGACTTATTTATTTATTGTATGTGTAGCTCTACCCATCTTGAAACAGAACTGCATGTGCTGGTCTCGATTTTGATGAATGAGGTGTGGTACACAGATGGAGAAAAGGTGAGTATCTCCCAAAGCCAGACCTCCGAGGTTCATAAATTATTTATAAAATACTTCAGTGTGCTGCAGCAGCAGTGGTCAGGGCTGGTTTCTAATACGGTCGCAAGAGCTCTTTAATCACTCCCTTCCCCTCAACAGAAAAAGACTGGCGTTTAACAGAGAACTATAAGCCAAGAATAGGATACAGTATGACTATAAGGGTAAATCTCCATTTAGAACAGGAGTCACTTATCATTTATAGACCTTGAGAGCTGACGGCCGATTTATGCACCTACATAGTAAGAGCAATGACATCTTAAATTTATCTAGTATTTTCTCCATGATATCCTGAAAATAGTTTTAATCTATTACCAGCCCTTTATAGATTTTTAAAACAACAAGTAGAAAATGGGCATACACTATCTCTATGTTCCACATCAGAATACCATCAGCATTTTCCTGGGTCAAAAATATGTACGTTAAAAAATTTTAGTGCCAAGCTAGTAGTCAGAATTTACCAATAACATCTTAAAATTTAAAAAAATATAATGAAGAGGGACACCTGGGTGACTCAGTGGTTGAGCATCTGTCTTGGGCTCAGGATGTGATCCTGGGGTCCTGGGATGGAGTTCCACATCGGGCTCCCTGCAGGGAGCCTGCTTCTCCTTCTGCCTCTGTCTCTGCCTCACTCACTGTGTCTCTCATGAATAAATAAATAAAATATTTAAAAAATTCAATGAAAGATTATACCATTGTCTAAGAAACTGAGACTTAAAAGGCTCTTATATCTAGAGGGCTTCTGATCCAAATCTGCAGATAGGTGAATTATTATTCATGTTCTCTAATATTTACAAACTTTATTTCTTTATAAAACAAGTTAAATTATCAGTGTGGTCATGCCATAGTTAATACAATATTTAGGCTTTCCTACAGCATGTTCAGGAAACAAATAATCATTTGCTGATAGAAATTTGATTCAACTGCTAAAACTTGTTGATAGCAGAATTCTATTTTGGGCAAACTTTGTATTCCTTGTTTAGAGTGTATGTTAAAAGGTTCATTTGAGTGAAAGCATAGGTAAAATTTAATCAATAAACATAGGGTTTATTGCTCTACGGTTCCAATAACCATTAAGAGAGGTTTTATTAGCTGTGCAATCTCTGCCCAAGGGAAAGTTTGAAATTTTCTCCTAAAATGCCCATAAGGAGTAGGAGTTCCTAGGAGTCAACAGAACACAATCAATTTTGTACACACTAAATAAGGCATAGGTGGGGACAGAGAGTGGAGAGTTCAAATTGCCTTCTCTGGGTATCTCTCTTTGAAGTTCAAGGTCTGGTGCAATACAGTGGCCTGAGGCTGCCTCTTCCAGGAAAATCCTGCAACTCTTCAGTCCCAGAAACAGTTAAGGCTGCAGGGATGCTTGGGCACATATAGCCCGTGGTTGATCTGAAGGGGAAAAAGGTAGTCATTATATCAGCTTCTGGAGGGCAAGGATCTTGTCTGTTTGTCATATGTATATGACACTGTCCTGGCATTTCTGTGAGTCTGAGTAAATATTTGTTGAATGGATAAATAAACAAATGAAAGCTATTTACACATTGCCGCTTTTCAAAGATGCCCATATGTTACATAGGTTAATGACTAGCTGATTTTCCCACTGATGTTATTGAACTCGCTAATAATTTAGTGTTCTAGGCTTCAAGGACACGTATTTGTAATATTACATACTTTTAAAACAGGGATTAATAAAGTACTCTTGTTTTGTACCCTTCATTTGGTATTTAAAAAATTCAGCCCATAAACATCCAAAGTTTTTCTATAATTGGTCCATTTGCAGGACACCTGGGTGGCTCAGAGGTTAAGCGTCTGCCTGTGGCTCAGGGCGAGATCCTGGAGTCCTGGGATCGAGTCCCACATCGGGCTCCCCGCATGAGGCCTGCTTCTCCCTCTGCCTGTGTCTCTGCCTCTCTCTCTGTGTCTCTCATGAATAATAAGTTAAAAAAGCCTTAAGAAACATTGGTCTTGCCTAAATATTTACTCACCACTAGCCTTGCACAGTGATTCTCACAGATAGTTTTGCTACCCAGGGGACATTTAGCTTTGGACATATTTTTCATTGTCACACTGGGGAAGAGAGTGCTTTTGGCAGCTCCTGGGAGGAGGCCAGGGGTGCTGCTACAGGAGCACATCCTGTAGTGCTCAGGATGGTCCCCAACCAAAGAGTCAGTCAGCACCACATATCAGTAGCGCCCTGATTCGGCACACCAAGGATATGGAAGTGAAGGGAAACGAAGTGTATTCATTTCCTAGGGATGCTGTAACAAGTGGCCACAAACTGGGAGGCTTGGAACAACAGAATTTATCCTCTCCCAGTTCTGAAGGAAGTCGTGGGCAGGGCTGTCCTTCTAGGACATAGTCCTCCCTTGCCTCGTCTAGCTGCTGGTGGCTCCAGGTGTTTCCTGGCTTCCTTGGCTTGTGACTGCATTAATCATAGTTTCTGATTTCTGTATTTGATGTTTCTGTAGGGTCACTTGCACACAACCTTGAATCCAAAGATTCCTCCAGACTATGGACTCTTGGTCATGTCCAAGCAGACATGACCTCTACCCTCTCAGGAACAGCCTCCCGTTCAAGAAGATCATGCAAAGCTTCTCTTGGCTCCTTGCATGAAGTCTGGTAGCTATGGGATCTATTGCAGGTAACTCTCTCCATGATTATCTTTCACTTATTTCTTCCTTTAGGCCCTTATTTATTTTCTCTGTGCTAGATTTTCTGAATAAGGCAGCTAGAAGGTTTGTTGATTTCATTAAATTTCCCCCAAAGAAACAGTCTTCGAATTAAAAAAAAAAAAAAAAGAACGCATTTATTTTACTTTAGTTATTAAGTCTACTTTAATTTTTCTTCTGTTTTATTTTCTCCTATGTTTTGATGATATTTTAAACATATTTTTTCTTGTTTTTGTTAGTCGAATTATATGGCTATGACATTTCTTGAGGGCAGATCTGCCTTTATCTTAAAGTCTTTTTTGTGCAGTTTATATTTCTTTTAAAGACATTTAGCTTGTTTTCTCTTTGACTTTTAATTATATAAGAAAACTTTTCAAAAAAGATCTATGTTTTATAGTATTTATTGGAGCTTTATTATTTTCATATCTCCATGCATTTTAATTAGGGAACATTGTGTTTTTTGTTTGTTTTTTATTCTTTGGAAATCATTGTAGTTCTTATGATTTGAAATATGGTTTATCTTTTTAATGGTCTGTGGATTCTTTGGGGAAGATGGGTTGGCATTCCATATATTTTAAGGTGCCACAGTTTGGTGTCTGTCAATTATGTTATTTGGTTTTCATAGCATATTTTTGGCTTTCTTTGGCAGTCTAATGAAGGTGATTTAATTTCTCCTACGGCTGGCATGATTTTGTGTCTTATACACTACATATTCTTTTGTTTTAAGAATGTTGATGCCATGTTATTTGATCTCTAGAATTCATAACTGGTATACTTTGTGAATTGCACACTTTTTCCCCCTCTCATTTTCTTCTGTGCTTTTCTACAGTTACTAAAAATAAGAGAATAAGTGATCCCAGAAAACTCACTCACATTTTTTATTAGTCATATCACAGCTATACTGATAAGTATAAATGTTATAGTGCTGATATGCTTTTCTGGTCATATTTCCCACAAACAACTTCTCACCCTCCAGTTAGGTTAAATGCTCACTGCCAGGCCCTTGGCTGCAAATTTACATGTCATATCAACATATGGTTCACTGATGTTTGTCCTATAGTCAATTTTTAAAGCAGTTTCTGTGGAAACAATATTCTCTTATGTTTAAGCATTCAAAATCAATATTGCCTTTATACTTAAATAAAACTATGTTTTAGCAAAAAATATTCCAGTATAAGAATTTTGTGGGTCTCATTCTCCTGGTGTTGAATGTTGCTACACCCCTGCTTCTGTGAAGACAGATCCAACTTGGCAGTCAGACTCAGGAGACAAAAATAGGTTTTAATGTGATACTGCATTTACCTGGCTTTATAGAGGATACAGGACAGGGGACACAGCTGGTACAGAAACTTTATCTCATTGGCAAATGCAGCAGTGCCTTTGGCCTTCTCCTCTATATGGAGGAATTACGGTTGGCACAAACAAATGTCAAAGTTCTTAGGGGCATCTTGATACTGAGGATCCACTGATGGATTTCTCATCAATGTTTTAAATTGTTCTAGACAGAAAAGCATAAGCTGCATGTCAATTAACAGATCCCTTATTCCTGGGGCAAAGGAACACAGGAGATGAGGGAAGACATTCCATGTTTATTTCAAATATATAATTTCCAAGTGTGCCTGGTAGCTTCTTGGTCTTTAAGAAATGATCCCAAAACTTAGTAGCTTAAAATAAAAACAGCAGGTTGACTCATGGTTCTGCTGAATAGTTCAATGGTCTGGGCTGGGTGGTCTAACTAATCTTGACCAGGCTTGCTCATGGGCCTGTGATCAACTGGCACTTTGGTGGAGCACTGGTTGGTTCCAGATAGCCTGCGCACGGTTCTGGTGGTTGGCTCCCCCTGGGCTCAGGCATGATGATGACAGGGCTATGAGTCTCATCACCCAGCAGGCAGGAAAGACCTCATTCACTTGGTAGTTCAGAGTTTGAATTACAAAGAGGGACGAGTGCACCGAACAAGCATTTTTCTGCTTGTTTCACATTTACTAACATCCTACTGGCCAAAGCAAGTCACATGGCTAAGCCCAGATTCAGAGTTTAGCTCAAAATGATCACACCAAGGAAACAGCACTGTGACAAGACAGACTCTGAAGCCCTTTCCAGCAAGACATTTTACAACTGCTATGAGATGCTGAAGCCAATTTGATTCCCACCCCACCCTCTACCCTCACACCGTGAAACACTTTATTTTCTTGCCTAACCCAAAGGATTCTTTCCTTAAAGGTTTACTGATTTTGCTAAGATGTCTTGGTATGGATCATTCGCAGTTTACTTTTCTCGTGATGTGGTGTTTACTTTTAGTATTTTATACAGGCTTTTTATTTCCATTATTCATTCACTGTATCTTTAAAAAGGTGTTTTGTTCCCTGATTTCTTTTTATTCTTTCAAACAAAATTTATTTAGGCTGAATCCCTTTTTCCCCTGACTCCCTAATCTTTTTTATTTATTTTGATTTAAAAAAAAATATGTCTCTTATTTCTGTTTTCATGCCCCTTACTATATTGTCTACAGTATCTATTTTTCCTTAAGCTACTTCCAATCTTGCCATCATTTGTGAGATTTTTCAGTTTTTCTTCCACTTTTCTCCTCCTGAGTTATATTTTCAGATTCCATCATCTACTTTCTCACCAACTTTTTCTTGAGCTTACATGTTCTATTCCTTTGCCTTTCTTTGGCTCAGTGAGGGGATTGATTCATTATGTGGTATTTTTTTTTTTGTTGTTAGTGTTATTAAGCAATGGCAAAATATGTAATTGCAATTTTCAGAATTTTTACTCCAATGGATGGAGATATATATATATATATATATATATATATATATATATATATAATTGTCTTGTGCCTTAGATTCCCCATAAGAAGGATCTACACTCAGAATAAAGACACCAGAAGGAAAGTAGCCAGCACAAAGCAGTTTATTGGAGTGAAGTACTCTTTCAAGGTGGAAAACCAGCTGGTTCCAGAGGTGGAACTGAGAGGGCCCTAGGTTGTTTTGGGGTTGAATATTATTGGACCTCTCCAGGCAGGGAGGAGGTGTGACAGACAATGGGTGGTCTCCAGTGGAAGCTGTTTTCAATCATTTGGGAGACTCCTCCCACATGTTGGTGGGGGGTGGGGGTATTGATCCTAGAGTTTGGACCAGACCCTTTATGGCAGCCTCTCTCCATCTGGAGAGGCAGTTCCTATAGTGCAAGTGCATTTGGATGAGTCTAAGGGTTACCCTTCAGTAGAGGTGGAAGAGGGGAGGCAGCACACGGTCTGCTCCTGTGGCTGTTTGGTCTCTCCGCCCCAAGGTCTCAGAAGCCACAAGGTCAGGATGTCATGCTCCTAGTCTTATCACGTGCAGCTTATTTATCACTGTCCTTGCCTGCATTTCTTGTCTCCATCATTCCCTTTCCAGGTCTTGGGTTGTTGCCTCAGAGGTCCTTCCTCTGCTCATGCCGAGCTTCCATCCAACACATTTATTTTAACTTTAAAAAAAAAATAATCATTTATGCTTAGTTCTGATTACTCATCTTGGAATATGTTTCATTTTTCCTGGATCAGCTCTTCATCATGGGTGGAAGAAGGCATTAAGGGAGATGAGAGCCATGATTTATTTTTAGTTTTATTTTTTAAAATTTATTTTAAATGTTCTATTTATTTTTTTATTGAGATATAATTGACATATAACACTGTAAGTTGAAGGTAGGTTGGAGGCATGATTAGGATATGCAAGACCAGCAGAGCCGTGTCTGATTTGAGGCAGCTGTTCCTTTCCTGAGCTCTGAAGCCTGGCTGCTGTGTGGTCACAAGGCCAATCTCTCTGTCCTCCTTCTCCCTCAGGGAGACTCTGCTTCCTCCAAATATTGCATATGTATACATGATTCCATGTTTAACCCTATCTCGCTTCTAGAATTTCACCCAGGGCCAAGGAAGATTGGTAGGTGGTCCATGCCTGCCATTCTACTGTTTCAAGCAAGGAATTCATGTTTTGGCTTTAGGATGGACCTCTCACAATGGAACATATTCTTTGCTGGAATTTCTGGTGTCTGTGGCCCAAATGTCAGCTTTCTGCTTTTGCCCACAAGGAGCCCTGGTCAATTTGCGCTGTGCTTACCGCCCTCGCTTCTATTTGGTGTTTTGGTTTTTTACCACACTGTTGGTTTTGATTAAAATGGACTTTGCCTCTGTTTTTAATTTTATGGGTTATTTTGGGGAAATGCTATCTTTATATCATCTTCAGATTACATGTACAACACCCCTTATCTTTTTTCTCCCTACTTTCCAGATTTCCCAACTTCTTCCAATCCTTTTTTTGAAGGTATCCATGGATATCGTCAGAATTGTATTTTCCAAGAGTCCTTCCCCATTCTCCAATTGCTCTTTTTGAACCTTTTCATTGTGTGTCCATGTATATGTGTGTATGACATATGATATATGTATAGAGAGGCACACAAAACTTAAATGTACAATTTTACAAGTAGTAATAAAGCCAATACTAAAAATAACACAAGTGAAGAAATGAAGCACTACCACACTTTTATAGTCCCCAGTGCATCCCTCCCTTCCAATCACAACAGTCTCCACCACACACTCAATAGGCAACTACTTTTCTGTCCTTATTGTAATCATTTCTCAATTTTGCTTCTAATTTTACCACCTACATGCATTACCTAGTAATTTCTCTCCTTCGTATCTCTTTCTTTTTGTAAGTCTTCTTGTATCTTTAAGGGTATGAGAAACAGTTTTTTAAAAGATAATTTTTGTTTCTGTTTTGTTTTTGTTTCCTACTGGGTTTCTATTATCTATTCTTTTATCTATTATCTATTTGACTGATTTTGTTCCTCTCCTATTACAGATTTGTCTCACATGCCAAGTGATCCTTGCCTTTCCATACATAAATAAGTGATGTGAACTAGAAAATGATTGGGAATTCACTGTATGAGTGCACTTGTTGGCAAGTGGATTCCTTAGTAAAATAATCCTTTTTTGTTGTTGTTGGGTATCACTGAACTCCAGTGTCTAGAGTAGAACCTCCTCTTTGGGGTTTATGTCTGACTGAAGCCCTCTGAAAGCAGAGCAGGAAGGGGCTTAAGTTCCATTATTCAAAATATCTATTATCACTAAATTTCTCAATTTTAGCCTCATATCTCACCCAATCCACCAAGGCCCCTGGTGTTCTGATTGGGTGGCTTCTTTTTTTTTTTAATTTTTCTTTAAAGATTTTATTTATTCATGAGAGACACAGAGAGAGATGCAGAGACATAGGCAGAGGTTCTCCCTGATGCAGGACTCGATCCCAGAACCCTGAGATCATGACTTGAGCCAAAGGCAGTCACTCAACCACTGAGCCACCCAGGTGCCCTGATTGGGCCTCTTCTGTTCAGTTTCTTCAGTGGTGAAAACCCAGTACACTCGCCTGGAGGACTGAGTACATGACTTCTTTGCATGTAGACTTTCAACCAATCCCTAATTTTTAGCTTCACGTCTTCTGATCTATCAGGTGACTCCAAGTTATAACACTTTCCGATTCTTTGGGTGAATCATATTTCCTCTCTTCCAGCACTTAATTGCATTTTTCTTTATTTCATTTAATCAATTATTACTAGCCTGTTAAATCTGTAGAAAAAATATTCACCTTCTTATCTCCTATTACCGCTTCTCCATTCATTTTGTGCTTGTGGGTTTATATGTATTTAATTTCCTTGCTCTTTTTTTAGTTGATTTTCTTGAGGGAGGGCAGATAATATATAAATTCAAACTACCAAATTTAACCAGAAGTTTTAGCAGGGATAGTTCAAGGAAAATTTCATGTAAGATTTTTCCCTTTTTCTTTCATTCTTTTTCTAGGAGTTCTTTCATATTTTTATTACTTATAATTTTTATGTGTGTGTGTATGCACCAAGATGGCATATTAAAATTTTTCCAGTTTCAGTTTCATATTGACCAATTGTTTTAGTAGTCAAACCAAATGTTAACATTAAACTGTAAGTTTGGAGGATTTAACCATTTTTTTTTTTTTATGAATCAATATAGAATTAACTTTTACATCTCTTTTGGTAGATATGATATTTTATAGGTGATATATTGTAGACCAGACATCTTCAAAGATAAAAAAATGTTACAAGCTTATAGAGGTCAGTTACTTTATATACTTTTTTCCTCATCTAATAAACTCAATGTGTTGAAATCACTAGGTTTTTGAGATTTACCTATTTCTAGTTTGTCCTTTCCTACTAAAGCATTTGTTTCACTGCCTCATTTTATTGCTTTCAATTAATGAAATCCAATTCTAAAACTACAATTTCCTCAGGTATTAGCTACCAGTACTATCCTCCCCACTGTCATCTCCATTCTATCTATTCAGTGTCTCTTTTTGGGGACATCCCAAGTTAAGGTTATTAACCTCACATCATGCTTCTCTTTGCCCTTCACTTGTACTCATTTTGTCTGGCTTGGGTAATTCCAGAGTAAATTATTTTGGTCACAAAACCAACTCCTTGCTCAAAGCATGCCTTGAATCTGCTTTTTGCAGTGAGCAGTCCATCCTGGAAGGCATTTTGGAATCTTTCTAAGTCTGATGACATCTATCTCTGCTATGTCAGAACACCCCCTGTGACTTTGATCTGAACTTCAATGAGGTCAGGAAGAGTGGTTTTCTCTTCTTTGATTGCTCCTGTGTCTCCTAATTATTTTAAAGCTGAAAAGGAATGATAGGTCTTAAAGTGCAGAAATAATATTTCTCTGGTTTGATTTTACAATATTAGTTCCAGGTGCTTTAGGACCATTTAGCTGGAGATATTACTTTTAGTTACAGTGCATTTCCTCCACCGTAAAGGGCCCCTCCTAGAGAACTTCTTGGGAGATGTTATGTTGTAGATAGTACATATTTTTTGAAATCAGATTGTTGTAAGATTAAACCTGGGCCCCACATTTTACTAGCTGTATAATTTTGATAAAGTAGGAAGCTCTATTTACTTCTTTATCTGTAGGATGTGGATCCTATCTCCAAGCATTGTGGAAGGGATTAAATGAGACCATGTACTTAAACTCCCTGATAGATAAGAAGCACTTTATAAATAGTGACTATTTTATCATTTGTGTACATGTTAAAGTTTTCCAGGATATTTTGGGATTATATGCTCTGTCATTTAATACTGCTTTCATACATTTAGTCTGATAACACTTCCCTAGGACACTGAAAAAATACTTCAGGACTGCCTAAGCCCTGCTTAGATATTTTTCAGCTGTTCTGACTCTTAAAGAAAAAAGAAGTTTATATTTTTAAAGAGAATTAGCTCATTTTTTTTTTTCCAGTTTACTTCCCATACCAGAAGAGAAAAAGCACAAAACTTCTCTCATCTACAGCTCCAAATAGCCACATGATAGGTCTAGGTCCATCCATGTTGTTGAAAAATGACAAGATCTCCATTCTTTTTTATTGCTAACTAATATTTCATTTATATATCCATACTACATCTTCTTTAGTCATATATCTATGAATAGAAACTTGGATCACTTCCTTAATTTGGCTACTATAAATAATGCTGCAAATACATAGGGATTCATCTATAGTTTTGGATTAGTGCTTTTGTTTTCTTTGGTTAAATATCCAGTAGTAGAATTACTAGATCTCATGATAATTCTATTTTTAATTTTTTGAGGAACCTCTATACTGCTTTTTCACAATGGTTGTACCAATCTGCATTCTCACTGACAATGTACAAGGATTCTGCTTTCTCCACATTTTCAACAACACTTATTACTCTTATCTTTTTTATTTTAGCCATTCTGAGATGTATGAGGTGCACATTGCTGTTTTGATTTGCATCTTCCTGATGATTGAATATTTATTCATTTGTCTATTGGTTATCTCTATGTTTTCTTGGGGGAAGTGTTTATTCAGGTTCTCTGCCCATTTTTTATTTTTATTTTATTTTTATTTTTTTTTCTTAACCCATTCTAGTATCAATTCTTTTTTTTTTAATTTATTTTTTATTGGTGTTCAATTTACTAACATACAGAATAACCCCCAGTGCCCGTCACCCATTCACTCCCACCCCCCGCCCTCCTCCCCTTCTACCACCCCTAGTTCGTTTCCCAGAGTTAGCAGTCTTTACGTTCTGTCTCCCTTTCTGATATTTCCCACACATTTCTTCTCCCTTCCCTTATATTCCCTTTCACTATTATTTATATTCCCCAAATGAATAAGAACATACAATGTTTGTCCTTCTCCGACTAACTTACTTCACTCAGCATAATACCCTCCAGTTCCATCCACGTTGAAGCAAATGGTGGGTATTTGTCATTTCTAATAGCTGAGTAATATTCCATTGTACACATAAACCACATCTTCTTTATCCATTCATCTTTCGTTGGACACTGAGGCTCCTTCCACAGTTTGGCTATCGTGGCCATTGCTGCTATAAACATCGGGGTGCAGGTGTCCCGGCGTTTCATTGCATTTGTATCTTTGGGGTAAATCCCCAACAGTGCAATTGCTGGGTCGTAGGGCAGGTATATTTTTAACTGTTTGAGGAACCTCCACACAGTTTTCCAGAGTGGCTGCACCAGTTCACATTCCCACCAGCAGTGTAAGAGGGTTCCCTTTTCTCCGCATCCTCTCCAACATTTGTTGTTTCCTGCCTTGTTAATTTTCCCCATTCTCACTGGTGTGAGGTGGTATCTCATTGTGGTTTTGATTTGTATTTCCCTGATGGCAAGTGATGCAGAGCATTTTCTCATATGCATGTTGGCCATGTCTATGTCTTCCTCTGTGAGATTTCTGCTCATGTCTTTTGCCCATTTCATGATTGGATTGTTTGTTTCTTTGGTGTTGAGTTTAATAAGTTCTTTATAGAATAAACCTAACCAAAGATGTAAAGGATCTATATCCTCAAAACTATAGAACACTTCTGAAAGAAATTGAGGAAGACACAAAGAGATGGAAAAATATTCCATGCTCATGGATTGGCAGAATTAATATTGTGAAAATGTCAATGTTACCCAGGGCAATATACACGTTCAATGCAATCCCTATCAAAATACCATGGACTTTCTTCAGAGAGTTAGAACAAATTATTTTAAGATTTGTGTGGAATCAGAAAAGACCCCGAATAGCCAGGGGAATTTTAAAAAAGAAAACCATATCTGGGGGCATCACAATGCCAGATTTCAGGTTGTACTACAAAGCTGTGGTCATCAAGACAGTGTGGTCTGGCACAAAAACAGACACATAGATCAGTGGAACAGAATAGAGAATCCAGAAGTGGACCCTGAACTTTATGGTCAACTAATATTCGATAAAGGAGGAAAGACTATCCATTGGAAGAAAGACAGTCTCTTCAATAAATGGTGCTGGGAAAATTGGACATCCACATGCAGAAGAATGAAACTAGACCACTCTCTTGCACCATACACAAAGATAAACTCAAAATGGATGAAAGATCTAAATGTGAGACAAGATTCCATCAAAATCCTAGAGAAGAACACAGGCAACACCCTTTTTTGAACTCGGCCATAGTAACTTCTTGCAAGATACATCCAGGAAGGCAAAAGAAACAAAAGCAAAAATGAACTATTGGGACTTCATCAAGATAAGAAGCTTTTGCACAGCAAAGGATACAGTCTGCCCATTTTTTAATCTATTATTTGTTTATTTTGTTATTGAGTTGCACATTTCTTTACATATTTTGGCTATTAACCCCTTACTGAATATATCATTTGCAAATGTCTTCTCCCATTCAGTAGGTTACCTTGTCATTTGGTTGATGGTTTCCTTTGATGTGCATAAGCTTTTTATTTTGGTGTAGTCCTAAGAGTTTAATTTTGCTTTCATTTCTTTTGTCTGAGGAGATGTATCCAGAGAAATGTTACTATGACCCATATCAAAGAAATAACTGCCTATGTTTTCTTCTTGGAATTTCAGGTCTTACATTTAGGTATTTAATCTGTATTGAGTTTATTGTTATGGATGATGTAAGAAAATAGTCTAATTCCATTATTTTGCTTTGGCAGTTCACTTTTCCAAGCACCATCTGTTGAAGAGAATGCTTTTTCCCCATTGTATAGTCTTCTCTCCTTTATTATTGATTAATTGACCATAGAAATGTGGATTATTTTGGGGCTCCATATTCTGTTCCATTGATCAATATGTCTATTTTTGTACCAGTACTATGGCTTTGATTAGTACAATTTTGTGACTTATCCTGAAATCTGAAATTGTGTTACCCCTAGCTTTGTTATTCTTTTTCAAGATTCCTTTGACTTGTCTTTTGTGATTTCCTACAAATTTTAGGATTTTTTGTTCTAGTTCTGTGAAAAATGTTGTTGGTATTTCGATGAGTAAGGCACAAAATATATAAATTGCATTGGTGGTATGGAAATTTTACAAATATTGGTTCTTCCGGTCCAATATGGATTGGGAGAGTATGGGACATCTTTCCATTTGTTAGTATCATTTTTAATTTTTTTCATCAGTGTTTCATAGTTTTCAGAGCACAGGCCTTTCACCTCCTTGGTTAAGTTTATTCCTAAGTATTTTATTATTTTTGGTATAATTATAAATGGGATTGTTTTAATTTCTCTTTGTGCTAAATCATTATTAGTGTATAGAAATATAAAGATTTCTATATATTCATTTTGTGTCCTGTGACTTTACTGAATTCACTTATCAGTTTTAGTTGCTTATTGGTGAAGTCTTCAGGGTTTTCTATGTAAAGTATCATATTGTCTTTAAATAGTGAAAGTTTTCATTCTTTCCTTATCAATTTGGATACCTTTCATTTCATTTTATCTGATTTCTGCACCTAGGACTTCCAGTATTCTTTAATAAAAGTGGCAAGAATGAACATCCTTGTGTTATCCCTGATCTTAAAGGAAAAGCTCTCAGTTCTTTACCATTGAGTATGGTAAATATTAGCTGTGAGTTTTCCATACATGGTCTTTTTCATGTTAATGTATGTCCTCTCTAAACATACTTTATTGATAGTTTTTATCATGAATGTATGACATACTTTGTCAAATGCTATTTCTGCATCTATTGAGATGATCATATTAAAAAAAAATCTATTCTCTTATTAAAGTGATACATCCAGTATTGATTTAAGAATATTGAACCATGCTTGCATCCCTGGAATAAGTCCAAGTTGATTTGTGGGAATGTTTTTTAAAAATGCATTGTTGGATTTGGTTTACTAATATTTTGCTGAGGACTTTTGCATCAATGTTCATCAGAGATATGGCCTATAGTTTTCCTTTTTTGTAGTCTTTTTATCTGGTTTTGGCATTAAGGTAATACTGGCCTTGTAGAATGAATTTGAAATCTTTCCTCCCTCTTGTATTTTTGGAATGGTTTGAGAAGATTAGATATTACGTCTTCTTTAAATGTTTGGTGGAATTCATGTGTGAAACTATATGATCCTGGATGTTTGTACTGAAAGTTCTTTGATACTGATTCAGTTTCACTATCAATAATTGGTCTATTCAAATTTTTTACTTGTTCCTGATTCAGTTTTGGAAGGGCATATGTTTCAAGGAATTTATTTATTTCTTCTAGGTTCTTTGTTGGTATGTAATATTTCATAATATTCTCTTAAAATCCTTTGTATTTCTATGGTATTCAAGGTTATTTCTTCTGCTTGATTTCTTGATCTTATTTAATTGAATCTTCTCTCCTTTTTTTTTGTTGAGTCTGGCTAAAGTTTTCTCAGTTTTACTGATCTTTTCAAATAATTAGCTGCTGGTTTCACTGATATGTTCTACTTTGTTATTCTTCTGTTTCATTTATTTTTGCTGTAGCTTTATTATACCATTTCTTCTACTAGCTTTGGGCTATGTGTTTTCTCTTTTTTAGGTCTTTTAGGTATTTAGTTAAGTGGTTTAGTTGATATTTTTCTTGCTTCTTGAAGTAGTCCTATATTTCTACAATCATCCCTCTTAGAACAGTTTTTGCTGCATCCCAAAGATTTTGGACCATTGTGTTTTCATTTTTATTTGTCTCAATTTTTTGATTTCCTTTTTCTATTTCTTAGCTGATCCATTTATTATTTAGTAGAATGTTATTTAGCCTTTATATACTTGCGTTCCATCCAGGTTTTTCTTGTGGT
This sequence comes from Canis lupus familiaris, assembly GCF_011100685.1. Classification (NCBI taxonomy): domain Eukaryota; kingdom Metazoa; phylum Chordata; class Mammalia; order Carnivora; family Canidae; genus Canis; species Canis lupus. Next base: position 43,621,968 of record NC_049237.1, on the reverse strand, counting down.
TAATTTCTAGTTTTATACTGTTGTGGTCCAAAAATATGCATAATATGATTTCAATCTTTTTAAATTAATTGAGACTTGTTTTGTGGCCTAACATGTGATCTGTTCTGGAGAGTGTTTCATGTATACTTGAAAAGAATGTGTACTCTGCTGTTTTTAGATGGAATGTTCTGAATATATTGGTTAGGTCCCTATGATTCAATTGATTTTTGCTGAGGACTTTTGCATCAATGTTCATCAGAGATATGGCCTATAGTTTTAGATATAGTTTATAGATATGATTCAATGTATTCTCTTTTTTTTTTTTTTTAATTTTTATTTATTTATGATAGTCACACAGAGAGAGAGAGAGAGGCAGAGACACAGGCAGAGGGAGAAGCAGGCTCCATGAAGAGAGCCCGACGTGGGACTCGATCCCGGGACTCCAGGATTGTGCCCCGGGCCAAAGGCAGGCACCAAACCATTGAGCCACCCAGGGATCCCCCCATTTGTCTCTTGTTTTAATCTCTGTTTTAAATTCTATTTTGTATGATTTAAGTATTGCTGCTCTAGCTTTCTTTTTATTTCCATTTGTGTAGTAATGTTTTTCCAACCCTTAATTTTCAGTCTGCATGTGTCTTAAGGTCTGATTGAGACTCTTGTAGTCAGCATATAGATGAGCCTTGCTCTTTTTTTTTTTTTTTTTTTTTTTATCCATTCAGTCACCCTCTCCTTTTAACTGGAACATTTAGTCCATTTACATTCAAAGTAATGATTGATAAGTATATTCTTATTGTATTTTGTTATTTATGTGGTATTTGTTTTTTTAAATTTTTTAAATTTTTAAATTTTTAAAATTTGTTTGTAGTTCTCCTCTGTTCCTTTCTTTTCCTGCTCTCTTCCCTTGTAGTTTGATGGCTTGCTTTAGTGATATGCCAGGATTTTTTCCTTTTGTGTGTGTGTGTATCTATTACAGATTTTTGATTTGTGATTACTGGTAGGTTCATATATAACATGTTATGCCTATAACATTCTATACTAAGTTAATAGTTCCTAAAATTTGAACCCATTCTAAAAACAATAAGTTTTTATTCTCCCCCCACCAACATGTTTTATATATATGTTGTACTTTATATTCTTTATATTATGAGTCCCTTGGCTGATTTTTATGGGTATAATTGATTTTATTGCTTTTGTGCTTTAACCTCCATACTGGTTTTATAACTGATTAATATACTTGTTTATTATGTTTGAATTTATCTTTCAAATGTTTCCTTTTCATAATTTTCTTTCTTTTGATTATGGTTTTACCTTTCCACTAAAAGAATTGCCTCTAATGCTTTCCTGTAGGGCTGGTTTCGTGGTGATGAACTCCTTTACCTTTTTTGTCTGGTGAATTCTTTATTTTTCCTTCTATTCTGAATGTCAGCTTGATGGGTAAATTATTCTTGGTTGTGGAGTTTTTTGTTTTCTTTTTGACTTCCAGGACTTTGAATATATGATGCCATTCCCTCCTGGCCTGTCTAGTTTCTGCCGTGAAATCAACTTATAGCCCTATGGGGGTTCTTTTATATCTAACCATTTTGTATTTTTAGAATTCTCTTTATCACTATATTTTGCCACTTTAATTAAAATAATATTACATAATTATTATGTTTTGGTGTGGAATTTCTTTGGTTGATTTTATTGGGGGAATTCCTTTTGCTTCCAAGATCTGGATGTGTGTTTCCTTACACACATTGGGTATTTTCAATGATTATTTCTTCAAATAAATTGTATGCCATCTTCTCTTGTCTTCTCCTTCTGGAATCCCTACATTGCAAACCTTATTATGCTCAATGATGTTGCTTACTTCCTGCAATCTATTCTCACTTTTTACCATTCTGCTTTTCCTTTTTACTGTTCAGCTTACTTGTTTTCCATTATGTTTTAATTTTTTTTAATTTTTATTTTAGCTATTGAGGTCTTCAACTTTGATTTTTAAAAATAATTCCATCTGTTTGCTGAAGATCTTACTGAGATCCTTAATTCTTATCAAGTCCAGTGACTCTCTCTATAACTATTACTTTGAATTCTTCAAGCATATTGCTTATTTTCTGTTTCATTTAGCTCTTCTGCTGTGATTTTGTCCTTTTCTTTCTTGGGGATATACTTCTCTGTCTTCTCTTTTTGTCTAATTCTGTTTCTTCTTTCTTTCTTTCTTTCTTTCTTTCTTTCTTTCTTTCTTTCTTTCTTTCTTTCTTTCTTTCTTCTTTCTTCTTTCTTTCCTTCCTTCCTTCCTTCCTTCCTTCCTTCCTTCCTTCCTTCCTTCCTTCCTTCCATCCTTTCTTTCTTCCTTCCTTCCTTCCTTCCTTCCTTCCTTCCTTCCTTCCTTCCATAGGCTCCATGCTCAGCATGAAGCCCAATGTGGGGCTTGAACTCACAACCCTGAGATCTAGACCTGAGCTGAAATCAAGAGTGAGAGGCTTAACCAACTGAGCGACCCATAACTCTGTTGGATTCTACGTATTAGGAAAGTCAGCTATATCTCCTGATTTTGAAAGTACTGATTTCTGAAGAAGTCCTTTGATGCTATATAGCACAATGTCCCCAATTCACCAAAATGCCCTTCAGGTATATTTGCTATGTGTGTTATGTGCAGCCTTTTGTGGTTGAGCCACATTTGCCTTTAGTCCTGTAGCCTGAACTGGCCCATTTTGTTTGTTTTTGGTGCACTGGGCAGGATTTAGTTCTTATATTGTTAAGGGGCCAGACTGAAGCTGCCATGGCCTTATAGTAGGTGGTGTCAGCAGTTATACCAGATGCCATCTCTTGGCCAGTCTGGTGCTCTCCCTGCCTTGTCTTCTAGGATGCTTTTGTTGGTGAGTGGGGCCAGCAGTCAGATCAGATGGCTACCTCCAGTCTGTCTGTTGGGGCTTCAGTTGCATTGGTGTGTATGATTATCTTCCCTCTTCCCCAGGGCAGGAATCACTCTGGAATGGTGACAATCCCTGTTGAGGCTGCTTACAGGATTAGATTGAACATTAACCACATTGGAGTGTCTTCTGCCAAGTGGAATAGGTTGGACAGAGTAGACTTGAAGGAGAATGCAGGGGTGGTGTGCACAGTGTTAGCAACTTAGGTGGAGGGTGTTCACTGGTTCCTGCAGGTTTCTAGCTATTGAGGCTGGGAGTTGGGGGAGAGATGGAGCCTGCCAGTTTTTTGTTCTTGGAAAAGTTTCTTAAAGATCCTTGCTCTCCAGCACATGTTCTAAGATTAGTAAATAAATCTCCTTCACATATATCCCAGGTGCTTTGCTTTGCTTTGCTTTCTTTCTTTCTTTCTTTCTTTCTTTCTTTCTTTCTTTCTTTCTTTCTCTTTCTTTTTCTTTCAAGATTTTATTTATTTATTCATGACAGACACAGAGAGAGAGAGAGAGAGAGAGGGAGAGAGGCAGAGACACAGGCAGAGGGAGAAGCAGGCTCCATGCAGGGAGCCTGATGCAGGACTCGATCCTAGGGTCCCAGGATCAGGCCTTGGGCGGAAGGTGGAGCTAAACCGCTGAGCCACCTGGGCTGCCCTCCCAGGTGCTTTTCAAATTGTTTCTGTGTTGTATCTCCCAGGGGTTTGTTTATTATGCTGGGTCTTTAAGGATGTGAACTCACTTTCCTATTGCTCTCTGCCTCTTCTAGGGCTAAGCTCACTGATTTTTAAGCCCTACTAATTTTAAGAACTCGTGAAGTCAAGCCCTGTTGATTTTCAAGCCAATTATTATTTGGATTCATCTTTCCAGTGGAGGTCCTCTGGGCCTGGGATCCCTGATGTGGGGTCTGCTCCCTTCCCTTTCTTATGGTGGTATCCCTCTCATTTGAAGTCTCACTAGGAGCTTGGTTCCTAACTGTGCCTCGGCCCCTCCTACATTTTCAATGTGGCCTCCTATTTATGATTAGCTGTGGAAAGTCTGTTCCAACAGTCTTCAGATCATTTTCTCTGTTAGTTGCACTGAAGCAGATTTTCTGTAGGTGTGTCTCTGGGATGAAGTGATCTTAGGATCCTCCTAAGAACTTCCTAGAAGTTCTTGTATACAATATTGAAGTTTTTTTCACTTTAGTGCTAAATATTGGGTTCTGACCTCTCAACTAGATCCTATTTCACTAAAAGATTGCATCTTCTGACTTCAATATCTAGGACTCTAAGTAAAATCTATAAATCGCTGTTTAGAATGTAATAAAATTGAAGATGATCTTTTCCCAAGTGGGATCATCATGATCATCATGGTAATTGGAGAAATTAAATAGAAATGAAAACAATTAATAGGTGTTGTATGTTTAATTGAACATTGGGTATGTCATTTTTCAAAAAAGGATTCTTATTTATGAAAATTTTTTCTCCTTCAAGATTGAAAGAAGTATAACTCATTTCTTTTTAGAATATAACCTCATATTTGGTCTTTTAAAATTATAAATAGCTTTTCAAAAATACTCATTTTTAAAAAAATTTTCAGTTTCTCAAAGAAAATTCTGCTCTTTGGAGTCAGATTAACTGATTCTATTTTTTTTTTAAGTCTTTATATTTGTTTTTGGTGTATCTGTGTTTTTAACAAATATATATTAAAATTAAAAATATATTTAAGACAATTAGATTATCTTTACCAAATTAAATAGTTGCTATTTTCCATGTTCTCATTAAATGTTTTGTTCATTTCTTTGTTGGGTCTTAGATATTTTGTATAATTATACTTAGGATACACAGACTTGTCCAACTTGTCTGTCCAGACAAATCCAGATAGTTATATTTTTCACAATTGTGGTCATTATGCCACATATTTGCCTCCTTGTCTTCTTCAAAACTGCTGGCTAGATCTTGGCTATAGTGTAAGATTTATTGTCTTTGAGCTGCCACTGCTTCTGAGCTGCTGACACCCATTAATCAGTCTGACTTACTGATCCTGGTGCTATCTGGAACTGTGTGCTTATATTAGATAGGTTGTAGCTGGAGTTCATCCTTTATGTTTCCAGATTCTAACGTCTCTGTACAACCCCTGCTTAATCAATGCTGGCAAATATCTATATGATCCCAGCTTAATCATGCTGGGAAGTATCACACAGACATTATAGAACACCCTCACTTAGCTTTGAGGGGTTCTATAAGGGAAAATTCTAAATCTATATGGGCTTAGATTATATACCCAATAATTCAGAACTAAATCTGTAAAAGCTTCAGATGTCATTTACAATCTGTATGCACTGCAGAACTGTGTATTTTCAATAAACACAAGCTCTCTGATGGTCTTCTCAACTCATTGAAAGCTAAAACAATGAACACCCCAGTTCAATAAATGTTTTCGTTGGATAAAAAAGTTAGATTTGCATGGTTGCAATTCACCTCATTCACCCATGGTGCACGGATTTTGACATCTAATTAAATTGATCAGCCACAAAAATCACTAAGGCAATTGTTTTCCAAGCATCACTAGCAAAATAAATTTAGATTATACTTGCGATGTACTCTATTGTTTCTATCCAGAAGTGGGAACAAATAAGGAACAGGAAATTGAGCATAATTTGAATTAGGAAACAATACAATTGTATATAATAATTTATGCATAATGACCACTGTGCATTTTCTTGTTTCTTAGTTTGTAAATTTCCATAATATTAATTTCAGGAGGCTTGCCAGTAAATTCAATTTTGCCTGTTTTCTGTCAACAAAACTTTCTATTTAATTTAATCGTCTTTAAGAAAAGAAACTAGGAGTGTCTTACAACTTTCAACATATAATGTTTTTGTTAAAATCAATCTTTATCAAAGCAAATATCATTTAAAATTCTTTTGTAAATAAAATAGTTTAAATAATGTATTTTTAAATGGAACATCTCATAACGTCAATAGTTTCTCTCAAATTCTGATAACTTATATAAAATATGTCCTTCAAAACAATAATGAAACTTAAGAAAAAGCTGTTAATAGAACTATGGATGACTCTGTGGCTTTAAGTTTAATATAGAAACAAGGTCCAGGGGTGCCTGGGTGGCTCAGATGGTTAAGCATCTGCCTTCAGCTCAAGTCATGATCTCAGTTCTGCGATCAAGCCTTGTATCGGGCTCTCTGGGGAGTCTGCTTCTACTTCTCCCACTGCCTTTCCCCTCCACTCATGTTCTCTCTCTCAAATGAATAAATAAAATCTTAAAGAAAGGAACAAGGTCCAATGGTGAAATCCAAATAATTAGCATAAATTAAAATAAATAGAGTTTTAATTTTTCTCAAGAAATTATTATTTTTTTATCATTAGTAAAACAGGAAGTTTATTCACAGGCATCTTTATTCTGTTCTTGTGTGAGTTAAAAAGTATTAGGGGTACCATGTTCTCTCTATATATATCTGTATGTGTAAATATATATTTTCCTAACAACATAAGAGTAGTCTTTTCTAACAACATAAGATCAGAGTAGTCAAGATATTCCTTTGAATAGAAAAGTATATGCAATAATTACTGCAAAAATAGTCGTTTCCACTAGTCAGAATTGTCTTTACATGTCGAGAAAATATTTATGTATCTCCTCTGTAGTTTTTATTCCCTTTTTCTTCATAGGAAGTAGGTCTTTGTTAAAAGAGAGTGAAGGGGGGGACACCTGGGTGGCTCAGTGGTTGAGTGTCTGCCTTTGGCTCAGGTTGTGATCCTGGGGTCCCGGGATCCAGTCTTGCATCGGGCTCCCCACAGGCAGCCTTCTTCTCCCCCTGTCTGTCTCTGTGTCTCTTAGCAATAAATAAATAAAAATCTTTTAAAAAGAGAGAAAGAGAAAGAAAGAAAGAGAAAGAAAGAGAAAGAGAAAGAGAAAGAGAAAGAGAAGAGAAAGAGAAAGAGAAAGAGAAAGAGAAAGAGAAAGAGAAGAAAGAGAAAGAGAAAGAGAAAGAGAAAGAGAAAGAGAAAGAGAAAGAGAGAAGGGGTCATCCAAGGCTTTGTAGTATAGCATATATAATTTTCAGGACAAATGTCATAGGTGAAAAAGTATCAATTTCTTCTATAGCTGAATGTAATTTTTGAGAATTGTATTTCATTTAGTAGTAGAAACTTGTACTCATTAATTAATAGTTTCATCTGACACCTTAGGCACCCTCTTTCTCCAGGGTCAAATTAAATTCTTGGAAGCATTCTTTATGCCAAATCTATGAGGTGGAGGGACCTCTTGTCTTTGGTCATGGTCATCTCTGAACATTATTATCTGCAGAGATATACATATTTTCATTAGGATTCCCCAGCTACGAATTTTCCACTGAATCTTTTCTTCTCTGTCCATATCTCTCCTTCAGCTGCTTCTTCATCCCTCTTTGGTAAACAAAAGTATTTGGCTTTTTACCCAGCCCTCTAGAGGCCTTGGGTCATCAAGTACAAATCTCCATGAATCTTTGGTGAGAGAACTTTGACACATAATACAAATATTCTGGCTATCTGGAGTCCTGGAGGGGCTCTTTTTCTCTGGACTCTTCTGAAGATTAGGGACCCTCTGGTTTCACATTTACCAAATCTACCTAGAGTTTCTAGTATACTATTAGGAAGTATCTGGTGCCCTTTCATGGTAAGCAGAGGAGTAGACTTCTGCTTGATTGTAGAAACAATCAAGGGGAAGATGGAGGGAGTAAGAAAGAACTGGGTGAGAGAATGGCAGGGAGCAGTGGCAATGTCCCATGGCACATGATTCCCCATGCTCATTCATAGTGGACTTCCTATGGGCAAACAGTCCTCTTGAGGGGAAAAGTAGAGTCATGTTTTGTATTATCTGCTGGACTCAAACGGTTTGGTTTTTGTTGTTGTTTTGTTTGTGATAGGTCTTAATAAATTATTTCTTCCTTTTGAAGATTAATAGCCTTCCCAAACCAGCCAGTGTAACTGAAGAAACTGAGTATACATGTGTGTATACAAACACACATACATATAGAAATATGTAAATACATTGAACTCTTCCTTCCAAATTAGGTTATTTTTAAGGTAGCTGATTCCAAAAAATAAGTCAAAATTTATAAAATTTATATATTATGTATTACTTCTATAGACTCATCACCCTTGACTTCTTGTCTACCCTGATTCTAGTTTCAAACTCACACACATATATACATAGGTTCCAGTTACTCTGATTATTTCATGTTATCTCTTATATCAAAGATTTTTGTCTAAAACATTCTTCCTTTATACTCATAATCAATGCTTCACATGGGTTATTTCTATTCATCCTTTAGATCTTCATTTTGGGTAATAGGCTCAGGAAAAGTCTTCCTTATCTTCAAATTTAAGTGAGGAAATCCTTATATATGTGTGTCCACAGTATCTAATAGTATTTTGTATTTTATTGTCAGAACTTGTATAAAATGCCTATAACTATCTAGGTTCTCCAGAATACTAAGCTCTGAGGGCAGGCTTCATGTCTATTTTGGTCTCTGTTCTAATCTTGTGCCTATCACAGTGCTTAACATGGTATAATTTTTGAAAATACATATTGAGAATAGCTGAGCCAATGCAAAAATCAGAATCAAAGAATCTAAACAAGTCCTAAGTTATACAGTGTAGGTGCTCTAATGATATCAGGAAACTGGCCCCAGAGAATGGAACTACACAGGTCTTAAGATATGAAGGACAACTTCTATTTTGTTGTTTACTGAATAGAATATAGTCAACTAAAAGTTGTGGAGGTGGCTTAAAATGTCTATTAAAACTAGGCTATATAGATGATGATTTATAGACTGATAAATATTCTATCTGCACCAAAAAAAAAAAAAAACAGCAAAAGCAGTGTGTATAAAATTTTAGTCTAGCAGATACAATAAACATTTTACTAATAACACAGTACAACCAGGAGAAACATTGTCCAAAAGATGAGAAAGGAAATTGAATGCTCATAATGAATAAGACTTCATGTAAAATTAAAGAATGAAGCTAATGCTTAATTAGCTCTTCATATAATTTCATCCTTATCCAGATTCTACAAATTGCTTGCCATCCTGTTTTTACAGGTAAGGAGGAAAAGGTGCCAAGAATGTATTGCTAATAGAAGTGGTGTAACAAACCCATGATGACTTATTGCATTCTTATCAAGTACCAGTCCTCTTGTTAAGTAGTTTACATTCATTGTCTAATATGATATTCATGCCTTTTCTCAGTTTCCGGTGGTTATTGACATTTCTTGGCTTGTGAATGCTCATTCTCATCTCTGCCTTTGTCTTCAAATGGCTTTCTCCTTTGTGAGTCTTCTCTTCTGACTCTTACAAGGATAATTTTCATTGGGTTTAGGGCCCACTTGAGGTAATCTAGAATGATCTCATTTCAAAGTCTTAATTACATTTGCAAATACTTTTTACCAATAAGTTTCTATTTCCCAGGAATAGGGACATGGACATATTTTTGAGGGGACTCACCATTTAGTCTACCACACATGCCATGAAATTGATTTATAGGTCCCATCTCATGATAGGGATCATTAAGTAAATCCTTATAGATGGTCTCCTAAAGTATATCTAACCTATACTCCAGCCTACTAATTATTCAATAATGTAGAACAAGGTTTTAATGAAGTTACTTATTGCCTTCATATACAGCATAAACTTTTATTATAATTTTAAATTTCTTATCAAAAGTTTTTAATTCTTTGAAACAATTGTTTTTTTTTGTTGTTTTTTTAAAAGCATAATATGACTAAAAAGCCTATGTTCTATTAAAGTAATGTGTGAAAAATGTAGTATAGTTTTAAAAAATTATGAATTTTTCTTTTGCTTCTTGAGTATATTACTTCCTTCCCAATTACCCCAAGAGATCCGTCAGCCTAAGGAGAGTTCATGACTTATTACAGAAGACATGCCAAATTAAAATTTTGAATGTGAGAAGTTAAATTATGTCTAATAAGATTTTATAGCAAAACAAAGCTTGCAAGCTGGACTCTGTGAGAAAGAATTTCTTACACTTCTTTAGTGCTCTTTTAGCTAAGCAGAATTCTGGATGATTGCAGTCATGGAAATAATGGAATTTACTGCTCAGTATAGAAAAAAGCCCCCACATTTTCCATTATGATAGTTAAGTCTTAGGTTTGTTGTCTTATGTAGAAAGAAGATATGATCCAGAAGAGTGTGAAAAGCAAACTCCTTTCTAGCCCTGGAAGATGGAAAAGAGGATAAAAATAAGAAATGAGATCGAAGGAGGAAGGTTGTCATGCAGGCATGTGTCCCCATGGTCTTTATTAAGACTCCAACCTACATAAAGTTAAGAAAGAAGAGAAAAAAAAATAAAAAGAAAAAGAAAGAAGAGAGTCTGGTAAGTTGAGGAAAGGCAAAGAGCAGAGATGAATTAACAGACTTAAGACTTTTGAGGATTTGCTCCTTAGGGTTTTAGCACTGTGTGAGTTGGGTCACATAGTTAATAAAATGGTCTGTTGTCTTGACATGGAATGTCTATGTTGTCTTCCAAGCTTTCATCATGGATACATGTAGGCACTACCTTATGTTTGTAGTTATTTTTATTTAAATTCAATTAATTAACGTATAGTATATTATTACTTTCAGATTTAGTGATTCATCAGTTGCATAATAACACCCAGTGCTCATCACATCAAGTGCCCTTATTAATACGCATCATTAAGACACTACTTTAATGCCTCATATGTAAGTACCCATTTAATCTTCACAAAAATACTATGAATTTGGGGAAGATATTTTTTTTAAATGAGAAAACTTGTCCTAGATCACACTATTAAGTAGAGAAAAAGAAATTACATCCTGTGCCATTTGGATCTAGAATTTGTACATTTAGTCACTATGCTACATTACTGGAAACTAAGCTATTACCCCAAAATGTGAACAAAAGACTATTTTAATTCCAGTATAGTTAGCATACAGTATTAGTTTCAGGTGTACAAGGTAGTGATTTAATAATTCTATATATTACTCACTGCTCATCATGATGAGTTTACTCTTAATCCCCTTCACCTATTTCACCCATTCCTGCCCACTTCCTCTTTGGTAACCATCTATTTGTTCTCTTAGCTAAGTGTCTGGGTTTGTTTTTTGTTTTTTTTTGTTTTTTGTTTTTTTGTTTTTTTTTGGTTTGAAGGGATATATGTGCCCTTGTTTATTGCATCATTATTACAATAGCCAAATTATACAAGCATCCCAAGTGTCCATTGATACATGAATGGTTAAAGATGGTATATACATACACAGTGGAATATTTTTCAGCCATAAAAAGAATGAAATCTTGCCATTTGCAACAACATAGATGGATATAGAGAGTACAATGTGGAGCAGAATAGTTCAGAGAAAGACAAATACCATATGATTTCACTCATATGTAGAATTTAAGAAACAAAACACACGGACTCTAAATTATTGGATCTAATCTCAGTTTCAACCAGATTGGACATCTATATTTTTTAATGTTCTTTCATGAATAGGACTTTATTGAAAGGGTGAAATGAATTATAAAACAATAATAAACATGTTTGCTTCATATATCAACATGGACATATGAATATAGACAGATGAACATACACATATACCCCCGTTTTCTCTTACCCTAGGACCTTTTAACTACCTGTTTGTGTATTTCTTTGGGAAGAAGATAGTGAGGCAAGACTCCCCTAAAGGAAAGCAACAGTCAATATGGGTGCTCCTGACTCATCAACCAAGACTCTATCCAATACAAATTAAACCTCAGACTAAGTATTGAGTCGGCATGCTTTGTGTATGGTGTCCTAGCATAGTTCAATGATGTAATTCATCCACTAAATATTTATTAAGCACCTGTCATGGGATGGCACATTTCAGAGTTTGGGATATATAAGTAACATATATTGCAATGTGGAGAAATCACATAATAAACGCAATATAAAGTAAATTATAGAGAACTGTAATGGGGTATGAGTATTACTGGAATAATACAGTAAAAGGTAAGAAAGATAGGAATTACAGATTTAGGATTTCAATTTCAAATAGAGTAGTCACTTAATATTTTAAAGTGTTACAAATGTTATTTAATCTTGGACAATAACATATCTGGAATTAAATAGCTATAAGAACAGAAAATCTAAAATTAACATACTTGGAATATTTTCAAACTTTTTAATTATAGCAGTCACTAAAATACCTTATTTTCATAAAGATTCCTTTTTTTGTTTTCAAGGATTAGGCAAAAGGCTTTATTTCAAATTGAAGTCTAAGTATAATTAACATACATTGTTATATTAGTTTCAAGTATACAATATCATGATTCACCAATTCTATACCAATTCTATACATTACTCAGCGCTCATCACAGCAAGTATACTCTTAATCCCCTTCATCTATTTTAATCATTCCCCTACCTGCCCACCCTCTGGCAACCATTGGTTTGTCTTCTGTATTTAAGAGTGTGTTTTTTGGTCTCCTTTTTTATTTTCCATCGTTTTGTTCCTTAAATTCTACATATAAGTGAAATCATATGGAATTTGTGTTTCTTTAACTTTTTTCACTTAGCATTTTACCTTGTTAGGTCCATCTGTGTTGTTGCAAATAACAAAATCTCATTCTTTTTTGTGGTTGAGTAATATTTCATTGCATGTGTATACCACATCTTCTTTATTTATTTATGGATGAACACTTGGGTTGCTTCCATATTGGCTATTGTAAAGAATGCTGGATTAAACATTAGGTGCATATGTCTCTTTGGATTAGCGTTTTTTGTTTTTGGAGGCAAAAACCCAGTAGTGGCATTACTAGATAATATGGTAATTCTATTTTTAATTTTTTGAAGAAACTTATACTGTTTTCCACAGAGGCTGCACCAATTTGTATTTCTACTGACAGAACACAAGAGTTTATTTTTCTCCCTATTCTTATCAATACTTGTTATATTGTCTGCATTTTATTTTAGCCATTTTGGCCATCTATATGTTTGTAAAATGTCTATTTGGGTCCTCTGAATTTTTTAATTGGCTTTTTTTTTTTTTTTTTTTTTTTTGGTATTGAGCTGTAGTTCTTTATTTTGAAAAATAACCCCTTCTTAGATATATCATTTGCAAATATTTTCTCCTACTCAGTAGGTTGACTTTTTGTTTTGTTGATGGCTTCTTTTGCTATGTGTAAGCTTTTTATTTCATTATAGTCCCAATAGTTTAGTTTTGCTTTTGTTTCCCTTGTCTGAAGATACATTTATAGAAAAATATTTCTATTACCAATATCAAATAAATCACTGCCTTTGTGTTTACTAGGAGTTTTATGGTTTCATGACTCACATTTAGGTGTTTTTTTTTTTTTTTTTTTAGGTTTTATTTATTTATTCATGAAAGGCACAGAGAGAGAGAGAGAGAGAGGCAGAGACCATTAAGTGTGGGTTGACCATTTAAGTGTGGGTTTATTTCGGGCTTTCTGTTCTATTGATTAATGTGTCTAATTTTGTGCCAGGACCATACTGTTTTGATTACTATAGTTATGTAACTTATTTTAAAATCTGGGATTGTGATACCTCTACCTTTGTTCTTTCTCACAATTGCTTTGGCTGTTCTGGGTCTTTTGTGGTTCCATACAAACTGTATTTGTTCTAGTTTTGTGAAAGATATTGGTACTTTGACAAGAATGACACTATAGCTGTAGATTGCTTTGCATAGTATGGGCATTTAAAAATATTGGTTCTTCCAGTGCATGAGCATGGGATATCTTTCCCAGGCTCATGGGAATTGTTTGTGTCACCTTCAATTTCTTTTATCAGTGCATTATACTTTTCAGAGCACAGGTCTTTCATCTCCATGGTTAAATTTATTCCAAGTTTTTTTTTTTCTTTTTGGTGCAATTGTAAATCTTTTCTCAATTTTTTTTTGTACTTTATTATTAGTGTATAGAAATACAACTGATTTCTGTATATAGGTTTTGTAACGTGACCTGATTCATTTATCAGTTTTAGTAGCTTTTTGGTGTAGTCTTTAGAGTTTTCTATATATAGAATCATGTCATCTGCAACTAGTGTTTTACTTTATTAAAAAGTCTTACTTTATTTCCAATTTGGATGCCTTTTATTTCCCTTTTTTGTCTGATTACTGTAGCTAAGACGTTCAGTACTCTGTTGAATAAAAGTGGAGATTGTGAACATCCCTGTCTTTCCTGATTTTAAGGGAAGAGCTTTCAAAAGGTTTGCTACCATCGAGTATAGTGTTAGCTATGGGTTTTTCATATGTAGTTCTTATTATATTGAGATATATTTCCTTTAAGCCTACTTTGTTGAGTTTTTATCATGAATGGATGTCATACTTTGTCAAATAATTTTTCTCCATCTACTGACATGATCATATAGTTTTTATCCTTCCACTTGTTAATGTAATATATATATATATATATATATATATATATATATATATATATATATATACTGACTGATTTACAAATACTGAACCATCCTTGCATCCCTGGAATAAATCCTACTTGATGACAATGAATGATTTTTTAAATGTATTATGGGATTTGATTTGCTAATATTTTGTTAGGGATTTTTGCATCTGTGTTCATAAGATATACTGGTCTATAGTTTTCTTTTTCTGTAATGTATCTACTGGTTTTGGCATAAAGGTAATGCTGGCCTTGTGGAATGTACTTAAAAGCTTTCCATCCTCTTCTAATTTTTGGAATGGCTTGAGAATAGGTTTTTGCTATGTTAATGTTAATGTTTGGTAGAAATCACCTGTAAAGCCATTTGGGTCCTGGTCTTTTGCTTGTTGCGAGTTTTTAAATCATTGATTCAATTTCATGTTAGTTATTGGTCTCTTCATATTTTCAATTTTATTTTGCCTGATTCAATTTTGGAAGATATATTTCTAGGAATTTATCCATTTCTTCTAAAATGTCTAATTTCTTGGCTTATAATTTTCATAAGATTCTCCTATAATTCTTTGTATTTCTGTGGTGTTTGTTATTTCTCCTCCTTCATTTCTGATTTTGAGCCTCATTTCTTCTTTTTTTTGTTGAGTGTGGCTAAAGTTTTCTTAATTTTGTTGATCTTTTCAAAGAGCCAACTCCTGACTTCATTAATCTCTTCTACTGTTTTCCTTTCTTTCTCTTTTTCATCTAATTTATATCTGCTCTAATCTTTATTATTACTTTCCTTCTACAGGCTTTGGGGTTTGTTTCTTTGTTTCTTTGTTTCTTTCTTTCTTTCTTTCTTTCTTTCTTTCTTTCTTTCTTTCTTTTTTTTTTTTTTTCCTAGGCTCTTTGGGTGTAAGTTTAGGTTGTTTGAGATTTTCTTGCTAGGCCTGTATTAATCCTAGAAGAGGTTTTGCTCCATCTCAAAGGTTTTGGGCCACTGGTTTTTAATTTTCATTTATACAAAATGTATTAAATGTTTTTAAGTATTGCTACCTCCAGCTTACTTTTTGCTTTCGTTTGCATGGTAAATGTTTTTGCCCCCCTTCCCTTTTAATCTGCATTTGTCTTTAGGTCTGAAGTGAGTCTCTTATAAGTAGCATATAAATGGGTCTTGGTTTTTTGTTTGTTTTGTTTCCCATCCAGTCACCCTATATTTTTTTATTGGAGCATTTAGTCCATTTACATTCAAAGTTATTATTGATAGGTATGTGTTTATTGCCATTTGTTACTTGTTTTATGGTTGATTTTTTTTATTTTTTTGTTGTTATTCCATTTTTCTTTTAGTTCTTTTTGTTTTTATTTATTTATTTATTTTTATTTTTTCTTTTCTTTCTTTTAGTTCTTTTTGTTCTCTCTCTTCCCTTGTGGTTTGATAGCTTTCTTTAGTGATAATGATTGGATTTTTTCTCTTTATTTTTTTTTTTTTTGTGTATCTATAATAAGTTTTTGATTTGTGGTTACCATTAGGCTCATATATAACATCTTAGGCATATAGCAGCCTATATTAAGTTGATGGTGGCTTAAGTTTGAACCCATTCTAAAAGTACTAAATTTTTACTCCCCTGGCCACACATTTTATGTATATGAGTCACACTTTAATCTCTTATTTTGTGAATCCCTTGACTGAATTTTTTTTTTTTTTTTTTTTTTTAGTATAATGGATTTTACTGCTTTTGTGTTTTAAATGTTGTACTGGTTTTCAAGTGATTAATTGACGTCTTTTATTATGTTTGCTTCACCTATAAAATTTTTTCCTTTCCTAATTTTTCCCTTTCTAATTTTCCTCTTGAGTGACCTTGATTTGTACTCAGGAAATTATCTTAACATTTCTTGTAAGACTGGTTTAGTGATGATGAACTCCTTTAACTTTTGTTTGTCTGAGAAACTCTATCTCTCCTTCCTTTCTGAATGGTAGCCTTGCTGGATAGAACATTCTTTGTTGCAGGTTTTGTTGTAGGTGTTGTTTTTTCCTTTCAGAACTTTGAATATATGATGGCCCTTTCTTCTGGCCTGCAAAGTTTCTGCTGAAAAATCAAGTGATACACCCATGGAGCTACCCTTGTACATAATTGTTTTCTCTTTCAGCTTTTAAGATTTTCTCATCACTATGTTTTGCCATTTTAATCATTGTAAATCTTGGTATGGACCTGCTTCAATTAATTTGTTGTAGGATCACTGTGCCTCCTGAATCTAGATATCTGCCTTTCCTCAGATTTGGGAAATTTTCATCTATTATTTCATCAAATAATTTTCTGCTCCCGATTTTCTTTCTTCTGCTTCTGGGATCCCATATTGTTACTATTATTATGCTTGTCATATTGCTTAGCTCTGTTCCATTTAGCTCTTTTGCTTGATTTTGTCCTATTTCATTTGGGGGGAGACAGATTTCATTCTGTCTCATTTTGTATAATTGTGTGTTTTTCTGTGTGTGTGTTAAGAAAATCAGCTATGTCTCCTGACCTTGAAAGTAGTGGCCTCATGAAGAAGCATTCCTGTGGTGCCTTGTAACACAGTGTCCCCTGTTCACCAGAATCTGGGACTTCAGAAGTATGTCCTATGTTGGTTTTGTGCATCCTAGGCGAGCCTCATTTGCCTTCAGTTTAATCAGGTGCCATGGCCCACCTGGCCTGTTGTTGGCAAACCAGGAGAGTTTGGTCTGTGTGCTGCATGGGACCTGTCTGGGGCTGTCATGGGCTAGAAGTTGGGTAATGTCAGCAGTCAGACCAGATACCTATCCCTTCCTCTTTGTGGCTGCAAAGCACCAATCTGTAGGGTTTTTTCCCTTGCCTTATTTCCTGAGAGGCTTTCATTGGTGGTTGGGGTTGGCAATCAGAGCAGATGCCTTATAACAGTCCATTTGCTGAGGCTACCGTTAAACTGATTGGTAGGGTACTCTGCATTGCTAGCTATGAGGTTAGGCTGCTGGGCCTGCAGATACACTAATGTGAACATCGTCTTTTCCTCTTTCCAGGTCAGGAGTTATTCTGGAATGGCAACAGCTGGGGGTGCTTGCAGGGTGGGTTGGGGCAGGAGCTCCTTTGGAGGGATGCCTGTGAAATGAGACAGGTTGCATGAGTCAGATCTACAGGAGAATGCCGTAGCAAGGCCTTGGTTGTAGCCAGATAGGTGGAGAATGCTCACATTGGTTTCCACAAGTGTTCAGTTATCTAGGCTGTCTTAGAGGGAAAGAAATGGCACATGCTATCTCTTTTCTTCTTGGAGAAGTCTCCTAAAGATTCCTTCCCCCCTAGTGCATAGTTCTGAGACTAATAAATTGTAGGTAAAAAAAGATGTTTAAATCTTCAAAAATACAGCTTAGCTCAGTAGAAATGAGAAAGTGATGAATCCAGCTATTGATATGGAGTGCTAAAGGAACAAGGAACTGAGCCAGTGGTTCAGGCAAGGTATTTGGCAGATTTATTACAGCAGTGGACTCTGGTTTGGTCACACCTCCCTATATCCATGTGTTTTGGTAGTCTCTTCTCATGCAGGGTCTGTGATTGGGTAACTGATTACTTTGACAGAACATTAGCAAATATCGTGAGTGCAGAAGCTGTAGAAGTGCTTGTGCATTAATGCTTATTTATTAGTGCTCTTACACCCTGAGACCAATAAATCCAGACCAGGCCTCTAGAGTGTGACAGAGACCCCAAACTAATAGTTAGTCATCCACCAACTCAAATCTGAGAGGCCAGGCTGTCTCAGTTGATGCTCAGGCTGACAGATGCTCAGGTAACTCTGAGACTAGAACCTGAACCTTCCGGCAAAATCTAGCTCAAGTTGCCTCCTCATAGAATAATGAACTGAATAAATGGCTATTGTATTGAACTAATAAGGTTGAGACAGTTTGTTATAAATTAAAAGCTAACTGACATAGCATATTTAACCACTTCAATGCTGATAACCTATCACAGGCTAATGTAGCCAAAAATTACATAATCTTATCCATGTAGACTTTTATATTTTCCTTAATTTGAAAATAATTCATAAAGACAAGCTAGTTGATATGTAAAGAAAGTTATATATCCTTATGCATACATTATAATTTAAGTCTTAGGAATATTTACAAGTTCTAGGTAGACATTACTAAATTTTCAATATTATGTTTAGGCACATTCTTTCTCCACCACCTCCTACATAGTTACCTGATAAGTGCACATCTATGCAATGCATTTGTCAACTCAGAAGAACAAGGCCAGCAGTTATGCTTGATTATACAGAATAAATACATAGTGTGAAAATTGAAATTAGACATGCTTATTATAAAATGTGATGATTATTTCCATTCCAGGACCAAATGAAATAAAACGCCTTATTGATCTGGATTGAATTTCAATTTGCTAAGGTTGGTGCAAGCCAACTTCTGTCCTGCAATATCTGATAGAAAGGCTTGTGAGGCCAATAGCCTATTCATCACAGGTGATAAAAAAAAGTCAATAAATTACTTTTTACTACAGGAGAAATTTCTGCTTTATATGCCAACAAAGAGTTGAAATGCCAGAAGCAGCTGAAGACTAAATTACTAAACACTTATTTTATCACATCAGAGCATTAATGCCAGTGCTTGATTACAACAAGCAATCCAATTGCATGAATTTGGACTTCAAGGCACCCGGGCTTTTATATTCATTAGAAAAGTTATTGATTCTGGAAAGTTACCACTAATAAAACTACACTATTTTCTCAGGCATGTTATATAGGCACAGACAGATTATTTGATCAATGATATTGAGCAAAGGCAAAGTACTCATTGCCTCTAATCTCTTTTCCCTCCCTTTTAAGTTATACATTGGTCTCAGCAGCAGGATGATGAGTAAACATGGACCCCGTATAAGCCCAGTGTGGGTCCCCTTTCTGTACAACAGAAAGTACTGCTTTGGCCTCACACAGCTGTATATGACTTTTGATAATGAAATTGCATTGTTTTGATAAAAACATTAATAAAACCTAAAGTAAAAAAGGTTTTAATATAAAATTATGTTAGTAAAATAATTATACATCTATACAAAAGTATAATTTTTGTTGTGATTTGGTTTTAGCAAAATCATATGTAAGTTTTGCGCTTTGCCTTTATCAGCTGATTGAACATCTATGAAAAGTTAATGTTTCATCTTTTTATTTTATTATTTTTTTAAGATTTTACTTATTTATTCATGAGAGACACACACAGAGGAGAGGCAGAGACACAGGCAGAGGGAGAAGCAGGCTCCATGCAGGGAGCCTGACATGGGATTTGATCCTGGGTCTCCAGGATCACACCCTGGGGTGAAGGTGGCGCTAAACTACTGAACCACCCAGGCTGCCCCAATATTTCATCTTTTAAAGCACATAGCTCCATAAAGTTTGTACAATTTTTTTTTTTTTAAATTGAGACTCCTAGGAAAATGGTGGAGTAGGAAGATCCTAGGCTCACTTTATCCCATGGTTACACCTAGAGAAGAGCCACATCAAAACTGTAAGAGGGGTAGAGATGGGGCTGGGAACTCAACTCCTGCTAAGACTAGCCACAAACAGAAGGGACACCATAAAGAAGCAGAGGGTAGAAAAGCAGACCCCAACCAGGTATCCTAGGCATTGGGGACCTGCACTGGGAAGACAAGCCCCTATAATGTTTGGCTTTGAAAACCAGCAGGGCTTAATTCCGGTACTTTAAAAATCAGTGGGCTTAGCTCTGGGAGCACTAAGGACAATAGGGAATTGAGTCCCTGTCTTTAAAGAGCCAAGAAAACAACCCCTTGGAGATATAGCATAGAAGCAGCAGTTTGAAAAGCACCTGGGATATACATGAGGCATTTGTTGTTTTTTTCCAGTCCCCAAATCATATATCTTTATTGGATTTTCTTCTTAGCCTGTAAAGATTTTCAAACTTTGATCATCTTAAGGAAAAAAAACAAAACAAAACAAAACAAAAAACAAAACAAAACAAAACCCACCAAAATAAGTAATACATTTCCAAAGACCTTAATCTGCATTCAACTAATTTCTTTTTTCCAACTATCATTCTTTCTACTTCCCTTTTAACCAAACCTCTGAGTAGAACTGCAATTTAGACTGCTAACTTTGTCAGCCTCCAGACATCAAGCTAGCATACTATATATTTTTTGTGGGGAGTAAAGGAAGGGAATTAATTTATTTTTCTCAGTTTTATCAAGAAATAATTGATATGTTACTATATAAATTTAAGGTGTACAGCATGATGGCTTAATTTATATACACTGTGAAATTATTACCTCAATAGATTTAGTTTACATCCATCATATCATCTGAATACTACCAAGAAACACAAAGGAAACATTTCTCCTTCTCATGAGAACACTTCAGTGTTCTTTAAGAGAGTAAGTTTTACTGTCTTAAAAACTTCCCTCTATAACATAAAGCACCGTTAACTATTGTCATCATGTTGTACAGTATATTCCTAGCATTTATTTATTTTGTAATGGGAAGTTTGTACCTTTTGATCACCTTTCTTCTATTTCCCCTTTCCCACTGCCCACATCTGGTAGCTACACATATGGCTCTTTTTCTATGAATTTGGTGTATTGTTTTTGGTTTTTATTAGTGTCTACATATAAGGGAGATCATTATAGTATTTACCTTTCTCTGACCTCACTTAAAATAATGCTTTCAAGATCCATCCACATTGTCACAAATGGTAAAATTTCCTCATTCTTTATATATTTTTTTAAAATTCCAATTCCAGTGTAGTTAACATACAGTGTTATATTAGTTTCAGGTATACAATATAATGATTTAACAATTCTATATATCATTACTCAGTGATCATGATAAGTGTACTCTTAATCTTCTTCACCTATTCTACCCACCCCCCCGACATGCTTTATTTTAAATGAATACCTTCTGTTAAAGTTATTTTTTTCCAACAAGAACAGTTTTTACTTGAAACATACTTCAGAGTACATGGTTCTAAAAGATACATATAAAACATTCCATCCAAAAAAATAAAATACACATTTTCTTCAAGTACACACAGAAGAATCCCCTAGTTAAATCACATGAAAAGAGACCTAACAAATATTATAAATCTAAGATACATGATGATTTATTTACTAAGGAGACTTTTCCAAGAAAAAAAGAGCTGGCAAGTGTCATTTTTTCCCCTCCAGTTTCCTAAGATAGCTAGACACCTACAGGAACCTGCATAAATACCCTACACCTAGCTTGCCAAAACCACATATCCTGATCCCATATTCTCCTACAGATTTGTCTCATCCAGTCACTCCCTTAGGCAGGAATCCCTCCAAAGCAGATTCTATACCATCTTATTCTGCAAGCAGCCTTGGGTGGGACTGCTTCCACTCCAAAGTGATACCTGTCCTGAGGAAAGGGAAAGATAACGACACACGACAGTGCAATAGCAGCCCCAGCAGTGCAGAGAGAATGGAGAGTGCCCTGCCAATCAGTGCATCTGCAGCCCAAGCAGACTAAGGGCAGGCATCTGAACTGGCTGCCAGCACCACTCATCAACAAAAATCTTTCAGGGAGCAGAATAGGGAGAAAGCTCTGCAGTTTGGGGTCATTGCAGCTCCCACAAATTAGGGGCAGGATATGGTTTGTCTGCAGACCCCTCCCACCAAATAAAAGCTCAGTTCACCAGAGGGAGAAAGACCTGTAATTTGGTATGACCATAGCCCCAGGAAATGGACTAAGGGGAGGCATCCAGTCTGACTGCTGACACTGCTCAACTATAAGCCCATGGTGGCCACAGACAGGCTCCTTAAAAGCCTCGGGACCGATCCCTGTCCACAATAGGAAAAGTGGGCCATTGCAGCCAAGTAGACTGAAGGCAAACAAAACTTAACCAGAAAAGTAAAGCATAGGCAACCCACATATGACACACCCATAGAGTGTCTGGCTCTAATGAAGAGGGAATATTGCACTACAAGGCACCACAGAAATGTTTCTTCATCAGGCCACTACTTTCAAGTTCAGGAGATGTAGCTGATTTTCTAACACATTGAAACACTGTAAGTTATTCAAGATGAGGAAACAGAGGAAGATGCTACAAATGAAAGAATAGGCCAAAATCAAACAAGAGAGCTAAGTGAAACAGAAATAAGCATATGCCTAATAAAGAATTCAAAGAAATAGTCATAAAGATACTCCCTGAACTTGAGAAAATAGTGGAGGATCTCAGTGAGACCTTCAAAAAGGGAATGGAAAATATAAAAAAGAACCTACCCAGGATGAAGAACTCAATAACTGAAATTAAGAATATACTAGAAGCAATCAATAGTAGATTGGAGGACACAGAAGAATTGACCAGCAAGCAGGAAGAAAGGGTAATGGAAAGCAATCAAACTAAATAGCAAAAACAAACAAACAAAAAACAATAGGTTAAGGGAACTCAATGATATTATCAAACATAATAACATTTGCATAATAGGGATGCCAGAAGGAAAAATAAAAGAACAGGGGGCTGAAAAATTATTTGAAGAAATAATAGCTGCAAACTCCCCAAATCTGGAGAAAAACAGATATTCAGATCTAGGAGGCACAGAGAATCCTCAACACTATCAACCCAGGGAGGTCCACACCAAGACATAATAACAAAAAAGGTAAAATCTAGTACTAAAGAGAGAATTCTAAAAGAAAAGAAAAACGTCAATTATGAGGGAAACTCCACAAGTCTATCATTTGGTTTTTCAGCAGAAACTCTGCAGCCAGAAGAGAGTGGCATGATATATTCAAAATGCTACAAAGAAAAAAAAATCTATAACCAAGAATATTCAACCATCAAGGCCGTCTTTCAGAATAGAAGAGAGACAATGAGTTTTCCAGACAAAAGTTAAAGGAGTTCATTATCCCTAAACCAGCCTTACAAGAAATGTTAAGGTAATTCTTTTAGAAAAAATGGCCATAATCAGAAGTAAGAAAATAAAGGAAAAGGAATTTCACACGTAATTACAAACATAATAAAAGTAGATTAATCACTTATAAAACCAGTATGGAAGTTAAAACACAAAACAGTAAAATCAATTGTATCTATAAAAATCATTCAAGGATTCACAAAAGAAAATGATATAAGGTATAACATATGCATAAAATGTAGGGCCAAGGGAGTATGAATTTAATGCCTTTAGGATGGGTTCAAACTTTAGCTACCATCAACTTAGTATAGACTACTATGCCTAAGATGTTATATATGAGCCTAATGGTAACCACAAATCAAAAACTTATTATAGATACACAAAAAAATAAAGAGAAAAAATCCAATCATTACCACTAAAGAAAGCCATCAAACCATAAGGGAAAAGAATAAGAGAAGAAAGCAACAAAAGAACTAGAAAAGTAAACTAAAACAAGTAACAAAATGGCAATAATCACATACCTATCAATAATACCTATTTTCAATATAAATGGACTAAATGCTCCAATCAAAAAATATACAGTGACTGAATGGAAAGAAAACAAAACCAACCAACCAAACAAAACCAAGACTCATCTCTATGCTGCCTATAAGAGACTCACTTCAGACCTAAAGACAGATGCAGATTAAAAGGGGGGCAAAAATATTTACCATGTAAATGGCAGCAAAAAGAAAGCTGGGGTAGCAATACTTATATTGAAAAAGTGTATTTTTAAACAAAGACTGTAACAATAGACAAATAAGGACCTTGCATTGATAGAGGGAACAACCTAACATGAGGATATAACAATTGTAGATACCTATGGGAGTGTTTAAATACATAATGCAACTATTAATTGACATAAAGAAATCAGCAATAATACAATAATACTGTAATACCCCACCATCAATGGATAGATCACCTAGATAGTAAATAAACAAGGAAAGAGTGGTTTTGAATGACACATTGAACCAGGTGGACCAAATAAATATATTGTGAACAGTTGAAAAATAGTGGAATACATATGTTTTTCAAGAGCATATGGAACATTCCCCAGACTAGATGACATACTAGACCACAAAACAAGTCTCAATAAATTCAAAAAGACTGAAATCATACTATGCATCTTCTGGGGTCAGAACAGAATGAAACTGGAAATCAGACACAAGAAAAAATTTACAAAGAACACATATATGTAGAGACTAAATAACGTGCTACTAAACAATGAATGGGTCAACCAAGAAATCAAAAAAGAAATGAAAAAATACATCCAACAAATGAAAATGAAAACACAAAGTTCCAAAATCTTTGTGTCTCAGCAAAAGCTGTTCTGATTATAGCAATACAGGCCTTCCTCAAGAAGCAAGAAAAATCTCAAACAACCTAGTCTTACAACTGAAAGAGCTATACAAAGAAGAAAAAATATAGCCCAAAACCAGTAAAAGGAAGGGAAGAATAATAATTATAGCAGAAATAAATGAAATGGACAATAAAAATAGGTTAATGAAACCAGGAGCTGGTTCTTTGAAAAGATTAACAATATTGAGAAAGAGAAGACTAGAAGCTAGACTCCGAGAAAAAAAAGAGAGAGAGAGAGAGAGGGGACTCAAATAAATCAGAAAGAAATAACCTGATATTATAGAAGTCCAACGATTATAACAGAATACTAGGAAAAAGTGTAAGTGAAGAAATTGGACCATCTAAAAATTATGGATAAATTTCTAGACACATATCTTCCAAAATTAAATCAGGAAGAAATAGAAAATTTGAACAGACAAGTTACTAGCAATGAAATTCAATCAATAATCAAAAACTCCCAAACCAAGTTCAAAACCAGATGGCTTCACAGATTAATTCTCTCAAATATTTCAAGAAGAGTTAATATCTATTTTTCTCAAATTCTCCTAAAAATAAAAGGATGGAGGGCAGCCCGGGTGGCTCAGCGGTTTAGCGTCGCCTTCAGCCCAGGGCCTGATCCTGGAGACCCGGGATCGAGTCCCACCTCCGGCTCCCTGCATGGAGCCTGCTTCTCCCTCTGCCTGTGTCTCTGCCTCTCTCTCTCTTCTCTGTATTTCTCATGACTAAATAAATAAAATCTTAAAAAAATAAAAAATAAAAGGATGGAAAGCTTCCCAATCCATTCTGTGAGGTCAGCATTGTCTAGATGCCAAAACCAGATAAAGACACTACAAAAAAAGAAAACTTTAGACCAATATTTCTGATTAAAATACATCCAAAATCCTCAACAAAATATTGGGAAACCCAATGAAATAGTAGATATAAAAAAATCATTCACCATGATCAAGTGGAATCTGTTCCAGAGATACAAGAGTGGTTCAATATTGCAAATTAACCAATATGGTATGCCACAGTAGGAAGAGAAACGATAAAAACCATATTATCATCCTAATAGATACAGAGAAAATGTTTGACAAAGTACAACATCTATTCATGAGAAAAACTCAACAAAGTATGTATACCTTAAAATAATAAAGACCGTGTATGAAAAACTCATAGCTAACATTATAGTTAGTGGTGAAAAACAGGGCTTTTATTCTAAGATCAGAACAAGACAAGGAAGTCCACTCTCAGCATTTTTATTCAATATAGTACTGGAAATCCTAGCCACAGAAACCAGACAAGAAAAAGAAATAAAAGGCATTCAAATTCATAAAGAAGTTAAAATATTCATTATTTGCAGATGACATGAAACTTTTTGTTAAAACCCCAATGATGCCACCAAAATGCTACTAGAACTGATAAATTAAGTAAAGTCACAGGACAGAAAATGAATATACAGAGAACTATTATATTTCTACACACTGATAATGAAGTAACATAAAGAGAAATTAGGAGCATAATCCCAGTTTCACTCACACCAAAAAGAAAAATACCTAGGTATAAACTTAACCAAGGAGGCAAAAGACCTGTAATCCAAAAACTGTGAAACATTAATACAAGAAATTGTAGATGATGCAAAGATATTCTATGCTCATGAATTGGAAGAACCTAATATTGTCAAAATATCCATACTACCCATAGCAATTTATAGATTTAATGCCATCTTTTTCAAAGTAGCAACAACAATCTTAACAGAACTAGAAAAAATATTCTACAATTTGCATGGAACCATAAAAAAACATGAACAGCAAAAACAATCTTGAGTAAGAAAAATATAACTGGAGGTATCACAATCCCAGGTTTCAAGATAGACTACAAAAAATATAGTAATCAAAATAATATAGCACTAGCACAAAAAGACATATAGATCAATAGAGTAGAATAGTGAACCCAGAAATAAACTCACACTTATATGATTATTTAATCTCTGACAAAGGACATAAGAATATACAATGAGAAAAAGAGCCATTCAACAAATGGTGCTGGAAAAACTGGACAGCTACATGTAAAAGAATGAAATTGGATCTAATGTGAGACCTAAACCCATAAGACTCCTAGAAAAAAAATAGGTAGTCATTTCTTTGATATCAGTCATAGAAACATTTTTTTAGATGTATCTCTTCTGGCAGGTGAAACAAGCAAAATTAAACAATGGACAGCACCAAACTAAAAAGCTTTAGTACAGGGAAGGAAATCATCAACAAAATGACAAACCAACCCACTGAACTGGAGGATAAAATTTGCAAAGGATATAGCCTAGAAGGGGTTATTACATAAATCATATAAATAACTTTTACAAGTCAACACACACACACAATGGTCTAATTAAAAATGGGCAAAGGGCCTGAAAAGGCATTTTTCCAAAGAGACATATAGATGTCCAACGGACACATGAAAAGACGCTCAACATTACTAATCATAAGGGAAACACAAAACAAAACAAGTCGTCTATCACCTCACACCTGGCAGAGTGGCTGAAATCAGAAACACAATGTATATAACCATTGTTGGTGAGGATGTGAAGGAAAGAGCTCTCATGTACTGTTGGTGACAATGCAAACTAGTGTAGCTATGGTAGAAAACAGTATGGAGGTTTCTCAAAAAATCTCTCTCTCTGGTTTTTTAAAGATTTTATTTATTTACTCATGAGAAACACAGAGAGAGGCAGAGACACAGGCAGAGGAAGAAGTAGGCTCCATGCAGGGAGCCCAACATGGGACTCGATCCCAGGTTTCTAGGATCATGCCCTGGGCTAAAGGCAAGCGCTAAACCACTGAGCCACCTGGGTTGCCTAAATAAAATATTAAAACAAAAAATCACCTTCGTTTTTATCGCAGCATTATTTAAAATAGCCAAATATGGGAACAATCTGAACGTCCTTTGATAGATGAATGGATAAATAAGTGGTTATATATAAAATGGAAAGAATAATACCTTGTCATTTGCAACAATTAGATGGATATAGAAGGTATAATGCTAAGTAAAATAAGTCAGAGAAAGAAAAACACCATATGATTTTACTTAGATAGGGAAGTTAAAGAACAAAACAAAAGAACAAGAAAATATAGACCAAGAAAAAAATCATCTCTGAAATATAGTGAGGGAACTGGTGGGTACCAAAGAGTAGGTGAGTGGGGATGGGTGAAATAAAAGGGATTAAGAGGTACAAACTTCCAATTACAAAATACCTCAAGGAGATAAAAAGTATAGCATAGGGAATATAGTCCTTAAGATTGTAAAAACACTTTGGTGACAGATAACGAATCCACTTACTGTCATGTGCACTGAGTAATATACAATTGTTGAATCACTCTATGATATACCTGAAACTAATATAACACTGTATGCTAATTATACTTGAATTAAGAAAAAAAGATTTTAAATTAATATTGATGGAAGGATAGTATATCACAGTAGATTGGAATTCTCATAAAGAAAATTAATCAATATGGAAATCTTAGCTACTTTTTGTATGTTTTAGAAAATATGGTTTTAACTATTCTATGGTTTTCATTTTTATTTAAAATATTATAATCACCATGCCAATTTCCATAGAAATCCTGCTAATTTAATTGGAATTGCTTGAACCTATAGATCAATTTGAGTAAAAATAATATCATAAAAATATTGAATTTTCAAAAACAATGAGCAAGGTCATACCTCACCATTTATTTAGAACTTTAAATTCTCTCAACAATATTTAAAAGTTTCCACTGTGGAAGCTTTCCCACATCTTTTGTTGAATTTTTCCATAAATATAAATATTTAATGCTCTTGTATAAGGTATGTTTAAAATTTTTAGTTTTAATTATTTGTTGCTCATATATAAATGAAAATGATTTTTGAACATTGGTAACGTGTCCTGCAATCTTGCTACATTCACTCATTAGTTTTAATAAGCTTTTTCTAGATTTCTTAGAATTTTTTATGTGCGGAGAAACATTTAAAACATCTACGCTTCAGAAAATCAGTTAAGAAGATGAAAAATCAAACCACCTACTAAGAGACAATGTTTGTAACACATATCTGACACAGGACTTGTATCCCAAGGTATAAAGCATTTTACTACTACTTAACAACCACCACCACCACAATAATAGCAATAAAAAGCACAATTGCAAATAGGCTAAAGTTTGAAACAGATGCTTAATGATGGAAGATATATGAACCGCAAGCAGATGAAAGCTGTTCAACATTATTAGTTATTAGAGAAATGCAGATGAAAATCTCAGTGACATATCAGTACACACGACTAAAATGAAAAATCCTAAGATCATAAGATTTGGAAGGTTGTTGAGTCATCAGAATTCTTATATATTTGCTGATGGACTTGTAAAATGGTACAACCACTCTGGGGAATGCCTTAGCAGTTTCTTACTCTTAGGGAAATGGATACCCTCTAAAATACCTATGTAGAAATATTCACAGCAGTTTCATTTATAATAGCCCCAAATGGATCACAATCCAATGTCCATCAAATCATGGACATGGAGGGGATCCCTGGGTGGCTCAGCGGTTTGGCACCTGCCTTCGGTCCAGGCATGATCCTGAAGTCCCGGGATCGAGTCCCACATCGGGCTCTCTGCATGGAGCCTGCTTCTGTCTCTGCCTCTCTCTGTGTGCCTATCATGAATAAATAAATAAAATCTTTAAAAAAAAAATCATGGACATGGAGAAACAAATAATGGTAAATGCATACAAGGAAACATTCAATAAAAAGGAACAAACTATTGATGATTACAATAACATGGATCTTGGGTTACTTTGGAGGTGTCTTCTAAGTTTTTTTCCCAATTCAGTAAGACAATCCTTGCTAGAAACCTGGATATTTCAATCAGTATATTTATTTCAATGTTTGGTAAAATAATAGTTCTTTTTAAATTCTGTATTTGAGTGGCATTTAAAAACATTGACTCTTGAGGCAGACTGTTTAGGTTTGAATCTTGCCTTCTCTAGCCTTCTCTCATAGATATCTTCTCTCACTGCATAAGATTTTTACCTATAAAATGGGATAATGATAATAATAGGTGCCTCAAAAGATGATTGTAATAAATGAACCGGTATATACATGTATCGAACATTAGCTGTTCTTTCTTTTTTTAAACATTAGCTGTTCAAAGCACTATTTAAGACTTGATTATAAGTATTATTGAACCTTCTGTATGTTCCTCTTTTCATATCTCTTGTGTCCATATACCCCTTCTCTGGCTCCATATGAAGTGATTAAAGTTTTTTTTTTTTAAGATTTTTTTATTTTTATTTATTCATAAGAGACACACAGAGAGAGGCAGAGACACTGGCAGAGGGAGAAGCAGGCTCCCTATGGGGAGCCCAATGCAGGGCTTGATCCCGGGACTCTGGGATCATGACCTGAACTAAAGGCAGGTGCTCAAACACTGAGCCACCAAAATGCCCTGAAGTGATTAAAGTTTTTAATTTTGTTCTCCTTAACTGTTAGGAAACTACATCTTGCCTTATAATATTTACAATTTGAGCTTGTATTTATATCTAAAATTAATAAACATTTTACTTTTTAAATCCAAAGACCCTGAAATGTCTTATTTTCATTCACAGAGCATATTTATAATGTACAACTAGCTCACCAACAGACAGTGAAATATGTTCAGAGAAGATAATAGTCAATCTAGAACTATTTACACACCTAAAATAATCTTTAAGAATGAAAACAAAATTAACATTAATGCAGAAAAAGTGAACAAGTTTGCTCAATAAAATCACTTCTGCTTCAAAAAGGAACGGAAAATGGTCCCATAAGGAAGGTCTGAAATCTATCAAAGAAGAGAGAGTAAGGCTTATAAGGATACATCTACATACATTTTGATTTTATAAAATACTGGTGTCTTCTCAGGTACATGTAAGCATGATTTACCCAGGTCCACTTTATATTACAATTTCCAACTTGTATATTGAGGGCTACATAAACAGTATAGATTCAGGCTCCAGGCCAATAACAGGCCAGTGAAAATCAGATGAACAGGAAAAATCTTTCTATTTTTCCTTAATGTCATTCAAGTAGAGACAGCAGTTAGGAAAATTGATTTCCCAGCTCCCAGGGTTCTAGCTTTGTGTAGGTGGTCTCAGATCATGAACTTTGGGCCACAGGGATCCCCTTCAGGATATCTTACGGTCTTAGAAGATCTAGTGACTCCATGAGCACTTCTCTCCCTGTGCTTGTTAGCTCCTGCCCATGCAGGTTTTTATGAGATTCATCCACTGCTCTAAACTTTATGTGTGTTTATTTGTATGTCCCTGTTGAGCAGTTTTACTTGTTGTGTAGCATGATTTCTAATCATCCAATCCCCCATTTCATTCATTTCAATTTATTAGGTTTGAGATAGAAATATTAGCAAGTAAGCATATGTGGTTGTCCTAAAAAAACCATGTCTCTAGTTTGAGAATTAGTGTATCAATTACAGAACAGAAAAAAAATAGCATTTCATAATTTCTTTGTCTTAGAAGTGTTCTAAAAATAACAATATCCCCAGCTTCATCCCTTGTGTATCCATGAGGCAAGCAAAACAGACAGTGTGAAATTATTTAAATATCACAATGTACCAGTAGAATTTGAACAAAGGACTATCTTCATAGAGAAAACATAATAAAAATGTCAATTTCTACATTGACATTAGACTTTGAGAAAAGTACATTGTTCTCTTCATGTTCTGATAGAGTCCTCTCCTTTTGTCTAAAATAGAGTTGAATTTCAAAAGGCTATTGACAATTGCCTATTTTATTTACAGATACTTAAAAAGCTATTGAAATGTTTCAGCCTAATGACTCAGTAAAAATAACAAAGGTTTTCTGAAGGACACCAAATATATTTCTTAAGCTTCCTTTGCTGTCCCCCCAAAAATCATATTTTTATTTTTTACTATGTTCTACACCGTAAAGGGTATTTATACAGATTGCATCTTATCTGGATCCTCTTGTTTACTTTTTTTCTGTTTGGATTTGGCCAGTTATCAAATTTAGTAGCCACCTGACTATCCAAAGACTTGCACTACATCAGTATTCCATTCTATGTCACCAGTGATAATTTGACTACTCAAAATGCCACCGCATGCCACAAATTGTCATTTTTCAAAGACTCCTCAGGGGGGCATCATCCATATGCTTACTTAATATGTAAGTATTCTAGATTCAGAGTTCTATCTTGGGTATAGCCACTCTTGGTACCAAATACTTGTCATTTGGTACAAGAGTAGATGAAATTCACTCAGAGTTTGAATATCGATAATTAATTAATAAAGAGACTATTTACAGAAGTGAGGCAAGTTTTAAGGAACAAACAAGGGATATCAAGTCACCCATAAACTAGTAACAGTTACCACTCCTTGTGCTAAAGGGACTACATGGAGAAATGGTGTTACCACTGAAGCCCCATGAGGCTGGGATTGTGAGGAGAGGCTCTGGGTAGAGCAATGCAGCCAACCTCGCAGAGAAACAATGGTGAGGTGTTTTAAGAGAGAAGACAGAGCCTTGATCTGTCTCTACTTCCAATGGTGGTTACAAATATTATGGGCTGATACTGCTTTTGGCTGTGCTGGGGAACATACAGAAAGCAAAAAGCTTTAGAGTTTGAAATCTCAACTCAAGGCACAGGTGGACAAGCCCCCAAACTACTGTGGTGACCTTAAAAGATGCCTTGCATATCCAAAAGTAAGCTACATATAGAATAAGTCCTGAAAACTAATTTCACGGATTGCATAATTGTAGAATGTGTTCAATGCATAATGTCACTGACTCCATTTGGATGGAGTCAGACAACGGATTGAGAAGGAAAGGGACTCTTTCCATGGCAGACGGAGATGAAGACAAGAAACTTGGGCCTTCAAATCCTTTGACTTGAGCCCTGATAGTCCTGGCAGAATGAGTACTGCCTTTGTGTTTGTTTTTGGTTTTAATTAACTTATTTATTTGAGACAGCCAGAGAGAGAGAGACAGAGAGAGAGAGACACCATGAGCATTAGCAGTGGGGAAAAGGAGAGAGAGAGGGAGAAGCAGACTCCCCACTAAGCAGGGAGCCCGATGTGGGACTTGAGCCCGGGACTGAGACACCCAGGCCCCCTGCCTCTGTGTTTAAATCGCCCTTGGTTTGATGACGGGCTCTGGGAATAGATAATATGGACACCAATGGAACTACAAGGTCTTGAAAACTTATATTAGGAGGGAGCTGGAAATCATGAATAAAAATAACATTCTTACTGAGTTTTCCCTTGGTCTTCCCTGCCTTCTAATTTTGAATTTATTTATTTCTACTTAAGTTCTGTCAAATTTTGCTTCCTATGCTTTGATGCTGTTAGTTGGTGTACACACAGTTAAGACAGTTATGTCCTCTATTATGATAAACCATTATTTTTATTATGAAATATCTTTATCTGGTAACAGTTTCTTTTCTTTTTAAAAATATTTTATTTATTTATTCATGAGAGACACAGAAGAAGAGAGAGAGAGAGAGAGAGAGGCAGGCTCCATGCAGGAGCCCGATGTCGGACTCGATCCCGAGTCTCCAGGATCACACCCTGGGCTGAAGGTGATGCTAAACCACTGAGCCATCTGGGCTACCCTGGTAACATTTTTCTTGATATTAATATACCTTCTTTATGATTTGTGCTTATGTCAAATATTTTAACTTTTTTAAAAGAACTTTCACTGATCTCTGTTTTTGTATTTCTATGAATATGTATATATTTATAAATTTTATATATAATTTATTTTAAAATTAATAAGTACATCCACTTAATGATGAAGGTTTTTTTTTTTTAATGCAGAATGTTGTCGACTTTTACAACTGGTCTGAATAATCTCTGCTTTTAAATGTAGTGTTTACACCATTTATTTTTAAATTAATTTTTAAAATGAGAAAGGTATTTTCTATTTCTTCTAAAGTAATATCTTGGTACTTTTTTTTCCCCTCAATGTAAATCCAAGTTTCTATTTGGTATCACTTTTCTTTACCCCAAAAAACTTTTTCACAGTTCTTTTAGTGCAAGTCTGTTAGTGACAAATTATTCCAGGTTTTGTTCCTAAAAAAAGTTTTTACTTCACCACCATTTTTGAAGGATGGTTTTTCCGTTTGCTAAATATAGAGTTGCAGGCTTACTTTTTTATTTATTTATTTATTTATTTATTTATTTATTTATTTATTTATTTATTTTAATGTTCTTTCATTATTTTTTGTCTGGCTTTATTTCTATTGAGAAGTTGGTCTTTGTTCCCCTGTGTGTATTTTGTCTTTTTTCTCTCTAGGTGCTTTAAAGTTTTTCTCTTTATCACTGGTTTACAAAAATTTCATCTTCTGATGACTTATGATGTTTTTCTTGTGGTTTGTCCTGATTGCAGTTTGCTGAGTTTGTTAAATTAGGGAGTTTATGATTTTCATTAAACCAGTGAAATATTTAGTCATTATTCAGTAAATATTTTTCTTTTCTCCCAGCCCACTTCCCTTTGGGATCCCACTGACATGTATGTTACATGATTTCTGTTTTCCCACTATTTACTGTTTATTTTTAGTCTCCCCCAATATGACTCATTTTGAATAATTTCTGTTGTGATATCTTCATGTTATTTTTTCCATATTTTTCCATAGTTTTTAATCTGCTTTTAAACTTAGTTAGTGAACTTCTCAACTTAAATATTATATTCTTTAGCTCTAAAGTTTCATTTTTTTTATTTAAAAACATTTTTTTTATTTAAAAAGCTTCCACTTTTGTTTTATAATGTTTTTCTTTAATTCTTAGAGCACATTTGAAATACCTACCTTAAGGCCCTTATCCAAAAATTCCATGGTCTTTGTTTTTTCTGCATCTGTTTATATTGACCAATTTTATCCTAGTTAGGAGTCTGTTTTTTTGTTTTTTCGTTCCTTTACCTAACAATTTTTATTAAATGCTATGATTTATTAATGTTATACTACTGAGTGCCTGAATTTTGTGGTCTGCTTTCCTTCTTTGCTTCCTCCCTTCTTTCCTTCATTTGTTTTTTAGAGAGTCGGAGAGAGAGCCTGAGCAGAGGTGCAGGAGAGGAGAGGGAGAGAGAGAATCTTAGGCGGGCTTCACACCAGTGTTGAACCCAACATAGGGCTCAATCTCACAACCTTGACACAATGACCTGAACCAAAATCAAGAGTCAGACACTTAACCAACTGAGCCACCCAGGTGCCCCTTGTCTTCCTTTATTTTTTTTTTTTCCCTTGTCTTCCTTTAATGTGTTCAGATTATTTTATCAACTGTTTAAATAACATTTAGATCAGCTTGATTGTTTGAAAGCTAGTTTTCAAATTTTCTTAGGTAGGTTTAGATCTATCTTTATTACCTAGTATTCCATCAATAATTATTTTATGTTACATGGTAGAGGGGCTTTGCAGATGTAATTAATATTATTGATCAATTGACCTTTAGATAGGAAGATTATCCTAGATATTCTATGTGAGCTTGAACTAATCAACTTGAACCCTTTAAAAGAAGGGAAAATATAAGAGATTATAAATACAAGAAAAAAATGCCATTATTGGCTTTGCATATGAAGGAATCCACAAGCCAAGGAATGTGGAAAGTCTCTAGAAGCTGAGAATAATCCCCATCCAACAGTCATCAGAAAAACAGAAACCTCCTTTTACAACATGCAACTGAAATCTGCCAACAG
Source organism: Canis lupus familiaris (assembly GCF_011100685.1). Taxonomy (NCBI): domain Eukaryota; kingdom Metazoa; phylum Chordata; class Mammalia; order Carnivora; family Canidae; genus Canis; species Canis lupus. Next base: position 43,586,714 of record NC_049237.1, on the reverse strand, counting down.
TCTGAATGAGCCTGGAAACAGATTTTTCCTCAGAGCCTCCAAAAAGAGCATGGGTGAGGGGGCAGTCTTGTGAGACCCTAAGCAGAGAACCTGGCTGAGCCACACCATGCCGCAACTTGTGATCCATAGAAATGATGAGATAAGAAATGGGCATTGCATTAAGTGGTTAAGTCTATCATAATTTATTATGGCAGCAATAAAAAACCTAATATATACCCTCAGGGACAATTAATTTCAAAATGTTCTGTGAATCCTCATTTACCATGACCATGACATAAACATACACATACTCACATGTACATGCACACATTCACGCAAACTCAGAACTCAATTTGAAGTTGTTTAGAATAGGCTCTTTCTCTGCTCTTAAAGCCTTTGATTCTCAGCATTGTCACTGAGCCTTGCTATTAGTTTGTATCATTTTACATTAATCTTCCCTACTCTCTGTCACCCTCAGCATTTTCCTGTTTTACTTTTTTTCTCTTTGCTTTTATCTCCTTCTGATGCTTCTCATAGTCCCTTGGTTTTCTGTTAATTCAATAACATAATTGTTAATAATTGTACATAATTGTACATAATTGTATACAGCTAGTTAATCAACACATGTATATTTTTCTTAGTAAGTAAAGAAAGCACATTGCATTGCACTATGTGAAGTGTTTTTATTTTCATTGCATATTTACTGCAGAGTGGCATGTGAATGTTTCCGTAATGCTGGACAACTTAACAAAAAAACTCGTTACTAGTAGTGCTCAAATCCCAAACTGCAAACTATGAGTAATATTTATTAAATAGAGTGAAATTTGGTCAATGGAGAAAGTAGAAAACTGACATAGCTATGATGTGCTTGCATATGCCATTTCAATTTTTCTACAGCACAGATAATTAACTCAGAGAAACTCTCAGGTGAAACAGAGAGGGGAAAGAAAAGGTAAATAGTCAACAGCTTTGCAACTTATCAGAGTCAGTTAATCTGCAGTAAACACCACTACCACACTACTACTATTCTACTCACACATCTATATGTGTGCACATGCATGCACGCACACGTGCACACACACACACACACACAACTAATGGTCATGGTGAACTTAGTTCATGTTTTTCTACATCTTTTACTAATGATCCTAAGGAGGAGAAATAGATTTGATTATTGGGAGCTATGTAATTAGCTGCTATACAAAAAAAACAAAAACAATCTCCAGAACTTCTAATCATGTACACTTTACAGAGGTCTAACTTGTCCTTTAGAAGAAAATGTTTTTCTTTTCGTTGGTATTTGCTTACTAGACACTTGGTGGGAGTATCACAGAAAGTATGCTAATCTCAAATGACTGGTTGAAGAGTCCCTTCCAAACATGGGCATTTCTAGATCTGTGATCAACTTCACTGCTTACCCAGCTGTGAAGAACAGACTTTCAAGAGCACCTCGAGTGCTCTCAGAGCATGTTTGTTCATTTTTTGATCCTTATACTGGCACAGTCCTTCATGAAGAAGGTCCTCAGGAAATAGTTCTGAATAAACTGAATAGAATTTTTAGGCCTTTTTACTGATTCGTTTTTTAGAGAATATTTTGAATCTACTAACGAGTAAATTTGGCAGACAGGAATATATTGACATTTTAACAGGATCTGATCTGCAGATTCAGTTGCCCCCTTGAAATAATGGTCGCTAAATATTTTTAGGAAGAACAATACCTTTGTTTTCACAGAACAAGACTTTGAATTTGTAACACAATTAATGTATGACTGAGGCTTATACTTTTTAAAACACTGATTTATTTGAAACCTGTGTTAATTTGGCTGTAGTTTATAGTTGGGGCAATAATCAATACAGTATGAAGGAGCTTGCAAAATTTAACTCCATGAAATAAAATATTTTTGTTAAAATTAGATAAAGTTAAAGACATTTAATGTTTTCATTCTCCAAAGAAAAAGTTCTATTGAAATCCATGGACCTAAAACGTAGCCTCTTAAGTTATCAAAAAAGCCTATTTTAATAGTTTTAAAATATTTTATGCACCAGTATTTATTCTTTTGTGAAACTAACTCTGCAGAGAGTCATCTGTTATGAAAATAACTCAGCAAAGAGTCATTTTTCCTTCCTTCACAGTTAAATATTGGTAGCCACATCTTTATTGAGTGACATTCAGCTGATTATGTTTATGAAATTAATCTATGAGGTTAAAAAAAGAATGGAATATATGAATAGTATTTAAAAGATATCACTAACAAAATCACTGATATTTTAAAATTAGCATATAACAATGCTAAATAGTTTATTATACGCTTAATATCTTTTTTATTATTAGTTAAAAAGTAAATCTGTTAATATTTTTTTCCCCAGAAATTAATTATTGCACTGCATTCCTCTCATCCGAGCATAGCTTAGTAGCATTATTAAGATATTGGGCAAGTGGGGGTGGGTGGTACCTGGATGGCTTAGTCAGTTAGGCTTTGGACTCTTGGTTTCAGTTCAGGTCATGATCTCAGTGTCCTGAGATAGAGCCCCATGATGGGCTCTGTGTTCAATGTAGAATCTACTTGAGATTCCCTGCCTCTTCCTCTCCCCTAGCCCTTCCCCTCACTCACAGTCTCTCTCTAAAATAAAAAAATAAAATCTTAAAAAAAAATAAATTGGGTAAGAAAATTCTCAGAAGTTATTTAATTCATTCTAATTAATAAAGGCTTATTTTCTCCATGTGTTAATTGATAGGGGTCCCAAGGCTCTGATTCAATAATTTCATTCAACAATTATATATTGATGCCTATTGTATGTCAAGCTCTGTTCTGAATATTGGGGAAACAAAAAAAAATTCATATTCATATCCTCAAGAAATTACATTGTAAGGAGGGATGTAGGCCATGCACAAACATACACTATAATGTCAGATAGTGAAAACTTTTAGAACAATAAAGAAACATATGGAATAGAAATGGATGGGGGCAAGTATAGAGATGTGGGGGTAGCCAGGTAAGATCTAAGGAGATGCTATTTGAGTAGACAACTAGAAATCAAGTCCAGAGCCTGCAGACTTCTGAAGAGAGAGGGTCCGGGCTGGAGGAGCAGCAGATCCTTAGGCAAGTTGTGTGTCTGAAGATTAGGGAGGAGGCCAAAGTGATAAAAGTGGAGGGAGAACAGAGGAAAGTAGAGGGGGATGTCAGCAAGGAGTTCAGTCAGATATATGTAAGTATGGCTTGCTTAGTTGTGCTTAGCTTACTGGATTTTATTTTAAATGTGATGAGAAGCTATTGAAGAATTTTCAGCAGGGGAGCATTTACATTTTAAAAGGACCATCTTGACTGCTTTATGGAGCACAGAGTGGAAGCAAGAAGCCAGATAAGAAGCTATTTGAGTAGCCAGGCAAGAAATGATTATGTGATAGACCAGAGTGGTCACCATGAAGGAGGTAAAAAGTGTGGATAGAGGATACATCTGCAGAATGGAATATTGAGAAAAGCACATCCTGTTCTAAAAACTGCAGAAATTCAATGTGATTGAACACGTGAGGGGGATGAAGCTGGGTAGTATGAGATGAAAAACCTGTGTAGGATCAGATTAGAAGAGGCCTTTTAAGGCCTGGGACAGAGTTTTTTTATTTTAAATGCAATGAAAAGTTATTGGGAGATTTGAAGTGCGGAATCACGGAATCATATAGTCTGATTTCCATTACATAAAGATTATTGTGTCTAGTAAGTGGAGCTAGATCACAGAGGGGAGGAATGCAAATTTAGGAGCCATTTAGGAAGCTATTGGCCAAGGGCTAAATGAGAGATAATGGTGGTATGGACTGGGATGGAGACAGAGATGAAAAAAGGGAATCTATATAAGCTTGACTTTGGAATTAGACCAGAAAAGTAGAAGGGAGATGAGGTCAATGAGGAGACCAGTCAGATATATAAATAGGGCTTGGTTAATTGTAGTCAACTGTGATATTGGATATTGAATGTGAGAGAAGATAATGGAAGAGTGAAGGATTTCTGGCTTTGGTAACTGTGTATTGTAGTTCGTTAAATTATATATAAAGTTAATATACACATATACCTCTAGTGTTCTTTTTTGTTTTGCTTTGATTTTATTTTGGCTTTGATTTAATGGCATTGTATTATACACACAATTCTAAGCATGTGTTTATCAATTTTTAAACACATTTTAAAGTGCCTGATACATAGTAGTCTTAAATAATATTTTAATGCACTGAGCTGAAGTACTTCCTAGATAGTGTTCTTACTTCAAGGATATCCCATTTCTAAGCCATCCTTTCTATAATGTGAGCTTTCAAAACTTTTAAAGAAATTAAGTCATGCCCTCATTTCAAACCCATTAGCAATCTTCACTGCTCTTAGCATAAGACCCATGGACCACAACATAGCACATAAGTTTCTTCCTCTCCTTAGGTTCAATTTATAACAATTTCTTGACCCAGCCTCTCCCTTTTCTTTTCATTCAATATTGCAGATGTACCAAACTCATTATGCCTTCAAATGTGGTGCTTTCTCAGTTCAGAATGCCTTACTGCCCCTCTTATTTTTATTATTACACACTGTTGATTGTCTTATGAGAAGTTCCTCTAATTTCCCAATTGTAAGTTAGATCCCCTCCTATGGTGCCCTAAACCAAGTGCACTTACCTAACATAGCAGTGTCTCATTGTCCTGTAATTGCCTATTGACTTTTATATTTCCCCTTTTGGACAATATGTACCTTGAAGTGAGGAAATTGTTTTTTCTCCTATAATTTTATACTTAGGACATGGTATAGTACATGGTTCATACTAGGAGCTTGATATGAATAAAAGAAAATTATTACACAGCAGAGAATAAAGTTTCTACAGAAAGTATGTAGAATGAAAAGTGCACAAGGCCTAGGGGACACCACCATTTAATAGAGGAAGGAAGGAATAGAGAGGGAAAAACATAAGAAAAAAGAAAAGGAAAGGCCATAAAGATGTGAGGAGAACATGCAGTGTACTCAATCACAGTGGTCCATGAAAAATAGAAATTTGAGAAATGGATGATCAATACTGTCAAATGGATATAAAAGTCAAGAATAATAACTAAAATGGCCAATAGATTTAGCAATGAAAAAGACACTGATGACTTTATAGAGCAGTTTCAGTATATTCATGGATCTGGAAGCATTTGATGACAGCACAGCTTTGCTGTAACACAGCAGGAAATGTTTTGTATCCATGTTATTCTACTCACTGCCTTCTATGAGATGGTGAACTCTGGTAACTAATGGATGTTTAATTCTCTGAGTACGAGGTCATGACCTGAAAATAATGATGGATGATGCAAATTTAGATGAGCCTGCAGAAGAGACAAGAGAAAGGAAGAGAGTTGGAAAAACTATGGAGGTGGAGAGTTCTCAACGTGAAGGAAGCTTGAAAGACTAGCTCAAAGGAAGGTTCATTAGGGCAGTTGGTGGCACTTTGCAATGGATACTGGAAGAAAGACTTGAAAGAGATGTCTGTAGTGGCTGTGAAACTATGCCTTACAGATTTCCAAATAGAGACAGAATTACTACCTAGGGCCTAGCTGATGAGCTTTAAAATCCATCTTCGATTTGTGCTGTGGCCCCATGTGTCATGAGCTGCTCCCAGCCAATGCCTGAAGGCAGCAGGGACACTAAATTCATCCGTTTCTGGAAGACATGAGCTCTTTGTGGCCGAAATTGGCTCAAGTTTCCCCATTGGCTTTGCTGAAACTTAGACTTAATGACAGTCTAAGCTGCTTTCTCCAGGCTTCTCCAACTCTTTTACCATTTTCTCTCATAGGAATGAAATAAAATCCTTGCATATTTAATCCTGCACCAATGGCTGCTTCCCAAAGGACCCAGACTAAAAGAGAGGTGAATTGCTGTGCTTTTGACAACACTATCTCCCCTATTCATGTTTCTTCAAAAGACTTTTAATAAAATGCCCATTTCTCAGTAATGCTCATTGAAATAGGTTCTTCTTTTTGGGGAGGGGGGTAAAGTGAAATAATGAGAACTGTTCGGGAATGCCACAGGTTAAGGATAGAAGCTGCTCACAGCACAGAATCACATGTAGATTATACAGTAATATTAAGTCCCTCACCTAAGTAAAACTATGAGTATCAAGGTGTCACTTATTTGTGCTGACTATGCAATTATGTCACTCATGACTCTTATATCCCAGAAGATATTATGTGTTCCTGATTGTGAAATATCCTAAAAAGTAGGAGGTACATAATAATATAGTAATAAAATAACATAAGAGTGTATAGGATTCAGCTTCAAAGATTCACAGGATATGAGAGCCACAAAGCACTCCTGTGACAACTATCATCTCCTAATTATAAATATAAGAAATGGACAAAGGGTATATGACTTGCTCAAGGTGTTGCAGACTGTAGTTGCTGAGCCAGAAATAGCCAGTTCTGCTCCTGTATCTGACAGACAGCTGTGGTCTAGTGCTCCTTGGAGCATATTAGTGAAAGTAAATGCAGCACTGAGATTCCACAAGATCTAATGTACAAGAAGAATAAATGTGTATGGAAACAGGCATATGGAGCTATATTCACATATATTTCCTTTTTAACTGAAGGATGGCTAGGTACCTTGCCCTTACTATACAAGGACTCAAGACTTCCTCAAAAAACTCACAAGGGTAAATAATAAAATTATATTTTTATAGAAGATGAAGATGAAGTATCCAAGATTACACAGTACTCAAGATTATATAGCTAAGCCCACTTCGTCCCAACTTCATAATGGGGACTGGCGTGCTCGCTTTGGCAGCACATATACAAAATGGGGACTCGCTATTGAATCTGAGGTGTCTCTTGAATCTTCCCAATTTTCTATTTGAAAGCCCATCCAAATTGACTTTAGATACTTATATGTACTAATTTTTTCATATAACTTATCACAGAAAAAAGTAACAGATGCATTTAGTGGCTTTGAAAAACATTTAAACAGGTGGACCTCAAAATATATAAAATGAGCATATTGCTATGTTTACTCTAGTTTTCCTTCTTTCTGTTTTTACTAAAAAACCCCAAGCCTTATTAAAACTTTTAAAAAGTGGGATTTGTTTCATCATGTTCCTTACTATAAACAACTTTTCAAGGGTTGATTTATGCAGTGATCTAAATACTACTTCTAAATAATAAAAGCAGATGTTACAAAATCTGGGCAAGATCTGGGAATGTATTGGACTATCTTACAAATAAGCTGGTGTTGTTCAAATCAAATATGAAAATCAGTTTTAAAACTTCATTTTAATATACATTTCGGATTTGAGTGTTGCCAATAAACATTAGCACATTTTACTACCAGTCTTAGTTTTCTTTCTGCAACTCCCTTAATTATATATTTCACTGAAGCATTGTTATTGGGAGAAGGAAGATTCCAATAAACTGTGTGTACAGAAATGCATGGCCATAGGCCAAGAAGTTAAGTAAATTAATCTGTTTTTTCCCTCCTTCCTTGTGCTATATAGTCTTCTTTAATTTTGAAACTCTATTGTTCTTACTTTTTTATTTTGAAACTCTATTGTTCTTACTTACTTCATAGTTTATGATGTAGTTAATTCTATGTATATTCTGTAGCAAAGTCGACCAGGATTTTCTCATTCTACATCTCTTTTACTATGATCTGTACTTTTGTATCTTTAGTTACAGATATCTAGGGTAATAAATAAGGTTATTGAAAAGATGAAGAAAGAGATACAGAAATAATAATGTCCTGAAATAGTCTAAGTTTCGGTCAATATCAGGAAGAGGGAGTCTCTTTGCTTGGTAGATGTGTCCTTGTAAGTTTTAAAGGAAGAGCAGATGACTATCACATTGTCATGACATGAGGTTGAAAGCCATATTCTTTTAGGTTTAACAAGGGAAAAACCATGTGAAATTGAATAGTAAGGCTTTCTGAGGTGGAGGAAAAGAAGAAAAAGTGCAACTCTATGGTGACAGCAAAGAAACTGAGGAACTGTGAAGTGTGGGAGAAAGAAGGTAGGAGACAATCCAAGAGAACTGCTATGGAATTACATATAACTTGAGGAAAATCAAGAAAGGGCATTTTGCACTATTTTCTAGACTCTATGTATGTATTTGATTTTATAATAGATATGTGTTTTCTTTCCTGGTATGGGACTCTACCTTTCTTCCTTTTTAAATGCTATATCCATGATTTTTCTTTAAAATTGAGACAAGTTATTTTAAATATAAATGAATTTTATAAAACTCATATAATTGACTAAGACAGAATTTAGACATCATACCCAACACCTTCTATTTAACATGAAGAAACTTGTATTAAAAAAAAGAGATTACCCTAAATTTGTAATAATTTGGATTATTGGATCCTAATCCTAATCATTGGATTAGTGAATCCAGGAACCAGAGCCTGTCTCTGATTCCAATCTAAGTTTTCTTACTGCAGTAAGTTGTCTTAGTTTGGACTGTTCTAACAGAACATCGTGGTCTGGGTGGTTTATGAACAAGAGTTTGCTTCTCACAGTTCTGGAAGCTGGAAAATTTGAGATCTAGGGGCTGACAAATTTCATGTCTGGTGAGAATCTATTTCCATATTCATGCATCACTATCTTGCTGTGTCTTTACATGGCAGAAGAAGAGGAAGCTCTGGGACTCCCTTCTATAAGAGCACAAACCCTACTCAAGAAGATTTCACTCTCATGACCTAATCACCTACCAAAAGCCCACATCTTAATACAATCACATTAGGATTAAGATTTCAACCTAAGGATTTTGAGGGGCTACATTCAGGCTATAGCATAAGGAGAATTTTTTTTTTTTTAATGAAACCAACTAGGAAAAGTAAAACAAAACAAAATTAGTTTCCATGCCGACCGACACACTACTTTGAACAATGGGGTAAGGGAAAATATGACAAGACAGTGAAGCTCCAGCTGCCTTAGAGTGGTTGACACAGTTGGCAAGTACAAGTAGAAATGCAGGTGGCATGTGAGAATTCAGGGATGGAGAATGGTGACAGAGAAAGGGTGAGGGAGAGAGAGACAAGTAAAGACCACAAGAACCAGGAAAGTTAGAAATAGTGACCACACAGATCAGAAAAGCTTCTAGCAAGTGATAGGAGTATGAGTATTTGGGAAAGAGGTAGATGCCATCCAGGCTTCTTCTAGAGCTATCTACATATAAGACTTTCTATACAAGGCACTGGAATGGCTATTTGTCTGGTGTTTTGCCCCAGTCCTCTCCTTTTGTGATCCTTTCTATATCATGGGGCCAAGCTATCTGCAAATTACATTTTCCAGACTCCCTTGGGATAGATTTCCAGTAAGTTGCTGATAATGGGAGACACTGGCAAGAGATTGGAAGATGCGAGGAAGGGCAGATACTTATTTTCAGCTAGTGTTTTACTCCTGGCAGTGCATTTGGTAAATGACAAAGGAGTCCCAGCCTGGGTTCCTGCATCAGCAGCAGTGGTGACTCCAGCAGCCCTGTCAGCTTAGCACTCTTGGGTTGACTCCTGCAGTGTTACAAGGAGTGTGGATTCCTAGATGCCATCAGCAGTGGCTCTGGAGGAACTCTAGCAGCCACAGCAGCACACCCATGTGGATATGGGGTCACATCATCTCCCTTTTGTTTCCTTGGCCTTGGGAGTGGTGATGGCATTCTGAAGTTACTAATGGCAGTAAATTCTGCAATTTCTAGGGGGAACTTCATTTTCTTTCTTTCTTTCTTTCTTTCTTTCTTTCTTTCTTTCTTTCTTTCTTTCTTTTTTTTTTTTTTCTTTTCTTTCTTCTTTCTTTCTTTTTTCCTCTTTCCTTCCTTCCTTCCTTCTCTTTTTTTTTGTCTATACATTTTTGTTAATTTTTTTGTCTATAGATTTTTTTGTTACTTTTATAACCAATTATCTAATAAAATCTATTTGAAATACCTAGAGTTGTATTTGTTTTTCTAACTGGACATGGGTAGACACAAGCAATGTATGGTACTCCTAGATCCTGCTCTCAAAAATTATCCAAGAAAGTTTTACATTATTCACCAAGTGTTGTGCTGTTTCTAGGACAGTGACAATATACAAAGACTAGTTTATGTGAAGCCCTGGAATCTGCCAGCTTATATTTTTATTATGCCAGTTTCTGTAGAGTATACAAATAGTGAATACATGGGGAGCCCCGGTGGCTCAGCGGTAGTGTCGCCTTCAGCCCAGGGCGTGATCCTGGAGACCCAGGATCGAGTCCCACATCAGGCTCCCTGCGTGGAGCCTGCTTCTCCCTCTGTCTCTCTCTCTCTGTCTCTCATGAATAAATAAAATCATTAAAAAATAGTGAATACAAATATTACTATTATGATTAAGTAGCTATGCATTTTCATATTAGAGCTAATTATGTAACTTTCTTAGTACAAGTTATTTCTGTATAGAACTTATACATATATGTATATACTGTGTATTATAACAGATGAGTTCCAGGTAGGTTGGCAGCAATATACCACATGAACATAAGGACTTTCCTAATATGTTTACTTGAGCCATATGTACACTGCAATTTAACAGGTTGGACATTTACTAGGGTATATGTAGGGCAGAGTGGCTTAGCTTTATTTGCTGAATACTGGAGAAGGACATGGTGAGGGATGCAGAGAGATGGTAAGAGGTACACAAATGTCATTTGGAGGGCCAGTAAGCAGTAATGAGCAGAGTGGGTCCCTGGAGAAAAAAAAAAAGGAGACTTGTGAAAGACAGGGCACACAAACCAAACCAAACCAAACCAAACTAAACTAAACCCCACAAAAAACAATGGAACTGATAGGAAAGCCAAGAGCCCTGTTCAGTTCCTCTGTGTGACTCAGCATAGACAAGTAGGTTTGTATAAGCATGATGTTATTGTTTTGTGTTGATAATGATGTTGATGATGATGATTTTGAATAAAAACATACTATGTTTACGATTATCTGTTCGAAGAGTATGCTGTAAACAACAACAACAACAACTCTGATGTTCTCCATCCATTTGAGGTTAAGAAAACTCAGTATATTCCCCTATTTACCTTTTGGCTGATTGAACAGTTGAAGAGCAATCAGTATAAAACCTAATTTCTAAATCCTTCACAGAAATAATATTTTAAATCTCACTTAGACAAAATTTCATCCCAAACTGCATTCTATTGCTTCATAGGAATATATTAAAAACATTTCAAAGATTAATGAGTATAATGAAGCATGCATAACTTCAATATATGTATCATATTATTGTTGGCTGGTAGTCTTATTTCTGAAAACAAACAAAAGGTCCTAGAAGAAAAGTATAGTTGATAGAACATTTTTAGCTACTCCACTGTTCTAGGACCCTGCAGAAGGCGAGGTGAAGAAAAGGCGGAAAGAGATGCTAGGGCATGGGAAACCAGGACATTTTAGAAGTTTAGAGAACCTTCTCTTAACTGCCCTCATGTGTTCCTTTCCTTCAAACCTGTTTTCTCCTGCCAAGTCCTTCTAGGATCTTTATCCCTCTAATTGAAAGGATAGAAAAGAATTCAGGTTATTACGGTCAACCTTTTAAAAGGAAGGGTAAGCAATTCAGCCAGCAAATCAGAGTTTATTCAGAAATAGCAGAAATTCCAATTCAGGAAAAGTGAACCATGGCAAACCATAGGCAAGTCCAGAGAACAAAGGTGGAGGGTATCCTTTTACAGAAAAAAGGAAAAAGTAGGGAGAGAGGTGGCTTGAACAAAAGTTCATTGGAGGAAAATGAGAGTTCAAAGTGGTGGTAGCTTTCTATTGGCTGCCAGGGAGTGCCTCTTGCTTTTGCCTGGTGGCGATAGGAAATCTTCCTTCTTGCTGAACTGTGCAAGCTGCAGTGATACCTGCATGAGAACCCTCCCTTCATGGTTCCTTGGTTCCAATTATGAGTTAGGTTTCTTTATACATTTTCACATTACTAGCCCAGGGATAAATAGGTTGGTTTATTTCTCAAAGGTTCAGGCCTTAATCCATAAGCATAGGTGAATGAGGAAGAGCAAAAGCCACAGAGGATATCCACCTGTCTTTCCTACCTACCATCTCAGCACATATCCAAGACCTTTCCTGATGGCATGTACTACTCTTGCATATGCTATTCAGACTTGAAACAAATTTCAAAGGAGCAACTCATGAAGCAGGTTTGGGTGAGGGTAGAAAGCAGAGACAGGCTTTTTAGAAGTTTTGCCTTGGAAGAGGTCAGATACTTCACTAGTTGGGTGTTTTCAGCTAGCCAGCACATCTGGTGCTGAAGGCAACTTTCTCTCTCTTCTGGCTCTAATCTAAGCTTTCCCCTAGGCACGATGTTCTACAGCAGTTTGTGCTCTTAGAAAGAGAGCAATCACTGTGTTTGCCTACTTGAATAATTTTTCTGTCTCTCTCTTGTTACAAGTGAGGTTAGAAGTTAAAGAAGGACATTGTGATCCTTAACTCCAGCGTGACTATACTATCTTCTTAACTGTGGACAAACACCTCCTTTGTCTGCATACTTTATTTCCTGTATTTCATGTTTCCCAAGTATTTCTCAGAAGAACAGAAAGGTCTTGACAACCTCAACTGTGTGACAAGTGAGATAAAAGCAATGGTCTGTGTAAAGCATACATATATTTTCTTTCTTGGGTGGAGGTGTGTATGTCTGGGCCCCAGTCTTTTTTTTTAATATTTTATTTATTTATTCATGAGAGACACAGAGAGAGAGAAAGAGAAAGAGAGAGAGAGGCAGAGACACAGGCAGAGGGAGAAGCAGGCTTCATGCAGGGAGCCCGACATGGGACTCGATCCTCGGTCTCCAGGATCACACCCTGGGCTGCAGGCGGCACTAAACCGCTGCGCCCCAGGGCTGCCCTGGGCTCCAGTCTTGTCCACAGAATCAGTAGTATAGCACCTCAAAAAATCCTCAGAATCGTGTCTGACTGCCAAGGTAACTCACAAAATATGTCTCCCATTTGTTATTCAGATAGTCAGTTCTACTTGCAATTGCTATTTACTGATTCCCATCTGTTAGAGGTTTTTCTTGTACCCAATGGCAGTTGAAGCAGATTGGGAATGTAACAGAAAATGTTTTCTTGGCACAGAAAAGGAGTATTTGTTTTAATTGACAAGGTGTAACATTTACAAGATAAAAATGAATTTTAGCCATCTCATTTATTTTATTTCAGTCTATTCAAGACAATTATTGGCATTTACGTAGATATAGAGTAACCTTAGGAAATTTTGGAAAAAGACAGAAAAAGAACTCTCAGGAAACTCATTTCAAGCTTTCTGATTTAAAAACTTTCAGGGAAATAGCAGATTTGGAGAATGGGGAGGGAGAATTAGGGTGGCAGCAGAATTCTTAGTGTTTTATGTGCTACTATAATTATCTATTTTTTAGAAAATAAAGGAGCATTATTATTTTAGAAAAGCAATTTCCCCTGTTCAGCAATGATAAATAAATCATTTTATTACAAATGAGCCTGAAGTCAATGCTTTCAAATGAGAAAAAAAAATCAATCCCCTGTTTCTCCTTAAGAATGATCATATAGTTGATGAGTATCTTTCATCTGATAATGATTTTTTTTAATCCTATTTCTTGATACTCTCATGAGGAGTAGAATATATTGAACAGAAAAAAATGCTAAATAATTTTTTGAGGTTAGGCACTTATCCCAGTTAAGGGAACTGAGGGTACCGGATTCATACCAGATTAGACTAGTTTAAAGGGATATTAGGAAGATGTTCCCCCCTCCCAAAGTAGTAAAACAAAAAGTCAAGTTGAAAAGTAGTAAAAAGAAAGTAAGGTTGAAATTAACCATTCTTATCAGTGGAAAGGCACTATATTTCCCTCAAAGGAAATAAAGTAATAGCAACGTTCTCATGAGATCATTTTATTAGATGAAAAAAGGGAATACAAAGGAACATGTTCTATCCCATTTGTAACCCAGTGAGCCTCATTAAATCATTATATGATGCTAAAATGAGAAAGAGTATCTATAATGCATCCCAATTTTCAATTCTGGAAAATATTTGGTACAATTTGAAAGAACCCAAGGCTAAGGTCTAAGGTATTATGGTACAGGAAGGATGATTTTGATTGATACTAGTAGTTTTAAGCCCCAAGGGACGAATCAAATGTCCTTTGAAAGTTGCAGTATAAGAAAACACCTAATATATATATATATATATATATATATATATATATATATATATTCGACCCTCTTGTAGCAGTGTTATCCAATCATTTCCCTGCCTCCTTGAAACCTTTGTCTTCATTTGAGAGACCATTTGCCCAGAGCTCTTAACTTATTTTTCTAATTGGTTTAGAAATGAGAGTGATAAGAGGAGCATGAGGAAATGGGGCTTCAGGAAACCTTCTGTGCAAAGTGTCCCATCAGTGATTACTACATTCCCAGACTAAGCAGAAAAATGCCTCTGTGCTTGCATGCTTGCACATTTTTAAGAACAAAACTTCATATACTAAATTAACTTTTTCTAAATGGCATATACAAATACAGGATTTTTTTTCCCTGTCAGTTTGATTAATACTGTTTGGACTTTTGTAAACCATCTAATAACTGATGGGGTGGGGATGGGGGGTCAGAATGTCTATAGGGATGACCCTGCACATACCAGACTTGGCTTCATGGAGTGCTGGCATTTAGAGAATGCTCTTTAATCCATTTCCCATTGACCTTTCAAATCCTGTTAATTGCTTGTACAGTAAGCATTAAAAGGCAAGCCTGGCAAAGTCCAGAAAGCTGAAAGGAAGATGTAAAGTTTTCATTCAAAGGATGAAACAAATAACAGGAACCATGTCAAATGTGGACCAGGTGGGAAACAGGGAACATTTGCTGTGAGACTGTTTGGTATAGAGGAAGTAGACTAATTCAGCTTGACCCCAAGGGGAACTGAGAAGATAGCAGTCCTCTCTGGGAGAAATTACTGGGACCCTTGACACCTCAAATGTGTAACAAAGGTAAACCATCAATTCATGGGAATACTCTCAAGAAGATTCAAATATCAGATGGTATCAGATTATTTCTAATTTCAAGATTCTGCATCATCTTCTGAAATTTCTATTTTCTTCAAAACTTAAAATCTTTAAAATTCTATTTAAAAAATTTGAGACGAGGTTGGATTTCCATTTATAAGGAGAAATCAGGCATGAGTGATTTTTTAAAAAATCATATAGCCTAATCCTTGATATTTGCCACATAACATTTATAATGTTCCTTCCTATAAATTGGTCTTCAATATTCCCCATCATTAAAAGGAGATTTAGTGAATTTTCTATGACATTATTTTGGGCTTCAAATCTGCAAAATTTCAAAATTTGGACAAAATTAACTTTGGCTATAGACAGTGGATAGCTATTGATAGTAAGCTATTAAGAAGAAATAGAAAATTTACTGAAAAGAAAATTCATTATCTTTCCTAACAACTATATCATGAGATTGAATTGAGGCCACCATCCCTTTTCTCTTGGGCAGGAAAGAATACTTTTTCACAATTAGTAATTAGTAATGCTTCCATAGTTGTCAACTGACACTTAAACAGAGCAGAAGAGTTAGAGACAGGATCCTTAAGCTTACAAATAATTGGGAAAATATAGACTCAAAGAAATTAATGAAGATTTCTCATCTTTTTGTATAATGGAAATAAATCAGATAAGGGAAACTGGATCATAATCTGAGAGGATACAAAGGAAAGTTTGGGAAAATAAAATCAATATCCAGTTCTAGTAATACCATACTATTTTATGTATGTAGGCTAAGTGTATTTGCAGAATATAATATTGTAGTCATATAAATGTATTGTTAACCTGATATACGTGTAAAGACACATGTAACTGTTTTAACATGACAGAGTAGATAGGCATCAACAGTATTTCAGTTCACATAGATGCTGCCATTATGTTACTATCAACAGCCAAACCATACCAGTTTTGTCCTCTTGCCTTGCTATAGGACTGGGTTTTAAAAATGCAAATCTGGGGATCCCTGGGTGGCTCAATGGTTAAGCACCTGCCTTCAGCTCAGGGCGTGATCCTGGAAACCTGGGATCGAGTCCCACGTCAGGCTCCCTGCGTGGAACTTGCTTCTCCCTCTGCTTGTGTCTCTGCCTCTCTCTCTCCATGTTTCTCATGAATAAATAAATAAAATCTTATCAATAAATAAATAAATAAACAAATACACAAATCTGCTCTTGTCATTCTTCTGATGAGCCCTTCTAATGGGTTCCCATCTCCCTAAAGATATAGGATATTGTAGAATAGCTCCCATGTTCTGGTCCTACCTACTGCTTTAGTGCACTGATTATTGGCTCCAGACAGAAGGAAATTCTAGGCACACTGCCCCTTTTCTCAGGGATTTAGCATCTGTAATTCCCTCATATAACCCTCCCTTTCATGAAGCTGACAGCTATCAGTCCCTCAAGGTTTACCTTAAACATGGCTTTTTCAGAGTTGAGTAGTTCAGTCTTTTTGTAATGTTCTCATGGCAGTTCTTTATGTCTTTGTAATACAAATTATATGTACTTGGTATGTAGCTTTTCCACCTTTAAGCTTTGAGTTGCATGAGGACAAATAATAAATGTCAGTTGAATAAACAGATCCATGCTGGATCTATTTTTAATCACTACTCTAAACAGTCTCAGAACCAGATGGGCATACAGATGCAATTTAATTTCTTTCTCTATTTATCTTTAATTTCAAATGCACATACACATAGATGTACACACATGCACACACAGCCCACACACATACACATCTTGCTTGCAATTTTCCAAAAGTAAAATGCCAATGCTGCAGGTCCACCACAACCTCCTAGCACCTGGGGATTGTGAAGCAGCACACTCAACAGTGCTCTATTTCCCTTCCTTGTGCCAAAGGACCAGGAGCCACTGGGCCACAAGATAAATGGCTTTATTTTTAGTGGAGAGGGGACACACAGTAGATTCTTTGGGAGGAGAATCTAAATGCTCAGAGGCATGGTATTGAAATGGAGCTCTGAAAAATTATAGCTCTCCAGATGCTATTCTTTGGAGAGTAGATGGCAAAACCTTCTCTGGAGGTTTTGCTATGCATCCTCATTAATAATTAGTGAGTAAAAGGAGACTATTTGGGCACTGGGACCTTTGATCTATGAAAGTTGTAATGGAAGGCGAACTATGACATAGGGACTGAGCTGCCTGTGCCTCTTTCTTCCATCCCCATCCAGGCAAAAGCAGATACAAAAGAAGAGAAGTCACATGACATCATCTATAACTGACTCTCCTTATCTTGAATAATTGAAAATCAGAAAAAGGAAGAAGAATTAAAGAAGAAGAATTAAAGCCTTAGTATGTTCAGGAGGCACTGGCTACATCAGACCTTAGTGAATCTCATATCACAGGGTGTCTGGTGAAAGAGGGTTAAGTCCTTCAGGCAGCCAGGGCTCATCTTGTTCCCATGATATGGAAGGCACTATGATAGACATTGAGACAAATAAAGAAGAAGATATTTATGAAAATTTCTCTGTCTGGAATGAGTTTCCAATTAAGTAGAGGAGAGAGCAATGTAAGGCAGTCAGTGTAAGAAAGAAAGATAAAAGTCATGCTGTGTTACAGGCAGGGCAACATGTGGTGGAAGATCAAAGGAGGGAGGTTAATTCTGAATAAAGAGAATGATGGAAACTTCAGTGAGAACATGCCATCTGAGGGGATATTGCAAGGTGATGTGAAAGAAAAGAGATAAAAGGAGAACAAGGGAGAACATGAGCAAAGGATGAGTTGTGAATTTTCTTTACATTTTAAGAAAAATAAGTTCAGGGAATAAAAGTACTCTCTTGTGCTGGAGTACATAATATTTGGACAGAAGGATCTGGAAAGAAACTTAGGTAGATTTATAGTGGATCACGCAAGACCACAAGACCTTGAAAATAAGGCTAGAAATTTCAACAATATAGTACCAGCAATACAAAGCTAATGTGGTTTTGTATGTGTGTGTATGCTGGAAGTTTAGCTTAACTACCTGATGGAATTGCTGCGCCCAGTAACTATTTTATTTGGCTAAGCAGCCTGCAGTGACCTTAACCTAATACTAGTTCCTCAAGTACACAACCTAGCAGCTCCCAGAGTCACCAGCCAGGTAGAAGAGAGGTAGCAGGGACCAGATGGAACACACCTTAAGAAACATGAGGATTTGATTAGAGACGTCAGCCTAAGCAAGGATGCTTGTTAAAGTTACTGTAATAGACTAAGTAGGGGTTTGTGAAGACCATGGTAATGTGAATACCATACCAAGAGGAAGTTAATATTAGATAAATCAGAGCCACTGAAATGCAAACTCAAGAGAGAGAGAGAGAGAGAGAGAGAGAGAGAGATATGCTAAATTGAGTTTGGGAAAGGAGAGAATGGTGGTACCATCAATTGCACCACTGAACCCCAGCAAAGACCAGGATCAAAGAGGTGGGTGATCTTCAAACATTTCCCTCACAGCATTTAGCTTCATGCTCCAGGATTTAGAGCCCCCCCAAATCTCAAGTGCTGGTGCCTTCTAAAAGAATGAAAGAGCACAGCACAATGGAGGCTGTATACTCTAATGCATTATGTAAATTTCAAAGAACTAGAGAAATGTTATTAAATAGATGGAGGGAAGAATATTTGCCTGATAAGAAAGTTACAAAACTGAACTTAGAGAGATTTAACACTGCTTAAAAACAGCTCACTGAAAATTTTTTATTACTAAAGAGCATTTTAAATGAAACAATATTAAAATGGAGATTTCCCCAAAGCAGAACAAGGGAACCACTAATTTCCCTTCTAATTAAATGATTATATAATTTTATGAGAGCAGGTTTAGTTCTGTTTTTAAATATAATTGCTGGGTAATTTGAGTAAGAACCAAATATGAAAGATTTGAAATAAAAAAGTGTCAGTAATACCAACTCCATAGTATCTGTGTCAACTGATTGTAGATAATAAAATATTTTATATATTTCTTTAAAGGGAGATAATTAGCAGACATAACAACTATTTTCAAATTAGCCAAATTTGCACTCTTGGTTTGCAATTTTCAGTTCTCTCCAGAAAGCACAATTATTCTTAGCAGTTAGTAACAAATAAATCTCAAAGGATACATGGAAATCTTCACTTTGATTTATAAGCTTCAGTGTTAATTAAACTAATGCCAACTATGCTTACAGTTTGGAAATCCTTTGACCAATGTAAATGACAGATCTGATTTATGCACAAGTAGATGGAGGCTTGACTTATTTTTAAAAGGTATTTTACAGATTTGACCATATAATATTTAATCTATAACTGCTCATTTTATCTTGAAAAATGTTGTCTATAAAATCCTGGAGAGAAATCACCTTGGAGTACAAATTGGCTGTGTATAAGAATAAGTCAATTGTTCCTCAGAAAAATTGCTATTGAGGATAGAGCCCAGAAATGGCAGAAGCAAGCTTAATTCCATCAGTTCTTCCTCTCATCCTCTCATGCATGTGCTCTTATACATTTTAGTCTTTCTTTAGGAGTAGCGTTTCACTAAACTCCTTCCCAACTTGTTTATCCCTCCTCTTACTTGGGACCCACATGTCAGGGTAGTTTGATAATTTCCTTTTGCTCTAGCTATCTCTTAAACATAACCATATATATTAAGTCTTGATTTTACTTTTTAAATAGTCTCCTACTTTACCATTCCAGGAATTATATTCAATATTATATTCAAGATTCTAAAAATGAATTTAAAAAACTATATAGCACATTTTGGGTGACACAGTGGGAATTTAGTAGAGAAAACTTGTACTTATTGCTGGGTGTGCTACTTTCTAGAGGTGTGATTAGATCTATTCCATCAACCCAATTTTTTATTTCAATTTTATTACTCCAACATATTTTCAAGCTAATGTATTTGAATAAAAGTATAAAATAGTAAAGTTAATATAATACTAATGAACCCTCAGGATGCCTGAGTGGCTCAGTTGTTGAGGATCTGCCTTGGGCTCAGGGCGTGATCCTGGGTTCTTGGATTGAGTCTCACAGCAGGCTCCCTGCAGGGAGCCTGCTTCTCTCTCTGCTTCTGTCTCTGCCTCTTTCTCTGTGTCTCTCATGAATAAATAAATAAAGTCTTAAAAAAAATATGATTGCACTCTCAAAACCAAGAGTTGGTTCTTCAAAAATATCAACAAAATTCTCAAAACTTTAGCTACACTGATGAAAAGAAGGTGAGGGGACTCAGAAAACTAAAATTAAAATATTTGGGGGGCTTCTTGGGAAGATGATGTAGCAGGAGAACCTTGTCCATGGACACAACTAGATAACAGCCATATCAGGGGTGAATAACCCAGAAAATGACCCCAAAACTGACAGAACACTCTCTCCACAGCTAAATGTAGAGAAGAAACCACATCATAAAGGGTAGGAAGGGCAGAGACTTAGGATCTGAAGGACCGACTGGACTGTTCACAGGAGGAAGGGACACCAAACATATAGAAAGTGGAAAGAAAGAGATCCTCACCCCAGACATAGGAAGTCCACATGGGAAAGACAAATCCCTCTAACATTTGGATCTGAAAACCAGAGGGGGGATTTTCATGAGTTCTTACAATCACCAGGGCTTAAAACTTCAAACTTCAAAATCAGTGACCTCATGGGAGAGCTGGGAGGGCAAGAAGAAACAAAGTCCCTGCCCTTAAAGAGATAGCACAACAAACAGCCTGTGGAGACAACAGCGCAGAAGCAGCAGTTTGAAAATCACCTGGGGTGAATGAGAAGGAGATTTGTTTATTAATCTCAGAGCATGCACAAGAGGAGAAGGGATCATTGGGGGACTTCTCCAGGAACAAAGGAGCTGGTAGGGACCATTTCCCTCCCGTGTCTCTCAGCCTAGATATGCAGTCACCTACAGGACACCATGGTGCCAGTACTTGCTACCTAGTTGGCTAACAGTGCACCTCACCCACCTTCTCCTGCAAACATGCTCCTTCTAGCCAGGCCTCAGATCCAGGTCTCCAACCACAGCAGACCTCCACAAACCTTGCTAAAACCATGTGTCCCATCCCCACATGCTTTTGTAAATCCACCTTCTACAACCCAACCTGCCTCAGTCCCCTGTGGCTACAGGTCTCCTGCCGATACTCCTCGTTCCTGACACTGAGTGCTTGGCCCCCATCTTCTTTAGTTTGGTGTGACTGCATCTCTGGAAAATGTCTACTCTGGCTCAATGTGAGCACAAGGTGGCCTCAGACTGTCCCATTAAAAAACGCAGGGGCCAAAACCCACCCAGAAGAGGTAACATGTCTGAAATGCTAGCTTCTGGTGAACAGGGGACATTGCATTACAGAACATTACAGTATATCTTCTTTAGAAGACAACTACTCTTCTTCTTCTTTTTAAGATTTTATTTATTTATTCATGAGACACACACACACATAGAGAGAGAGAGAGAGAGAGGCAGAGACACAGGCAGAGGGAGAAGCAGACTCCCTGCAGGGAGCCTGATGGGGGACTCGATCCCAGGACCTCAGGATCATGCCCTGGGCTGAAGGCAGACACTCAACCACTGAGCCACTCAGGCATCCCAGCACCTCTTCTTTTTAAGGCCACTACTTTCAAGAGCGAGAGACATAGCTGATTCTTCTACCGCATACAAACAGACACATAGCGAACTGGAAAAACTGAGGAGATAGAGTA
Organism: Canis lupus familiaris; assembly: GCF_011100685.1. Classification (NCBI taxonomy): domain Eukaryota; kingdom Metazoa; phylum Chordata; class Mammalia; order Carnivora; family Canidae; genus Canis; species Canis lupus. Next base: position 43,565,092 of record NC_049237.1, on the reverse strand, counting down.
TGTGTCCCCAGTGAAAGAACACAAAGCCACGGCAAGAGACCTTGATGAAATGGATATCAGTAAAATGTCTAATAGGGAATTTAAAATAATGATCATAAAAATACTCACTGGACCTGAGAAAGAGTGGAGGATTCAATGAGGCCCTTACTAATGAGACTGAACATCAAAAAAAAAAAAAAAAAAAAAAAAAAAAAAAACCAGAGATAAATAACTCAATAATCAGGGCAGTCCGGGTGGCTCAGCAGTTTAGTGCACCTTCAGCCTAGGACGTGATCCTGGAGTCCTGGGATCGAGTCCCGCATCGGGCTCCCTGCATGAAGCCTGCTTCTCCCTCTGCCTGTGTCTCTGCCTCTTTCTCTTTCTCTGTCTCTCATGAATAAATAAATAAAATCTAAAAAAAAAAAAAAGAAGTCATTAACTAAAATGAAAGTTACACTAGATGGAAAAATGGTTGACTACAGGATGAAGATCAGTGACTTAGAGGACAGCAATGGAAAGCAATCAAGCTGAACAGGAGAGAGAAAAAAATAATTAAAGATGAAAAAGACTTAGGGAACTTAGGGATACCACCAAGCATAATAACATTCATATTATAGGGATCCCAAAAGAAGGAGAGACAAAAGTGGGCAGAAAACTTATTTGAATAAATAACAGCTGAAAATTCCTAAATCTGGGGAAGAAAACGACAAACAGATAAAGGAGGCACAGAGAATCCCCCAAAAACTCAACCTAAGGAGGTTCAGCCCCAGAAACATTGTAACTAAAATGGCAAAAGTAGTGATAAAGAGAAAAGTTTAAAAGCAGCAAATAAAAAGAAATAGTTACATCAAAGGGAAACTATAAAATTATGCGTTGATTTTTTAGCAGAAACTTTGCAGGTCAGAAGACAGTAGCATGATATATTCAAAGTGCTGAAAGAAAGCAAACAACAGCAACAAAATACCTGCAGCCAAGAATACTCTATTCAGCAAGGCTATCATTTGGAAGAAAGAGAAAGAGAGAGAGTATTCTAGACAAAAAAAGTTAAAGGAATTTGTGGACACTAAACCAGCCCTATAAGAAATGTTAAGGGGGGGTTCTTTGAGTGGAAAGACCATAAGTAGGAGAAAGAAAAATAGGAAGTACAAAAGCAGTAAAAATAAGACATGTATAAAAATTAATGAGAGATTAATAAAATAAAAGGACACCCAGTATGACACCATATACTTAAAATGTGGAAGGGAGAAGAGTAAAGAATGGGTTCAAAATTAAGCAACTATCAATTAGACTGCTACATGCAGAAGATGTTTTTTACATATCAAATGATAACCAAAAATCTAAAAACAGTAATAGATATACTATAAATAAAGAAAAAGGATGGGGTACCTGTCTGGCTCAGTCAGAGGAGTATGCAACTCTTGATCTTGGGGTCATGAGTTTGAGTCACACATTGAGTGTAGATATTACTTAAATAATTTTTTTAAATCTAAAAAAAATAAAGAGAAATTAATCCAAGTATATCATTAAAGAAAGCTGCAAACCATAAGAGGGCAAGAGAAGAAACAGAAAGCTACAAAAACAAGTAATAAAATGGCAACAAACACATATCTCTCAATAGTGAGTTTCAATGCAAATAGACTAAGTGCTCCAAACAAAAGAGATACGGTGACTGAATGGACAAAAGGCAAGACCCATCTATATCCTGTCTATAAGAGACTCATTTCAGATCTAAAGACACATGTAGAGACACCTGAGTGGCTCAGTGATTGAGCATCTGCCTTTAGCTCAGGACCTGATCCCAGGATCTGGGATCAAGTCCCACATCGGGCTCCCTGCGAGGAGCCTGCTTTTCCCTCTGCCTGTGTCTCCGTGCCTCTCTGTCTCTGTGTCTCTCATGAATAAATAAATCTTTAAAAAAATAATAAAGGTACACGTAGATTGAAAGTGATGCAATAGAAAAGCATTTATTATGCAAAGGGAAGTGAAAGGAAAGCCAAAGCAGGAATACTTACATCATACAAAATAGACTTTAAAACAAAGACTGTAATAACTGACAAAGGAGGACACCATAAAATAATAATGAGAATAATTCAACAAGAAGATTTAACAATTATCAATATGCACCCAACATGGGAGCACCCAATATATAAAGCAGCTAATAACAAACATAAAGGACATAACCAATAGTAATACAATAGTAGTAGGGGAGTTTAACATGCCACTTATATCAACAGATAGATAATCCAAACAGAAAATCAACAAGGAAACAGGGGCTTTGAATGACACATTGGACCAGATGGATCTAACAGATATTTTCACAATATTCCATCTTAAAACAACAGAATACACTTTTTAAAAAAGACTTCATTTATTTATTCATGAGAGACACAGAAAGAGAGAGAGGCAGAGACACAGGCAGAGGGAGAAGCAGACTCCATGCAGGGAGCACGACGTGGGACTCAATCCTGGGTCTCCAGGATCAGGCCCTGGATTGAAGGCAGCACTCAACAGCTGAGCCACCCAGGCTGCCCCATAATACAATTTTTTGAAATGCACTTACTGTGTTCTCCAGAACAGATCACATATTAGGACGTCAAAAATATCTCAATAAATTTAAAAAGATCAAAGTCATACATGCATCATACAAGAAAAACTTCAAATGGATAACCTGACCTTAAGCCTAAAGGAACTAGAAAAATAATAAACAAAACCCAAAACCAGTAGTAGGAAGGAAATAATAGAAATACAAGCAGAAATAGGTTAAATAAAAATATAAATGAACAAACAACAACAACATCAACAAAGAAACCCAAAAGAACAGATCAATGAAGTCAGGAGCTAGTTCTTAGAAGAAGTTAACAAAAGTAATAAACCTTTAGCTAGACTGATCAAAACATAAAAAAAGAAGACTTAAATAAGAAAACTCAAAAAGAGGAGAAATAACAATCAACACCAAAGAAATACAAAGAATTATAAAAGAATATTGTGAAAAATTATATGCTAACAAACTGGACAATGTAAGAGAAATGGTTAAATTCCTAGAAACATATAATCTTCCAAAATTGAATCAGGAAAAAAATAGCGCATTTGAGAAGACCAGTTATCAGCATTGAAATTAAATCAGTAATCAAAAAATTCCCCACAGGGGATCTCTGGGTGGCTCAATGGTTTGACGCCTGCCTTCGGCCTGGTGTGTGATCCTGGAGTCCCGGGATCGAGTTCTGCATGGGCTCCCTGCATGGAGCCTGCTTCTCTATCTGCCTTTGTCTCTGCCTCTCTCTCTCTCTCTCTCTCTCTCATGAATAAATAAATAAAATCTTAAAAAAAAAAAAAAATCCCCACAAACAAAAGTTCAGGACCAGACAACTTCACATTTCAAGAAGGCTTAATACCTATTTTCAAACTATTCCATAAACCAGAAGAGGAAAGAAAACTTCCAAATTTATATTATGTGGTTAGCATTATCCTTAATCCAAAACCAGATAAAGACACTACCAAAAAAAAAAAAAAAAAAAAAAACTATAAGCCAGTATCTATGATGAACATAGTTGAAAAAATCCTAAACAAAATATTAGCAAACTGAATCCAACTATACATTAAAAAAAATCACTCATCAAAATCAAATGGGATTCATTCCTGGGATATAAGGGTGGTTCAATATTTGCTAATCAATGAGCATTATACATTACATTAACAAAAGAAAGGGTAAAAACCATAAAACCATTTCACAAACAGAGAAAGGATTTGTTAAAGTACAATATCCATTCATGATATATAAACATTCAATAAGTAGGTTTACAGGAGACATACTTCGCCATAATAAAGATCATATATGAAAATACCACAGCTAACACGGAACTCAATGGTGAAAACCTGAGAGCTTTTCCCTTAAGATGAGGAACAAGACAAGGATGTCCACTCTCACACTTTTACTCAATAAAGTACTGAAAATCCTAGCTACAGGAATTAGACAAGAAAAGAAATAAAAGAAATCCAAATTGGTAAGGAAGATGCAAAACTTTCACTATTTACAGATAATGTGATACTATATATAGAAAACCTAAAAGACTCTACCAGAAATCTGCTAGACCTGATAAATGAATTCAGTAAGATCACAGGACACAAAACCATTATAAAAAAATCTGTTACATTTCTATACATTAATAATGAAGTAGCAGAAAGAGAAATTAAGAAAAAAAATCCCATTCACAATTGCACCAAAAATAATAAAATACCTAAGAATAAACATAACCAGAGGGGTTAAAGATCTGTATTCTAAAAACAATAAAATTCTGATGAAGAAAGTTGTAGATGGCAGACACAAACAAATAGAAATGTATTCCATGCTCATGAATTGGAAGAATAAATAGTTAAAATGCTCATACTACCAAAAGCAATCTACAGATTTAATGCAATCTCTATCAAAATACCAATAGCATTTTTCACAGAATTAGAACAAATAATCCTAAAATTTGTATGGAACCACAAAAAAACTCAGAATAGCCAAAGTACTCTTGAAAAAGAAGAATAAAACTAGAAATATCAAAATCTGATTTCTAGATAGATTACAAAATTGTAGTAGTCAAAACAGTATATTACTCACACAAAAATAGACGCAGAAATCAATAGAACAGAATCGAGAGCCCAGTAATAAACCCATAATTATACGGTCAATCTGTGAGGAAAGGAGGCAAAAATATGTAATGGGAGAAAGACGGTCTGTTCCATAAATGGGCATTGGGAAAACTGGACCACTTTCTTGCACCACATACAAAAATAAACCAAAAAGTGAATTTAGGACCTACATGTGAGACCTAAAATCATAAAAATTTCAGAAGACAACACAGGCAGGAATTTTTTTGACATCACCCACAGCAGCATTTTTCTAGGTAGTCTCCTGAGGCAAGGGAAACAAGCAAAAATAAACTATTGGGACTACATGAGGATAAAAGTCTTCTGCACAGCAAAGAAAACAACAAAGCTAGAAGGAAACATACTGAATATCCAAAATATATAAAGAATTGATACAACTCAACACCCAAAAAACGGATAATCCAATTAAAATGGCAAAAGTGGGCAGATACATAAAGAGACATTTCTTCAAAGAAAACATACAGATGGTCAACAGACACATGATAGGTACTCAGTATCACTTATCATCAGGGAAACACTAATTTGAAAAGATATATGCATCCCAGTGTTTACTACAGCATTATTTACAATAACCAAATATAGGAAGCAGACCAAGTTTCCACTTATAGATGAATGGATAAAGAAGAAGTGGGATAAAATAAATACAAAATGGATGAAAGACTTAATTTGAGACAGGAAACCACCAAAATCAAAATACTAGAAGAGAACACGGGCAGCAACCTCTTTGACCTCAACTGTAGCAACTGCATAGCAGACAGGTCATTAGAGACAAGGGGGAAAAAAAAAAGCAAAAATGAAACATTGGGTCTTCATCAAGATAAAATGTTACTACTGCACAGCAAAGAAAACAATCAACAAAAGGAAAAGGAGTGTATAGAATGGGAGAAGATATTTGCAATAGTATGGAGATTTCTCAAAAAGTTAAAAATAGAACCACCCTATGACCCAGGAATTGCACTAGTAGGTATTCACCCAAAGGATACAAAAATACAGATTTGAAGGGATATATATACCCCGATATTTATAAGAGCATTTTCAACAATAGCTAAATTATGGAAAGAGCCAAGTGCCAATCAACTGATAAAAAGATAAAGAAGGTGTGTGTGTGTGTGTATGTATATATATATATATATATATATACATACACACACACAGATAAATGGAAGCCATCCTGCATTCATGGCTTGAAATACTTGAAACTGTTAAAGATGTTAACGTGACCTCAAATGATTTATAGATTTAATGCAACCTCTATCAAAATTCCAATGAGAATTTTTTAAACACACAAAACTTCAACCTCAAAGTCATGTAGAAAATTAAAATACCCCAAATAATCAAAACAATCCTGAAAAATCAAATTGGGGTTCTCACACTTTCTGATTTCAAAACTGCCTGTGAAGCTGCAGTATAGCAACAGTGTGGTATTAGCACAATGACAGGCATATGATCAGTGGAATAGAAAACACAGAAATAAACCCTCATATATATAAATGATTTTCAACAAGTGTACAAACATATTTTAACAGGGAAATGATAGTCTTTTCAATAGATTGTATCGGGAAAACTGGATATTTACATTAAGAATGAAACTGGACCATTACTTTATACCATCTACAAAAGTCAACTCAAAATAAATCAAAGATCTAAAGATAAGAGCAACAAGATAAAATTCTTAGATGAAAACACATAGAAAGCTTCATGGCATTAGATTTGGCAGTAATTTCTTAGATATGACACTGAATGCACAAGGCAGCACAGGAAAATGGATAAATTAGATAGTACCAAAATCACAAACTTCTACATATAAGAAGACATAATCAACAGAGTGAAAATGCAACCCACAAAATGGGAGAAACTATGTGCAAAGGTTGTATCTGATAAAGAGTTACCATAGAATATATAAAAACTGCAATTCAACAAAACCAAAAAAAAGTTAATTAAAAAAATGGACTAAGAACTTGAACAGACATTTCTCCAAGGAAGATACACAAATACCTAACAAGTACAAGAAATGTTTTTGACATGATTAATCATTAAGGAAATATCAATTAAAACCACAATAAGCATCTCACATCCACTAGGATGGCTACTAACAACAATGATGATGACAGTGACAACGATGACGACGACAACAGATAAAACTGGTACAGGTAAAAGTGTGGAGAAATTGGAACCTTTGTGTATTGCTCATAGGAATAGAAGTGTAGCTTCAAAAGAAAACAGTATGATGGCTTCTCAAAATATTGAAAATAGAATTACCAAATGATCTAGCAATTCCACTTCTGAATGGATACTCAAAAGAATTAAAAGCAGAGACTGGAAGAGATCCTTGTACACCCAGGTTCATATCAACATTATTCAGGATAACCAAAAGGGAGAAGTAAGTCAAGTAGCATTGAGTGATGAATAAACAAAATGTGGTCCAGATACAACAGAGTAGTATTCAGTCTTAAAGAGGAAGGGAATTCTGACACACGCTACAATATAGATGAACCTTGAGGACATTATGCTAAATGAAAGAAAATAATTACAAAAGCACAAATTTTGTAGGATTCCACCTATATTATATAATGAGAACAGTTAAATTCTTAGAGACAAAAAGTGGAATGGTGGTGTCTGGGGCCAAGCAGAGGAGGGAATGAGTTTTTGTTTAATGAGTACAGTTTCTGTACGGGATGATGAAAACATTCTGGATCTTGCACGGTTGGGGGCTGCACAACAATGTGAATGCATTTACTATAATTCTACACTTAAAAAGGTTAAGATATTCACTTTTATAACATTTATTATTTTATTGTATTTTGTGATTATTATTTTTTAACTCATGAACTTTAAAAAATTTAGCAAACACAAACTGATAAGACAGCATAGTGTTTTAGTAAGCAAAGCCTTTCAAGGTGGAAAGACATTTAATGCTTGAAATACTTCTGCTAATTTCTCAGGTTGTTACTTCAGGGATATCACCTGAAATCATTTTGACACCGAGGACCTCATATTATACTATGACTACTTTGTAAGAATATGATTAGGAGTAATTGAGATTATGTATTTATAGTCCCTCGTACAGCACCTGGCCCCTGATATATGTGCAGTAATGATTATCCCTTTGCATTTGCCTTCGGTGATAGCATGGTGTAATTGACTACAAATAGGTGTCTATGATTTAAATGCAAATATCAACATGACGTATATGAGCTAATACATTTTTTATAGCATAGAGGGCTTTTGCATAATATTTTATATTCATAACCTTTTGAGATAGGCATTAACAGTTTTATTTTATACCAATTTGTGGTCTAAAAATGAAATAATTCTATGATTAGCTTAAGATAGCACATTGCCATGATTCAACACAATGCTTCCCTATTATAATTTCACTGTTACTTAAATTATACGAGTAAAGGAAAAAAAAAAAAATCTAAGCCTGCCAGAAACCATACTTTGGGAAGAAAATTTCTCTTAGAAAGTAAAAATCTGTTTTTTGTCTGATAATTAGATAACCCGAAGTCAGAGATTATATCTTACCTTCCTTTCAGTCTTACTCTAAAACCAGTAGTTCAAAGTCCTACATATTTTATGTGGGACTCAATAAACATTTGTTGAACTGAAATGGTAAAACTATTGATCTGAAATACTGCATCTGTGGCTTGGTTCTTTATGCATTCTATTCATATCCTTTATGTAGTAATTTCATTTTTAAAATTTTGCATTCTAATTGTCTTTCATAAAAATACACCCAACTGCTAAAATGTAACATTGTTAAATTTTACTCTGGGAAAAAAAATATCAGCAAGCATATATTCACCTGGTGTAGTTAACACACTGTAGAATCCTTGGCAATATAACATAATGGAAAGAAATTTTGGATAAGAATCAGGGAGAACTGCCTTTCCATTCTAAATTCCAGGATTAGCTCTGCTCCTATCTAGCTATCCTTGAGCAGAACATTTAAATGTTTCCTGCCTGAGTTCTACATTTCTCCAATGGAGATGATAGTATCTATTCTATCAATATTGTAAACTTGTTTTTCTCAAATCATGAGACTGTGTATAACACAGTAGTTCAAATCACTAACGAGTTTTGTGATGGTAGGCAAATCTCTAAGCATCTCCATTTGTAAAAATAGTAATAATACTTGCCTTCTATTTTTTAAATTTTAAAAAAGATTTTATTTATTCATGAGAAACACACACGAGAGAGAGAGAGAGGCAGAGACACAGGCAGAGGGAGAAGCAGGCTCCATGCAGGGAGACCGATGTGAGACTGGATCCCGGGTCTCCAGGATCACGCCCTGGGCTGAAAGCAGCACTAAACTGCTGAGCCACCTGGACTGCCCAATAGTACTTGCTTTCTAGTTTATTATGAGAATCAACCAGTTAGTATTTATAAAGGATGTAGAACAGTATTTGGCATGTAGCAAGCACTGCATGTGTCTGTGAAATATAATTTTATGTGCATGTGTATGTGCACACTTTGAAAAGTATACAAATGCATCTGTAATATTAAGGTCAATTAGTATTTTTCTCGGGATCCCTGGGTGGCGCAGCGGTTTGGCGCCTGCCTTTGGCCCAGGGCGCGATCCTGGAGACCCGGGAACGAATCCCACGTCGGACTCCCGGTGCATGGAGCCTGCTTCTCCCTCTGCCTGTGTCTCTGCCTCTCTCTCTCTCTCTCTCTCTCTCTCTGTGACTGTCATAAATAAATAAAAATTTTTAAAAAATTAGTATTTTTCTCTTAAAATACTGCTCTTGTTCAGTGCATGCATTTCAAGTACCTGAGTCCATTTCCACACCTAAACAATTGGATTATCTTTTATTTAACTTGTGTTTCCAACCATTAAATGTTTTCACATCGTCCATGCTCCACAAGATAGAGATAAATATAGAAATCTAGTCTGATGCTAGAAATTAAGAAGGAATTTAGAAGAAATTTTTTCCTCCATAAAAAAGAGGCACTTTTTAATTAGGAAAGAGAGAAGACAATAAAGACTACTGAAGTCAACTGGTTTATAAACTGTTCTTTACTGTTTATAGTCTGTTGTTCAATCCAAGATTTTAAGGTGCATTAATTCACATTTTGGGTCTTCAGAGAGACCTTTGAAGTAGAGGAAAGAATCCATGAAAAGCACAGCTAATAAAAGATCTTCCCATCCCTTTAACTATATCCATTCTGATTGTAGACACAGGCTACCTTTGGGGAGTACTACTGGGTGGCTAGGAGGAGGGAGGATCTACCTTGAGCAGCATATAACTGCCATAGCTACTAAGACTCCTTAGATGCAGGTAACTAGCCACCATTAGCAAATACTATGCATAATACATGAAGATAGCATTGGGTAGGATTCCTGAATTGGTTGGGATCAGAGATTGACTTCAAAAGAAGCAAGCTTGAGATTTATTTATTTATTAAATACTGAGGTATTATTTACTCAGTAAAATGTTCCTTTAATGAGCTTAAATGAATTAATATGAATTTTGATGAACCTCTAATTGTTTTTTATAAATTATTTTTTTAGGACAGTGCTAAGTTTGAAGGAAAATATTGCTGTGATCATTATATCAAATATGGATCTGCCCCATAAAATAAGTCCAAATTTTCAAGGGTATTCTAATATTTTGATGAATGTTAATAAAATATTATTTTGACTTTCAGTATTTTAAGTGGATATTTGGTGATTTCAAATAAAGAAAACTTCACTGTGCAAATATTTACAAATTCAGAACCAAATGGAGAGTGTGCTAAGTTGTAGTAACTGGACAGCAGAAGCCTAATGTGGTGGAGTATGGGCTAGATGGTGAAGCAGAGAGAGAAAGATGAGAAAAGGTGTCTCCTCTAAAGGTATGTTTAGCAAAATAGGGAGAAAATAAAGACAATTTAAAAATGCAGTTTTACAAATGAATAAACAAACAAGAAAGCAGCACCAGACCTACAAATACGAAGAAAAAAATAATGATTGCCAGAAAGGTTGGGATGGGGGATGGGCAATATGTGTAAGGGGAGTGGGAGATACAGGTTTCCAGTTATGGAAGGAATAGAATGAATAAGCCACAAGAATAAAAGGCACAACATGGATGATACAGTGAATGATGTTGTATTTGTGTTGTACGTTGACAGATGGTAACTACAGTTGTGAAGTGTAGAGAAGTTCAATCACTATGCTATATATCTGAAACTAATGTAATATTTTATGTCAACTACACTCAAAAACAATTAAAATAAAAATGCAGTTCTAGGAGTTATAAATGTAAAATGTATTCATGACATTTTGAAAGTAAAAAACACAATTATTGAAAATATATTGAGTTTGGGGTGCCTGGATGGCTCAGTCATTTGAGCGCCCAACTCTTGATTTTGGCTCAGGTCATGATCTCAGGGCCATGGGCTCAAGCCCTATGTCAGGCTCTGTGCTCAGTGAGGAGTCTGCTTGGGGATTTTCTTTCTCTCTCTCTGCTCCTTTCCCCCACCAAATAAAAAAAAATCTTTAAAAAAAAAGAAAAGAAAAATGTTGAGTTTACCTAGAAAAAGAATTAAACTGTTATAATCTCTAAGTAATATTCTCACATGTGGATTTTCTCTATAGTCATGATGCATTTCAACTAATAAAATTATTTAATTCTGAGAAAGAGAAGACCATAAGACCATCAAGAAAATATAATCAAATATAGGTTAAATGGGCAGGGCCCACAGTCATTTAAACTTCAAAGAATGGAAAATTCCCTTTAATGATATGTTAGCCATTTAATAAGATTTTTAAAAAATCATTCAGAAATCCTGTTGGTAACATATCTAGCTCAATAGTCAATATTCTATATATATACTGAGTATTTATACTGACTCTGCATACATCAAGAGATGTATTAACTCTTCTTAAAATACACTGTAGTAATTACTTCTGATACCTCTATAACTAGAGAAGAATAAGTAAGTTTTTGAAATATATATTCTTTAGGAATCTACCTTTTGGGGTGGTTATATTTAAATATACTTTGCATTTTATATGTATTTGGCATGTTGATATCAATAATTATTCACAACATACAGAAATATTTTGTTCAAATGAATTTATCCAGTTTCTTTCAAAGAAGAAATAGTCATGGAATACTTCAAGAAGAATGTTAACTAATATTCTATGTTCATTAACTCACATTACATGTAATAGGCATAGTCACGTTTTTGTTTTTGTTTTTAGGTAGATTTTTTAAGTAGTAAAATAAGGATTCCTTGAAATTTAAATGCATTTAATTGAAAGTTGGTTTTAGTTAGGAATATGACTGAAGCATTTTTCTTCAATTTATGCTTATATTTGCATTATATATGCTTATATTTGCATAATACACAAAACATCAAAACATGAACATCTAAATTCCAGTTATTCTAAAAAAATTAAGGCATTGTAAATAGCATAGGCAATATGAGGCATGGGAGATAAAAATTTATCAATAAATAAAGGAAAACATTTACTAAGAAACAAGGAAAGGTAAATTTGATTGGTATGTAATCAGAATATATATCAGCATTATGGAGGTTCTTATTTTCATATAAATTAAAGAATGCTGAAGGCTTGTGGCACAATACTTGATATGTGTGAATTAATAGGAATTAGATGAGAAATGTCATAAATTGTTTCATATTCCTTAGCAAATTTTTCTTTACCATTCTCAATTTCAGTTTTCAGTAAATACAGACTTAGAGTTTGTGCTGCTGGGAATAGTGTAGTACCTTCAGTCATAGGGCAGTTGCTACCAGCGTGAAAAAAATGAGCTTAACATTTATTGCATCTTCTGCAAAACCAAATGCCCACACTGGAATTTTTATTCACTGCAGCTCCTTCCTTATTCATTACACATGTGGTCACAGTGAAGTTGATTTTTAAAAAGTAGAAGGGAACACACAGATATACACACATCTTCATTGCCCAGATTTCTAAAGTTATAAAAATAGTGACAATAAAACCTATCTGGAAACAGAAGAGGAAGGTTTCTTTACCTCCACCAAATCAGTTGATAGGTCATTTTTTTCCTTTTAAAGTAATAATAGCAATTTGAATAATAAAGCCACATATTTTAATTTTTTATAGTACTATTTTCTTGAATATCTATTTAGATTATATTATTTCATAGATACTGAACATTGTTATACTAAGATTCAAATCCTGGCCTAGCCTCTATATTTTTGTTTTGGAGATTTTTACAATGGGAAAATAAGGAAACAAGTTTATAATTGGATCCAAATTCACAGAAGATTATAAGAAATAAAGATTTATCTGTTAATTTATTGTCCTAGTAAGATACTTTCAGGTGAAAAAATATTGTCATCTAATAAAAGTGATAAGTCTTATCATCTTAAGACATCACTTTTATTACTTACATATTAATCAAATTGTTACATCTGCTTCTTAAGTAGAATTAATTGATCTAAATATTAATATATCCTTTTTTAATCAGTTTGACTTCAGATTAAAAATTATGAAAGATGATGTTTAATGATGCCTTCTTAAAATTCTCTTAAGAACATGAAATATAAAGAGAATTGCATATCAGAAATGTTCTTGAGCAGAAAAGCAAAATGTTAAATGAAAAAAAATGCCCCCCTTCATGACAAAGATCCTCAACTAAGTTTAGAGGGAATATATTTCAACATAATAAAGGCTATATAAGGCTATATATGAAAAACCCATAGCTAATATCATAATGTTGAAAAACTAGGAGCTTTCCCTCTACACCAGGAACAAGATGAGGATGTCTACTCTTACCACTTTCATTCATTCTAGTACTGGAATGTACTAGAATGGTCCTAGCCACAGCAATCAGACAAAAAAAAAAAAAAAAGAAAGAAAGAAAGAAAGAAAGAAAGAAAGCAAGCAAGCAAGCAAGCTTCCAGATTGGTAAGGAAGAAGTAAAACTTTCACTCTTTGTAGATGGCAAGATACTATATAGAAAACCCAAGACTCCACCAAAAAACTACTAGTACTGATAAATTCAATAAGGTTGCAGGATATAAAATCAATGTATAGAAATATGTGGCATTTTTATATGCTAATAATGAAGAAGCAGAAAGAGAAATTAGGACAAAAGTCTTACTTACACTTGCACCAAAAATAATACCTAGAAATAAATGTAAGCAAAGAAGCGAAAGACCTACACTCTTAAAATCATAAAATTTTGACGAAAAAAGTCATAGACAAATACCATTCTCAGGGATCTAAAGAATAAATATGTTAAAATGTCCACACTACCCAAAGTAATTTATGTATTTAACATAATCACTATCAAAATATCAACTGCATTTTCCCTAGAACAAATAATCCTAAAATTTGTATGTAATCGCAAAAGATCCAAAATAACCAAAGAGATCTTGAAAAAGAAAAACAACTAAGAGGCATCACAATCTCAGATTTAGAGATATATTACAAAGTTGTGGTAATCAAAATAGTATGGTACTGACACAAAAATAGACACATAGATCAATAGAACAAAATAGAGAGCCCAGAAATAAACTCTTGAAGAGCTGAGTTTTTAAAAGGGATGTTCTCCACTTCTCCCATGACATTTGAATATCCCCCCTAGACTTCACTCTTTTAATTAGAATATTTTTTTTTTTTTTTTAGGTTCTCAGGACATTGTAATTCTTGGAGAAATTGGTACTATCTTCAGGATCTGGAAGGTAATGTTTTTTGCTCTTTGTACTTCTTTAATTTGGCCGAATGCCCTTGTATTTGGAAGATATTCTTATAACATTTCCAAGATTAATTTTTAATAGATTTTCTTATCTGTTTTTTTAAATTATTTTTGTTTACACAAGGGATGTCAGAGAGGATATAAATAACTATTTTATTCAGGAGATTATGTGTGTGTGTGTGCGCGCACGCATGCATGTGTATATTTAGGCCATATACTTAGGTCATTAAGATCTGAACAGATTTCTAAAAGAAAAATAATCACATGATTTAGGATTACTTATAATCATAACTAGATATTTGAATTGGTTTCTAACATTGCCATTAGGAATTTCCTCCTTTAATCTTATAGTCTTGGTCTGTGATTTAGAAGGTATAGGAGAGGAAAATGGATAGCTAGTCAAGCATGAAACCCTGATAGGAACCATACATAGTGTGTGCTGGTTAATTGGTTATAGTCATTTCATGTATTATTACAACAGCGTTTGCTTGTGAACTTGTAACATGCTGAGCTTCTCAATAATCAAAGAAGAAAACAGGTGCTCATTCAAAATGCTGACCCAAGCAGTGCCTGCTTTTCTGTTTTCCATCTGAAGCCATCATTTAGAATTTGCCCTCTTTCACCAGTGGAAAAATCCATAGACCTCTAAAGCATGAGTAAAGTTCAAATAGGGTCACATTCCTGAGGGCAAAGCATTATTTTTCCTCCCAGCCCTGTTACATTTGGCCACACATGGTTATATCAACCCATGCAGCAGAGAATAAGGGCTGTGATTTTCATTATGATCACTAATTCCTTAAAAGTGCATCTAGAGGGCTGTTAGCCTTCTAGAGTCATGAATTAAGCAGAATAACAGAAGGTAGCATGTCAAAAGACCATAAGCAGGCCCCAGGCTATATTTGCAGTACTAGTTCTGCATAATGTTTCCAGTTGGTATGCAATCATGCATGAACTTAAAAAAAAAAAAAAAAGCTAGAATTTTTGGCTATAATCAAAATTGTACCTGCAGGTTTAATGTACTTATGCCTTGGAAATGGCATTTTAAGGATCCCAAATGTATACAACATCCTGTGTTTTCAATACTTATAAACCTATTGAATCTAAGTGTAGGGACTCACAGCTGATCTGTGTTCATACATTATGTAAATACCCTACACTACCCAAAAAAACATCTAAACTTCAGATGTGATTCCTAATTCCTAATATCATATACACTCAAGGGTTTTTATTTTAAAAAAGGAACCATAACAATTATTACAGAAGAACATATATATTTCTCAATAAACACAGCTTCTTTAACACTGGTACTTTCCCACAGCTTCAGAAGACACCAGCAGTAGAGGGTTGTGTGGTTAATCTGAGGGTCTGTGTGAGAATAGACACCACAATGCTTTGAAGGTTGTTCTGATACTCTTTATGAAATTGGTATTGACATCACCTGCTGAGGCTACAGAATGCTGACAAAAGGTAAGAGACTAGAGGAAGACAAGCTTTGATATGATATCTGAAGGTGATCAGAGAAAGTAACTAATCAAATAAACATCCTGTTCTGAACAATGTCAAGAATGCCTCTTTGACTGAAAGCAATGCATTTGTAGCAGCAATGTTAGTCAGAAGCCTGCATGCTTTGTCCCTCCTGTGTTTAGCATCCCGGGAATTAAATGGGAGTAGAAAAGTGCTAACATTTATTGAATAGCTGCCATTCCTAACGTGTAGACAAACTCATCACAGTTAATTTTTGTGACTTCTCTTGCAATCTATAAATTATAGTCACTATTCTATGAGAGGATCAATCGAGGATAATGGTACCCAGATACTTTGCTAAATAGTAGGGTATCATCCCTGTCTAAAGGGAACCACAAATTCTCCATTTTTAACTATGCTCGTTCCAGAACTGGGAATTTTCAGGAAAAGTATAGTGAAAGACTAAGGAGATGATGAGTTCTTGTGTGTATTTGGATGAAACTATATATAGGCTATTAATCCTGACAGGGTGGAGAAACAAGTCAATCCAATGCCGGCTTTACGGCATGGTATAAATTGAAGGAAATCAAGAGGTTGGAGGAAAAAGTGAACTCGTGGAGAACAAGTGGGTATACAGAAGTTGAAGAAGAGTGTAAAAATTAAGAGGCAAAACCATGGTAAGTGATAAAATGGTCCAAAACGTGACTTCGGATGTGGGTTACACAAAGAAGAACAGATGTAAAGTTCTTTAAAATAAGTAGAAGTGGTGAAGTATTTATTCCATGTGACTCATTAGTGATATAGTCTGAAAAATAATTGGGTCTTTTACATTGTATAGTTCACTGCTTCATGACATAAAAGTGCTCAGTGTCTCAATCTATTATGTTCATTAAGATAGAACAGTACATATATCTTGGTATCTGATTATTATTGTCTAGAATAATTAAGTTATATTCTCACCACTAGTTTGTGAGGTATTGATTTTATTTCCAAATTTGTAAAACGAGTCTTATTATTGGTTAACTATTTTGAAAAATGTAATGAGGTAAAGTTAATGTAGCACAACTGCAGTCCCAGAACAAAGGTTGCATTTTAGGGACACGTGGGTGGCTCAGGTCATGATCCAGGGGTCCCGGGATCGAGTCCCTCATCGGGCTCCCCAGAGGGAGCCTGCTTCTCCCTCTGTCTCTGTTTCTGTCTCTCTTTCTCTCTCTCTCTGTGTGTCTCTCAAGAATCAATCAACCAATCAATCAATATTTTTTTTAAAGGTTGTAGTTCATTCAAAGGTAAATTCAGTTTTTAGAATCAAGGATTATGTGAATGAGTTAACTTTTATATGAATAATTTTTTTTCAATTTGAGTAAGCTTATGTAACTTATGTTTCTTCATTAAGATATCAATCTCATTGAAGAGACTATAGAAATATGCTTTAAAAGATTCTATTTACAATAAAAGATCTTGGGGCATCATATTTGCCTTACAATTTAATATCATACTTGAAAATTAGGTTTGTTTTCTGTTTTTTTTTTTTTTTAGTGCTCAAGGTAACCATGCCAATTTTTTAAAATTATGACACTAGGAAATATTTTTATATTAAAATATATTTCCCTTTAGGTATTCACATTAACATTGAAGAATGAGGCTTACTTACATCTTTTTATGTAAGTAAGGCAAGCTAGTTACAAGTAGGTATAATTATTAGAGAAATTCTTCCTGACTGTAAGAGATCAAGTATACATGTTTTCCATGGATGAAATATGAAAAGTTTATAGAACAAATTGCTATTAAATAGGAAAATCTACTTGTGATCAAAATATTAATTTATCTGTTTTGTTCTAAGTTACATACTTTTTCTTCTATTATTTATTTTGAATCTACTTTAAAACAGAACCAAATAAACCAAGGCAATCCACTAAAATTAAAAAAAAATAATGGTAAAGCCTCTCCTTGATTCTTATTCTCCATCTTGCTTTCATAGTTTTGTTTTTTATCTCCAAAGGTAGGCAAAACACTCTGGATATTTATGCCCAAGGACTGTGTCTGTGACACCATGGATCCTGCCAAGTTTAAGTTTTCCCTTGGGCAATATAAATCACTGTTGAAGGAAACAGTCTTTTCTAATCCATAGTTCTTAAAAACTTATTCTTTTTTCTTTCATGCAAAGCTGTTACCTTTCAATGAACACCCAATTCAGCAAACTTAAATATTATCAAATACCCTTCCATAGTGAGGTCAGTCTCAGGGGTTATCTTATAGATAATGTATAGATTGTATTTTAGATAATAAAATTATTCTTACAGGTGATTTTGATAATCAGTGTGCATCTAGAAGTACTAAATGCTTCCCAATAAATGACTGTAATCTTTTAGTTTGGTTTGTACTACAATAGGTTATTGGCCTTGCATTTTGTATGTTCACTTTGCAGAGCTCATGCTCACTACACACACACTCAGAACCTCTAAATATTTGTTTCTTGTGTATACCATGAATTTCTATACTAATTTTTGGAGACAGGAGATGATGTCAATGTTGTAATTGTAAAAAAATCAACAGTGTCAACCTTAGGACGTCATGATGACCAATACAGCAAATACATTTAGTGCTTACTAAATATTTTCTGAGACCTTGGTATCATTCTTACAAGTATTCAAATGATTTTCTGGACCACATCCCAGTGACACTGGGTTCCCTTACATTCACAATTCCGGAAACAGCCTCTTCATATTTCCATTCTAGAAATCCAAAAATCCTGCCACAGAGTGAACATTGGCATAAAATAATCTGTACCACACTGCTACTTTTTTATGCAGCACCAACACCCGTGGAAGAATAAGAAAAATACCTGAGCTAGCTTTGTATGTTATTTAGCATTACATATCTATATACTTTTAATGGATTAGTTTTAAAATGATTGCCTTAGTTCTTATTAAGATTTAAGTCTTCACAAAATAGTCAAATTAAGCCAGTGTGCTAATTAAATAATTTTTTTTTCTATCTGTTGAAGGGCCTTAAATTTGCAAGTCTCATACTTTAAATGTGGGCTTAATTTTGAGAATAGTCATTTTAAACTTGGCCTAATCAGGAAAATACAAATCAAAACCACAATGAGATACCACCTCACACCAGTGAGAATGGGGCAAATTAACAAGGCAGGAAACAACAAATGTTGGAGAGGATGTGGAGAAAGGGGAACCCTATTGCACTGTTGGTGGGAAAGTGAACTGGTGCATCCACTCTGGAAAACTGTGTGGAGGTTCCTCAAAGAGTTAAAAATAGACCTGCCCTATGACCCAGCAATTGCACTGCTGGGGATTTACCCCAAAGATACAGATGCAATGAAACACTGGGACACCAGCACCCCGATGTTTATAGCAGCAATGTCCACAATAGCCAAATTGTGGAAGGAGCCTCGGTGTCCATCGAAAGATGAATGGATAAAGAAGATGTGGTCTATGTATACAATGGAATATTACTCAGCCATTAGAAACGACAAATACCCACCATTTGCTTCGACGTGGATGGAACTGGAGGGTATTATGCTGAGTGAAGTAAGTCAATCAGAGAAGGACAAACATTATATGGTCTCATTCATTTGGGGAATATAAAAAATAGTGAAAGGGAATAAAGGGGAAAGGAGAGAAAATGAGTGGGAAATATCAGAGAGGGAGACAGAACATGAGAGACTCCTAACTCTGGGAAACAAACAAGGGGTGGTGGAAAGGGAGGTGGGCAGCGGGTGGAGATGACTGAGTGACAGGCACTGAGGGGGGCACATGATGGGATGAGCACTGGGTGTTATGCTATTTTTTAGCAAATTTAACTCCAATATAAATCAATCAATCAATCAATCAATCTGGGGGGGGGGGAAAAAAAAAACTCCGCCTAACTCATTTGTCCATACTCAACTTAAAAATTCACAATTCCATATCAGACACCTTTATGACAATTTCTCATGCACATTTCTCTCTGAATAGATCCATATTTTTAACTTAATGCAAAGAAATTTCAACTTACAACTGCATATTTTAATATAACATCTTTAATTTCCAATGTTTTCCTTTTGGATATAATCTATAAAAGGAATGACGTTTTTATCTCTGGCTTAAATCACTATTTCACTTCATCTGTGGGAAGTGTGTTTAAGCAAGTCAATATGCGATACCTTGTGGGATTTTTTTTTTTCCAGGTGAACTGTATATCAAATAGCTTTGTGGTTTTTGAAGGAACTTTTTGGCATTCAAGACCATTTCTTTGCTGTGCAAAGCACTCCTCAGTGCTTTCTGGAGAACAGACTACTTAAAATTCATATGGACATATTAGGCATAATATGTATATTTGGATTAACCATTGAAATATTTCTCTATTTAATTGGAGTAGTCTATGCTAACTCACGGGGTGGACATTGTCAGCTATTTTCAATCTACCAATTATTTCTTTTGGGGGCATGGTAAAATCTCTGCTTCAGTAAATGTTTTCACTTTCTTCATGCAGTAGTTTTCCCTCCTTCCAGCTCTATCTCAGTGGGCAGAGAGAGCAAGAAATGTTAGCTGACATAATGCAAGTATGGCAGAAGAGGCCACACACCTTCCCCTGCAAGGAAGCAAGCATGGATACTCAGTTCCAGTATTTGCTGAACGGTAACAAGTGTGCCCATTATCTTTTCTCTAGCATCATATAGAGAGCATGTGCCCCCAAATAGTCAAATGAAAGTATTACTGACCTTCTGGTCATGACGCTAGGATTGCAAGATTGCATCTCTGTGGCCAACCACTTATGTCTCCTCCCCTCAGTTTCTAGGAATCTGCAGATGTACCCGTTTCTTGATGTCACTCAGTCCTTCTAGGAAATCCTTATGGATAGGATTTAAGATGAACCTTAGACTGGCACAGTATCTCTCTGCCTCTCTCCTTTGTCACATCTTGAGTCAAGATGAAGTGGTGACCTCTGGTGAGGACTTCAGATGAAGGTCAAAAAATAAGGGCCATGTGCACTAGGTACAGATGTCAGCAAGTCACAACCAAGGATTAAATGTGACCAATGGACATCCTCCAGAGTAGATATTCACTATGGGTGAATATTTATGACCTCTCCAAAATTCATATGTTGAAGCCTTAATCCCCTATATGATGGTATTTGGAGATGCAGACTTTGGGAGATAATTAAGTTTGGATGAGGGTAAAGAAGTAGAACCTCAATGATTGGATTGGTGCCCTTATAGAGATGAAAAGACCTCAGTTCCTTTCCCTCTCTCCCTCTGCTATGTCAAGATTTTGCAAGAAGGCACTGTCTGTCAACCGGGAACAATGTCTTCACTAGACATGAAATCTGCTGACACCTTGATCTCAGATTTCCCAGCCACCTAGTCTACAGCACCTTGTTAAACTAGCCCAACCTAAGACAACATCCCAGAACTCTGGGTGAATCCAATGAGCCAACCACCTCCTGACAGACGTAGAGTGGATCCATCCTATGCATTTTTGGCCCTCAGAAAATTCCTCAATGGGCACAGTAGTTAGACAATGGCATACCAGCATCTCTTCTAAAAAAAATATTTGTTAATATTCTCTCCAACATTTTTAAAAGAATAAAGGCAGATGGTTTTCTAAAGTTCATAAAAATTATGACAAGATTTGCTTCAGTGGACTCATATTCTGTTTTGAAAGGTGGGCATGAATGACAGTTACTAGCTTGAGGCCTCAGCCAAAACTGAGAAAAGGGATATTCATTTTTAACATATATTACAACTAATGTGTGCACTGAATATACAGTTGTGTTCTTCTCTAGCATGTCCATGCTCTGCTTACAAACAACCTTCAGCAGGTGGCTAGATTAATCTAGAATTGCCAGTTAACAACTGAGTTTCTCAATTGTCTCCCTTCACTTTAGATATTGAACCTTTTAAAAATAGGACTCCCTACTAGATTTCAAATGATTGCTTTGGATAACTGAGGTTTTTGTTTTGTTTTTGCTTTCTTAGGTAAGATACTTAATAGTTTACTTTTTTCTCATTTCCATTTACTGCCCCTGAGGGTATCTGTGTCTATGAGGAGAACCCTATGTCTGCGGCAAGGAAATGAGTGGTCCTGGGATACACACAGCAATTTTGTTGGTGTGTTGGGGGGGTGTTTCTCTGGAGTTAGTACATCAGTATCATTAATCCTTTGTTGTGATGTGTATTTGCCTCTGGAGCTCACAGGCCATACATTTTTCCCCTACACATTTTAAGTTATTGCCAGTACCATCTCTTTGTCTTGGCTCCAGGCCTTTGTTCGTTTATCAGGTCTATATCCTTCAACAGGACATCTGGGATATTTTTTAATTGTGGTAAAAACATTTAACATAACATTTACCAAATTAACCATTTTTAAGCGTGCAGTTCAATAATGTTTATTCCCATTGTTTGGAGGCAGGTCTCCAGAACTTTTTTGTGTGGCAAAACCAAAAAACAAAACAAAACAAAACAAAACAAAACAAAAAAAACACCCCGCTATACTCATTAAACAACAATTCCCCTTTTCCTCCCTGACCTCCAGCCTGGTAAACTGCCATTCTAATTTCTTGTTTCTAGTATTAGACTATTTTAGATATCTTGTATAAGTGGATCATACAGTATTTGTGTCTTTTTGAATGGCTTAATTTACTTAGCATAATGCCTTCAAGGTTCATTTATGTTGTGGCATATAACAGGCTTCCTTTCTTTTTTGGAGGCTGAACAATATTCTGCTGTATGTACATACTACATGTTTAAAATCCATTTATCTGCTAATAGACACTTAGGTTGATTGCATCTCTTGTTTATTGTAAAGATTGCTACAATGAATGTGGGCATGCAAATATCTCTTAAAGAGCCTGTTTTCAATTTTTGTTTTATTTTTTTGGATAAATACCCAGAAGTGGCATTGCTGGATCATATTGTATTTCTATTTTTAAGTTTTTTTTGAGGAACCTACATACTGTTTTCCTAGCGGCTGCATTATTATACATCCCCATCCATAGTGCACAAAGATTCTAATTTGTCGGCAGTCTTGCCGACACTTGTAATTTCTAAGGTTTTTTTTCTTCTTCTTCTTTTTAATAGTAGCCATTATTTTGGGTATGAGGTGATATCTCAGTGTGGTTTTGATTTGAATTTCTCTGATGATTAATGATGTTGAGCATCTTTTTATATGCTCATTGGTCAATGTGTAAGAACTTTTTCATTGCACAAAGGATACCATTACATTGGCAAAATTCCGCACTGTATGTAATTTCCTCAAAAACCAAACCAAAACAAACTGTGAAATATAACTCCAAGTTGTCAGGATTACTGGTTTACATCCCAGCTCTTTATAAATCTCTGGAATTAATTGCGTACACGTTTTTTTTTTTCTTTTCCTACAAGTTGACCACTCTCCTAATATTGGTAGCCTCTTTCTTTGTTAGAGACTAAGGTTTCTTTTTTTTTTTTTTTTTTTTTTTGAGACTAAGGTTTCAACTGTGGACTGGAATTATGTCACATGCTTTTCCTTGAAGTTTAATTCCTTTCAGAAGTAGAAATAGGAGTGGGCACCAGAAGGTGAGGAGAAAGAATCCTATTTCTAGAGCGATTAGAATGTGGAATCTGTTATATGGATTAGGAAAACAAAACATCCTGTCAGTCTCAACTGTTATAATATTAAAAAAAAAAAATCAAAGTCCTACAATAACAAATAAGAATAACAAATAGCAAATATATCACAACTTTCTTTAAGTCACTTGTAAAATATATGAAAGCCTTCAAAATCTTGTAAAAATCCCAGTGTTTTATAATTTATAAAGAACTTTCACATGCAGATTGTTCATGTAATTTTTACAGTAATATTTTCAGGTAGACAGAGCAAGAAATTATATTTACAAAGTACCTATGCAAATGTCAATAATGGTAACAGATATCCCCTTTTACATGTGAGAGAAAGACCTTTAAAAATATGAATTTTCCTAAATCTCAGAGTACATAAGTGAGCCCATGTCATCCTACAAGTGTTTTGCTTTCTTGTCTGGTGTGCCTCACTATTTCCTACACAGTCTTTCCATACATTTTTTTAGCCTTTATCATTGTTATTCAAATAGAAGAGTACTGCTGGGGTCACATGGAATATAAAACTTAGTTTCATCTCACTGAAATATGTATTTTTGAAATGTTCATTAAAATAATAAGATTTATATGAATCATTTTTGTCTTTTTCTATTTTCCTGTTATCAAGTTTTTATTAAACAATAGGTCTGTGGTAGGCAGAAAAATGGCCCCTCAAGGATGCCTACATCCTAATCCATGGAATATATGGATATGATAGTCTATGGCAGAAGGAACTTTCAGAAGTAATTAAAGTTAGGGACCTTGAGATAGGGAAATTACCTTGGATTATCTGGATGAGCCCAATGTCACCACAAGGGTTCTTTTTTTTTTTTTTTAATTTTTTTACTTATTTATGATAGTCACAGTGAGAGAGAGAGAGGCAGAGACATAGGCAGAGGGAGAAGCAGGCTCCATGTACCGGGAGCCCCATGTGGGATTCGATCCCAGGTCTCCAGGACCGCGCCCTGGGCCAAAGACAGGCGCTAAACCACTGTGCCACCCAGGGATCCATGGGTTCTTACCATATAAGAAGGAGGCAGAGACAGAGTCAGAGGGAAATGTGGCCACTTGAGAATGGCTAGAGAGTTACAATGTTGGTGGCTTTTAAGATGGAAAAACAGTGCCAGAAGCCAAGGAATGATGGTGGCCTCTAAAAGCTGGAAATACAGAGAAATACTCTCCGCTGGAGTCTCCAGGGAGGGATACAGCCCAACTAACATGCTGATTTTAGCCCAGTGAGGTCCTTGCTGACTTCTAACTTACAGAACTATAAGATCATAAATTTTCATTGGTTTGAGCCACCAGTTTGTGGTAATTTGTTATGGTAGCAATAGAAAACTGATAGAGGGACCATTCATGTAAATCTAATTATGTACAGGAATAATTATGTATTCCTCTTTTGCAGTCATATCTTACTTCTAAACTTCTCAACACATTTTTTTAGGGCTATTGTACTAATTCTCATACACTCATTAATATTTTTTTCCCGTTACCTCTCTTAGGAATCTGGAAAGAAGAATACTATGTGATTTGAAACACGTATCCTAAATGCACAACCCATAAGGTAAAGTGCTAAATACTTTTTGATAAAGTAAAGCTGTCTGGATGAAATGTTTTACAGGTAATATGAGCTATATGAAATGCTCTCTGGAAAACACTCTAGAGAGTGGGCACCGCCAGGTTAGAAGAAGCTTCTGGTAATCAAAACTGCTAAATGTTTACCCACCCGTAATGGAAAATATCCTCTTGGGGATTTTCAACTTGTTACCATGGATGTTGTTTGCTAACACTGATTGTTTTCCTAACTGCTTATAGAAACTCCATGCTGTCACCCATCTGTTCTCTCATCAAAGTAGCTTTGCAATGACAGTTATTTTAGACTTTTTTTTTTTATGATTTCAGATGTCTCTGCATTGAACTATACATTGTACTTGAGAACATGATGATCAGAGCTTCAATGTAGGTAGAAACATACAGCTCCTACTTTTCTCCATTTAGCAATACTACGAGAGAAAGCCATAGTATCTGAATTATTTAAAAATTGTTAGAAACCTTGATTTCTCTTTTTTAACACTTATCACACCAAAGGTTTCTTATTTAAAATTTTTATTCTTTATTAATTCCTCTATCTTATAGGTGACTTTTTAACTACTACTTCCAAGCGGCTGGTACATGTTAGATTGTCAATGAAAGTTGCTTGTAAATGTTTTAATGATATTCCTCTTATCATTGTCACTTATTTTAGTTTTAAAATTGACAAAACATTCATTCTTTACCCTACACTGCTACATAGTTAGTTAATCTTTGTCCTTGAAGAGTCTACCTGCATTCTTCTACATGTCACTGCCAATTGTTCCTCTGGCCTGAGAGAGATTACCATCCTTCCTTGCATTCTTGGATCAATCCCAACCCCTCTACTCTGAATACTGCATTCTACCTCCTTGAGAAACTTGCCTCATTCATTATAATAGCTTTCTTTTTTCCAAATTTTCAATCTTTCCTTCATTGCTAGATTATCCTACTCAATATAGAAACCAGATAATTTTTTAATTAAAAAAATTTTGTCTCTCAGCTTTTTACCTAACCAATTATAAGCAAGCTGAAGAATAGCCTGTAATGCCTCCCTTTCTCATTTTCCATTTAATCCAACTTCCACTCACTTACAGGAAATCTCCTTCCCAAGGTCACCAATATAATATCCATCTATTCCAAAGAACATGTGGCAGTTTACATGCTACTCATTACATTTGATACTGTTTGTCACTCTTCTGAATACTCTCATCTTGTTTGATTTCTCAGATCCTTCTTTATGCTCCTTTTGCTTTGACCATACTTGCAAAGTTTGATGTCCTTGTCTGGAATTTTTCCTCTGCTTATTCTATGCAGTCATCTAAATGGTTTCATCTGTTGCCATGGTTTCAACTACTGCTAACATATTCATTATTCCCGACTCTCTTTCCATAGCCTCAGAGATTGAGCTACTTTTTAGGAATTGCCATCAGGTATCCTAGAGGCATTTCCATCTCAATATATACAAAACTAAATATGTTGTCCTTAGGTTATTATGCTGAATTCTTCTTGCATATTTTCTAAATCAGTAAATGATATGATTTCCTGTTCTGTTGTTGTAGGCAGCATTGTGGCAGATAAATCTTTTCTCACTCCTCCCTGTAAAAGCACCATCTCTCATTCATCATCACCCCTACCTACATCTACACCATATGTATCTTTTTAATAAATCATTTGTCTTTTCTACTTATAATTATCTATATGGTTTCCTAACTACTCTGAAGCACTAAGCAGAACAGAACTAGCTGGAGATCACATACATGTACAAGTCATTCAAACCATAATGTGTATGGGGCAAAGCAAAACAAAGAAAAAAAAATGTGTAGCTAGGTCCGAGGAGAGATGTAGGAACTGCATATTAGCTAACAGAGAGAGACCTATCAGGTGGGGTTTGAAGGTAAGACAAAGCACACTTCCTTATAGCTCTAGAAAGCCGACATAGGCTGCCTTCATGAAGTGTGCAGCATGGCTATGTAATATATTGAGGGAGTGTGGACACTTAGATATTTGTCACCCTCCACTCAACTCCTGAATATCTGATGATGTTTACAACTTTTCTTCCTGCCTTCCTAATTGGTATTAGCCTTTTGATACTCTCTTACTGTTCTCTGAATAACATTTGGTATACATTTCGCTCAGTGCTGATTATACAATTAGACTTTTTAAATCCCTTCAAGGCTCCCTAATTTAGTAGAAGTTAAGGCTTAAATGTTTGCATGTCTTGCAAGAGGGTCTAAGATTGGTCCTTGACTTCATTTCCGAGATGTTTTTCTCAAATAATTTTTGGAACTATTGTGAGCAATATCAAATACCTTTCAGTGCCTGTCCTATACTGTATTTTCTCTGTGTTTTTGTGGTTTCCATCCTTTCTCTCTGCAATGCTGTTGTCATCCTACGAACCTTGTCAGGATCAACTCAGAAAAGCTCTTCTAAGTGAAAGCCCTATCCCATTCTCCTTGGGCCCCACTCCAATTTGGGTTAAGTTTACCCTCATAAATTCTCATCTTTCACTGTATAATCTAATCTACTCACTAGCCATATTGTACATTATTTGAGGACAAAGATTATATTGTCTGCCTATCTACCATCTATCTAGGATTATTTTTTTGTATCGCCCTTCATAGTGTGTAATGCAAAAAAGGCACTCAATATACGTTGGTAAAATGATAATCAAATATCCTTAACATTTTTTATATTGAGTTAGGTCTTCAGAGAATAGCAAGTTAAACTCTTGGAAGGCAAGGATGGGTCCTTATTACATTTTTCCTTTGAATAGAACTTAACAGCACTTCATGCATAAAAATTACTAAACAAAAAAATTAAATGTAAAACTAGAATACTACAGCTATTAGAGTATAGGTTTCAGTGGCAGAAATTAGAATTAAAATTTTTTTTTTCAATCTTTGGAAGATGAATCAGAGCCACAAATCCTCCATATAATTCTCTTTCTTCCATATAGTCTTCATTTTTCTTATTTAATTCTACTTAACTATTTGCTTTTTTCTGTTTCACTATTTTTTTGTTTTTGTTTTTGCTTTTGTTTTCATCACTTGTCTTTCTCTTCCTCCAAGTATGTGTTTAGATTCATATGTGCACCATGCATATTTGGGAGTACACAAATGTAGGTGGTTTGCCAACCACAAGCCCCTGTGAGTGTTACAGAAAAGCTATAAACCCAAACTAAGAATGAACACAAATGCAGACCAACAGTGCAAACATAGATAAAAATCATACAAAGCTTAAGAGAGCTGAATAGAGACAACACTAACACTAATAACACTTCTTGTAATTTGACTTTTTCTTCTTTTAAGCTTTGTACATTCTTATTGTCCTGTTTTATTCTTTTCCAATCTCCTCTGTCCCCAGTCTGCTTTTTAACCTATTCCTCGTCCAGAAATCATCTTTTCAATGTTACCTTAGCTCGTTGTTAAAGCTAAATTTCTTTTAGCTTTTGAAGAGTGAAAGAAATGGAGATTGTTTTTTGGAGTGGAAATTAGAATAGGTGCATAAAGTTCACCAAAAAGTGACTTGGTCAGCTGGACTCCCCTCCATCTCTGTGGGGACTACAACAGTGTATATGAGGCCAATATCTTATGATCCTCTTTCTAGACATGGGGGTTGGGGGAGGAATAAGAGGGAAGAGCATTAAAGAGAGATTTGACTGAGTTTTCTACACTGTGTCCACATTCTTATTCCTATCATTTCGTTCCTGTATATCCTTATGTCTGTTGACTGCTTTAAAGCACGTCACTGCCATTGTGCATTTTCCATTTTCTCTTGCCACTTTGATCCCATTGGTGGCTGGGAGGGAACACTGTTATTGATGGTTTCCACAGATTAAATTCAATTAAGCATTTCTCAATATATAGTTCAGGAACTATTTGAAATCATAGGTTATTTCAAGAAATATGATAAAGAACATACTGCCTTAGCAGAAAAACAAAGAGATCATTCTGTACCTTATTCATTTACTTATACTCTTCACAGAATGTGAATCCCAATACAGAATACCTCAGGGTATCTGTCTGAAACTCAGAATCTTCTTTGGCTTTCTCTGGATGACATTTTACTCAGTTGTCCTTACTTTATCAAAAAGTATTTAGCACTTTACCTAATGAGGTTGTGTTTTTAGGATATGTGTCCCAAAGTACTTACTACTTTCCAAAATCTTTATGAGATATAATAAGAGGAAAAAAGAATTAATGAATTTATGGGAATAAGTGCAATAACCCTGGCAACCCAGAAAAGTTAAGTGTTTATTCAGTTTTTGACCATATGTCTACTTCTTGGAAACAATTATAGATGGACAACTATTTCTATATAAAATTGCTCATTATAATGTTATATATCATAAAATTGCCAATAATCTTAATGTCACTATCAGGGACACGACCAAATAAATTTTGATAGTGACATTAAATAGAATCCCATCCATCTATTAGAAACCGTCTTTCAAAAACACAGCAAATGGTTTGGGGTTATATTCATAATTTATAAAAGCAGTATTGCAATTTATGGGAAGAAATTACAGAAGAAATAGAGATACTAATTCAAAATGGCAGCTCCATTGACTTTTGTCCCAGAATTAGGTATGGAAAATTGTCCTCTAAGTAAAGCAAATTCTCTACATAGGAAAGCTTCTAGTGTGAATATTGGACTCTGCTGGGTTTCCTGAAAAGTCAGAGGAGGAAAAAAGGAAACTGTGAAGAGCAACTTTCTTTAAAGAGGAAGTACACTAAAGCCGTTTAACCTTAAAGGGAAATTCTTTTTTCTAAACTGGAAACTACATGGACTCCTAATACCCTGACTGTCTGCTCTTCACTCAGTCACCTTATAGGCAAGACCACTATGATTACCCCTGCTCACAGAGAGCTGCTATCATAGCCCTCATTCTGGGAAAGTCCTGTGAGGAAGCCAATCCTCTACAAATTGCCAAGTATGTTGAATATACTAGTTGAATATGCTGTAGATTTTAATCATGTGGTAGTAAATATGACCAATTGGCCAGGAAACACCAAATGCTTGAGAAAAATCAATGGTATTAAAGAACAGAATCATTATTTTTTAAAAATGGCAACAGCACACACACACACATATACACACAGACACAAAATGGCAACAGCACATAATCACCGAGGCTATTATTTCCTACCTTGAGTCGAAACTGAATAATTTGATCTAAAAGCGGATTTCATGTTCTAGGGAAAAACAATCACAAAAGTTCTGTCAACCCCTTTTCTCTCAAGATTCTTCTGATGATTCTGATTATCAGTGTAATTCCAACCAAGCCCAAAACAAGGTGCCAAGTTCCTGGGGCACTTAGTTGAACTCGTAAGAGTTTATGTGCAGGGGGAATTTTCAGCCAAGTAATTGACAACTAAATTTTTCCTGGTTTCAATCCAAATATTTATTCTTAACATGGCAAAAGTTTAAGATTTGTACTATTTACATAGCTTCCAACTATCTCCATAGCTGCAAGACATGGACCATATATAAGTCCCATGTGGTAATCACTAACATTTATCTTTGTTATTGTCACCTGGTATCTTCATCAATGTCAAAATAAAGACTCTTAAAAAAATGAAACTGTGCAGTTTTACTGGCCCAACCACAGAGGTTTTACTGAATAAACCCTATCACTGCATGACAGAGCATGGGCAGCAGAAACATCTCTACAGCTGTTGTATGATGGAGTAGAATAAAGGTCATTTCCTGCAAATGTTAGGGGTTTTTAAGTATCCCACAGGCATTGGAGAAATAATTGGACTGAACAAGCAATCAATCATATTTGAAGCATGTGAAGTATATCTAAGGACCAAAGGTCAGGATTTAATGTCCAAATTCATCCAATTGTTCAGATGTCTGAAAATAAAGATTTAACTTCACAGGCATTTACATGGAGTAATTTAATTGAATTTAAGTTAAATATAAATAAATTAGTTGAATATAAAATAGATTTTTTTTCTTTCTTTGAAAATCTTTGTTGGTAAAGATTAATACGATAAATTAGAAACTAAATGATCTCTCTGAAATTTTATTTATTATTCAAATAATTAATATGGGCATATTGAAGTTTTTAACTGATTTTTCTTTGTTACTTCTTTCATAAAGTAAAAATAATAACATTGGTTTTAATTGATGTTAATAATTTTAAGAATGAAATTTAAGAATAACTACTGTTTAACATTGAACTAAGATATTTAGTTGACAACTTAATATTAAGTCATCTGGTTCTCTTTTAGATTCATATATTATTAAATGCAATTTTGCTTAAACTACTGTAATGTTAGGGAATATGAAATTTAAGAAGTGTGATTCTGTACAAGATTTTAAATCCTTTTTTTTTTTAGTGTGACAGACTTCTAATTGTTCCTAAATATCCAATGCCCTCTTCGTTCTTTAATTGCAACTTCTTATTTTGAAATATGTTGCCTTCCAGAAGTTTCAAAATAGTCATGAGCATTCTGTATATTTTAGAGCAGCTTCACCCGATGGTTGTATCTTCCATAACCATAGTGCATGGTCAAAGCAGGGATCTCACATTGGTACAATATTCTTTTTATTTATTATTTATTTATTTATTTATTTATTTATTTATTTATTTATTTAATTTCAATATTTAGAGAGAGAGCATGTATACACACATACATGAGTAGGGGGAGGGGCAGGGGGAGAAGAAAAGAGAGAATCTCAAGCAGTCTCCACACCCAGAGTGGAGACCAATATGGTGTTTGATCTCATGACCCTGAGATCATAACCTCAGCCTAAATCAATAATGACACACTTAACCAACTGAGCCACTCAGGCACCCCAACATTGGTACAATACTCTTAACTTGCAGACTTTATATAGATTTTAAATGCAAGAAGTTACTGTGGCTGAGTTCAAAAAGGGTGTTGCCTGTGTTCTCCTCTAGGATTTTGATGGAATCTTGTCTCACATTTAGATCTTTCATCCATTTTGAGTTTATCTTTGTGTGTGGTGAAAGAGAGTGGTCTAGTTTCCTTCTTCTGCATGTGGATGTCCAATTTTCCCAGCACCATTTATTGAAGAGACTGTCTTTCTTCCAATGGATAGTCTTTCCTCCTTTATCGAAACATTATATGTTCTCATTCATTTGGGGAATATAAATAATAGTGAAAGAGAATATAAGGGAAGGGAGAAGAAATGTGTGGGAAATATCAGAAAGGGAGACAGAACATAAAGACTCCTAACTCTGGGAAACAAACTAGGGGTGGTGGAAGGGGAGGAGGGTGGGGGGTGGGGGTGAATGGGTGACGGGCACTGAGGGGGGCACTTGACGGGATGAGCACTGGGTGTTATTCTGTATGTTGGTAAATTGAACACCAATAAAAAATAAATTTATTTAAAAAAAAGATTTCAAATGCACTCTTTTTTTGCTTTATGTGTATAGTTCTTTGAAATTTTATCCTAAGTGTAAATTTGTTTAACCATCACCACAGAGTACTTATTTCCATTAGAGTACAGAACTGTTCGATCAGCACAAAGATACTCCTTTATGTTACCCTTTAAAAGTTATGCCTTCCTCACCAATCCTTTTTTTTTTTTTTTCTTCCTCCCCAATCCTAACCTCTGGCAGCAACTGACTAGTTATCCATCACTATGATTTTGCCATTTCAAGAATGTTATATAAACAGAATCATATGATATACAATTTTTTTCAGATTGGCTTTTTCACTCAGCATAAAGCTCTCCAAACTCTAAATCATTTTGTGTATCACTAGTTTGTTTCTTTGTATATATTGTATCACACTTTATCTCTTCACCAGTTGAATTTTGAGTGCTGTCCAGCTTTTGGCTACTATAAAGTGAATGTTAACATTTGTGTACATGTTCCCATGTGATCATACTTTTGGTTCTCTAGGATAAATACACAGGAGCACTAGGCTGTAACATATCTGATAGCTTTGTAAGAGACAGCCAAGCTGCTTTCCAGAACAGCTATGACATTTTACATTCTATCAACAATATTTGAGAAATCCTGTTGCTCTGTATTCTTGTCAGCATTTGATACTGTCAGTATTTTTAAAAACTTTTTGGCCATTTTAATAGGTATGCAATGGCATCTCATTGTAGCTTTAATTTGCATTTCCCTAATGACTAATGA
Source organism: Canis lupus familiaris (assembly GCF_011100685.1). Taxonomy (NCBI): domain Eukaryota; kingdom Metazoa; phylum Chordata; class Mammalia; order Carnivora; family Canidae; genus Canis; species Canis lupus. The sequence goes on along the minus strand of NC_049237.1, from coordinate 43,532,028 downwards.
TGGTGAATATCTTTTCTCTCATGTATGTATCTGCCATCTATATACCCTTTTGAGTTCTATTGAAATGATTTGCCTATTATCTAACTGATTTTTCAAATTGACAAGATCAAAGAATTTTTTTTTTTGATCAGAGAATTTTTTATATATTCTGGATAAAATTCCTCAGATATGTGATTTGATAATATTTGTCAGCCAATAGCAAATTTGATACCTTTAATAGAGCTTGATCCTCTTAATAGGATTTACAATAGAACAAAAATTATCAAAAGTATCTATCATACTTGAATAAAAAGCATTCTAGCAATAATACCTGTTATTTGCTCAAAAGAGTCATCCCAATGGTGAAATTTTAAATCTGTAAAGGAAGTTTATTATAGCTTGAAAACAACATAAGGAGGGGAATAATTTTGACCTCAAGGCTGAAATTCTTTTGAATTTCAATTCTGAAATTCTTTTGTGTGGTTTCTTGTTCAAGCGATTGTAACTCAGAAGCTAAAGAAGGATGACGTTTTTTGATATGGTCTGAAGATACTTAATCGCATCAGAAACGCAAAGAATAGCTCACAAAATACTGACAACTCTTAATATTGGACTAAAAGGCAATCTCAAACAATGAAATTTAATAGAGGGGCCTTGAAGAAGTCACATTTAAGAAGAAGATAAAGCCCCACAGTAAAACTTGGAGTTTGTTAAAATAACAGCAAATAGAAAAAGGAAGTAAATATTTCATTTGAATTTTAAGATCTATTTTCCCAAGACCCATTGGCAACACGGCAAGTATAAATTGAGAACTGAGTAATTTATATGGGAAATATGATAGAAAATTTCTACTTTCACTATCTTTTCACTAAGTAGATTTATAACAATATGTGTATATCCATGAAGAGTTTCTTAAGTCAATAAGCTTTCCTATCTGACATCCCATGTCAGATAGGAATACCACTGTATTACTTACTGATTTCACCAGCATAAGCTTTTTCCTAGAATCCAAAACCAATAGATGTTACTAAATTTTACACATATGCATATGCATGCATGCACATACAGAGTCTATTAAAAATCAACTATTTATCTTCCTACCTACAATTTTCAGGAGAAGAAAGAAAAGAAAGATGCACTCAAAGACAAATTATTATTTATCAGAAAAGCTTAAAGATAATTCTCAAACTGAATATTTCCAATAAGTATTTGGTGAAAGTTACTGAGGTGATTCTATAAAATTGTCTTGGTTTTTAGAACACATAGAAAGTCATTTCCACAAATTTGAAATTTTTCTTTTAGTTTTATCAGGATAATTGGTGTACAGAACTGTATAAATTTAAGGGGTGCAGCATAATGACTTGACTCACATATATTATAAAATGATTACCACCTAAAGTTTAGTTGACATCTATTATCTCATATAGATACAAAAGCAAAAGAAAAAAATGTTTTTATCCTTGTGATGAGGACTTTTAAGATCTGGTCTTTTAGCAGCTCAAATATACCATATAGCAGTATTAGCTATAGTCATCATGTTGTACGTTACTTTCCTACTATTTATTTATCTTATAACTGGAAATTTGTACCTTTCATTAACTTCCTCTAATTCTCCCCATCTCACCCCCTCCCAATTCCCATTTCTGGTAACTGCAAATCTGATCTTTTGCTGTTGTTTGTTTTAGATTCCACATATAAATGGTATCATATAGTATTTATCTTTTTCTGACTTATCTCACTTCGCATAATGCTCTCAAGATTCATCTATGTTGTCACAAATGGCAGAATTTCCATCTTTATGGCTGAATATTTCATGTGTCTGTGTGTGTGTGTATGTGTGTGTGTGTGTAGATTTTCTAGATTTTCCTTATCCATTCACCTTTGATGGACACTTAATGTTATTTCTATGTCTTGGCTATTATAAATAATGCTACAATGGACATGAAGGTGCAGATGTCATTTCTATGTGATTTCACTTCCTATAGGTTTATACTCATAACTGGGATTTCTGGATCATATATGGTAGTTCTAGTTTTAATTTTCTGAGAAACCTCCATATTGTTTTCCAGTGCCTGCACCAATTTACATTCCCGCTATAGTGCACAGAAGTTGCCTTCTTTCCACATCCTCACCAGCCTTTGTTATTCTTGTCTTTTGGATGATGGCCATTCTAGTAAGTATGAGGAGATGGCTTATTGTGGTTTTGATTTGCATTTCCCTCATGATGAATGATGTTGAGTAACTTTTCATGTGTATGGCCATCTGAATGTCTTCTTTGGAAAAAAGTCTATTTAGATCCTTTGTCCTTTCTTAATTGGACTATTTTTGTTGTTATTGAATTATGAGTTCTTTCTATACTTTACATATAACCCCTTTATCAGATACAGAATTTGTAAATATTTTCCCCAATTCTATAGATTGCCTTTTCATTTTGTTGATCATTTATTTTGCTGAGATCATGACCCAAGCCACAACCAAGAGTTGACTCCCTGACTGAACCACCCAGTTGCCCCAGTGCAGAAGCTTTTTAATTTGATGTAGTCCCACTTGTTTATTTTTCATTTTGTTGCTTGTGCTTTTGCTATCATATCCAAAATATCATTGCCAAGATCCATGTCCAGGAGGCTTTTCTGTTTCCTTCTAGCAATTTTGTGGGTTTAGATCTCACATTTAAGTCTAATACATTTCAAGTTAGTTTGTATGAGTGGTGTCCACAACTTTTTAATATTTGCGATAAATTTGTTTTTTTTTTTTTAATTTTTTTATTTATTTATGATAGTCACAGAGAGAGAGAGAGAGAGAGAGAGAGAGAGGCAGAGACACAGGCAGAGGGAGAAGCAGGCTCCATGCACCAGGAGCCCGATGTGGGATTCGATCCCGGATCTCCAGGATCGCGCCCTGGGCCAAAGGCAGGCGCCAAACCACTGCGCCACCCAGGGATCCCTATTTGCGATAAATTTGAATATACAACGTACCATCCAAATGTATTAGAGAGCTTAAAGTGTAGTAGTCAAACATCTAGCATAGATTAGTTTAAATGAATAGCTCTCTTATGACTTTAAAATTTGTACTTCTCAGAGATCTGAACTCCTAAATACGTAACATGAAGCATTAATGTTAGCAAACATTTTTCAAAATAATATTTAAGTAGATTCTAGAATAACCATAATGCTCAGAAATGGTCCCTTTTCAGGTTATTTCAAGCTTTTTACAAAATTTCTGGATTGGGTATGAGTTATGTCAAGTATGAGTTACTATTGATTTTATTTCTGTCTTTCTCACAAACTAAGAGCACACTTCTACAGTTGTCAATAGTAAGAAGAAAAAAAAAAACAGATAAGCAATTTTTGGAATAGGTGACTTCCCTAACATTAACTCAAATTGATTTTGTTCTTCCAAATAATGATAAATACTCTCTTGGAGTAGCATAATAAAATGGAAATTCTGTAAACATGTTTAGTTGAAAGTATCCTAAAGATACACAATAATTCAGTGGCAGATCTAAAAGTAGAGCTCAGAAATAGATTTTAGGTTCAAAGCTCTTCTATTTAATCATGTTAATTTTTCTAATATAATTGAGATCCTGCCTTGACTATATAAGTGCCTTATGAAAGAGTTATAAAATTAATATATAGGGACATTGAAATATTTTCTTTTTGCTCACTTTGAAAAGACTTCCAGTCTGCTTCAAAATGAGTATCAAATTTGAAAAGCCAAGTGATTTAAGGCCGGTATATCATTACTTTCCTGTATGGTTTGTTCAAGCAGGTAAAAAGGACGCAAGAATCTGAATGTTCTTTGCAACAGTAGGTTCAATTTTCATCAGCCAAGACCCAATTTGTGTCAGAGGGTAAAACTTGCCTGATTAGATCTGTTCAAAAAAGCCATTAAACAACTTTCAATGTTCTTGCTCTCTCACATTTAGGACACTAAACTTTTACAGAGACAGGCTGTTTGAAGCCTTCCTAATTATTTCCATTATTGTCCAAGAAGGATTACTAATGTTCAGCCTCCATTGGAATTCTCAAAGTTCTCAGGGCAAATGATACGACAATCTGAAAAGTTCTCAGGGCAAATGATATGGCTTTCTCTGGCTTTATGGCCTGATGATTATTTAGAGTCTCTCCAGCAGTGAACTTGAAGATCATGCAAATGTGCTCTTTAGGAAAGTCACTGTATAGCTGAATAAGTTGTTTTGTAGGAATCCAGCTCCAATGTATCATCAACCATAAAAATTCTTTATCAATGCTTTTCTATAAAGTAGGCCTGTTATTATATCAATTACACTTTAATTCTGACAGGAAATTGATCAGAAATGCTACTATGAGGGCACTTGGGTAGCTCAGTAGTTGAACATCTGCCTTTGGCTCAGGTCATAATCCTAGGTCCTGGGATCAAGTCCTGAATCAGATTCTCCACAGGGAGCCTGCTTCTCCGTCTGCCTATGTCTCTACCTCTCTGTGTGTGTGTGTGTGTGTCTCTCATGAATAAATAAAAAAATAAAATCTAAAAAAAAAAAGGAATGCTACTATGAAGCCATAAATACCTATTTTAAAATGTTCTGCCTCAAAAAAAAAAAAAAAAATGTGCTGCCTCATGTTATTCCACTGTATTGTATTATTGATTCATGTAATATTTCCTTTGGTTTTAGTATCTTCTATGTCATAATCAAAACTGAAATAACTCTGAAAATATGAAGTGTAAAGCATATATCTAAAGTCAAGGGTCAGGTAAAACCTACAACTTAATGTGTAAAAATACCTACAAATTGCACTGGACAGAAGTGACCATGCAATATTCACTACATGCAATATTTCCAATGCCGAACAGCCATTGTGTTTGTTTGCCAGGATATTCACAGTTTATAATATGGTGAGATAAAATGTAATTGTAGATATTTATTCATCAATGCAATATTTATTAAACATGCATTTCTCAGATCATAAGATATACTGATGAACACTTGTTATTATGTACTCATAAGGAGCCTACAGTCAGGTGGGAACAAAAATAAGTAATTCTAATTTGTGAGATAAATTATCAGGGATTTATTCAGGATACCAGTGGCACACCTTACACCCAGCTCTATTTTTCAGGAAAGGGGCTAAAGATCAAGTGATATTCAAGTAGGACCTAATGAGGCATGAGGTCCTAGAATAGAGAGGGTGTGCGGGTCTGGAGAAGACATGTCTACGTGGACAACATTATATTTATCTCCTAAGCACAGATTCTCTACATATCCTATCAAGTTGCCTGATTGTTTTATCTATTAAAACATTTATCTTTATCTTCCCAAATGTGACTAAATACTATCCTCAAAGTCCGATACTATTCCTATATACTTTATATTTTTGTGTTGAAAGATACAGGCAAACAAAGGCTGAGATATTTGATCTGATTTGAAAAAATGATAACATGAAAGGAGAGGTAAACAGAGGCTAAGAAAATGTAAAATGTGTATTGTGAAAACAGACATATCTGAAAAGTGGATTATCTGAGGGAATATAGGTCTAAGAGGCATGCATGAAAAATGCAAAATGAGAGAGACAAAATTATATACAAATCTAAACTATTTTAACTAGTGCCTGCTCATAAAAATGCCATCATTTGAATCATATTACATATTTATGAACTTCCATAACTAAAATGTGATATATCAGTCTCCTTCAGCGATATGTCTCCACATCAAGAAGAAGGCTATGTATGTAGATACACACATATATACATTTATATACATACACATATATATGTAAATTTATTATATCATTGCTCTAACATTTTATATATGTGTGTGTGTATATATGTGTGTATATATATATATATATGTATATATATCAAAAACCAAAGTAACAGACATTTTATTCAATTAGAAAAGGGAAAATGAGGTTTGAATTCTGATTTTTGTGCTTCAGGCAAGACACATAACCTCTTTGGGCATTTATTTCCTTACCTGTAAAAATAACAAAACATACCCTACTATGTATGTCTTGTGAAAATGTATAAAAATGAGATGGTAGTTTTGAAAGCAGTTTTGCAAAATATGTGCAAGAGGTTCTGTAATGATTCATTGTAGGTGGTGACCTTTTTGAAGAAGTCAGAAAGGTAGGGGTAACAAAATTCATTCAAACGTAATAGGAAAAGTAATATTTATTGACTGGTAGGCTTTTAAGATTACAGAAAGAACAGATTTTACATGAATACCTATGAAACTTCAAAGTATATAGGAATCCATAAAGTCATATATTTTCAAGTTTTGTAGTCAAAATAACTTCCTTAATATTTCTTACACATTTTCCATACACATATGCTTCACACATGCTCCCTGTTTCTCAGACAAGGTCAACATTTTCACTACATTTCATTTACATTGTTATTAGAACTCTTTTCTAGGTCTGTCAATAAAATGTGGCCTCACACATTGATAACACATTTTTGTAATTATGTTGTAATTTTCACTAGTAATCCTAGCTTTTTTGAATATACAAATCATTTCAACTTATTATATCATTGCTATAATACTTCATAGGCATTTAGACCACAAAAGATTAGCTTTAATATGAAAAGGACCAAATGTAAATAATTCTTGATGACTTATCCAAATGGAAGACTCAAACAGCGTGTATAGTCTAAATATGCAAATAGTCAGAAGATACAGATTCTTTATCCTCCTGCTACTGAATGCTTCCCTGAATTGCTGTCAGAAGCAGGATTTACAGCGTTGTGCTTTAATTCCTGCTTACTCTCTTGTCAAGATGCCAATTAAAAGCAAAATGATAAAAACTCAGTGAGAACTAAGAGTGATAAACAAAGGGCCAGCATAATTTGGAAATTGGAAAATGTGCCCTTGAAAACATGTTAGTTGGCTTAGCTTGTCATGTGTAACAGCAGTATTGGTTTTCTCTCTTCACTGCTGGGTCAAGACACTGATGGAAATGGGAATGGCAGGGCCAGAAACAGATTTTCAGTTGGGGTCCATGTGAAGAGCATAGGAAAGCTTCCCCAAGCCTGGCGAATATCTTGTGCCATTGGCTAACACTCCTTGGTCTGCCTTGCCCCAATCTGACATTCGGTTAGGTGATTAAGTGCAAATATCTCCAGGAAGCTTAAGCAAGATACGGTAGCCATTCCAACTCCAAGAAAGTTTCTCTCTTAGTTGTGATTAACCAAAAAGAAAGAGATAAAGTTTTTACTGGAAAGCAGAGATGAACTTGGAGCACTGAGACATTTTTCAGAGAAGAGAGACCTGGTAAATCTTACTAACTAATGGAAAACATAAAACATAGAAGTCAAAGGAGAATGAAAAGGCAGTAAACAAACACAGAAAAGGATAGAGGAGTAAAATAATAATAATAAATAATAATAATAGTAATAATAATAACTCTCATCTCCTAAGCTTTGCTTAGAGCCAGTCCTGATATATTCTGTGTGGGAAAAGTATAGGAATGTGTCCAGCATGTAACTAAGGTCAATACTCCCTCTGTGTGGTACCATGATCTTGCCTGGCCCATGGCCTAAACAATTGGATGAATCCTGAAATCTGCTCTACTTAGGGAAAAAAAAAAAATTGTAGTGGCACATCAAATGTTCACATCTTCACAGCCTGGAACCTTAAGGTGGTTCTAGAACACTTTTCTTCTCTGCTTGTGAATTGGCTCAGTTATCTAGTTCTATTAGTACTGATATCAGAATATATTCAGAGAATCAGATAAGGATTGATCTTCCACCAGAAAGGTAAGTCACTGTAATGCAAAAAGAAAAAAAAAAAAAAAAAAAACAGATACAGCTGTCAGAGTGGAACACATGTCTTTTTCTAGCTGGACATGTAGTCTCTCACAGCACAACCTTGCAAATGATCAAGGATATAAAAAACATAAATTTTTGAAGGGTCATGTTGGGGAAAAAATTATACTTTTGTAGAGGGAAATTTAAAAATATACACAGATGCAGCATTTTCCACCACTGCGCCTCAGATAAGTTAGCTCTGAGAGGCCTGGGCGGGAGCTGGAGTAGCCTGACCCACTGGGTCACTGTCACACTCTATAAGAAGCACCTCCTAGACACTAGACACTAAGGTGTCTTACAGAAAAATGCACATATTTTGGAAGTGGCATAGTACCAACAAAAGATGTTTTTGTCGTTCTTCCTCATTCCTACATTGTTTGTTAAGAAAGGTGAAAAAACACTGGTAAATTATAGCACATGCATAGCACACCATGGAATATAAACAAGGATGAAAACATTCTTGAGGGAGCTCTCTGTGTGAGGATATAGAGAGCCTGCCAAGATGTCATTTTAGGTAACCAAAGTATATGTGCAAACAATGTTGCCATGTCTGTACAAATAAGTAAGCACATGAAAACATCAACATTAATTAAAAAAACACATATAATTGTACACAGTATATGACTTTTGCCAAAGTTCAAGGGTAATACAACTGAAAAGTAAATACAGAGTCTTTCAGTAAATCCTGAAAATCCCCTGCCTTTGAGAGTGCTTATTCCTAACTTCTGCCTCGGAATCTCCAGCCTCAATTAGGACAATTTCCTCCTTACTAGCAAGGCTAGACTTACCCTATACAAATCCTTTGTGTCTTTAGGATGCAACACTAGGTCTGTATTATTAGTCAAGAACAAGACCCTCTGGTGGCAGCTGTGGTGTAGGCTTCCAATAGGTCATTTTGTGGTTATCTTGAATCCTTCATGTACCTCCAAATAAGATCAGTCATGTGGGGAGATGGGTTTGACACTCCTAATTAAGCATTTAAGTTAGGCTTCTTACATGTCGACTCAAAATAGTTAAGTCTTGTGCAGACCAAACAAAACTTTTCTGTGAGGAGGATTAGTCAATGAGCAATGAGTGTGACCTGTGGTCTAAACAAATAAGAAAGTAAGGAAAGATCTGCCTAACTGCTTGATTGTTGGCAGTTATCTCTCAACACCTGAGTTAGTACTTCTAGGTTCTAGAGCGTTGTTTCTTCCCCTTCTTCAACAAGCTACTTTAAAATTATGTTGCCTGACCTACACACACACACACACCAAAACACAAATCGAGACTAGGAAAGGAGTCTACTGCTGAGCCATGAACATATCTCTTAAAGCTACCCTATCCCAATTACAAAGAACCCTGGAGGAAACTTCCTCCACCTGACCTGGTCTTATTTATCTTATCCAAGACTCATTTCCCTGCCAGGCTCACTGGGGAAGCAGAAACAGGATTCCTCTGTTACTTAAGTAGTGTCCTGAAACTATTGTCTCCTCTCTCTATCTACCCTTTCAATATGAGTTCAAGGTCTCATCACTTCTCATCTGGCCTATTCATCAATTTACATGAAGTTTGTCACCAGCCTGTAATCCAAACTTCCCTCTGTTGACAATATCCTTACTTATGTCTTAGACACCATGTTGGACATGCCAGAGTCACTCTGCATTGTCTTGAACTTTCTTGTGGTTACCAACTGTGACCATAGGCTCTCATGCACATTCTTTCCACCTATTAAACTCCACCCGAGACTTAAATCCCTCAACATTGATCCTTGAAATGGTTATTTCAATCAAAATCTATTTAACCACAATCAGGATTATTTAAATTGAAAATAATATTACTATGACAACAAAAATTTAGTGGAAAATGTCAGAATCAGAAACGATGAAAGACAGGAGGTAAGATTTTTAAAACGTGACTTGGTTGATTACTCAATATTCTTCAATTTCTTTCTTATATTTATTTTTTGTTCTCATTCACATAGGGCTGATGTTACACCTATATAAGAATATAGTTGTAAAGATTACAACCTTAGGAAGAATGTGTATTTATTCTTTTATATTTATGGGCATTATCTTTGGAAACCTTTGAATATCACTAATATCGAGGATAAAGAAATGTTTTGACAGGCTCTTGGGTTTCTCATATTGTATTTCTATCAAGAATTATGTTTCCACTGCTTGTCCTCACACTACAAGTTAACTGCCTTTTCAACATTCTTTACAATCTCCTGCATGACAAAATATACCATAAAGGAAACTAAAGACAATCAAATTAAGAAGGAAATGACAAAACATTGAATAAGGTTAAATGGATAAAGAAACAAATAGCAAATTCACAAAAAAACCTAAACAACGGAACACAAAATTATGAAAAAATCCTTATAAAAATATGTGCAATCTCATTGATAATGATGATTGCACCATAAAACAATGAGCTCTTTAAAAATCATCAAGTATTATTTATTGTTGGATAATTTTAAGTGCAATTGAGAGTTTAGGAATGTCCTAAACTAGAGATGAAAGAAAATTGGAGGGGGCACCTGAGTCACTCAGTCAGTTAAGCATCTGCCTTCAGCTCATGTCATGATCTCAGGATTGAGCCCCAAGTCAGGCTCCCTGCTCAGAGGGGAGCCTGCTTCTCCCTCTCTCTTCCATTCCTGCTCTCTTTCACTATCTCTGTTTCTCTCTCAAATAAATAAAAAAAAATTAACAGAGAAAGATAGGAAATGAAAATTGGTACAACCTCTTTGGAAGGAAAATTAATTAATTAGGGAAATTAAATATGTGTATGTACTCTGTCACATGGGATTCCATTTGCCAGCATGTACACCAGAGAAAAGTGTATTACATTTTCAAATAGGCAGACACTGAGTGCTTTGAATGGATCTCTGTAGGAGTATGGTGAATACATTTTAGTCAGATACACCATGGAATATTATGTGGCATTTATTTTAAAAATGGGGCAGATACTGATGTGGATTGATAATAATTTCAAAAATCCAGATGCAAACTATGGGTGATTTGCTGCCATTTATGTCACTGATATTTAGTGGGAAGAACAAAACTTAGGGCCACCTTAAAAACCATAAAATGTTATGTAAATATCAGTCTTAAAGCTTTGGGAATATTTATCGATCTTTATAATTTACAGGTAATGGGCTCTAGTTGCTAGATCATCTGATGATGCTAATTCGTGACTCAGAGAAGATGAACAATGGTTTTGGAGTTATCAATAAAAAAGGAGTGAGTACTGAATCTATTATATACATTTTGATTTTAGGATTTAAAATATTCCTTTTCTCCTTCTCACAGTCAACACTGAGACCTATTATGCAAAGTAAAATGATAGCATTAATATTGACAATATAAAATTTTATAGGAGTTTCTTGAGGTAATGTTTATTAGTTCCCAACACATATGTGAACCACAGAGCTGGTCTGTGGAGGGACTCATTATACTGGTGACTCGGCATCTCCAAGATAATGATATTTATGAATTCAAAACTTACCTTTCATGAATAGCATGGTCTTGCTCTACAACAAAAATAAAGATAACATGCTTTTGTTTCTATTGAACACCAACTCTTACTCTTCCTTTTATACCATGTTTTAAAGGGCAACGTTAGAGGTCATAAAACTGAGGTAGATGGCTGGTAGTTATAAAGATTACCTAGAAAATGGACTATCAGAGATTGGACACTGAATGAAGACAATAAGTAAAACAACAATAACAAACTAAGACATAAGGGTCATGGTAAGCAAGCTATCTGTGATTCAGAAATATAATCAAGAAGTGCCGTGATCAGCTACTATTACAGGAATCAAGCTATTTCCTCCAGGTCAGTTCTATTTCTGATGTAGCATCATATGTTATAAATGAAAAAAAGTAATAACTAAATCTCCCTTCCCCCATTTTCCAGTTCCCTTCAAGAAAAAATAACAATTTTATCTCCACATTGCTAAAATGAAATCACATTAAATAAATACATCTGCTCTCTAGAACTTTCTGATGTGGTACCATAAAAAGCAGTTAAGTTTCTACTATAAGAATGAAGGAAATTAGTGGCCATAATTAGGACACAATTTATGTCATAACAGTACATGGAGGGGGGTGTAATATTTATCTCAGCATTTCTGCTTTTCCTTTCTTGGAAGCTGGTTTGGATAGATCCCAAGTCCTATTGCACTTGATTCTGCCCAAATCAAAACTCCCCTCATCAGATAAATGCTACCAATCATGGAGAGTGAAAATTGGAATACTTATAAGTATTCCTCAATATTAATGTGCCTGAACAATCATATTTAATTGGTTCTCAGATCTATTATTTGTTCTACCTAAAGAAAGTTCTGTTGTAGACATTTCAATTATGAACTTTCTTCTACTCAAAAAGTTTTATTATTCTGAGAAATTGCTTGAAAATGGCAGAAGCTGTAGTGGGATAGGGAAGGGTTGATAATATAGTCTAAATTTTTTTTAATAGTATAACTTATGTTAAAACTTGTCCGGATAGACATTGCAAGATCACTTAGATATTTTACTTTAAAGACTGTGTGTGTAGCTTTCTCATGGCTCTAGTATCTTTTCCAGTAAAATGAGACTTTTATGAAAGACATTGAAAATCATGTTGCATTTAAATAGTGATATTTAAATCTTTAATCAGGCTAGGTCATTTTCATTTAGAAATCTGACATTCATATAGAACATTATGTATCTTCAAAAAAAATGCCTACATTTGTTTTAATTTCCAGATTTAACGACTTTTGTGTATGAGCAGAGTTCCTCTTTAGCTCGCTAACGTAATCACACATCTTCCTTTACTCTTTTTTTTTTCCTTTACTCTTGAAGACCACCATGTCTTGAAATAGCACCTCTGAAAGTCTGACACAGTTATAGAAAAGAGCCATAAAATATCTTATTAAGGGATTTAATCTCACAATCATTAATATGTAAATATGTATTTCGCTTGGGGATAGAAATTAACCTACTATGCTTTTTGTGATATAGAAGGAGGCAGTCTGGAGATATTTGAAGGAAACATGAAGGCACAATTAATTTATTAACAGCTCTTAGGATAGATACAAGGAAAGAAGCAGGTACACTTAAACTTTCATCTGATGCAACACTGGGATGAGGACATTTGTGCCTAGAGGCAGAAGTAAGAAAATAAGAAAATGTAATAATTTTCCTGATGATGTATCCTAAATACATGCTTTATTATAGGTTCCTTCTAAAAAATGTACTTTTCCTATAATTTACATTTGTATTCCTTCATTGATTCAAAGCAGTTTTACAAATATTATGCCTTTGGATTTTTACGATATTATATGTTAAAACAAGTTTTGCATATTTAACAGTGGAAAAAATGGGACTTAAGTGAACTGCCATAGTTATATATGTAATAAGTTGAAGAAGAGGATCATGTTACTCTATGTCTTGTGTTTTCTGAGTTTTGAGGCACCATGTTATTGCCTTAGGGGAAAAAACTGCTTTATGAGCCTACAAAAAACATTTTGACACCCTTTGATTTATAAGATTTGTTATTATGGAAATGGCCAATAGGCACGTGAAAAAATGTTCCATATCACTCAGCATCAGGGAAATACAAATCAAAATCATAATGAGATACCATCTCACACCAGTTAGAATGGCTAAAATTAACATGTCAGGAAATGACAGATGGTGGCAAGGGTGTGGAGAAAGGGAGAGTCTCTTGCACTATTGGTGGGAATGTAAGCTGATGCAGCCACTCTGGAAAACAGTATGGAGTTTCCTCAAAAAGCTGAAAATAAACTACTGGGTTGTTACCCCAAAGATACAAAATATAATGAATGATCTGAAGGGGCACCTATACCCCAATGGTTATAGCAGCAATGCCCACAATACCCAGACTATGGAAAGAGCCCAGATGTCCATCGGCAGGTGAATGGAGAAAGAAGACGTGATTATATATATATATATATATATATATATATATATATATGAAGTTGTGATATATATATATAATTATATATGTGATATATATATTATTTCCATATATATGTGGGATATTACTCAGCAATAAAAAAATATGAAATTTTGCTATTTGCAATGATGGATGGAACTGGAGGGTATTATGCTAAGCAAAATAAGTCAATCAGAGAAAGATAATTATCATATGATGGCACTCATATATGGAATTTAAGAAACAAAGGATCATAGGGGAAGAGAGGAAAAATAAAACAAGAAGAAATCAGAGAGGGAGATAAACCATAAGAAATTCTTAATCATAGGAAACAAACAGGGTTCCTGGAGGGGAGAGGAGTGGGGAGAAGGGGTACCTGGGTGATGGGTATGAAGGAGGACAGGTGATGTAATGAGCACTGGGTATTATATGAGACTAATGAATCACTGATCTCTACCCCTGAAACTAGTAATATATTATATGTTAATTAACTGAATTTAAATTTTAAAAATATTTAAAAATACATTTTTTTTTAATTTAGTATGGACATGCATCAAATGTTCTTTTAATGCACAAAATGAATCTGGAAGAGTAAGAATAATATAATTAAAATTCCTAAAGGCAACATTTAGTAAATATTTTTTAAAAATCAAAATACTATCAAATTAACATACACATACACCCACACACACATACACAGAACAAATTTTAATGTATACAGCATAAGAATTTAAAGTGTATCTCCCTTCTGTCTCTTGCTGCCAGAAGAATCCCAGCCAAATAATTATGTCTCCCTAGCGAAGATATTTGAGTGTGATTTTTTTGTTTTCCTACCCTTTCTTTTTAATATAATTTTATCCTACAAATTAGTTTCAACGTTTATCACTTAGCTCCACAGAGGAGTGTGCTTGCACACACACCTGTGGGCACACATACTCTTTGTTCCACATCAGCACAGGAGCTTATTTTAATGGCTATAAGAATGTCTATAATTGATTTGACCAGTTGGACATCTAGGTTATTTCCAAATAAATCTTACACAGATGTCATTTAGATAGTGTGTTACTGGATAAATTCCTAGAAGGAGAATTATTAGGCAAAGAAATTACACATTTCAATTTTGAGAAATACTGCCAAATTGCCTCTGTAGTTGTATTAATCTGTATTTCCACCGGCAACGTGTGAGAATGCATGCTTTTCTGATACCCCATTGACGCACAGTATCATTATATTTTTTTTTTAAGTTATAGGGATATGATACCTATGTTACATAGCTGAGCTTTAATTTGTACAAGTGGGGCTGAGATTTTCCCCCACATGCATCTGGTCTTCCCAATTGTTCATTGGATCACTGGTCTTTTCCCAACTAATTCATATGGATGCTGGAGAGGTTAAGAATAGGAGTTCCTTAACTGTTAATGGAATTATAACCTTTCCCAGTTTTATCTTTTGTTTATAGAATTATTTCACATGCAGTTTTATTTTTATGTAGTTAAATACAGCTATTTATATATTTTGAGCTTTTTGTCATAAAAACAAGAACTTTCTCAAATCCAACACTACAGCACTGTATTTTGAGTTGAGCTTTGCCTTGATAAGTTAACTAATAGTATGTTTTTTATAAAATGTGTCATCAGGCAGATGAATGAATTATCCTGTTGGAAAACATAGTATCTATTTAAATTTTGGGGGTTATCTGAGATATTCAACATTTTGCTTTTTGCATGGTTGCTATTCAAATGCACAGGCATTATAAAACAGGCCTAATTGTTTCTAAAGCTATTTCTGGTTCCAAGTGATAAAACCACATTTTTGACATAAAAGAGGATACTTTTTTCTCATTTCCAGTAGAAAGTGACAGCCTCCAAGTCATCCAGTAGTTACCCTAAAGGATCTAACTATAATTAAGATGTAGGAGATGTAGTTTACATCCCTTTGACCAGGATTAGAATTGTATTTGTCAAAATATTTTTCTTATACTTACTCTAGTTGCTATATCACGAAATAGATGGTAAAAAAGCATTTGTGGTTTTGTAGCTTTATTGAGATTGTACAGTTTTCTGGTGAATTATTTCTATCTGTGGACTCAAAGCTGCATAATCAATCATATATGTTGAAAAAAGTCTTATGTATGTTCTTGGTAAAATGAAACTGTATATGTGACTGACTTATATGGGAGTCTCTACACATAAATCTATATGCTCTTTTTTATATTAATGATATATACATTTAGTCTGAAAAGCATAATGAGAAATATCCAACAGTAATATTCTGAAGGGATATTTTACAGATTCATGGCTTTGTTATTTTGTGACAAAGGATTTTCCCTTTCTAAAAGAAAAGTAAACTATATTCACATTCCTCTCTAAAGAAACTCTATCTGTGTAGTTAAATAAAAGAACATTTTGTAAGGTTTAGAGAACTCTTTGGGGATAGACTGCAACATATTCTTGCTGTTAGTATATGTGAGTTAGTATAAGTGAAGTAATTATTTAAAGTCCAAGGACTTCATGTGAATCTCCAGAGCAAGTCAGAGCATACCAATAATTCTCAACATAAAATAAAAGAAGAGTGGGGCTTACACATAAATAAAATAATCAGATGTTAAAATTTCAATTTTGTTATTTAAATAGTCTGCCTATACCAACTGTAAATTGTATTCACTTACTTAAAGTGTGTAATTCTACCCAAAAGGTAATTAGTCCCTATAATTTACTTAAATGATGTACTTTTAATCAAGATTTCAATTTCACTTGATGTCCCTGTAAGAATGTGGAAAGCAAAATGGAAAATTCGAACATTTAACCCACATGGAGCAATACAGAAGATCCTAAATACGAGACTCAATAAATGTCTTTTTAGATAATGAATTGCTTTGGATGAAACAAATTCCCAGTGTTAGAGACATAAATGGAGATGCAGGAAAATGTTGACTTTTGCTTCTATTTTTATTATTACATATAAAGATTTTAAACAGCAAAAGGAAAAAAAATATTTCAGAAAAATAAAAAGTATTGAGGAGTAATTGCATATGGCATTGTTCATTCAGGAGTATGACTTGGTAGGGCTTTCAATCCAGGTGGGAAAAGCAGGAGAGTGGCTCTGTGATCAGGGTCATGGGGTGGCACAGGGGGATGATTGGCACCTCCAACTCTCAGACATACCCCCATGGAGGATTAAATACTGTACATGTGATGGAACTTCAATATTCTGTAGCAGAGGGTAGCATTGATTTACAATGACTCTACTTTAGATCCACAGCAAGATGACTAATTAGGACCTGATTAAGCAGTACTTTTTTAGATGATGACCACGGAGTAGTTTATCTGCTTCTTGGCCACAGCTTTTTGCATGTGAAAGGCCTCCTAACTTCCTAAATGTGTAGCTAGTACCCACTGCTTGCTTCTAAGCCAGTCTATGTCCTCTAGAAATTTACCAATTAAATCTTATCTTTCTCTGGGATCAAGGAAGTGATCTGTAGGTAATAAATAAAAATACTGACTAGAGAACAGGTGGATAGCCAGGAAGGCAAGAGTTTGCCTGGAAGGAATAGAAGAAAAAGACATATTGAGAATCTCTAAAAAGTTAAAACACTTTGAATGTGAATATAACTACTTATTTAAAACTGACTTTGTCTAAAATAAAAGAGATGCTTTTCTGTGTGACTCTGAGAATATTACCTTTTTTAAAATATATTAAAGTCTGTTACATGTGTTCCCAAGAACATGTACTTTGGTAATTACATGTAGTAGTAGGGCTATCGGAATGGGAAATACTTTCACAACTATTAGTTCATAAATAAAATACGAACTTCACTCAAAAAGATTAAAGTTATCTTTAAATAGGATATGCATAGAGTACTTTACTGTGGTGTACAGAAACTTTTGTATGTTACATCTGATTATTGTCAAAGCATTAAATCCTAGTCAATCACTAAAACCACTAGTCCTCAAACACCACATCGTCTTTTTGGTTTACAATCCTTCCTAATATGGTAGGGGTTCTAAGAATAACAAAGGTTTTCAACTGGATCCAGAAGAATCATGGAAATCCTCACATCAGACAGGTAGATAGTAGAATGTCAAAAATCACATTTGGACAGTCAAGTGTTTTCTCAGTTTGCTACATAAATTTGCCACAGGCCAAACAACTCTACTATTTTATGTTGCAACTATATAATTTATTTTCTAAACTGAACTCTTTTAAGACTGAAAGGGGCACTGATAATAGGGATACCAGGACAGCAAACATAATCTGGGTCTATTTCAGGCTAAATGGAACTTATGTCTACGTTACCAGGGAACTGTTAGGGTCCTTTGCCTGCTTCTATTTTGAGACTGAAAATATTGACTTTGATATTTATATTGATCATTAAAGCAGGAAATCACTCAATTTCTTGATTAAATCAGGAAAATCTCTATTTATTTTGATGACATGTGGATATAACATTTAGTATGATGGTTCATCTTTTCATATCCTATGTCTACCAATGCCCTTCACCTTTTATAAGCTGGTTAGTAGAAAGACCCAAAATACTACTTGTTTCCATTAATATTTTAAATAAAAGACTTGAAACAAGGTAATAGGATCTCTGAAAAACCAGGTCTTAAAAGGTATAAAATACATATTTCACTTTATTTATTTATTTTTTTGTAATTCACTTTAATGTTGATCTTTATCCCCAAGATTATTTTGATGATAAACTTTGTTACCATTCCTTGGTTGAGTGCTATATGCCAGGTGTCTTGCTATGTGTTTTTCATATATTAACTTCCCTCACCTATCCAACAGTACTCTGAATCTATCTAGATTTGCTTTATTTTAAAAATGAGAAAAATCAATCATAGAAAAGTTTAATTGATTTGTTCAAAGAAGCCTGGTGAGTCACCGGAATTGAAGCTTCTGTACTCAAACTGGGATACAATTCCAATCCCTACACTTCTAAAAATAAGCTACACCTTTACATAATCTTTATTAAAAATTTTATGACTCCTTCTAACACAATAGTGCAGTCAGCCTTGTTTCCACTTCTGACTTTTACATGAAGGAATTAGTGGAGACACTGAGGCCATTAGAAAGCATGATGTTCGGTTGCCAATGTGTAAAGAAAGAAAATGTCCACATTACTAGCCAAATAATAATGTGTACCTAATCCACGGCAAATAATATTGACTGGGGAAAATAAACCATGGAGATTGATGTGGGCTTGGAAGATAGGAAAT
The DNA here is from genome assembly GCF_011100685.1 of Canis lupus familiaris. Lineage (NCBI taxonomy): Eukaryota > Metazoa > Chordata > Mammalia > Carnivora > Canidae > Canis > Canis lupus. The sequence goes on along the minus strand of NC_049237.1, from coordinate 43,513,123 downwards.
TCCCAGTAATAGCTTTGTCAACCCCAAATTCCCCATGAACTACTCTTTGCATCCAGTCAATAAGTCGCTCCTCTACCCTGCCAGCTGCCAGGCAGTCCCATAAGGACAAACAGGAGGTCTACTCAGTACATGTTCCATAGCAGGCATCAGAATACCTATGTGCTGGTAAATATTTGTTAAATGCAAGAATGACCTAGAATTAACTAATTCAGAGAATTTGTCAAATGAATAGGAGTATTTCCCATCTGCAAAATCTCTCTTTAAAAAAAAAAAACAAAACTAAATTAGTATTTATATATGATGTTGATTCATTACAACTTCCAGAAGTAGAATCCAGACAATATCACTAACATTGATTCAGGATTTTATAGGTCCCTGCTACTCCCCCAAGAACTTTCTATGTATCTTTTTAATCTCTACAACATATGAAGGGTGTATTATCATTTCCATCTCTCATATCAGGAAACCAGGCATGGCAATGTTACTAATCAGTAGACCACATCCTTTCTAAGCGTGATCATCAGTTAAAAGATCCAGGTGTTTGAACTTGGTTAAGACTGCAGTCCTAAGTTCTCTGCCCCAGTCTGCTTTTATTAAATTCTACAAATAGAAATATAATTTGCAATACTGAAAAAAAGCATTAACATAAGGTACAGATATGCTAGATTTTTAAAATAAAGTGTTTCTATTATTTCAATTCACATCGCTGTTATAAAGCTATATTTAAATAAAAATAATCTTCAAAAATGTTAACAAGGTTACCTAAAGTCCACTCCTTAAATGATCTGAGCTAATCATTCTGCTTGGCCAGTCCCTGACATCTTAATTTCAAGAAATTTAGGTTCTAGGTGAAGACACATATTGAAAACATATACTGAGGTGGAGTGTTTTGAAAGCAGGTGTATTTTACTTCCTCAGCTACATGAAGTATCAGGGATTATGTGATATTTCTACATATACCCTGTCCTGATAGAAATAAAGTCGTATTTTTATCTATATATTGTGATTTTACCAAAGGATCATTATCCCTATTTGTCTTCCTCTCTACTTCTCTCAGCAGAAGGCTCTTTATTCTAGCAACTAATACTAATTACAGGAGGGTTGAATCACCCTTACATGTGATTAATTTCAATGGGTTTCTTTCTCCTCCCCTTCAGATATCCTCTCCTTTCACTGCATTCTTCTCAAGGCCACTTACAACATCAGTGACACCTACAGAGAATACTAAAACCAAACTCATTATGAAAAATAAGTAGTAGGGAGAGCCACTGTAGACAGGAGGAGGCATCTGGGGAAACTCACACCAACAAAAAAGGTAGAGTGGGAGCAAATGAAGATTGCAGCTGTGTCCCCACATCCCTTAGGGCAACGGGAAAGATGAAGTAGGAAAGGCTTTAAAAAATTATACTGAATAATAAAAAAAAAAGCTGTTTAACACTATTTAATCCTGTTTAAAGCATAGAAGAGTATCATTTAAAACTTCTCCTGAGACACAGCTGTGTTTTGAAGCTTTGTTACTTAGAAATGGCAACAGTGGAAGATATGGGGTTCGGAGGGTTTGGATTTCATGTGAGCATTCAGAGTAAAGGGAGCTAAGCACAGGGATAAGGCAAAAGAGAAAGCTAGAGAGGGAGACAGCTGGAAGATGGTGGACTTGGCATGCCATGCCAACTTCATCAGGCAGGTTCAGTTGTCACCCTGAAGGGCAGCTTCCAAGGCAGACTACAGGAGGAGAATGAGACACAGCTCAGTCCCTGCAGATTCAGGGATGACTTGGTCTCCAGCTCTGAGATTCAGAAGTAAAGCTTGTACTACTGTGCTCTGTATGAATGGATCCTGGCACCTGGCTAACCACAGGAGAACTACTGCATAGGAAGAGACAAGACTTACCCAGGGCTGTACATAGCCAAGGTGTACTTGAAAGTAAATCTGTCTTCATAAACCAATAAGAAAAAACATTTCAGTCAGAGTCAGCAAATTACAACTAAACTTATATCCTTTTTTATTTTCACATCCTGTTTTATTTTATTTTTCTTTAAGATTTTATTTTTCTTTGAGAGAGAGCACATGAGCAGGAAGAGGGACAAAAGGAGAGGGGAGAGGGAGAGAAAGAGACTCCCCACTGAGCATGGAGCCAGATATGGGGCTCCATCCCAGGATGCTGAGATCATGACCTGATCTCATCAGGTCAAAGGCTTATGCTTAACTGACAAGCCACCCAGGGGCACTTCACATCTTGCTTTAATATATCATTTTGTCTTGTAATGGAAATGTGTGTATGTTTAATTCATATTTACCTTTCTATTTAATAAATGGCTATTTTTATATAGGTAAAACACTTTGAGTTTTAATGTACTATGGCGATATAAAGGAGGCTTTCTCAGAGCATTGATTTTCTTTGTCCATAAAGTAGATACCTCATGTAGTGGAAGTTAAGCCAAATTATAGCCATAAGAACAAGCATGATCCTCCAATATATATGATGTATATGTTCTCTAAATGCATACTAATCACATATTACACTCTTAAATGGCTACTTGGACCAGGCAAGAAATATATGAGTGAAATGAGCCAAGGTAAGAAAAATCACAATTGTTGGAATCTATGGTAAACTGATCTCTACTTGCCATGGCCAGAAGGACTCACCTCCAGAAGATTTCTGCCCTGTAGAAAGTGAACTCCATGATGAGAAATCTCATGATTTTCAAAAGAAGCCAGGTTACTATGTGAAATTTCCCGGTTTTTAAGTTATTCAATTAAAAAAATACTATAGAGGCAAAAATCAAAACAATACAACTCACAACAGTCATTGCAATAGAAGTACATCTGCTGAATGAATTTGGCTCACAGGCTGCCAGTTTATGACTTCTGATCAAATTTTTGAAATTATCTTTGGAAGACCAGGGAACGGAAGATTCAATTTGAAAGGAGCCACATGTAGTTTTGCAAGAGAATCTGTAGACTTCAAAGTATTCACTCAGAACATTGCCCAAGGGAAAAAGAAAACTAAAATAAGACATTAAGGTTAATACTCAAAGGAAGGAAAAGTCACTCTGCTATCATGCAGACATATACTCACACACGATTGCTGGCTGTAAGACCAAATCAGTATATAAGACTAAACCAGAGAAAGTAAGAAGAACAGAAACAAGCAAAAATAAAAGAATATAAAAATTTTTTAATTTCTTATAGACAAGAACTAGAAATTCAATGACGATGACAAAAATAACAAACAAAACCCCACCAAAGGACTTGCCTAGGTATTACATGGCAAACAGGGGCATTAATCACACTTTCACACTAAACTGCAGATTTTATAGAAGTATTTGCTGCAATAAAATTTGCTTAGTCTTAGCGCTAGTTGTAATTTATGTTTTGTTTAGGTGAATTCCTGAGTTCTCTGTACCTAAATTTCTTAATTAATGAAAATAATTCATAGTTTAGCTTATGTGCTTGCTTTGAAAAACAGATATAAATAAAATGTAATATTACATTTAAAACCACATTATGCATGGTAAGTATGTCCTATCTACTGGTGAGTTTATTACTAGAGAACAAAGCAGGTGCCAATGAGGAATGTAAATATAGTTATTGACTTACTGTGTCAGTGACAAAAGATGTCTTTTTTTCCAGGAGGTTGGAATTAGCCTTGCTGAAAATATTCATTCCATACCAAATTAGACCACACATTGTATTTCTGTCACTGAATGTTTTCCTTGGTGGTTGTCTGAGTAAAACAAATTGGATGTAGGTTCAAGGTACATCATTCAGGCACCTTCTTTCAAAAGTAATTAGGGTCTTACTCACTTGAAACCAGATAATTACATTTAATGTAATCTTAAAAGAGCCCCCAAGGATTGTTTTCCATTGGTAAATGAATAAGAAGTGGAACAAATTGACTTTCATGATCACTAAAGTTTAGAAGAAGTAGGAAGAGAAAATAATGTTGAATCTAAAATGTAGTCTCATAAGACTCATAAAGGTAAAATATATTTTTTCCATTTATTTTCATGAAACCCTCAAGGGATTTTTGTCCTGTGAAAGTAGTACATAGCACATAGAAGGAAATTCCACAAAGACTCATTTAGTGATTAGCTCAGCATGGTTCCACACTAGACCTCCAATCAAATGAGAGCTAGACAACATTCATCCCCGTGGCTTCAATTCATTCAGAAATAAAGTATATCTTTGGGTATCCCATTGTGCTCCATACTAGTACCCCAAGATAATAAGGCTTCACTCCTCACTCAAAATATAGTTGGAGACTTGTTACTGACTCAAACCAGGCCAACTATAATGAGAAAATAAATAAACTACCAAGCCAAGAAGTAGATTAGTAGATACACAAAGATTTTAGGAGTAACATAAAATTAGAATGGAGGAGGTCTTGTAGGGGGAAAAAAGGATTTGGTAATTATAAATGGGCAGAAATGCTATTAATGATAAAAATTTCAACAATTTTTAGAACTGAGCATCTTTCTCCTATTTCAAGTATTTCTAGAAAATGAATCTAGATGCAGTTCTAAGTATGTTTTATACCACAGAACAATTACATTTAATTGATTTTTCTTATTATTTTTCTATGTTCAGTATAAGAAAATAATCATACTGAATCACTTCAATGTCTAATTGAAGTGTCTAATTAAGTCACATTCAATAATGTTTCAGTCTTGGGGTGCCTGGGTGGCTCAGTTGGTTGAGCATCTGCCTTCTGCTCAGGCCATGATCCCAGGGTCCTGGGATGGAACCCCATGTTGGACTCCCAGCTCAGTGGGGAGTCTGCATCTCCCTGTCCCTCTGCCGCTGCCCCTGCTTCTTCTCTCTCTAGGTCTTGCTCCCAAGTAAATAAATAAAATCTTTAAAATAAAAAATCTTTCAGTCTCTGAATGTACCCTACTAAAAGAAACAAAGCTTTTGAATCAAATAAAAACTATTTTGTCTTAAATTTCACTGTGCCAGTTTCTAAAGTGTATTCAGAAATTTACATGAAAATTATTTCAATGGCCACAGTGGCTTAAATTCCCTTTATTTTAAGATATTTTTTAAAAATTAAATTAAATATATTTTTTTGAATTTTAATTAACATTCAAACATGTTAATATTTAAAGACACTTAAATATGCCAATGCTCCTATTTCTTTCCTCTGGGAAGGTTTGAGACACATTTCCATGCATTTAAAGGACCCTTTAAATTTTGGAAACATAGCTATTATTTTGTACTTTCAAAACTTGGTGTTGCATATGACCCTTTTTGGCTGACTATCTTCTCAGCAGTAAGCCCACTACACTTCACACATGTAATAGACACCCTGTGGATAAAATCATGATGCTCTGTCTTTCTGACAGCCTTCTCTTCTCTCCTGAGGGAACCTTTAGTGGGTGACTCTTCTCTTGTGTCTCACATGTTTGTTTTTTTCTTCTTTTCCATAATTTCTTTCATAATATATACAGAATATTCTTATTCTGTTGTTTTTTTTCTACTTTTTAAAAAATTCTGATCTAGAATTTGGCCTACTGTAGTGTATTTTGCTTATAAGACTATTTTCTACAATTTTTAACAGATTATTGAGGTTTAATTGACAATTAACTGCACATATTAGAGTATACAATTGATACGTTTTGAGTATATACATAAACATATTGTTCAAATTCTAAAAAGGTATGTTGAAATCAGAACTTTTGTTTCTTCAGAATGTGAGCTTATTTGGAAATAAGTTCATTTCTGATGTAATTAGTTTATAGCAGGTCATATTGGAATGGTGTTGGCCCTTATTCCAATATGACTGGTGTTCTTTTAAGAAGAGGGAAATTTGGATGGCCATGTGAAGATGGAGGCAGAGATTCCAGGGATGTTGCCAAAAGCCAAGAAACACCCAGGACCACCAAAGACTGGAAGAAGCAAGGAAGGATACTCCCCTAGAGACTTCAGAGGAAGCATGACCCTGGAACATGCTAATTTTGGACTTCAAGTCTCCAGAACTGAGATAATAAAATTCTGTTGCTTTAACCAGTTTGTGGTAGTTTGTTACAGCAGCCCTAGGAAACTAATACAATTTGCAATCAGGAAACCATCTTACAATAAAAATAGCAAACAAGCCATCACCTCAAAAAGTTATCTAATCCTCTTCCCATTGACATCTCCCTAACACTCATCCCATCCCCGTGAAACCATTGAACATCTTTTGGTCACCATAGGATAGATTGCCTTTTCTAGAATTCTACATGTATATTACGCAAATTTATTAAAATTCTAGAACTGTATAAAAATATTGTTATAGATATATGGTATGCCCTGGATTCTTTCAGCATAATTATTCTGAGATTCATTGTTTAGCATAATTATTCTGAGATTCATCCATATTGTTCATTCATGTGCACATTCATTCATTGCTCCTTTGGTTTCCAAATAGTATTTTGTGACACGAATTTACCACAATTAGTTCATTCATCCACCTGTTGATATACATTTATATTGTTCCCAAAACCTTGGAGATCACAAATATACAGTTATATATGTCATATGCATATACAAATATTAATATGGCGTTACACTTTCATTTCTCTTGGGCAGATAGATCCCTAATTGTGGAAGAACTAGGTCACATTGTAAGTATGTGTTTAAATTGCAAAGGAACTACCAAACTTTTCCTGAGTGAATGAGAACTCCAGTTCCTCCACATCCTCGTCAATACTTGATATGCAATGTTTTGACATCTCCTGGGAGCTGTAAGACCCAGGAAGAGACTGCCTTCCCAGAGCTAGTGAATTCCCATATTATAATGGCAAGGTTCCCACCAGGACGTTTTCATATACAAGACAACCAACGTATTGTTTATGCCCCAACTACTTCTTATCCAGCTCTTACCAAGCCAACACAGTCATCTCCTCTTACTGCAGAGGATGTGTCCCAGGGCCCCCAATGGATGCCTGAAACCTTGGAGAGTACCGAACACTACCTGTAGGATGCCTTTTCCCATACATAAACACCTGTGACAAAGTTTAATTTATAAGTGAAGAACAGTAAGAGATTCATAGTTCCTAATAATAAAATAGAACAATTATAACAATATACTTAAATGAAAGCTCATGAATGTGGTCTCTCTCCCAAAATACCTTATTATACTGTACTCACCCTTCTTCCTTTGATGTTGAGATGATAAACACCTACAGCATGAGAGGAAGTGAGGTCAAAGACGTGGGAGCATTCCGAGGCAGGATTAGGCGACTATTTAGGTACTCACTTTAAGGAGAAAGAGGCACAGCTGTTTCCAGACCACAGGTGACAGCAGATAAAGTAACTGTGCTTACTGAAACTACAGAGAAGTGGGAACTCAGACAGCTCCTGCCCTAAATAATCCCAATGCCAGATATCAGGCAACTAGAGACTGCCTCTGTGGCCTAAAACCCACTGGAGTTGTTCAAACTAGCTGATCCTAAACTGTTTACTCTGTCTTGCCTTGTCTTTCCTGAGGAAACTCCAATGAAGCTCTGGGAGAGATGCTTTCGTTTTCAGATTTACACTCTTTTTTTTTTTTAAGTCCTTTTTATTTGTTTTCTCCAAAAGACTTCCTACTTCATTAATCTGTTCTACCTCATTCTTTTTTGATAGGCACAGAGAGTTCTTGCATCTACGAGGATTGTTGAAAATATAGTAGCTACTTATGAGACTACCATGAATGGAAAAGGTTGAAAATCAATTTTTGATATCTATATCTAGATAGATAGATAGATTTATAGATAGATTTCCACAAATAGTTTTACTGTTATATTCCTAGTCTCTGCTGAATGTGAGATGAATCTTACTTTGTGGTTTTCTTGAAACAGAACCTAATTTAAAATAATATTTCTTTTTTTTTTCTTTTATTCTGTAGCTGGTCCCTGATGTCTTTTAGTGTGAAGTCTCATTTTGAGAAAACATTTATTCCTTTATCTCTATTTTCACACTGATTATAGTTTTAAGCATGAGGCAGGGGGGTGAAGGGGCAGAGGGAGAGGGATAGAGAAAATCTCAAGTAGACTCCACGCTAAGCACAAAGACTACAGTGGGGCTCAATCTCACAACACTGAGATCGTGACCTGAGCTGAAATCAAGAGTCTCATGCTTAACTAAGACACCCAAGTGCCCCTTTTAGTAAATCTTATTAGGAATTTATCAAATCTATTAGTCTATAATTTAAATAGAACCAGCTGGGATCCCTGGGTGGTGCAGCGGTTTGGCGCCTGCCTTTGGGCCAGGGCGCGATCCTGGAGACCCGGGATCGAATCCCACATTGGGTTCCCGGTGCATGGAGCCTGCTTCTCCCTCTGCCTGTGTCTCTGCCTCTCTCTCTCTGTGACTATCATAAATAAATAAAAATTAAAAAAAAATAAAAAAATAAAAAAAAATAAAGAGAACCAGCTTTTGGCTGTTTGATACTTGTATTGCCTAAATAAATAGTAAGTATTAAATAGTATTCCATAGATTTTAAAATTTAACAATGTTTTTCTTCTATTTTCTTAGAATTTGATGTTATTTATCTAACTCCTTTATAATAATCAATTTTTAACCTTCCTTTTTTATTTAATGTAATACCTGTCAATCTAAACACAATTTTACCTACCTCTGCCAAATACTAAGATTTTTTTTTAAATTACAATTCAGTTCAAAATATTCTCTGATTTATGTTGGGATTTCTTCCTTGATCAACTGATTATTTAGTAATATCTAGCTTTTATTTTCAAATATATGGACATATTCTAGCCATCTTTAATGACTGAATTTCAGTTTAACTACATTTTGATCAACAGATATTCTTAATTATCTGAGTATTTATCTAAGTATTTTCACATTTGTTGAGATTTTCTTTCTAGTCTAGCTCATAATAATTTTTTTGCCATAAATTTTTATAAATGTTCATATAAATTTCAAGAGAATTTGTGCATTCATCTATTTTGTGCGAAGTGCTTCATATATATCGATTGGGTCAAATTTCTTAATTACCTCTGTAGATCTTCCATGTACTTACTGAATTTTTTTCTTGCTTGGTCTTAGCTATGAGAAGTGTGTGTTAAAATCTTCTTTATTGTGGATTTGTCCACTCCTTTTACTTTTGTCACTTGGTTCTGTATATAGTTGGAACTTATATTGTTAGATACATAGTTTTAGGATTATTAAATCTTCCTGGTAGGTTGACCTTTTCATTATGAAATGCCTATTTATTTATTTACTTATTTATTGCTTCTTTTTATTTCTAGTGATAATTCTTGCCTTAAAATATGCCCTGTTTGACATTGACATAACTACACAAGATATCTTTTGGGTAGTGCTTAAATACATGTTTTTTCATTCTTTTGTTTTTTAGCACATTTATTGTTTTCTGTATTTATTTCTAGGGGTATTTTCCTTCTTGAAAATCTCCTTTTAGTATCCATCTACTATTAGTGAATTCTTTTCACTATAATTTTCTGGATGCCTTAATTTCGCCTTTACTTTGAAGGGTATTTTCAGTGGCTATAGAATTATGTATTTTAAATTATTTGGTTTGAAACAGTAATCACCATTTTTAAAAATTTTATTAAGAATTCCACTGTCAGTCTTATTTTTAGTCTTTTGGATTGCAGCTAAGACATATTGACTTCATATAACACATATAATAATTAACTTGACTACTAAAATATGCGAAAACTATTGAAAAGCAGGTAAGTTCATAATGAGAAAAACAAAAGATGGGTATATCTAAAATGGAATAAGCTTAGCTACAACTATGAGGGGGAAAAACACCATAGAAAACAATTTATAAGACAATTAAGTCACACTCACTTTTGACCAAAGTTTGCAGACTACCTGGAATTTGATGATTAGCAGTCAGAGGAAAACAAATAATGCTGCACTCTAACCTTGTCAGAATACCTTCTAGAATGTCCTTTGGTAGAAACTGGCTATTAGATGAAAGTAATTGCTACAAATATAAAAACAAACTATTAGGCATGGTTTTCTAAAGTCTTCTTACCTTTTTTTTAATGATAATATTATAAATAATAGAATATTATGATTCCTATTCATGTATTATGAACATTTTTGCTCTTCCAGCAGATTTTCAACACAGAACCTAAGAACAAGTATTCAATGTGATAATACATATGATTAAAGTTACATTTATGAACATTGTAATGACCTTACACAAGCAATAAAAATTATGTTACAGTTTGAGTAAAATTCAGCATGGATATAAATTTTTACTTGTACTTCAAACCTAAAATGAAAGGAAAATTATGCTAAAAAGTCATATTTGATGAAAATAATTCACTTATTCACTGATCAATATATATCCGTGAGGTGTTAAAAGTTAATTTGCCTTCATTATAATTCATTTGATAAGATTTTTTGTTAAGTATCTTTATAATATCAGTCAATAAACATAAATATTGACTTTCAGGGAAGATATGATGCAGACATGAATATTACATAAAAACATAAGCAGTATGAGAGTGTGTACTTGATCTATCTTGTTTTCTGTGGCATCTCTTGCACTGAGATTAAGACTGATTTCATAGTGCTCAAAATTATGTGTTAAGGGTGTGAGAATGGTTTAAACAGGTGATGGTGATTAAGGCATGCACTTGTGATGAGCAGCGAGTGTTGTAAGTAAGTGTTGATTCATTACATTGTACACCTGGAACTAATATCACACTATGTTAACTGGAATTTCAATAAAAATTTTAAAAAGTGCATTGAACAAATTGGTTTTTCTCTAAAAGTTGGTGTAAAAATATCTTATGCATAAAGGTGATGACAATAACCAGCATAGTTTAGTTGGAGAGGCATCTAACAGAAGTCTGTAAATATCAATCTCTTATTTACTATAAACATATAGTCCAGATAGTATTGACAAATAAGACAAGTCTTGAATATCACTATTTTTAGGAGCTACTTTAGTTACTAGGTAATGTGATCTGAGATGTCTTCACATCTAATTTGCTCTAAAAATTAAGACCTTGCTATGTTATAAACCACTTCTTTATAACTTTGAACTCTATAGCATTTGCAGCACTTTTGGCTAGGCTACCAAGCTCTGCATATTTTCAGTATGTTTTGAATGACAACAGTTTGAAAGGAAAAATATGGAAATAAGTACATATATTTTGGAGAGAAAGATAACCCCAAGTTTAGACATATGAGACAGGCCTATATTTCTCACCAAAAGCATTTCGTAATTGTCACCGGTTTCTGCCTGACTTGAAGTTCCTTAATGGAGAATAATTATTTGGTTAGGTAGTAGTGAGGCTCTTGCCTCCAGACATATTTAGCAAGTGCCATAACTTTTACTCTCTTAGCATAATATTAGATTCTACGAGTGGTATAAAAAGTGCATAATGCAGTCTGTTTTTATGAAGATCACAATTTTGTTTTCTACCAGGAAGAAATAGAGATATCTATACTTGGTTAAAATGTATTAGAATTTCTGAAACCTCGCATGAGAAGTCTGAAACTTCATAGCTGGATTATATACTTGGGGTCTAAACCTTGACTTAACCTTTCTAAAGAAATGTATGGTTGGTAAAGCTGGAAAGTTGTGTTATGCAAAATCTTTTGGTTTACTACTTTTGGGTTAAATGGAGAGTGTTATCACCCACTGTTGGAAAGAGAAAAGTTTCCTTCTCCCCCCAGAAAAACCAGAATACTTTAACCTATATAGATGTAAAATAATGTCAAATAAGGAGCTTCAATTATACAAAACAGTTTAGCATGCAGGATCTACTTTTACATGACAAACAGGGTAAATATACTATAGTCTGCTGCCTTCACCACAACTTCAGTGGAATAATGGAAAAATTAGGGAATTTCGAATGAGATAAATCTGGATTTGAATCATGGTTTGTGAATTAGCACAGGTTTCTTAGTTTCTTACCTATACAATGGCCTTAATAACCTCATCACAGAGCATTCTTGTGAAGATTAAATTAGACAATGCATGTGAAAACTCTCAGCAATTAGATTTTCGGTAAATTTGAAGTCTAGACTTCTGTCGTTCTTATAATTGTTTTCACAGAGTTTAACAGAAATTGTTTTTCATTTCATATATATTAGCTTTGTCTCTCTATTAGTTTAACATACAATTGAGTAAATGACCAATATATATATATATAAAACCTGCTCAACATCACTAATCATCAGGGAAATGCAAATCAAAACCACAATGTAATAAATAAACACTTTATTTTACAATAAATCATTCATTCAAATAAATTGTAGGAGAAAAGATACCCATTTCTTCTGAAAACAGTTAAAATCAAATATATTTATAATGAAATGGAAATAAGTAATCTTAACAGAATTGAGAAGAATTTTTATTTTTATTTTTTTAAGGTTTTACTTATTTATTCATGAGAGACACAGGGAGAGAGAGAGAGGCAGAGACACAGGCAGAGGGAGAAGCAGGCTCCATGCAGGGAGCCCGACGTGGGACTTGATCCCAGGTCTCCATCAGGCCCTGGGCTGAAGGCAGCACTAAACCACTGAGCCATCCAGGCAGTCCGAGAAGAATTTTTAATCAATGAATTTCTAAGTTGGAAATAATTCATCTTGTTTCTGTGATACCATGATGTCTACTTATTCTCATTTTCTGTCTTCTTTGTAGACTATTCATTGTACACATTGGTATTGCCCAGGTGTATCTTCTTCCCTGGATTACTTGTTTTTTCCATTCTGTGGGTTTAACTATCATATAAAGTGAATATATATATAGTGAATATATATATATATATATATATATATATATATATATATATATATAGTGAGGGGGCAGGGAGAGAAAATATGTCAGAATCCAGAGTCTCTATAGGATATCATTCACAATGTTGCATATAATCCCATATTATTAGATATACAAAGAAACATTAAAATGTGACTAATACTTAAAGGGAATCAATGAATAGATCTCTAAATATACTAAAAACTACCAAATTATAGACTTCAAATGGATAAATTATATCATATATGAATTATTTCTCAAACTATTATAACAACAGGCAATCAGTGGGGTCTCTGAGATGATCCATATGTAATTAGCAGACAAGGTTTTATTTTTATTTTTTTAGCAGACAAGGTTTTAAAAGCATTTAGAATAACTAGGCTTGGCTATGTAAATTAAAATATACAGATAATGATTAAGAACATAAATCTTAGCAGAAAACTGAAATATTCATTAAATAACCAAACAAAAATTCTAGAAAAATATATAGACACATAGATTTATATATATATATATATATGTGTGTGTGTGTCTGTGTACTCTAATGTATTTATATTTGTATTTATATCTATAATATAGTTTTCAGCCATATTATTTTCTACCTGAGACTTCTCTAATAGATACAAGTGTCCAATGGCCACCTTCACTTTGTCTCATACTCACCTTGAACTCAACACATATAAAACTGAGCTTAACATTTGCTCTAAAATGCCACCTTCTGTGTACCTCCACAGAAACAGATGATAACAGATTCCACCCATCCCATCCAATATGGACACCTAAGATTTACTTTTGATCTCATGCTTCTGCACTCACATCTAAACAATCACCCAGTGCACACAGATTTTACTTCCTCAGCTTTCCTTTTCTTTCTTCTCCATCACTACTAAATTTATCATGGATAATTGGGGAAAAAAATCTCCTTTGTTCTCCCTGTGTCTGGTCTTGTTATCTTTATATCCACTCTCAAAATTAACCATGGTTATAAATTGAAATATAACTATATCACTGTTTTGATTAGATATTTTCAATGACTCTACATTTTCTTTGAAACTGATTCCAATCTTTCTATATTATGTGCAAGAGAGAAGATACTTTCACATTCCTTTCTTCAACTAGAAGAAAAAGATGGGAAAGGGAAATTTTAACTTTAAATCAACTAGGAACCTTAATAGTTTTAAGGGGCTGGACATTTTAAGAGTGACTGAAGGAATTAACTGGAAAAATCATGAGGGAAACTCCACCTGAGTTTCAGCTGGACAAAGGGGAAATAACTAGCCTCATTAAATAAATATAGAGAATAGTAAGAGGCAAATCAGGGTTGTGTTATATTTTATTTCAAGTAGGGTGATTTGATACACTAGTTATATGTGCAATTTTTCTATACTAAATACAGGCCCTAACTTCATTAAAAAGAGAGAGAGTGAGAGAGAGAGTGAGAGGACCCTATCTCCTCCTTCTGCCTCACTTGGATAATTACTCTTCATCTTTATATTTTAAAAACTACAAATTGGACCTAAAATATCAGGTTTTCAATAACTAAAACAAAATGATGATGCAGAGAAGGAGAGACAAATGGAACTGTCAACAACAACAATAGAGAAGTGGTCATGATTATTTTCAAGGAGGAATGAAGAAACTCCATCTTGGGAAGTTCATACTGAAATGGCAATAGATTTTTTTTTTTTTTTTTTTTTTTTTTTTTACAGAGATTCCTGCAGACCTAGTCAACAATAATTAAAGTTGAAACAGCACAAAAAATTCAGCTAATGCAATTACTTTGGGATGCTTTGAAATCGCACTGTCTTTAGATGCAAGAATTTTAACTGAGCAGTTCTGGGGGTTACAAAGAATGAAGGCATGATCCCTTCACTCTTGAATGTCTCTGTAACCAGGTACCACCTCTGGGAAATAATCGTCTTCTGAGATAGTCATCTTATGGCTGAGATACATTCTCTCAACTGCCCTGAGCCGAAGGCAAACAAACGCTCAACCACTGAACCACCCAGGCGTCCCAAGAATTTCTTTTAATGAAAAGTCTCAAGCCTATTAATTTAGTTATTCTAATAAAAAATGAAGAAAACAAGGCGTTTTACAGAACTGAATATACTTGCTGTTATTTAAAAAGGATAAAGAAATATAGAATTAACAATGGTTAATCAGTATTTCATGTTAAAGTAAAGGCACTCAGTTTAAAATAAAATTTAATGGTTCAACTAGCATAAAAATGCCACCAAGTTTGAATAACAAAATCTAGTCATGTTCCTTAGAGAAGGTTTAGGTCTTCAGAGTTCACCTCTAGAGCCATTGTCTCTCTCACCTTAGTTTTACAATGACATTTTCAGTGCACAGTGCCTACTCATTGGATCTTCCTGTTCTCTCTGAATGGTTTATGGCAACAGGAATCAGCAGCCATGAAATTGCAGGTGGTCTCCAAATAAATACCATCATTTGCTGAAGGAAAACAGCTGCACACATTTGTACAGATTTCTATAACACCTAATGTAAAACAAGGCGTATTACACTGGACCTGCTGAAGTGGTTCTCCTCCTCCTCCCATTCTTCTTCTCGTCCACCCAGGTTCCCCCTGCCCTAGTCCCTCCCCTTATTCCCACTCCCCTCTCCTTTCTCCGTCTTCTCCTTCTTCTCCTTCTCCTTCTTCTCCTTCTTCTCCTCCTCCTCTGCCTCCCTCCTCCTCCTCTCCCTCCCTCCTCTTCTTCTCCTTCTTTTAGTGGGAATATCCTGATCTAGGTAGCAAAGGCTGGATATGTTTTCTTAAGTGAAAAGCCATGTTTGTGTGGAGACTTTTATCTGTGGAACTGCTGCAAAAATTATATAAGTGTGAAACACACTTATATACACACCCATTTCCTCTTCCTTAATGTAAAAAAAAAGCTATAAATTTACTTACTGAAGGAAACCGCAGGCATGTGTATGTATACACATATATATGCACATATATTTGCATACTTAATTTACCTACTTAATTTTTTTTCTCCTTCCAAATTCAAACATGTCCCAGAAACAAAGGCTCTATTTTATCAATGAAGATAAAGTGTCCCTTAAACAGTGACTCTTTTTTAATAAAAGAAGAATTTAGGTTAAAGCAAGGAGAATGATCAGTTCTTGAGGGCCTTGGATTATGTTTTTAAATTTTTAATTCATTTATGTCTTCACCAAAAAGAAAAATGTAAATTATTCTTTGGGTCTCTACTTCACACAAGAGTTCTAAGATACTATTTGAGGGAATTAAGACAGTTGAAATTATCCTGATATAAAAGAAAATCAATAGTATTCAGTAATGTGTAATTGCAAATTTTTTTAGTGAATGTTACAATAATGATATATACGTGTTAAACCACAAGCATCTTAAGGGCTTTAAAATATGTAGTTAGGGGATTTTCCAGCTGCCACATATCCTGCCAGATGCTTCGGTTTTTTTGGTCTATTCCACAGTTTCGGAATGAAGAAACTTACTCTGCAGAAGTGCTGTCGCCTGCATTCTGATGGTACCTCCAGCTGGGGTGCTATGTGCAGTTCATATCCTCAGAATCTCTGCCCATCAAAAACCTTGGCTTGAGTTTTAAAATGCTGTTCATAATAACAAAGACCAGGAGAACTACTTTTTAGTTACAAGAATTTAGAGCTGAATAGTTCTAATTTTTTTGGTACTGTTATTCAGATGAAATTGTATAACACAGTAATGAAACTTACAAGATTAAAAATTAAAGGCCAAAATAGCATTTAAATAAGATGTGAAACACACAGCATAATCATAAAGCTGTAGACTAGTTTCCAAAAGTCACTATAGAAAACTAATCTCATAAACTTATAATGAGTACTATGTATATAAAGATATGTATGCATAATAAAAGCTTAGATATCTTTGCTGCAAACATTTGTAATACAAATAACCTTTTCAGCAAACGTGTGCACAGGGGATATTTTGAAACTCACAACACTTGTCAAGAGGAAATTAATTTCCACTTGAAATAAGCTAATGTGAATGCCAAAAATGCCCTTTGGAAATTTAATCACAAAACAAAAGATCATGCCTAAGGAGTAAATTTACATACATAAAAATAATCTATAACATGGCCAAAATGTTGCTTTATTACAACCCAGTTTAGTAAAATAATCTAGCTGTGTGATCTTGGGTGAGTCATTTAGTTTCAGTGTGCTCATATAAATAACTGACTTGGGAGTATAGTGAGGAATGTATTCAATAACAATAAAAATAATAAAGCAAGTCCATGATACATTATTTTAAAAATTATAAGACCTATTTATTTCTCTACACATATATCTATAGACAGGAATGATTTACATAATGATGGCTATACTTTCCTATTTCCATGTTAAGCACAGTATACATGTACTTACAGAAATTAATTTTTAGATTTGATAATCTTTTATAATTTTATGAAATACTCTTCAAATTGATGGAGGAAAAATCCTACAAAATCATCTTTTCCAAGAGTAATAACAAGAGAAAGATTTGTTCAAAATTTTTAAATGACTGTTGAAAAATGTTGAAAAGCTTTTTGAGAATTTTTACTATAAGCAAAATAAATTAAAATGCATGGCTCGAGCTTTGGGATGTTTTTGTAAAATGATATAAACTTTTATATTTGGAAATCAAACTGACAGCATCCAATAATTGCAACTTTTTTAGACTTCCAGAAATCCAGACTTTAGATGACTAAGATATACAGTAAGAATGGATTTTTTTGCACATGTACATATTTACCTTTGGACAGAGACCAAGCAAACAAATATGGAAAGACAAATGAAATAGAAGTTTGTCAAATTTGTTAAACTGTGAAATAAGATATAGTCCCCTTATAAAATCAGAACACAATTTTTTATTTTATTTCAATTTCCCAAACCATTCTTTGCAGAACTCATCACAGCAACATTCTTGTGGCAAGCAAAATCAGCATGTTGTTCATATCAGTAGAGGGGGAATCAGAAATGAATTCTGGACTTACTTCAATTTCAGAAACCACAGAAAGAAAATTAAAACTAAACTTTAAAAAAAAAAAAAAACTAAACTTTTTTTTAAAAAAAACTAAATTTTAAAGCTGAAACACTCAATACTAAACTAATAAGGCATGTAATTTTAAAAATTAAACTAATTCTAAATTGTATAGGCATATGAGTATCACTGACTTATCTTGACTCTAGTTTCATATTGGAATATAGGTGAAGTTTGGTGGGGTGAGGTCTGGAGCCAATGGCCAAGAAAGAATTCTTGACATGTCTTTGGAGCAAAATTGTGGTTTTATTAAAGCACAGGGACAGGACCCTGGGGCAGGAAGAGCTGCTGCTCCCTCCAGTTCCCTGCTGTTCCCTGCTGCTGCCTGTTGCTCCCTGTGGCTCCTGCTGCCCCAGGATTAACTGATTATACACTTTGTGGTTGGGGGAAGTAAAGATAAGGGAAGTTCCAAAAGGATTTTCACATGCTAAAAGAGACTCACAGGATACCATAGGCCTTGCTATTGTCAAACTAAGGTTGCTTTTCCCTCTAGCAAGGCTTTAACACTAAGATAGTTAGGAGCTTCCTGGAGAAACATTAAACTCTTGCCTGCCTCAAGTATTTGTCAATGGGCTGCAGGTTATAAGGATAATATAAGCAGTCACTAAAAATAACACTGATTGAGCATTTCTGTCATGATTTTTCCTTTAGTTTCCTCTTTTTTTAAAGTGTTATTAAGAAGCTAAGTGCCCGTTATGAATAATAATGAATGAATAAATGAAGGATTGCAGAGCTTAAATCTTCTCTAAAAAACTTGGTGGCTCTTTCCTAAGAGATTTCAAAACCATGCATTTCTTGATTTATTCACTTTCAGTACAGCTTTTCTAACTTTGCTTTAATATTATGATCATTTGTTTTATTTCTCTGTAACTTTCTGGTGTGCAAAGAGCATATTTTCTTTTCTTTTTTTTAAAGATTTTATTTATTTATTAGAGACACAGAGAGAGAGAGAGGCGGAGACACAGGCAGAGGGAGAAGCAGGCTCCACACAGGGAGCCCGACGTGGGACTGGATCCCAGGTCTCCAGGATCAGGCCCTGGGCTGAAGTTGGCTCTAAACCGCTGACGCCTCCCCTCCCCCGCCCGCGCTGCCCGAGAGCAGATTTTCTATTTGTCTTTTCATTCTCAAAACAAAGTTTGGCATTTTACATATTAAAGGTGATTAGTAAGTGTTTGACAAAAGTATTAAGTAGTGTAGCAATAGGCTTCATAAACATAGTAATACTCCCTTGTTGACAGTATTATTTAGATAATTACAAACTCAAGCCTTTTATTTCATTCCTTCACGAATTCTGGTAGAGTGCTCAACATAAGTAAATGCATCCATAGCTACCTATCAGCTTTTTATTAAAGATATCATTCATGAGCATAAATAAGAAACATGAGAGAAGAAGTAACCAATGGTGCACAAAGCCCCAGGCTAAAGATCTGCAGGCAGCAGATATGAAGTTACCATGGGCTCCTGGGCTCCATAAAACAAAACAAAACAAACAAAAAAACAAAAACAAAAAACCTAGTTAGGGTGACCTTGGTTGTTTAACCTTTCTGGTTATCAGTTCCTTCATTTGTAATATGAAGGGATCACCTTAATGATCTTTAAATTCCTTATATGTCTAACAATTTATTTTTATGATCAGTCGTTGTACTGTTCAGGGATAAGCTGTATAGTCTCCTCATCATATTGCTTGAGGCACAGGCATCAATCTAAAGGATATCAACAGGAGGAAACCATACTTCTACAATTATTCTATGTGCAGAATGCAGCACAAATATAGAGGCAATTAGAGGTCAAGTGGTAGTGGTGGTGGTATGTGTGGGGAGAGAAAGCTCTAAAAGAAGTGTTACCAAAAAATATGAACACTAAACTTGGACTTTTCAGGATGAATTTTGCAGGGACACAGCAGGGGATGTAATGGGATGAGTTATTCCGAATGTAACAAACAACACGAGCAAAGAATAAAAGTTTGAACCAGTGAGAACATAAAGGAAATTGGAGTAGTTTGGTTTTGTTGGAGAATTAATTTGTGTGACAGGTTGGAGACTGGAGTCATAGGCAATAGCCAGACCTAAAGGATCTTGAATTCCATGCCTCATGTAAAAGAAAGTATAGACTTTCTTATTTGCATGGTAACAGACCATTGGGAGGCTTTAATATGGGAGGGAAATGACTGATCATCCTTTACAAAGACTATGATGGCTGATGGCTGCTGTGTAAAGACTAACTCAAGGAAATAAAAACAGAAGCAGTGGGTCTCTAAGAGGCAACTGAGGTGAAACTCCAGAGACAGTGAGGTGGTAAACTGGAACTTCAGTAGTGACCTAGAAAGGAGTGCACGACAAGAGAGATTTGTGAGGAAGAATCAACAAATAAGATTTGATAACACTAGATTTGGAAATCAGGGAAGAATTACAGGGCAAAGTAGGAGATTTTTTTTTTTTTTTAGGTTGGGCAACTGAGGGGAGATATCTCATTCAATGATATAGGCAATGGAGAAGCATTAACATACTGATGGAAGAAAGATGATGAATTTGGTTTTAAATATGTTTAATTTGAAGTGTTTTGGAATATTGAGGAAGGAATAGTCTTTTGCAATTAGACTGACATCCATCGACCTTACTAGTCTTGCTTTGAAAGTCTAACATTATGCTCTCACTTCTTCCTCATTTCCTGCCATTCTCCATTTTTCTGCTCTAGCCAACATTACAATTTTTTGATTCCTTGAACATACAATAGTTTTCTGCCCCTGAACTTTTGCATTTACTATTTACTTTATTTAAAATAATTTCTAGGGTGCCTGGTGGCTCAGTCAGTTGAGCATCTTATTCTGGATTTGAGCTCAGGTCATGATCTCAGGGTCCTGGGACTCAGTCCCATGCAGGGCTTCATGCAAAGTGGAGGGTCTACCTGAGATTGTCTCTCTCCCTGAGCCTCCTCACCTCACTCACATGTGCTTTCTGTCAATAATAATAATAATAATAATAATAATAATAATAATTTCTCCCAAAACATTTATAGTGATTGCTTATGTTTATTTGTTATTATGGCTCAGAATATCATCTTCTAGTACTGTCTCAAGTTGCTCATTACCACAGTCATTTTTGTCATCTCCTGTTTTATTTTTTGCATTGCTTATACGACTTTCTAAAATAGTCTTGATTATTTATGTACTTACTTGCTAATTGGCTGTTCCCCTCTCCTCATCTGACAGAAAAGCTCTATGGGAATATGGACTTTGTCTTATTCACTGTTACTACACCTATATCTAGAACAGAGTCTGATATGTACTAAATGCCCTACAAAATTTATTTAATGAATAACTGAACCTATGACCATGGACTTGTGGAGAAAGGATGAGCTGCTGCTCAGGGGGGCAGGGGGCTGGGGATTTTCAATTTTACAAGCCCCTTCTAAAGCTCTGGAAGAGCTTCTAGCCAGGGGCTCACACAATCAGATGCTTTTTTGTGAAATTCACAAAACAAGATATTTTAACCACAGGAAAAAGTACTGTCTTTTTTCAACTCTAACTTTCTCTGCTCCACCCTTCTAATGTCAGGTGATGTCAAAAAAGGCATATTTGAGATCTGGCTTGAATAATTAAGTTGGGATACATTTAGTTTGGCTTTTAAAGGGTGACATTATATGGTTTGCAAAATACAAAATCATAAATGCAGAATTATATACAGAAAGGAATATCTACTTAGAATGAGAAAAGAAATAATAAATTACAAATTTTAAAAAGCTAACAAATACCTTAAACATCACAAAGTCACAGAAAGTAGCAAAATGTTTCTATATCATGTCTTTTCTGATATTTTTGGCTGTGTACTCTTTGACCACCTCTTCAAATTGCATGCTTTTGTAATAGAACTTTCTTTCTCTTTTTCCTTCCTTCCTTCCTGCCGGCCTAATTCCTGAAGTCAGTCAGTCCTTCCGTATTCCTTTAGTCTCTTTTGTCTTCCGTTCGTTAGTTCGGTGCGGGGCGTGCTTTCTTTCTTTGCGTCTTTCTTCTTTCTTTCTTTCTTTCTTTCTTTCTGTCTGTTCTTCTTTCTTTCTTTTTCTTTCTTTCTTTCTTTCTTTCTTTCTTTCTCTTTCTTTCTTTCTTCTTTCTTTCTTTCTTTCTTTCTTTTTCTTCTTTTCTTTCTTTTATACTCCATACCCAGTGTAATGCCCAAAGCAGGGCTTGAATTCATGATGCTGATCTTGAGATCAAGACTGGATGAGATCAAAAGTCCAGTGCTCAACCAACTGAGCTACCCTAGTGTCTCGATATAATTTTCTATAAAAGTAATACAAAGAAAATTCTATTTTTCTACTAGCTTAGTTGATTTTTTAAAAAGTTGGTTTTTAAAGAAATATTTGTAGCATTATAATTTGTTAATGGAATATCATAAAAGTTTAAGGATTGTTTTCAAATTTGTAGAAATCTCAAGTTTATTTCACATGAGTTGTTACTTACATACTAATTGATTTTACAGAGTTGTGCTCTACAAACACAGGAATTCTGGTAAGCAATTTGTGTAATTGCTACCAAAATATAGTATGATGTGCTGATCTTTGTATATGCCCCCAAAAGAGAACTTCTATTACTTGAAAATCAAATTCTCTAATTATGTGTTATTCATTCAATACTAGAACATTTTCGGTTATGTACATTTCAAAATTTATTTCTCCTCCATTCTTCAGATGCTTCTGATATTGAGTCCCATGGGGTACATTCATATTTCAATAAAATCTCTGGTGCTGCTCCTCTGTCATGGCATTAGATGAGTCAGTATTAGGGGTTATCCCTACTCCAGGAGAGCTACTAATAACTTGACTATATACCTACAAAGCTACATGGAAGTAATTGATGTATTTACAAGATGGCCTAAGGGAAAAAGGAGACGGACAAGAGAGGAATTCTCACATGAATTATTTAAGAAGTCAGTAAAAGATTTAGGGAATAAATGGGCAGAAAGAATTATCATAGGCAAAGGTATATATCATGGAAGAAAGGCAGGAAAAAATCTCATGTCTATAAATAGGTTTAAACAATGTTTATACAGTACTAAACCACTAATCATTATGAACTGACGTTTTTAAAGAATTAAAAACTAACATAATATAAAATGTTAGATTTTAAAATGAAAAGTTTTCATATAAAATCGAAAGGAATGTGTCTGTATTGCTTTCCTAGGGCTGTTGAAACAGATTACAGCAAACTGAGTGGGTTAGCCAACAAAAATTAATTGTCTCACATTTCTGGAAGCTAGAAGTCAAGATCAAGATGTTGGCAGATTTGGTTCCTTCTGAATGTCACAAGGGAAGGACTTGTTCCAGGCCTCTCTCTTTGGCTTGTTGGCAGTTGTTTTCTCCCTAGGTCTTAATTTTATCTTTTTTCTGTGCATGTTTGTCTCTGGGTCTGAATTTTCCCTTTCTACAAGGGCACCATCATGCTGGATTAGAGACCATCTTAACAACTTCTTTTTAACTTGCTTACCTCTCTAAAGACCCCATCTTCAGATAAGGTTAAATTCTGAGACATAAGTGGTTAGAACTTGAACACAGTTTGGGAAGGACACAATTCAACCTATAACATATCAAATTTAAAATTATATTTAGTGTTATTAGGTAATGAGTGAAACAGTATGATGGCAAGAAAATGTCATGGTTAACCTGATTAACTGAAATAGTTTGTTCTCCTCTGTTTCCATTGGATGAGAGAATGCAGGTCAATGGAGGAATGGGTATTTTAAAATAAAATATCCATTCAAAATAAAACATCCAGAATATACAAAATATATATTATATAATGGTATAAAAGTATAAAATATACCTTTTAAACTATTGTCTTATTTTCAAGAAAACACACACCTTGTTTTCTTGAAATATTTGGTAACTTTCTTTTCTTTTCTTTTCCTTTTCTTTTTTTTTTTTTAATGGTAGTATCTACAAGATAGAAATGTGTCCAAAAGGGAAAATTCTACTATCTGTGTTAATTACTGTTTAGTTCGGTTTTCACCAGCTAGCCCCCAAGACCTGACCTTTCCTGCTCACTAGCTTGTACCCACAGACCTTTGTTCCACATTTTTCCTTAAGCCCTTCTTTCCAGCATATCTCTTAATATGTTGGCCTCTGGATTGGCCAACAATTACTTTTACCTCATTATAATACTAAAGTCTCTGCTCAAGGAGTAGCATGAGGCTCATTTACATAACATGTAATACATGTATAGGCATGTTTCCTTAAGGTGTATATGCCTACCTGTACAGATGACAATAAGGATCTTCTTTTTATTAAATATTCATCCTAACCTTAAATAATTGGGAAATCACAGCTTTGGAAGTTAGTTATTCCCCACGATCTCCTTATTTACTGCAAATAAAACTTTTTTGTGCCACAAATCCCCCTGGTGTATTTATGACTCCCCAAGGGGTGAACTCTCCTTGATTTGGTTACACAATGGCAATAATCATGGCACTGAAATAAAGTTGTTCTTGAGGGATTATCAACAAACATACATTTGTGTATATACATATATATTGATAATATATAATAAACATTATTATATATTATTAATTTTGTGTACATTATTAATATATATCAATATATGTATATATTTATATATGTGTATATATGTATATAAGTGCTCATATGTTTGTGTATGTATATGCATGTAGAATATTTATTATAACTTAAGACTCTGAGAAAACATTATCTTTGTATAAAATAAAATATATCAATGAACAAAATAACCACAAATCATAATTTTAATATATAGATATATAACTTGAGCATATATAACATATGTATTACATGTATATCATTTTCTATAGGCAAAAAGTTAAAAAAATTATTAATAAGTATTTAAATTAAATTATAAAATTTATACAGTTACAAAAAGCAAAGCTAGTTTATTATCCTTTTAACTAGATATTAATAGAGACAAGCTAATTTTAAAAGAGTGGTGTATATTTAAAGCAATTTTATTCTATCCTTCAGTGTATTTGCCCTACATTGCAGTTATTTCCTCTGTAGATTTTTTTTTCTAAGGCTATAATTCTGCCACAGGAGCAGATTATACCAAAACAAGCAGAAAGGGTCATAGCCTTCGGTCTGACCTTTGCTTTTTAAACCAAAGTCTCAAGCCTTTTGAAAATGTAAATTGTTCCAGCCTGTTCCCTGAGAAGACAAGAACAGACAGTAAAAGAATTATTTTTTGTAAAAACTAACTCTGCATTTTTCTCCCTGAGCACTTTTCAAGTGTTAAATTTAAAGACAGTTAATTATCATCCATTCTTTAGAGACCAGGAAAAACAATTTAGTACTCAGTAAAATGAGCATACTATGTACCTTATTACTCCTTTTTTTGATAGGTGAATGTGAAGAATTTACACATTCATGTAAGAAAGGCAATAACAATGTTCTCTTGAGAAGACGGAACTATTAGAAAGACACAAGTTGACACTTGCTCAACCCAGTCACAAGAAAAACATCTTCACCTGACTGATGAAACGTACTAATATTTCTAAGAAAGCGGCAGAGAACGTAAGAAGCAACAATCAATAAACCAAAACTAACAGCAGGCATAACATTAACTTCCAAATGACACACTGGGCTATGAATTTTTAGTCACCCTTAAAAAATTAAATGAACTACTCTCAATAAGTCCATTTCTGCAGAAATAGAAAAGATATCAAGGCTGTGCCAACTCAGCTGCAAATTAGTACGTATCTGATTCCAGATAATCCCCTTTCCCACAGATTTCAGCAAAGCATCAGTTTAGATGGCTCATGGAATATGGTGTAAAACTCCACAAAAGGAATTGCTCAAGGGGTAGGAAATTGTGACTAGTAAAATCCACAACTGTCTTTTGTGTGCCTTTTGTTTTTTTAATAGACTTGATTTTTTAGAGAAGTTTTAGATTCACAGCAAAACTGAGAAAGGTACAGAGATTTTCCATATGCCTCCTGCCCTGACACACATACAGGCTCCCCATTATGGACATTCTTAGGAGCATGGTACATTTGTTACAACTTTTGAACCTGTATTGACAAA
Source organism: Canis lupus familiaris (assembly GCF_011100685.1). Classification (NCBI taxonomy): domain Eukaryota; kingdom Metazoa; phylum Chordata; class Mammalia; order Carnivora; family Canidae; genus Canis; species Canis lupus. Next base: position 43,487,318 of record NC_049237.1, on the reverse strand, counting down.
TTATTATCACACGAAGTCCTCGGTTTACATTAGGACCACTCTTGGTGTTGTACACTTTAAGGATTTGGACAAATGTATAATGGCTCGTATGGAATATTATGTGATTATACAAAGTATTTTCATTGCCTTAAACATGTTCTGTGCTCTGCCTATTTTGTCTTCCTCTCCTGAAACCCTTGGCAACCACTGATTTTTTTTTACTGTCTCCATAGTTTTGCCTTTCCCACAATGTCATATAATTTTACAGTATGTAGGCCTTTCAGAGTGTCTTCTTTCACTTACGAATATAGTCATAACTCATTTTATTGCCCATTGCTTTATTGCATTTTACAGATATTATGTTTTTTTACAAATTGAAAGTTATATCAATACTGTTTCCAACAAGTCTATCAGTGCCATTTTTCATACAGCATTCACTCACTTCATGTCTCTGTGTCATTTTGCTAATTCAAGCAATATTTAAATTTTTTTCATTATTATTATATTTATTATGGTGACCTGTGATCAGTAATTGCAATTTACTGGAAATTCAGATGATGGTTAGCATTTTTTAGCAATTGGTCAGGTTTTTGTTAAGGTCTTTGACCTATTTTACAATTGGGTTGTTTTCTCATTATTCAGCTTTAAGAGTTCTGTGTATTTTTTGGATGACAGTCTTTAGAATTAGTTTGTCAATATCCACAACATAACTTGACGGGATTTTGATTGCAATTGCACTCAATGTAGAAATTAGGTTGAAAACCAACATTTGGGCAATATTGAACCTTTTTATCCATGAAGATTGAATACTTCTCTATGTAGTTCTTTGATTTCATTCATCAAAATTTTGTTGTTTGCCTTTTATAGATTTTGCACATATTTTCTTAAATGTATACATAAGTATTTTATCTTTTAGAGTGCAAATGTAAGCAGCATTGTGTTTTTAATTGCAAATATTACCTGTTCACTGCTGACATAAAGGAAAGACACTGGCCTTTGTGTGTGAATTTTGAATTCTACAAAATTTTGTAACAGCTTACCAGTTATAATCACTTATTAGTTCCAGAAGTTTTTTTGTTCATTCCATTCAATTTTCTGCATGGGTTATCATGGTATCTGAGAACATAACAGGTTTATTGTTTCCTTTCCAACTAGTGTATCTTTTGTTTCATTTTCTTGTATTATTGCATTAGGTAGGAATTCCAAAACAATGTTGAAAGGAGTAGTGAAAAGGAACATCCTTCTTTTGTTCCTAGTCATGTATTTTTATACTTTGTTATTAGGTGCAAACATGTTAGGATTTTGATGTTTTCTTGGAAAATTAACCCCTTTATCATTATATAATGCCACTTTTTTTCTTACTCTGAAGACAGTTTCGCCTGAAATTAACATAACTTTTTCTTTTCTTTGATTAATGTTTGCATGGTAGATCATTCTCCATTCCGTCATTTTTCATCTACATATGTTGTTATACTTAAAATGTATTTCTTGTAAACTACACATATTTGGGGTCTTGTCTTTTGATTTACTTTGACAATCTCTATCTTCTTATTGGTGCATTTGAACCTTTGATGCTCAAAGTAATTATCTCTATAGTTGAATTAATATCTGTCATGTTTGTTACAATTTTTTTTTTAATTTGCTGCCCTTATTCTTTGTTCTCCATTCTATTCTTTGTCTTCCATTTTTCTGCCTTTCATGGTTTGTCTTTGCTTCTTACTGAACAGGGTAAAAAGGAATTGATGGTTTTCTCAAAATCCACTTTTATTGTTATCTGAAACTTGAGGAATCCTCTGGAAGTGACATTTAACTTTACATGCTTGTTACTTGACACATGGTTTTCACCAGGTAATGCCTTTCACATCCAAGCTAATGGGTTTTTGATCCATTTACTTCCTCTTTTCTAGTTTTGGTTTATAGAAATTTTAAATTTCTGCAGTCATTGTTGATATCTTTAATTCTTAAAGTGAAAAGATTAAGCCAATGTATTTAGGGCATTATTGATTTTTAAAAAAGATTTCTACAGTGATTTTATTTTAAAAAGAAAAAAATTCCCTTTTTCCATTTTTGAGGTATGAACATTTTTTGGGTTTGATTTTTTTATATCGGAAAAACATCTGTTACATTTGAGACCTGAGATATCTTCTCTCATCTAAACTCTCATTGAATTTATCTGTACCATGCACAATGTCAAGAGGTCTTCCTATGAAATGTGGAGGCCACAGACATATTAAAGTGCAACAGCTAGTATATCGGTTCCTACTGGGCTCTTCTGCTTACTAGCACTTCTTTGGCTTCCCTTTCAGATTCCTCATTAGTAAATGGGGAAGTGTAATGCCAATCCATGATATTATCATGGATATTAGCTGAAATGTTTTAATGTAATGTATTAATTTTAAATTTCTGAAATATAATCAGCCCCCAAACTGCAACCTCACCTATTCATTATTATAGTCTCCTTTGTACTACAGTCTTTTGTTATTTTTTCCCCCCACATAAAAAACAACCTAGAATAGAGTTGGGTCTCAATTTTTGAATTCCTAAGCACTTGGTCTATCATTTAGTATGAGCTCAATATATGTTTGCCAAAAGAAAAATAAATATCCCCAATTTTAAGCACTACTGTAAGAATTTATTTGGCTACTAAGAAAATTTAATAATTAGTAATTGATACACTTTAAAACTTAGAAACATAGTTGAGAAATTCTTAAAATGTGAATGATCAAACTACGTTAGCTGGCTTCTGCATTTACTCCTAATAACCTCTTTGAACAGCATCCATGCAAGTGTTTTCTTTCAATAAACCACTTTTAAAGGTTGAAGTTACGGTGTCACAAAGTTTGAACACTTGCTACAAATTCTCAAGGTTTTAGGTCCACATAATCCCTTGCTCCACGGCTACATTTCCAAATCCATCATGTGTAAATGAAACTAGTTACCTATTCTTCATATCATCGCCACTTAATGTGAATATCTCTGTTGTGTTTTAGAGCACATTTCCTCTTATGTCATTTCCAGCAGGTAGCATTACCCAGGTGGTCTTTGTAGTTGACTTCAATCTCGTTTTACCCACCGTGAATTGGGAAGGAAGGAAGAAGCCAGGGTGTTCTCCTTGGTCTCTCTTCCTTCCTCAAGCTGAGGCTCAAACTGTAGCTCCATATTCCTATGGTTCTCTCCAGAAAGATCCACTATGGTTTCAGTTTCCACCAGATGATCCTTGTCATCTAAGCTCTGGAAAATGCCTTTGTTTTTGAGACTCCAGCCAGGGGAAAGAATGGCTTGTTGGTGTTCCTGATCTCCATGTCTCCTCACACTCACTTGGCTGGCTTCTCAGCTCTTCCATAATCCTTGCAGCCAGTTCCTAGTATTAAATTCTCCTATTTCAAAACCAGTAAAAGGTTTCTATTCTTATTTTTGTTTTTTTGTTTTTTTTTTTTAATTTTTATTTATTTATGATAGTCACACAGAGAGAGAGAGAGAGAGAGGCAGAGACATAGGCAGAGGAAGAAGCAGGCTCCATGCACTGGGAGCCCGACGTGGGATTCGATCCCGGGTCTCCAGGGTCGCGCCCTGGGCCAAAGGCAAGTGCCAAACCGCTGCGCCACCCAGGGATCCCTATTTTTGTTTTTTGACTAGATTGTGACAGATGTACTCTGTATGGTGATATCCTAGGAGTCACATTCACTGAATATATTTCTTTGGTGTCATTTCTAGGCATTGTTGATCATGATTCTGTTTTCAACTGGAAAGATTAAATTTTACAGTTTACATAGTAAATTGAGAATTAATTGAATCTTCTCTTTTCCTAAGAAAATATTTTCTATTATAAAAATATGCAGCAGCATAATTATGATAATTAGTTCTGATATATATTGAGAACATGTAATAAGTGGATAGGAAGCTTGATTCATGGAATACTACCATGTGATATATGATATTATTCATGATATATAATATAATGATATATAATATTATATAATTATATATTTTATTTATATATATTTCATATATTTTATTTAATACTTTATATATATTATATTTTATATATAAAATTTACAAATTTTATCTATTTTATTTAGTTATATTATTAATATATTATACTAAATTATGTATTATATATAAAACTTACTCTTGTATTAACACAATAAGGATGTTATGTACCTTAACTTTGTATTATGAAGTTTGTAAAATATCTCCAAACTACATCCAGGCTATCTGAGTCCAAAGCCTAGAACATTTTATGCTGTAAAATCATCGCTTTCTCAAAGAAAATATCTGAACAACAGTGACAGAACATGAATATTCAATACGTATAATATGGAAATTTTTCTTCTTTTTTTTTCTTTATTTTCTTTGCTACATTAGAAAAATTCCTTGCAGTAAGATTAAGATTAATGTTTCCCTTCCCTCAAGAAAGAGAATAGAGCAAAACAAGTTTTGTTTTTAATGACTTGATCTCTGGATTTATTGTCCTAAGCATACAATATGAAATTACAAGAAAAAGAAAATAAGAAAACAATTTGTTTAGGGTTGAGTATGAGTTAGAAGTAGCACTTCATGAAGATGACAGAAAGAAGCAAAGGATGTTTTATCAGGTGGGAAGCAGAAGCCTAGGAACTGATGATGGGAAGATTCTCAACAAGGAAGGAGGAAATATTTGATCAGAGTCTCAAGAGCAATTCTAATGGAGAAGCAATTAAGATCAACAGTTCTATGTGATAGAACTAAGTCAAGTTGTTTCTATGTGATAAGGACAGAAGTACAAATTCACTATCTTGCTCCTGAACTATGTTAACATATCCTGTCCTCTATCAGAATATAACCTATAGAGATCTTGGTTATCTGGATATTAGGCAAAGCATCATGCTGGTTCACTAAATGATGACATCTTCTTAGTAAGACTTAATACCATAAAATCCAAATAACCAAAATGCTCTAGTTAAATAAAAACAGACAGACAGAGAGAGAGAGGTCGCGTGAATTGGGGCATGCCATGAGGTAGAAATTGCACGTTGTACCTTCTATCACCAATAGAGGCCTAGGTCTGGATGGGCTCCTTGGATTTTCAAGGCAGCATTTCTTAGTGAGTAAATTGAAATGCTACCAGTTTAATTGGGATCTAGAGAAACAGAGGGCTCTGAAGCACAATCTACTCTGCTTCTTGGGCCATATGATCAAGATAATCCAATATGCTAGACACATCTGTAGTGGGTAATGATGCTGTAGGAAGTCTCTAAAAAGCCCAAATATAAGAGTATATAGGAAAAAAAGGACTACATCCGTGTGTCCTGGATAAGAATCATAACTTCTGAAGCATGCAACTGAACTCTAGTAGAGACTGAACACCTTAATATGGGATGTCAAATGGTTTTGCAATCATATTTTTCCATCCTGAACTGGATATCATCAGATCTTTCCATTGATGATCCTGATAATTTGCAACATCATTATATTGTACAATAGAAAGATATTGTATCTATTTTCTATGGCTGCATAACAAATCACTACACACTTAGTGGCTTAAATGATACATATTTATTATCTTAGAGTTTCTCTGGGTCAAGAGTCTTGGCACAGTTTAGCTAGGTACTCTGCTTAAGGTATGACAGACTACAGTCAAGGTGTAGGCTGTACTCTATCCTCATCTAGAGATTACTGGGGGAAAATTCACTTTCAAGTCCACTCATATTGTTAGAATAATTAATTTTCTTATAGCTTAGGGCTGAGGGTCCCAATTTCTTACCAGCTGTCAGTTCAAAGCCACATTTAGCTTATAGAGGCTGCCCACATTTCCTAGAGGTCATGTGAAATTCCTTGCTAAATGGCCACTTACTTCATCCAACTGGCAAGGAGAAGCTGTAATGAGTTAGCATGCAGGGCTGCTATATAACATAACATAATCACACATGTTATACCCTATCACTTTTGGCTGAAGCCTATTGGTCAGAAGCAAGTCACAGGTCCCACTGACAGTCAAGGGGATGAAGTTACATAAAGTATGAACTCCAAAATGTGGGGATCATGAAGGGCCATCTGAGAGTTTGCTTGCCCAGGGTAGATTCAGGCCTAGGCCTCTGAGGATTCAGAAGGCGCAAGTAAATTATATTTAAGTAGCCTAGGGTCTGTATCATGTATATCTGTATCACCAATGCCTACTCCTTAGCTTATGAAGACTTCAAGGAATATGCACTATGATTCCTAAAAAGGAAAAAAAAAATCAGGGTATTCTGCACATTATCTCAGAGAAAGGAACTGATTTTAGGGTAAAGAAGCTGTGACAAAGGATTCATGGCCATGAGGTACATGGGGCTAGGAAGCACTGGTATAGCAAAGTGGATCAACTATAAAGGGCTCAACTAAGGTAGAGGTTGAGGAGATCACACTGCACGTTTGAGGCATACTCCTCCAGAATGCAGAATAGACACTGAACCAACAACCAATATGTGTTGCTAAAACTCAAATATCTATGATCCATCATTCTCAGAACCACAGTGTAGAAGTAGGGTTGGCCCCTCTCACCATTGTGTCTAAGTAATTCACTTGTAGAATAATTTCACCTTCCCATTTCCACACATTAGGCTTTTGGGTTAGAGATAATGAATGGTTCCTAAGTGGGAAATGTTTCTATAGGGGATATAGAAAGGATTCCACGTAACTTGAATTTGGAACTACTATCTGGTTACTTTGTGTTTCTCATGCCAGTGTACCCACAGACAAGGAAAGAGGTTACTATACTGAGGGAGGAGGTGTTTTTACACAATAGGGACAATGACAGATATTATAGAACCCAAAGGAATAACACTGTCCTCTACTGTTGCCTCTCTTCTCAATGATAACAGTAAATAAGGAACGGGAAATTATAGCAGTTATGGACCAGTGAGAGAAGAAATTGTGGATTAGACACCTTGAGGATAATGGTTTGAATCAACCTAACAAGCAAACAACTCAAACCAGCTAAAGTGCTTTATCCTTTATAAAACCAACATATGAACTCCCATACTAAATCTTATGCTACTTGCCTGTCACTTACTATTCTGGACTTTTCTGTTGGCACATGGAGAATAATGTCATGATGATCTGCTGGTGCTCTAGAATATGGTACCTAGGAGTGTGGGAAGTTAATCCAGTGGCTCAATCTTTTGAAGAAAGGTGTTTGGGAGAAAATGGATAAACATTTTTCTATTTTTCTCCAGACAGTCTTGAGATGCATTCCATACACATTTTTAGGAGATACAATTGAATGGAAAAACCAGTTGATCTTAGCTATGGCTAAATTGAAAATGCATCTCTCTTTGCTCTCTCTTCTTCCCTGTTTTGTTCCCCTGTGTCCTAGATCACACACCTCAATAAAATGTTTGCACTTAAGCTTTTGCTTTAGCTCTGGTTTCTGGAGAATTAAGGCTAAGATCCTTCTCATTATGAGAATATCAATATCCATGTCAAGTTTATAAATTCCAGATGATCTAAAATTTCTAACATGCAGGGATCCAAATCACTGGAGGGTTCCACTCACAGGTGTTGAAAAGTCTCTATTCAAACTATACATCACATTTTGCCAACCAGGCCCAGAAGCAGTTCTTCTTATATAAACTATGCAAACCCATCGTCTACCACTTTGCTCTTTTCTTTCCCCTTTGGTGATATTACTCTGGCCTAATTCTATAGCAATAATCCCATGAATATGAATAGGATGAATTCAAAAGGCAACAGCCAGCCACTATACCAATTTGTATATCTATAAATCCATACTTCTGTTTAGTTTTCCCCTCTTATGTATCTTCTCCTTTCAAAGTTCCATTTTAGTAAATGGATACTTCATAATATGGTTAATACTGTAAGTGAAACAAACAAACAAATTCCTTATGTTCTGTCAACACCTTGAAGAATTCCTTATCATCCACTTATCTTAAAATCTTATTACATTTTTCATATTGGAGGCATTAATTTTATATTTGCTTATGGAAAAGATGCCCATCTGAAACGAGAGATTAAAATGATGAAGATTAAAATGATGTTTATTTTTACAAAATAAAACAAGTTAAAATTAACAGAATCCTTGCCTAATTACCATCTCTTTGAATAAATAGCTAACATTGCTATTATGCTCTTATGACCTTAGCCCCCTCATTAAAATTTACCTGTCAGCATGCATAATAAATTTCATCAAGGGTTAGAACATACTAGATGTTAGTTTGAAGAAAAGGATTCTTGGATCAGTACTACTATAGATGATAAAAGGCCAGCTTTTTGCAGAAGTGAGTCAGATTTAGTTGGCATGCTTCCATCTTATTTTCAGTATGCTCTTTTCCATCCTAACGGATAACAACCCATGTCTCATGTTTTTCTGATGAGACTGGGTTTTGTTCTTGATCCCAGGTCCATGTGGCTGAGTTACCAGCCAGTTCCTTCCCAAGGAAAACATTCTCATTATCACCTGCAGCCAGGATTCTCTGAATTTTCTTCCTTACATGCACATTTCATTGTTATTGGTGTTTTTCTGTCTTCACATTATTGTAGCCACCATTTCCCTCAGTGCTGGCTTTTGGCAGTAGGTATGCTTCTTTTATCAATTCATCCCCAGGCTGCATTTGTCCAGGCTTTCCACACATTAAAGTGTCTTGAGCTGTAGCCCACCCTCTTCTCACAAACAATCTTTTCCCTATTGCTTGAGATTCACTGAATTATTGACTTTACCATATTCCCTGGGGTTTAAATTTATAATAGGCTTAAGTTGCTAGTAGCTCCCAAAGATATTATATTTTGATGGATAGCCACCAAATGTAGAAACCTGTTTAAGCCATACAATAAATTTCTAATGATAGTATTTAGGCACCTCTAATAGGTAGATATTGGCAAATTGGAGTATAGTTTTCATTTTGGAGGCACTAATTTTACATTTGTCTATATGTTTGTGTAACCCTGTTCATCATGTTTATCTATTTGTCATCCATCTGTTCACCACCTATTCTAAATAGATCTAATATTAATGCTAGAGGGGAAACTGTCTTATTTTACTGAGTGAAATAATGAGGAAAAATGGGGAAAAGTCCTGTCATTGGTTGAGAAAAAATGACAGACTCTTACTGTGCAGAAGTATAATGGACTACAGGTAATTTGGCTAATAAATTTTCCTTATGTATGAACTTGTTATTTAAACTACTCTGAAGCCAGTTTCCTACCCCCTTTTTCATTTTGCAGAACTTGCCCGGTCTCTGTTAGAAATCGAAATAAAATACACACAAAATTTGAGATTTTCAAATGTAATCTGAAGGTGAACCGTTTAGTTCTGGGCATTTACTACTTCACTGGCCCTGTACTGCAAGTTCTGGAAATAAAGATAATGCAAATAATGTGTCCTTGTTCTCAATCTACATGAAACATTATAGATTTGTTTGACATTACAGTTTGAATGAGAAAAAAATAAGAAATCAATAAAATCTGAGTAATACTAGGTAGTATATTTAGAAATAAGCAAAAAGGTATAGAAAAAAATCTAAAAGTAAAATCTGTATTATTCTCAACTGTTATTATCAACAACAATATTTTTGCATTTATAAAAAGTGATCATGATAGTATGAGAACAGCTAAGTAGATGGTGTTAAGTGTGTGTTCTTTAACATCCACCCTTATTACCACCTTACCCCAAGTCCTATTGTTCAAAGGCAGCCACTTTCATTTGTGTTTATTTTTCTAGTATTTACCAATTTATTCATGAATAACAGGTATGCTATTGTTTTCTGATTTAGCAACTTAGACATTTAACCATTGTAGATATTTTGATATTCTCTTATAATGGATATAGATCAACTCTCTTTACTAGAATTGAAAGAGAAAAAGACAAATCTCTAAGCCATGAAGCAAATTTTACACTATACAACTTCAGTGTCAGATTAGATTTTATATTTTCATCTATTTCAGTACTATCTAATGCTTGATTTTTTTTCTAACCACTCCTCAGAGGACATCAGCTTCTGCATGAATTCCTTCAGCTGCTGTGAGATTATACCTCTGAAGGTTGTCCATTTTATAAATCTGCATCTAAGAACTCTCTCTCTCTCAAATTAAAATCTGCATTCCTGGGACTGCCTCACCTTGATCTAGAATTCAAAATGGAATTACTATTATTCTACATGACAGATCTATAAATATTTTGAAGACAATATTCATTTTTTTCTTTTAGTATCCTCTATTCAGTGTTAAATATTATAAGTTTCTTAAATTAATGTATTTCAAGCCATCATCACTGTTACCTTCTAGAGTTTTAAAATGTCTCAATATCACCATTACAGTGGAATACTGTGAGAGTGGTATGTAGTACATATTCTCATCCATCCTCACGTCTACTTCCTTACTTAGGATTTTAGGGAAGCTACCTCAGCACTCACTCACAGTGAGCTGATATGCAACCAGGACACTTACAGACTGCTTTTTTTTTTTTTTTTTTTTTGACTCTAGGTTTTCTCATGCTGACCTCTTAAACTTGATTTTGGACCCAAGAACAGTGCTCAATATTTTATCCCTGTTACATTTTCTTTCTAGTTAGATTTGACATGTTGTTAAGTTTCTGAATCTTGAATAAAAATCTTTGAATATCTTTGATATTTCTCAACACTTCTATATTTGTGTCAACTGCAAATGTTCCATGCCTGCTATTGGTATCCTTACATGAGCCATTAATAAAGACATTCAACCAGAAAGGGTCAAGGACAGACACTCTAGGCATCTCCCTGTCAGGCTAATATTAATTCTTTGATAAATATTTCTGAGAGTTAGGGTGTCTACTCCTTTACAAAAAGTTTAATACTTTGTAAAAAGAGTTCAACGACCAGCAAATAATTGTGTTTTGAAGTACACAAACAGATGCTCTGTTGTTTGGGGATAATTGTTGAACAAATATAACATATGATTTCTAGGAAACTTGTCACCTAGGTAATATCTGCTTTTATTGGTAAAGAGAATCTCTGTCCCTGCACCTCTATATTTAGAGCATCAATTTGACAATTTTACAGTGTGTCAGTATATGCACTAGGATGTTTCTTCCTATTTCAGGTACTATGTCCATTTCTTCCTGGGAATGAAGGTTGGCCAGACCACCTGGGATTAGAAATAAAGAACAAAAATATGCCCTTAAACTGGGGACACTCTAGGAAACATTTCTTTTCCTTTTGGACATTTTCCCGGGTCATTGGTTTATTTCCAAACACTGCTACTGAGCTCGAGTTTTTATTTTTGGAGGAAACCAGGAGTGAAGATAAGGTTTGGAATAATTGCATGCTTACTTGCTTATTATTAAAATGAATAGTTTGTATGTTATCTTGCTAATTAGTAAATTATGTTAGTTAGGTCTTAAAAAGAAAATAATCTAAAATATAAATATTTATGGATACTTTAAAATGCAAACTATCATTTTTAATGTTTCTCTTTAAGCAAATTTAGCAAATAAAAAGCTGTGTTGTTTACCTCACTTAAGTTTTTAGATATATGATTACATTAGCACTGTTCTGGTTATGACAGAAACATTCTAATCTCCTGATCTCGAAAATCCTGTATTATTTAAATGGATTAAAGACCTAAATGTGAAACATAAAATCATAAAACCCCTAAAAGAAAACATAGGTAGTAATTTCTTTGACACTGGCCTTCCCAACATTTCTCTAGACATTTCTTCATGCACGGGAAATAAGCAAAAATCTATTGGGACTGGACAAAAGAAAACAACTGCATAGTGAAAGACACAATCAACAGAAGAAAAAAAGCAACTTAATGAATGAAAGAAGATATTTGCAAACGATATACCTGATACGGGGTTAATATCCAACATGTATGAAGAACTTCTACAACTTAACACCAAAGAGGGAAAATACCTAATTAAAAAATGGACAGAGGACTGCATAGACATTTCTCCAAACAAGACATGCAGATGGCCAACAAACATGTGAAAAGATGTTCACTATCACTAGTTATCAGGAGAATGCAAGTTAAACCACAATGAAGTACCACTTTCCACCTGTCAGAATGGTTAGAATTAAAACAAAAGAAAAAATAAAACAAAACAGAACAACAAGAAGTAACAAGTGTTGGGAAGGATGTAGAGAAAACAGAACCTTTGTGTACTTTTGGTTGGAATGTAGATTTGTGACGCCATTGTGGAAAACAGTATGGAGGTTTCTCAAAAAATTAAAAATAGAAATATCATATGATCAAAAATTCTGCTACTGAGTATTCACCCAAAGAAAATGAAAACACTAATTCAAAAAGATATCTGCACCCCTATGTTTAGTACACCATTATTTGCAATAGCTAAGACATGGAGACAACCTAAGTGTCCATCAATAGATGAATGCATAAAGAAATATGATAAATATGTGCAATGGAATATTACTCAGCCATAAGAAAGGATGAGATCTTACCATTTGTGACAATATGCATGGATTTAGAGGGGATGATGATGCGAGGTGAATTAAATCAGACAGAAAATGACAAATATCATATGATTTGTTACGTGTGGAATCTAAAAAAATGAAACAAATGAATAAACAAACAAACAACAAGTAGAAACAGACCCATAAGTACAGAGAACAAAATGATGGTTGCTAGAGAGGTGGGGATGGGATGAGAGGGGTGGGCAAAATGTGTGAAGAGGAGTGGAAGACACAGGCTTCCAAATATAAAATGAGTAAGTCACAGGAATAAAAAGTATAGCATTGGGAATATTGTCAATGATATTGTAATAGTGTAGTAGGGTGACAAATAGCAGCTACACTTGTGGTGGACACAGCATAACATAGAGACTTGCAGAATTACTATGCTGTACACCTGAAATTAATGTAACATTAAATGCCAACTCTACTGCAATTTTAAAAAAATGAAAAATAAAATCCTGATTTCTTAGAGAAAGTTCCAAAGCAAAATCATTTTGAGTTCAGTATATGGTTAATCAGAAGGAAACTTATTTTATTCATCTTGATGTATAACTGGAAGAGAACAGGTGTATATTAGCAAGGTGAATGGAAAGAGGATTTCAAGCATCAAAGTAATAGGTGAATAAAAAAAGGAGAAATACATGAAGGTGCATATTGCCTTACAAAGAAACCATATTGAGGAAGCAAGCAAGAAATGAAATCAGTTAGATCAGATAAAAATGTCTGAAAGACAAAGTAAGTGTACAAGGAAGGGAATAAGTTTTGATAGAATCATACAAAACACAAGACAGTTTTATATGAAGATATCCTCCCAAAATGCAAAACCAATGAGGAATATTATCAACAGAACTCACTATAAAGAAATATGAATTGTTTTATAAAACCGACTTTTGGCAGCATGGCATTTAGATTGAGAGAAAGCACCCGGATTCCCAAGGAGGTGGCAATTTCAAAATACTACTTTCAAAGGGACAGGTGCTTTTACTGTCAGTAAATTTAGTTCAAGTTTACCATCCTCTCCACTTTTCACCTAAAGGCATCGTAGAAAGTTGCTGATAATCAATCTTGGAAGATCCCTCTTTTGAAGTGATTACCTTTGATTAAAGGACTCCGAAAGATGCTCTGACTTTCAGAAAGGCAATCAAGTTTCCAAAGCCATTTTTGCTTTGTACTTACAGGATTACCTTTCCCTATCTGTGATGCTTAGGGAGAAAATACTTTTTTGGCCAAATGAAACCAAGTGGAATGGTAGCCAAAGCCTACAACTTGTAGAGTTTCTATCCTTGGAAGACCATAGATCTACTGTGAAAAATAGAGAGTACAGTAGATCAGGCTATAATTTTCATATTTATGAGGCCTATGTTAACTCTGAGCAGCTGAATTCTATGCCGAATACAACTGGAAGACAGAGTTTGTAAAAACTATGTGTATAGGTTCCCTTGATAATGATGAATTATTTTATAATGACCACAAATTGGATGTATATTCAAATATAAACATAAAAATTATTTTTTCCCTGCTACTTTAATCCTACGGTGCTCTATTTACTTGTTTTTATTTCCTTCAGAAACCTTTATGGAAACACTAATTAATGCAAGTCAACTGTTTAACTTTTAATGTTATTGGAGACTTTAAGTAGCCTTAAAACCAAGTATTTGTGTTTAAAGCACAATCGACGCTTTAAAAATTTTTCCTTATATATAAAAACTATAAAAGCTGTTAATTATGGCTTGCTCTGTATATAATGGATTCTATTATCATAAAAGAAATTACTTAACTACCTCTGAAAGAAAAGTCATGGAGTTTGCAGTTTCCAGATTATTTTTTAAGAAAATAAGCAAGCTATTTTATAAAATGAAATATAATATTCTTTAAAACCTGGAGTTCTGCAAATGGTTTATGCATTTGAGAATATGACTGAATTTTCTTGGCAGCACAGCTTCAAAACACTGAGAAGAAGTAAAACCAATTCAATTATTGGATAAACATTTTTAGAGGGTCCAGAAATTACTAAACTCAGGAGTTCCATAGTTATATGTCTCTTGCAAGCAAGCTAAACATCAAGAGAGGGGTTTTAACCAGCTAATTATAAACAGTGTATGAATGCTAAGTCATTTGTTTCTGATGCCTGTAAGAAACCAGATACTAAAGCAAAAAATATATGAATTCTCCTCTTCAAAATTCTTCAACCTTGAAACATAGATATAAGGATTGTTCAAATGTGGGGAGAGAGAGAATGACAGTTCACTGCACCCCCAGAGAACAAAGACAGTGAGTAACCCTGGGATCATGTTGCTTTTTTCAGCTGGAGGGAATCTGGAAACAAATGTCAAATGACTGTCCTTGAGGGGAGTATAAATTGTATGTTCTAATGAGCTGGTGGTAAGACTCAGAAGGAACTATCCCGGGCTAATAACCACCCAACAGCCCAGTCAGACGTATAATGTTCTGTATCAGAAAGCTTCATAGATTTCAGGAAAATTCAAAGAACCAAACGTGAATCCTACCAGTCTAAGGTAATCTAGACTCGTCAATGCAGAAATATGGCATTTCTGTCATCTATCACTTTATCATTTATAAATTATCTTTCTGCTCATTGTCTTTTTAAATCCTCAAAACAATCCTGAACACACAATCTTTGGGGACTGAAAGAAGTTTAAGTGACCTGATAAGTTCATATGGAAGACGGTAGAGAATTGTTGTTAACCTCTTCTGTGATTTCTTTAAAGAATTTCCTCATTTGTAAAAACAATGTCTATGATAGTTGTCCTTTCTATTTCTCACTCATTAGGATCATAAAATATGTATAGCTATCCCTGAATTTATTGAGCACCATAAAATCCTAGGATCAAGCAGGATCTGGGAAAATTAATAAAGCCCCTGAGAGTTCGTACCTTCTTAAGAAAAAGGGAGAATTGGTGTGAACCCTTTGGATGCTCAGTCATAACTGGGAATTTTGGCAGAGTCTTATGAAAAGTCTATCAAACTTTTGAAGGCAGACATTTGCCTTTTTTCAGGCATGGCTCAATCTGGACTAAGTTATCTATATTTTGTTTAGCATATTTCATAGTCTGGTGAGGAACTAGGACCTCTAGAACCAGCATGGGCCAAAGCCAGGAAGTATTACGTTGTTTCCTTACAAAGCCCAATGTTGCAACCACTAGGAAGAGAAATGGGAAAAGGCAGAGGAACTCTATGCTTCTGAAATCACTCTCTTCCTACAATCATGGATGGTTTGCTTCTACTGACCTTTGCAGAAGCACCCATGGTTTTCTGATCTACAAAAGAACAAGAGAAGGAGAAGGTAAGAATGCTATGCCCTGAAAATCTGTGTTCTGTGTGTGTGAATGTGGGTGTTGGAGAGGCAGTGGGAGGGGGAGATGGAAGTTGAGAGAACAGCAGTGAGTTCAAAAATAATGTTTCACCTAACGAATGTTTGTCATTAGGTACCATGTATTAATAAAAAGGTAGAGTCTTCCCTCCAGTAGCTTTCAGTGCAACAGAAAATCTAAAATTAGACTATGGTGATGGCTGTACAACTATATATACTAAAATCCACTGAATTGCACATTTTAAATGGGTAAACTTTATGATATATAAATTTCATCTCAATAAAGCTGTTAAAAAAGATGATGGAGATTCTTTTTTACCAAAACAGGATAGATTAAGATGGCTATGGATATGTTATTCTCATCTCTATCTCTGCAATGCCTTTCAAATCCATCTCATTCTTTCCATTCATTATGCCTCTGTCTTAGTTCAAACCCTCATTTAGCTCTCTGTCCAGCACTTACACATAGATAATTGCTTGTGTTTCTTGAGTGGCTTCTAGCTGATTAGTTATAAGCCCTCTTATCCAGACTGCTGCATTTGATTTTGAAATGGTTTTCTTACCCCTGTTCTCTCAAATTTTTCCAAAGCACAGATCTGATTATGTCCTGAACTTTCTAAACACATCACATAGTTGAGCACTGCCTACAGAATCATATGCAAACTTTAAGCTTGATCTATGATTCTCTCTTTCTGGTCTTACTTTTTAACATCATAAACCTACTAAACCACAATTCACTTTTGGCATACAAAACAACTTGCCTTTGTCTTAAAACATACTCCACTTTTCCACTTCTCTGCTTTTTGCCCTTCTCCTAAATTCAAGCTGTCAAAATTCCACTCATTCAGCTCAAATGCTTCCTTCCTACATGAAATCTTCAATTGCACACATCACAATTTCAATCTTTAAAGAAATTATACCCTTCCTTATATTTTAATTAGTTGTGTATGTGTTACTTTTCTACTGTAACTATCCAATAAATATGGTTAAGCTGAATTTTCAAATAAGTGTTGTATCAAATCTCTTTGTTTGTAATAATAGACAAGACAGATTTTTGTAGATAGGATACAGAGTAAAATTCCCTCCCAGTCAATATGGACCTTTGGCCACACCTCACAATAACATGCATCTTTAAGTTTCTGCTTCTTTTTCTTTTCTTTATCCTCCCCAAGCATTTACAATCACTCCAGACGCTTTTCCCCAGGATCCTCATCACTGAGAAAGCTCTAATTCCGTCTACCAGGCTGGTCAGTGCCAGCCTCCATCTATTGACATACGCTTTGTATTAACTTAACCTATTTAGGAACAACTCTCAATCTGAGACTAAATTATACAAATGGAATACAGGAGGGTAAAATGTCCCTTTTCTGGAAACTGTACAATACTGTGACACTCTAGGGTATTGATTTATGGAAAATAAATTCCTTTCCATATTCTTCCTAGGTAATTTTCATTGAGCTCATATAAAGATCTGGCTTCTGCTTCTGTTGCACAGTGCATGATGATAATGATAAATATTTATTAGATATTGGCCTGATAAGTGATTATTAAGAAGCAAGTAAAATGATTGGTGAGGAGGGGTGGTGAACAGAAGTTGAGGGGTGTGTGTGTGTGTGTGTGGGGGGGGGTGTATATGCATTTGTGTGCATTTACTACAGCTGATTTCTGTCAACTTAGAAAGTAAGGCATGGATTTCAAATCTTAACAGTGTATAAGAATCGTCCTGCATAACTTTTAAAGATACAGATTATGGGGGTCTGATACTGATTATTTTCAGAAGGTGATGCTCATGAATTAGTGTTTTTAAAGCTTCTCAGGTAATTTGGAAATATCTGGACCTTAGACTGGCATTTTGAGAGTAATCAAATCTTTGGCACATATATAATGACATCTAGTTTTCTGATTTACAAAACATTGTCCAGATGATAGAACTTTTCCCTAAAATTTCTTGGAAATTTCTGGGGAATTCCTCATGCAGAAAGGCTTTTAGATCTCATTCTTTGATAGCCTTAAATGAGAAAAAATAGTTTCATGGATATTCAACAAAGACTTTAAATTCAGTTGGTACCTTGAATCAGACCAAGTAATCTTTAAAATTACTTATGTCCACATACACACACACACACATATATATGTACACATGTGTATATACATATATGATTCATCTTGAAACTTCAAAATATCACAATTGGAATAACTAAAAATGTATACTTTGTAATAATAATTAAATATTTCCTTAAAAATTATTTTAATTTTTATCTAATCTAAAAGAATTGACCATTTAATGGTGTCCAATTGATTTTTATATGGGATAGTAATGCAATTTCTAACTCACCTCATAGAATCTACTGCTTTAAAGATAGAAACTAACTTATAAAGAGAAAAACCTCAAAATAAAGAATGAAATTGATAAATTAACACATATAGACATTACATTTGAAAGGCACTTAGACTTGATAAGTCTGCCTTTTTCCTTAGAATATATGAAATTCTTACCCATGAGAATGAAAGTTAATGAACTTTTCAGACTAATTTCTACCTTATCTTTATGACCTTATTTAATAAAAAAAGAAAAAAGAAGAAAGAAAAATCTATACCTACTCAGAATACATTGAATTTAAACTATATTTTCATCTCTATTATTATTGATTCTAAATTTTGTTTAATAGATCCTTAATGATTATTATAACTGGTTTCATGTGTGAGTTTGTTTTATAATGTGTAAGAGGAAGAAAATGTTCCCTTTTTTGATTATTGAAAACATTTTTATAATACACAATATATTCAAGTTGTAAGTAATTAGAAAGAAATGAAAAACATTTTATTTATTTATTTTTTGAAAAACATTTTAAATTGATAGATTCTGAGTCGTAGTTTTTTCACGTGAGTAGAAATTCTTTTCTTCAAAAATATTGCAAGATCTCTTGCCAATCAATAAATGATTTAGAATATTATAAATCAATACTTACTGTTTAAAAATTCTGAAGATTGGTTTTATGTTTAATTTCATTTTTTGTTATTAAGAAACTACTAGACTTTTTGACTAAAAGTAGATTACGCACACCTTTTTTCTTCTTGTTATTATCAAAACATTCATATTTAAATCAGAATATTTTCTTTTGTATTTGAGTTCATGTCAGTGCTGTGTTATTCAAGTAAGTACATGCGGAGAGAACCATCAAAATAATAAAGATATAGGTATAAATACATAGATAGATACAGAGATAGATAAATACAGACAGAAATTGTATATAGATATGAGGAATAATTTGATGCTTGATGTCATTTACATAGTCATTATGAGACAAATCAGAAATACATGACTGATTCAATATATTGGATTTGTTTTACAGAGTGGTTTATCTTGATTCAAATTTGGGGTATGGAGCAATATCTGTTCTGTTCTTCAAGTTTCTAGAAGTCTAATTGGCCAGTGGTCAACTGTTTCTATTTCATATTGGTATCAGTATGCCCATTTAAAAAATAAAGTGGAGAGTTGAAGTGTGTTGCTGAAGAATGTTCATTGTACCTTAAATAATTCATATGTCTGTGACTACCCTAGAACATAGAATCAAAGAGGTATTTCTGCAACTTTATCAGAAGAACATAAATCAATGTCTTTTACTGAAAGCTTAACCTGTGCTTCAGACATATAAATCAGTTTAGGAGACATTGTGGTAATATCCAGTATATCCAAGCTTTGACTCTTAAAAATTTATTATGAACTGATTTTTATAGCTTAATTTATTCAAAAAATTACTAGTCATTCCTACTATATTTCAGGTGAGGGGCTGATGATCCATCTTGTTCTTAAGAATCTCACTGATTTGATTTTATTTTTTTCCTTCAACATCAAGCCAAATGCTGTAGAAATATTTTTCTTTGAGATACTGCAGATTTCATGTAGTTTGGCACTCACTTTAAAGAAATGCTCTTAAAACTCCTGAGTATCACCTAATTATTTTTCTTATATCCATTGAGGTTATTAAGTACCTGACAAAAAATATGAAGAGGTTGTACCATGAGGAATATTTCACCTGAATACTCAATATTAGAGGAAAAACATTAACTCCCATGTGTCTAGAATTATGGAGAATTCTGGGTTAAATGCAGGTGCCCTTTCAAGAAAACTTGGTATTAATATTTCAGTCTCAGCAATAAAACAGCACTTCATGTGTTACTTATAAAGGAAGATTTATTGCCTTCATATCCTCTTAATAATTTATTTCTTCCTTTCATCAGGTATAATCTCATACCACAGCCTTTTGGCCTTAAAGAGTAATTTAATCTATTAGCCGAGAAAACCTTTAAAGCCAATCCTTGACACTGAGTAGAAGTAGATAGTTTCATTAAGAGTATGCTGCGCTGAAGGTCAGCTCTCAGTTCATTACATATCTGCAGGAGTTGTGCAGGTAGAAACCAAATCCTCTGGCTTCCAATCTCCTTCTGAACAGATTTCCTTTAAATAAGAAGGAAGACAAAAGACACTGAACAAGGCTCACGCCAGGGTTGGAGGCTCGGGAAAATGGTTTTAACAGAAAGTTTGTGGTGGCCTTGACAAGTAATAATTTATACTCATCTTGGGAGATACTATATAGTAAGGGTAGGTGGATTCATTTTATCCACAAGTTGAATAAGGAGGGCTATTGTTTGCTATTAACAGAGATTCATTTTTAATGATTCACACTTGTATTTTTCTTGAGGAAGAAAATGATAATGTCATCTGCCTTTCTCTGTACATATTTATTATTTAAATTAAAAGTTATGCTACAGAGTTTCTCATGAATAAAAGGGAAATATCTGAAAAACAGTTACATTACAAAGAGGAAGTACAAATGCAGCTTCCTGAATTTTTCATGAAAACTCACCCAGAAGGCACTACATAGTTTGGAATCAAAAAGCATAGATGCCTTAGGACACATAAACAATGTAACTGAATCAAAGAAATTGCAGAAGTCTTATATAGACTTACAAATATTGTTATTTTTGGAAAAGATTTACTGAAGCAAATAAAATTATAAAATTATGCATAAATTGAAAAATATAATGGGATGGAGGCATGCAACATTTATGATTATTCTTTCTTTAATTTTGTTTTGTTTTTTTTTTGTAAATTTCAGCTTGATTGTGGTGTACTTCACAAATAATATTGTAAGATATTTTAAGTATGTATCCTGGCAATATATTCACGTATAATGTATATGCATGAAAAAATTCTTGCCATCTACTTAATTTACACATCGACCATATTACATTTATACTTTATTTATATTTTGGTGAGATGATTATTCTTGATAAAAGCCACAAAATAAGGTGAAACAAAGCAGCATATGAATATATCACGAGATGGTCATTCAAACAATTTTCAAAAAACTTGAAATATTTTCTTTATCGTTTATTCATTTCCTCCATATATATATGTGTATGTGTAGGAAGAAAATGATTATTGCATAAGTGTTTTTTTTAGGAACAGCAGAAAATACCATGATGAAGAGGCAAGATTTTGACACTTAAAGAGCAATTAAGACCTATAAAGATAAAGCAATTAAGACCTATATAAAACAAGTATCATTATAAGGCAAAATATTACCAAAAATCTAACATTGATGTTCACAGAAGGAAGAACTTCTTTTATTTTTTCTTCTTCTTAAACTGAGGTATAATTGACACAGAACATTATGTTAGTTTTGGTTGTACAGCACAAGTATTGCAAAATGATAGCCACAATTAGTCTAGTTAACATTTGCCATCACACATAGTTACAAAATTGTTTTCTTGTGATGAGAACTCTTAAGATCTATTGTTTTAGCAACCTTTAAATATGCAATACAGTATTATTAACTATAATTAGTCTCTATGCTGTATGCTACATCTCATAACTTTTTTTATAACTGGAAGTTTATAGTTTTTGATTCCCTTCATGCATTTCAACGCATCCCCAACCCACTTCTTTACGAGTTATTTCACTTAGCATAATGTCCTCAAGGTCCACACATTTTGTTACAAATGATGGAGAAGATTTCATTCTCTTTTTAATGGCAGAGTAATATTCCATTAAAGAATATATATATATATATAATACACATTAATATAATATTCCTATATATGTTCATATTTTCTTTATCCATTCATTCATGATAGACACTTAGGCTGTGTCTGTATCTTGGCTATTATAAATAATACTGCAACAAACATGGGGGTGCATGTATGTTGCACATTAGTGTTTTTGTTTTCTTTAAATAAATATCCAGAAGTGTTATATTCAGGAACATGTGGAAGCTTTATTTTTAATATTTTGAGGAAACTTCATATTATTTTCCACCATGGCTGCACCAATTTAAATTCCCACCAACAGTGCAATGAAGGGTCGGTTTTCTTCACATTCTCACCAGCATTTGTTACTCTTTTGTCTTTTTGATAATAGCAATGATAATAGGTGTGAGATGATATCTCATTGGGGTTTTGATTTGCATACCCTGATAATGAGTAATGTTGAACAGTTTTCACATATCTATTGCCCATCTTTATGTCTTCTTTGGAAAAAATATGCTTTGGAAAAAACTGCTGAGCCACCCAGGGATCCCCTGTTTCTGTTTTTATGCCAATACCATACTGCTTTCTTTGATTACAATGGTTTTATAATACAGCTTGAAATCAGATAGTGTGATGCCTCTACCTTTGTTCTTCTTGAGAGAACTTTTCAATAACAATAACAAATCTGACAAAAAGGGCAGCCGGGGTGGCTCAGCGTTTAGCTCCGCCTTCAGCCTAGGGCGTGATCCTGGAGACCTGGGATCGAGTCCCACATTGGGCTCCCTGCATGGAGCCTGCTCCTCCCTCTGCCTGTGTCTCTGCCTCTCTCTCTTCTGTGTCTCTCATGAATAAATAAATAAAATCTTAAAAAAAAAAATCTGACAAAACAAATTAGCAAAGGTGCTAAACTTTTTTTTTTCAAAAATACACCCAATTGCCCAAAAGGTACATGAAAGGATGCTCAGTGGGATTATTTAATTATGTAAAAAATATAGATATTGGATCCCTTACACCTGAAACTAGTAAGATAGAGAACTACAATATATATATGATATATAAATATAATATATAAAATATATATTTACATATATAAATTCAATAAAAAAGAAAAGTTGCTAAGCTTCACTTATCTTCAGCAAAGTACAAATTAAAACTATAATGAGTTATAACTGCATACCTGTTAGAATAGTTCTCATCTAAAATATGAGCAATTACAAGTGTTGGTAAGAATATGGAGAAAAAGGAACCCTCATGCACTGTTGGTGGGAATGTAAGTTGTTGGAGCTGCTATGAGTACCAGTAAGGAGGTTTCCCAAAAAATTAAAAAATAGAATTGCCACATCATATGATCTACTATTTCCACTATTCCACTTTTGGGTTTGTATTTAAAGGAAATAAAAACCGAGTATCAAAGAAGTATCTGCACTCCCATATTTATTCATGGTAATCAAGATATAGAAACAACCTAAGAATCTATCAATGGATGAATGAATAAAGAAGATGAGATATAGAGGGGATCCCTGGGTGGCACAGCGGTTTGGCGCCTGCCTTTGGCCCAGGGCACGACTCTGGAGACCCGGGTTCGAATCCCACGTTGGGCTCCCGGTGCATGGAGCCTGTTTCTCCCTCTGCCTGTGTCTCTGCCTCTCTCTCTCTCTCTCTGTGTGACTATCATAAATAAAAAAAAAATAAAAAAAATAAAAAAATCGATCACACACACATACACACACACATACAGACAATGGAATATCTTTAAACTATATTTAAAAAAAAAAGGAAATCTTGCCATTTGCAACAATATAGAGGGACCTTGAGGGCATTATGGTAGGTAAGGTGAGTTATATAGGGGAAGACAAATACTGTGTGATCTCACTTATATCTAAAAAGGCCAAATTCAAAGAAACAAAGAATAAAATGGTGGTTGCCAGGGTCCAGGGGATTGGGAAACCGGGGAGATGTTGTTTAAGGGCACCAGCTTGCAACTAGTAGATAAAAAAGTCCTGAAATTCCAGTGCAAAGCATAGTGATTATAGTCAATGATATTGCATTATAAGCTTCAAAGTTGCTAAGAGACTAGATCTTAATTGCTCACTACAAAAAAGAAACAATAATTATGTGAAGTGATAGAGGTGTTAGCTAACACAACAGTGGTAATTATATTGCAATATATAAATGTATCAAATTAATACATTGCACACCTTTTATAAACTTATATAATGTTACATGTGAATTATATCTCAATTTAAAAAATAAGGAAAAGAACTTTTGATTGAGAGCAAGCACTGTTGAAAGGCTAGAATATAAAAAAAGTTTTGAAGGTTATATAGAATTTTAAAAGGTAGATTTTAGAAGAGGATATTTCAGGCAGAAGGAAAAAAGCATAAACAAAACCATGGACACAAAAATATACGGGATATGTGCAAAGACATTAGGCTATCTTAAATCTACAATTAGGCTACAAATTTAAAGTATATTTAGAAAAATAATGGGAAGTAAGATAAAAATAAATTTCAACCAGATTTTTTAAATATTAAAGATATCTTAAGATAGCTTGTTCTCCATGGGAAATTCAAAGAACTTTTTACATTATACTTAAAGAAGGGAATCAGGTAAGTGTGGGAACTCCAAGTAAGAAGTTTGGCCACAGTACAAGTAAAGGAAAATGTGAACTAAATCTAACAAAATGCAATGAGAAAGGTTAAAAGGAAATCACCAGAAAGGGAAAGAATTTGAAACCCAATATTTAAAGGAGGAAGAGAGCAGCAGCAAAGATTATTCTTAGGTTTTAAGTTGTGATTACTTACAGAATGCCTGTATTGTGAATAAAAACTAAATAAGAATAATAACAATAATAATAAGTAGAAGAAGAAACTAACTTGAAAACAAGAGCCATAAAAATAATAAGATTTGTTTGGGCTATGCTGCTCATTTCAGAATATTTAAGTAAAGGTAATGAACAAGTAGATGGGATGAGTTTGTCACCTAAGAAATAGCTTTCTGAGATTATGAAGAAATAAAATTTATTCACCCAGTGTCAGTCACAAATAGTAGAGAGCAAAAAAGATAAGCACAGATTCTTGGAGAATGGTTACAATTGGGAAAAAAAGTGAGGATAATGGTTATTAGATCACATATTGATAGATCTAAACAAAGTAGTTTATAGATGTAAATTAAGTATCATTTACTCAATAAATGATAGGTCCTGTTTCCTCTAACAGTCAGTAGGATGGTCAGAGAGTTAAAAATATAACACAGAAGCAAGAGTGAGTATGGCTCAAGGAACAAGGAACAAGGAATGGTTACAGGGATCTAATGTCAAAGAGAAGTCAATGAACGTAAAGACTGAGAAAGACTTATATACTGATTATCCAGTGTTTGTCATGAAAGTTACTCTGTAAGAAGTGAAAGAATGATGAGATTGTGGGGGAAACACTACAGCTACTATTTCAAAAGGTTTGGTAGCAAGAGGACAAATCAAATTAATACTTGAGAAATCATCAGTGAGGAAATACTTTTTCAGAAGAAGGAAAATTTTGAGCACATTAATAGGCAGAGCAAAGGTAGGAAGAAAACAAAAAATCTAGACAATAGTGATTTAATGGAATGAGTTTTCAAGAAAAGAAGAAAGGCCAACAATCAAAGTCCAGATAGATGATTTAACACTAAAAAATGGAGAAACTATGGCTGTTTTCTTCTTTTCTTTGAGACAAGAATAAAGAATACAATGTTAGATCCAGACTTCACAATCTTTATATAGAGGAGAGTCTATATAGATCATTTGAGATGGCATTAATACCTATAGTTAACATGAGTAGATGAAGTCTAACCTGAGAATGGGTAAATACATTGGACATAAAGATAGGGTTAAAATCCCTTTTCAGGGCAGCCCGGGTGGCTCAGCAGTTTAGTGCCACCTTCAGCCCAGGGCGTGATCCTGGAGACCCGGGATCAAGTCCCACTTCAAGCTCCCTGCAAGGAGCCTGCTTCTCCCTCTGCCTGTGTCTCTGCCTCTCTCTCTCTTTCTCTCTCTCTCTCTTTCTGTGTCTCTCATGAATAAGTAAATAAAATCTTAAAAAAATTTTTTAATTAAAAAAATAAAATCCCTTTTCAGAGTGATGCAATATTGAATCAGGAGACAATCATTTCTGAGTAGTAGTGTGAGAGAAGTAAGATTGGGCAGTATGAATCTGTAGTGGAATTAGCACCATTTACTAGCTTTCTTCAGAAATGCTAACAGAGTCTGAAAGCAGTGAAAAAAAGACCATAAGGACTACTCAGCATTGGGGTTTATTAGAATACAGGTAGCAAAGTCAAATGGGTGAGAGATTTTACCATATTAATGAGAAGACCATTGAAAAGGCTCAGTATGGTCTCACAATCTAAGTTAAGGAGAAAAATGAAGTCAGAGGTTGATGAACCAGAAACATTAAGAAGAGTTCAAGTTTTTAGACTTCACAGTGAGAAGAAAGTTTAAGTTAGTTGTTAGTGAAGGCATAGAAAGAGAGGGAGGTACACTAGTTCTGTGAGGGAGAGAAATTTTAACATTTGAATTCAGTAATATTGATTTAAGACCCATAGTGAGCAAAAGAGTAAGCTCTTATTGATCCAGAATGTTTGAAGAATGAGATATCTGATTAAGTAAATATGCTGACTTAGAGCAGGATGATATAAATAGAAAATATCCACGTAACATATTCCTACAAATAATTAAGTACATGGGATTTTGCCAGATGAATTATTGTTTTATTGCCAACAGTCATGGAAATATTTGAAATGTTGGACATCCTCAGTCTTGAGACAATATTAGTGATACATTTAAGTAACATGAGGTAGTACATATATATTTCTATGCCTATCTTTCCTCTTCTATAAATATGTATATATATTGTTTAAATCTAGATCTAGATCTATAAAGTCTTCTAAGTTGATTGCATAGACCTAAGTGTGTAAAGACTCTTTTAACATACTGCCATCTTTTCAAACAGGTGTGTTACACTTTGGTAGGGGCTTGAAAGAGGGAGGGGAAATTGCTTCTACATTCATTCAGTTGTATCAAGCATATCAATTAATGGAAAGGAAAATGTACCTTATTAGACTGTGGGAAAACCATGAGGTAGAAAGGTCTTAAAGGACAACATTGATTGGGAGAAAAAAAAGATGGAGAAAGAGACAGTAGGATAATCAATGGCCATAGCAAGTTTTCTTCCCATGGAGAGAGTTGCAGTACATAATGCATAAAAAGCAGACTAAATGCAAAGCTCAGGACTCCTCTTCTTCCTTGTTTTCCAACTATTTACTGTGGTATTTTTCTATGTTATATTTTTGATACACAAAGGGATATATGATGGATTGTCAATTTGTACAAAGTAGATAATACATATAATTCACAGTTTACTGAATAAATATATTTTATTTGGAATGATTCAGAAAAGTCTTCATGAAGGTTACACTTGAAGATAGACTGATTATCAGAGGAATTAAAGCTAGTCTATCTTAATCCAAGCTAATCTACCTATATTGTGCAGTTCAATTTGGCATTCAACACCATGCACTTATAAGAAAAAATGAATAAAAGAGGCATAATTGTTAGCTGGGTTGGACCAGGAAAGACATGACATTAACTACCATCCTCTATTTTAATGGTTCAGAACACTCATGTATTTCCCCACATTGAATGAGATGCCAAAATATGTGATTATTAATTATTCATACTGATCCACAAATTGGGTGAATTACCTACCCTATTTCCAAACTAAAGTCTTTTGCTTTAAGGGAAGGTAGCAGTAGGGTTTAGTTTTTAGGAGTCAACTTGATTAGAAGAGGCTAAATTGCAGTGAAAAAGAGAGCCATGAATATAAGGGAAATGTATTTTCCTCTCATGAAATAGTTCCAAGAGAAGTCCAGGGCTATGGGTGGTTCTGTTATCCTCAGTATATGGCTTCCAAGGTTCCTCCAGAAAGTACTAAGTCCAAGCCAGAATACTAAGCAGGACAGAGTCCAGGGCAAACATCTTTAAAGAGACAGAGAAATTACTTGGAAGTAGCAAATATCACTTCCATTAATATATCATGACCTTGAAATTAGTCCCTGGCTGCAACTAGCTGCAAGGGAGCCTGTGAAATACAGCCTTAATAGGATGTCCATTGACATAATGGAGATAGAATGGACTGCAGAATGGCTGACTTTTCTCTCATCCATCCCAAATGAACTAATTTCAATGGGTGCTAATTCCAGCAGTAGTGCTTTATTTCTACACCTTCAACATGCTCTGGTGTGTGTGTATGTGTGTGTGGTGTTTTTTCACACTTCCCTTATTCTCATTCTTTATAGCCAGACTTAATTTGAGTCATTTTTTTTTTTGTTAAAATTGTTGTTATCTGTCTTAATCTCTCACACTTCTATAACAAAATATTATAAACTAGGTGACTTAAAAAACAGCCTCCCAGTTCTGAAGGCTGGAAAGTCAAAGATTAAAGTGGAAGTAGACTCAGTTCTTGGTGAGGGACTTCTTCCTGGCTTGGAGATGGCTGCCTTCTTGCTGTGTTCTCACATGGTGTAGGGAGAGAGAGAGAGAGAGAAAAAAAAAAAAAAGACAGAGACAGAATGAGCTCTCTTTTCTCTTTCTCATCTTAAAAACAAAATGAAACACTAATCCTGCCATGAAGGTCCCACTCTCATGAACTCATCTAATCCTAAGTACCTTCCAAAACCCCATCACACTGAAGGTTAGAGCTTAAACATACATATTTTGGAGGAATAAAAGTATTCAGCCCGTAATATATCCAAAGCTGATAAATCTGTTTTGTTGGTTTATTCACTCCTAAGATCTATTTACAGAAAAAGGAAATGAATTGCTATTGGCTCATCTGCTTAAATCCAGTTAGGAAAAAAAAAAAAAAAAAGGAACAAATTTTTGTGTCCAAGGCATTCTGATTTGTAAAACTTATCTGTATGTCATTTACTCAAATTAGTGCATTTAAAGACAAAAAGTACCCAGAAGCATAAACCTAAATATATTTATAAACCTGCAATCCCAACGTTTTTCAGGTAGTCACTGGTTTTTATATAATCACCATTATAAAAGTATTTTGTTGAATAGTATTATGGATAACAGAATACAGTGTGAAACATTTAGATAAATAAGCAAGTTGATTTCAAAAATTAGTAGTCTAAATTAATATTAAATTATTCATAGAGTAATATGTTAACAAATTTTCTCATTTTCTTTCCACTAATCTGTGAGATAGATATGGAACAGGAATTAAAACAAAATTTCCATTTTACAAAGCAAGAAAGTGAAGTTCTGAGAAGATAAAAGACTTGCCCACCACCACCCAGCAAGTAAGCAAGACCAAGATCAAAACTCAGTTCTTCCACACTTTCTATTCTCAAGGTAATATTTCCCACTAACTGCCATACCAAACAGGAATTCTCTACTGATTTAATTTGCTCTCCAAGAAGGTGATAAATTTCATGATTTCCTGTTATAAATTTCATTTTGCTTTATTTTTATGTCTAGAGGACATAATATATAAAAATGTAATTATTGAAACTCTCAGCCTGTTGAGAATTGGAATTAAAAATATTTTATCATTTTAGGCATCATGGAGCATAGGATATAAACATGATGTGCTAATAATACAAAAACAGATGATTTTTAAGATGAAATTATTTATAAATGATAAAAAAATCTGGGGAAATTTTACTAAAAGTATGTCATAAGCCAGCAGCAGCTGAGTGTGTGCTCATAGGTGTCAAAATAAGTAGGACAGTTTCTACACTCAAAGAGTGTAAGTTAAGAAAGTATTACTCTACACAGAACCATGTACTATCCCTATACCACTTATAATTACAAAGTATTTTCCCACCTTTTTCTCTACTCAATACTATCATGTGAGCTAAGTAGGGCAGGTATTATTTCTAATTTCCAAATCATCTCTGGATGAGAAAGTTTTCATGGTGGACATTCAATCTTTAAACATGCATTGAAAAGCCACTATGTGTCAGGTGTGATGCCAGGTACACTGAGGATGAGAAGCAAAAATGAGTTGTTGTGCTTCCAGAGCAACAAAGAAAGGAAACATAACCCATCGCTGTGATGCTGTTATTACTATGATACCAGTAGAATATACAGTGAGCAGAGGGAGGTAAAAATGGTCTGAACACTCAACTGTGAATTAATTCCAGTACACTTCTCATGAGAAATTAAGTAACCATGAGTTTCTGATTATAAATGTTATTGGTGTTCAGAAAATGAAAGAATGTTAGGATGTGTTAGAACTGTTAGAGTTAATGGGGTTCAATTCTGACTTTCTAGAAAGGTCAGTGTTAGACAGGTGCAAGGGAAAAGGGCCATTCTGAAAAAGGTCATCATGCTTGTAGAGCATGGACTTTGTAGGAAGCAGAGTGTGTTGGGATGGAAATGAGTTGACCAGTATGATAGAAGCAAAGTTTCTGGACTGGCGAAAAGTAGGAAATAAGCTTCACTAGTAAAATGGTACAAAATTATGGGTGACCTTTCATGCTAAATAGGAGAATGTGGTTTTCATGCAAAAGGCAACAGAGTATAGGAGTTTTCTGAGCAGAAGAGTGACATAATGATAGTGGTATATCAGAAAGATTATTGCAGTGAAAGGATGCATTAGAGAAGGAAGGAGTGGGGGTGGGATAATCAGTTAAAGAGCTATTGCAGTAGTCCAAACATGGAGTGGTGGAAGTTTGGGCTTTGGTCTTAGTAGTGAGAACTGAGAAGAAAGTAAATCTGAGAGACATTTTATTTATTTTTTAAGATTTTATTTGTTTATTTGAGAGAGAAAGAAAGAGCAATTGAATGCATATGTGAGCCATGGGGGGCGGGGGACAAAGGGAGAATCTCAAGTACACTCGTACTGAGCACAGAGCCTGATGTGAGGTTCCATCTCACAACCCAGAGATCATGACCTGAGCTGAAACCAAGAGTTCAAGGCTCAACAGACTGTGTCACCCATGCACTTCACTTGAGAAGGAAAAAAATCATTCAACACAGCGACAGACTGCCTGTAGGAAATTTCAAAATAGAAAACATCAAACATAATTTTTTTTTCTCTTTGTACTCATTGTACTTTTCATATCATACTTTCTATTAATTCTTTATGACCTGCCATTTAAGCAACTGTAAGAATACTTTAAACATTTAGGAAGAAATGTGACTATCATTTTTTTTGAAAATTATAGTGAGATAAGATATATTGATAGTACACTGCATCTAGTAAGTGCTCAATAAATGTTTATGTAGAAATGAAGTTGTAAGATTACCAAATATATAAAATAAATTCCTTCTTCAGTAATTAGCTTTTAGATCTAAAGTTGTCTGTCACACTTGAGCCATCTGAAGCATGAAGGCAAGAACAAAGAAATGGAGATTATAAGTGTTTGAAGCAGTAAAATGTCACCAGAGAATGCTTCAGAAGGAAAAAAAAAATGACACAATCAATTTAAAAGGTGACATATTGAAAGATAAAGGAGAAGTATCCCTTTTAGTTTTTATAACAGGTAAAAAACTGGACTGACTAAATACCTAAATATAGATTGGTAGCTTTAGAGTTCAGTTAGGGGGAAAAAGTATTTCTTTAGTTACAAGAAAATAGCAATGAAATCTTATCTTTGCCAATTTTCTGTACGAGAGTAGCCGAATTTTTATTATGAGATAAAGATGGGTCTTTAAAGAATAAAGGGTGTCTTTAAAGAATAAAGACACCCTTAGGTTATTTTATGGAATTAAAATTTTGAATGACTAAAATAAAATAAAATAAAATAAAATAAAATAAAATAAAATTTTGAATGACTAAGTTAATTACAAGTACAAGTCTTCTAATATCTTTACATCCAAATCATTCTCACGAAACAGAGGCCAATTTGTTGGTGAATGGGTTCAATTAACATAAAGAAGAGTGAAATCATAAAATCACTGTTTGAATACTCCATATACCATTTTGCTTATTCAGGAAAACATATAACTCAAAAAAATTTGATATTTATGTTTGTAAAGGCATTTGTGGACAACTGAAAAAGAACAAGAGAACCTAAGCCAAACAAAAATATGCAAATTTATTAATTTCATAAGCAAGAAAATTACTACCACGTCCACAAAAATTTCCTAGCAAAAATTTCATTTACCTTACACATTCTAACTAAGAAGTTGAAATACTTTTGAAGCATACAAAATTGCTGTGAAATGGATTTCTTGTAAGCTAACTGATTTGGAAAGTGTCAATTATTCATACAGATTCAGAAATTAACTAAGAAAATATCTCCAAAATCTGTATATCTCTAGGAACTCATTAATTTTCTTTATTTACATGCCCAGTTGAGTATGGTTTCGTTGAGTTGCCCAGATATTACTGATGCATTCATAAGTCTCTTCCTTCCAAAATCATTCCAGGAATTTATAGCTGAAATTAATCTGATTTTGTTCTCTCTCTCTTTTTTTTTTTTATTTTGTTCTCTTACAGAAGTACTTCATTTATATTTTTTAAAGAATTTATTTATTTATTTATTTGAGAGAGAGAGAGTGAGCCCTGGGAAAGAGAGGAGTAGAAAGCGGGAGGGAGAAAGAATCTCAAGCAGATTCAAGGCTGAGATCATGACCTGAGCTGAAACCAAGAGTCCAATGCTTCACCCACTGAGCCACACAGAGGCCCATATTTATAACTTTTTTAGAACACTTGTGTAGACATTTTGCTATGAATCAGTGTTTCCTGGAATGAATTAAATATTTTTTGAAAAGTACATTAAATTTTGAATTCCTCCTCTTCCTTCTCTGGCACCCTGAATACAACAAATGCTCAGAAAATTAATTTAAGTTTCTTCATACTTTTTGCATCCTCCTCATCAGCATTAAATAACATGCCTAAAATGAGATAGACAATTTAGACTTCAAATTTCTTGTTTTATATATATTAAAAATACTTAGAAGCCAAAATAGATTCAAACCACCATTAAATTTTCCTTTGTTTTGCTAAATGCAAAATATTGATATTAGATGTGAAATAAAAACATTTTTTTCTGCAATAATAGCAAAGAAATAGCATTAAAAATATTCTAACATCATATTTTTCCTAATGTTAAATTACAAATTTCAACTACTCTATTGTTTTTTTCTGCCTTTATATTTTTGGATGACTATTTGACATAATGAACTCAAAATACAATTTCACATTGATTTTTGTATCCTTTGACTTTAGTGTTGAGGTTGTTTATATTTTAAAATACTATCTTAAATAAAATTTCACATGCAATCATTCCATTTCCTACATTGTCTTTTAAATTAAAAAAAAAACTTTATTTTTTAAATAAGATTTTTCAAATCTCTTGTAATCTTTTTTTTTTTTTTAAAGATTTTTATTTATTAATTCATGAGACACACACACAGAGGCACAGACACAGGCAGAAGCAGGCTCCATGCAGGGAGCCTGATGTGGGACTTGATCCCGGGGTCTCCAGGATCACAGCCTGGGCTGAAGGCAGTGCTAAACTGCTGAGTCACCCAGGCTGCCCAAATTAAAAAACCTTTGAATTTCTGTATGTCCCATTGTCTTGCCTGGTCACTACAATGGTGTATAACTTGGGTTTTAAGATACAGTATTTTTTTCACTCTGGTTTCCTTATCTCTAGTCTCCCACCCCAATAAATACCTGAAACATAATAAGGACCAAGAGAGAAATCTGCTATTGGAGTATCTCAAAAGCCCTAGGCACGAATTCCACAAACATTCAACTCTAGATACATGTATGCCAGTGAATTGTTGAGCTCTTATTTTCTTTCCAACTAATTGACAATAGAATTTCTACCAGAGACAAATGTCACTAGCCAGTTTAGTGACATTTATTAACATTTCATATATTTATAGAACTAGTTTATTATCACTTTCACCCTTAATCCTTATTATAATAATATCATAAGTGCCTTATATATCACACATGCAAAACTAATTGTCAGAGAGGTTAAGGCATCTTTCCAAGATAGCAGAATTAGTATGACTTAGTTGGAATTTAAGTGAAGTTTTCTGATTAAAATCATGTGATAGTAGCAATACTCTTTACCAACTCATCTTTATAGGTAACAACTTGTAACTTTCCTAAAGATTTTTCTCAAGGAGAAACATTCAAGTTTCTAGATGAATAAGAGGTTACATCTTAATAACCTTCAAAACATATCACTACTCCCTTAAAATAAGCCTGCAATTGTCAAGCTCCTGTTGGTTAATTTCCTTTGCTGGGAAGACTTGATCCCATTTTCATTGCTTTCCTGCTGGCAAAAACCTGCTCATGTCAAATCATATGTATTAGAGCACTTTTGATTTTCTCTATAATTCATCTTTTTTTTTTATAATAGCTGTATGTGCCTATGATAAAACTGTAACTTGCAGAATAGGAAATGGGTTTAGGAACAAAGTAAGAAGATTTTTTTTTTCTATAATTAGAATGCTTGAACAGTGAAATAGGCTTCCTCTTAAAGAAGTATTTATCACTGTACTGAGGCTGGTGTTGTTAGACCACAGATCAAAATGGCAATGGGAAGAAATATGCTTCAGCTTTCTTATCAAAGGAATCATCTCAGGAATTTATCAACAGTTTTTTTCCCCTTTAGTCCTGGTTATCTGTATATTAACTAGACCCCTGGGTCATTTTTTAGTGTGGCATTTTTGGAAATACCACTCTAGATGGCCACTAACAAAACTTCCATTTCAGAGAAAGTAGATGTGTTAGGGCCCAAAATGTGTCAAGTGAGGACTTTGAGTTGCATTTAGGCTGTAGATTTGAGCTTGAGGGTTGAAAATGGTTAATGAAATGCATATGATACACAGTGTGGAAGCAAAAAGAATGGAGGGAAAAGAAGAGAGAAGAGAAGAATGAAAAGAAGGAGGTGTGAAGGAAAAGTGGTGGAAGAAAGCAAGCGAGAAAGGAAAACCTGGACTCAGATAAAAGAGGGGTATCTAATACTTGTACTAAATTCAGAGATACTGAGAGTAGATTAAGGAAGAAGTTAAATATGATTAAAATCCACAGTAAAATACAGGTTGGGTTTCTGGGCAAGTGCAATTTTTTTCTTTTTTCCCTTCTTCTTTTTTTTTTTTTTTTTTTTTTTTTTTGTTCTCCACTGCCAGAAAGACTTTAGATAATGGAGAAAGAAGATGGAGCATTGGAGCATTTTATTCTACAAATCCCTTGAAAACTCAAGAAATATTTGAGCAGAAGGTAAACTAGGAAAATAAATACCAAATATCCAAACCTTTATAGTGTCTTGGCCGGATTTAAGCCTGCTGCCTTTTTTTTTTTTTTTTGAAATTGAAGTTATGCTGAGATACATGAGCACTTCTATGTGATCATAACACTTTTGTTTGGTAAAATTATAATTAAATAATTTAAATTGTCAAGCAATTTCTACTTTTAGAGATGCTAAACAGACTTTACAGATGACCATATGTTCCAAGACTGACATGATTCCCAATCCAAAAGTATAAATAGCTTCTCTGAGTAGCTTTCAGAGTGACAGGCATAAAAAACCATCAACAAGACACTTTTTTTTTAATATATAGCAAAACATACTTAGATAACATTTCAACAAGATAAAAAGTTGCAGTTCTACTCAACTTTTTTATGAGTAATACATCACAATACAACTTGTGTAGTGTCACTGCTACCAACTTTATTGTGAATTTCCCTCATGAGACAACTCGATTTCAATGAGAGATTGGGTATTCATATACATATATTTTCTACATAATGCAATTTGCTGTACATAAATATGAAAATGTGATAATGATTCATTTTGTCTAATGAACTGAAAATACAACTAACTATATTATTGTGTATAATTATGGGAGTTAGTGGTCAGCCTTTGGAAAATTTTAGATTAATATAATTATTACACATAGTTTATTATACATTTTGACAGTATGTTTGCTTAGAATATATAATATATAGCACTCACAGGTGAATAACAAAATAAATCCCCTAAAAAATAACATCTTATTAAATATTTTATCATTTATAAAAATATTTGAATAGTCCTTCATAGGAAAATCATCTCTTTATAGAGTTTGTGAAGTCCAAAAATCTTGTCTAAAAGGCAGCCTCTTGCTGATTTCTTTCATTCATTTATGTACTAAAAAAAAAAAAATAATTGAGGAGCTATCATCTGATTTTTTTTTTTCCAGTTTCTTATTGTGTACCAGGTACTAGGAATAAAAGCAATGATTATGACAGGATTACGGTCCTTCAGGAGCTCATAGTATTCTGCAGAAAGAAACACTCGGGGGAAAGAAAAAAACACAACTACATGAAAGTAACTGCTTTTTTCACACTAGAGATACAAATGAGGTCGTTTTTACATTAAAACTTAAAATTACAAGAGCTCCAAGCCCCTCAGTCTTCTGTCACCCCAGGCTCTGCACCCTGTAAATAGATCTAAAGCTACCTAGAGATATTTACAGCGAAGCAAGGCATCTACAGATGTGATTGTGGACATCAGGCCTGGCCTCTGTCTTGTAGGGTCGCGGAGCATATCAAAGAGAGGTGCCAACCTCACTTTTATTCTGTTCATAACAAACAGTCCGCTCCCAGAGCATTAAACTTCCCATGTTCCTGCTCCCTTGCTGCAGAGGTACATGCTCCCATAGCAGGTCAGGATGTGTACATACTTGTCACAGGCTGTGTGCAGGCTCGCTGGCCCCAGGTGCAGGCCTAGCCCAGGGCTTGGGGTTTTTCAATTCAACCCATGTGGTGAGTAATCTCTCATGACATTCTTTTACTGAATAACCACAGAGATGAGTTTGGAGTATATTCTCTTATACAAGGTAAAGGAAGACATTAGAGAAAGTATGAAACAGTTCAATTTCCCTTTGGTCTTCTTCTGTCTGTCATCCCCCGTGTTCTCTCATTGCCCTTTGCAAATGCTAGTTATACCATTTCTTTATTTTTATAGAGCACTTTGCAGCTTATGAAGCTAATCCATATGTTCTTTCATTAAGTAAGACACTAACAGTTTGGTGTGAA
This sequence comes from Canis lupus familiaris, assembly GCF_011100685.1. Taxonomy (NCBI): domain Eukaryota; kingdom Metazoa; phylum Chordata; class Mammalia; order Carnivora; family Canidae; genus Canis; species Canis lupus. The sequence continues at coordinate 43,450,518 of NC_049237.1, read as the reverse complement.
TTAATTTAAGGCTTTATCCTCATGTGGTACAGGTACAGTGGTACAGATACAGTAAGTGGTACAGATATGTGGTATGTGGTACAGATATGTATGTGGTACAGATATGTGGTACAGATACAGTAAGTCAAAAAGATGGACATTTTGTGATAGTAACAACAGGTCAATTTTTAAAGTATTTAGTAATCCGGAATAGTCATAAATAGGTTACTGTATATTGCTTCATTTGATCTTAAATCTTAATGGGTAAGTATCACCATTATTCTTTACAGATGATAAAAGCAAGGCAAAAAGATAGTAAACTATGAGACTAGAAATGTAGCCCAAGCAATAAGGCCAGAGCCTGGATGCTGATCTGTGAAATACATTTTCAGGCATCCAGTATTTGTGTTAGATCAGTCATTATTGTGCAGAGAAATGACCAAGCTCCAAAACACATCATGTGGGTGACTGCTTAATTCTAAAACTAATCCTATGGGTAACTTTCAGATCTATAATAGATTGAATAAATAATACTGTTTACCGAGAGGGGCTCATTGTAATCTACCTAAAACCACAACAGGCAAGCAACATGATGTCTTAGAGTCACTTCAAGGTTCACTAACTAACTAATAAAAATATGTAGTCATTAATATTAATTCTCTACAAAGATAAGGAATGATAAAGGGGCATAAATACACATTTAATATCTGAAAATATCAAATTTTAAGATTTTTCTACTACAAAATGAAGCAAATATTGGCAATGATAACCTTGTAGGAAAGAGTTTTTTCATTGTTGTCCTCATTGCTTCTTCTAACACAATTAGACCCCTGGTAATAGTTAAAAGAGGAAATAGCTTCTTCAACACAGGCAAACTAGCTAAGTGGGTTCTAGGTCACTGGGTTTAGTATATGTTTAGTATACATAATAATTTCCCTTTCCCTATATGTTTATATGTTTAGTATACATAATAATTTTTCTTTGGGGGGAAATGTGTTGCAACACCCCACTAATTTATCATTTTTCTATGTATTGTTAATGCAAAGACTCTGATATTCTCCAGGAAATTACAGACATCAGGACACACAGAGCTTTCTACTTTACAGAGGAAAGGTTGGGGGGGAAAAGAATATAAATATAAAAGTTTCAAATCAAGACTAAGTCCCTATATAGTCCCTTGGTTTCCATCATCACCATCAATCAATACTAAACAATTGCAATTAGTTAGAAGAATGCTAAACCTTAGAGTTGCTGAACAGATGGAAAATAGAAAAGAAATGAAGCCATCTTCCATAATCAGATGAACAAAACCAGGTGACCATCTTTTTTTCCCATTGATTTCCCTGCTCATTAAGATGTGTTCATTTATTTGCTTTTATTTTGAAGGTTCTGGTTAGAATCTTGAAACTAGAATCATCTTCAATGAAGTATTTTGCTCATTATTCTTATACAGAGGTAAATTCCAAACTGGCTCATGGAAATAATTGTTTATGCTTTAATTAACCATCTCCAAATACAAGTAACCCAAAGGCCTCTTTAACTCATTCTAGTATTAGGCATCTCAAAATCTTCAGCAAATACTCTGATCACAGTATGGAGTATAAAATAACTATAACACATAATTCTTGACGTCTCATACATTAAAATGCAAAATAGAAGCCAACACACAAGATAAATAACAAACTCCATTAGGCTGTGAGTAGCCAAGATAGTTCAGTCAAAAAATGGAGCTTCAGCTGTACTTACAAGATAGATAAGATATATACAGAGGAAAAAAACATAGGTCTTCCCACAAGAAAATAGGAGAATATTAAAGTAAAATTAAGGAGTCTGAAATATAAACAATGTGTTTGTAGGAACAACAAGAACCTTATCAATCAACTTACTGAATTTAGAGTAAAGAGGCTTCTCATTCATAGATGGAAAGTATATATACTATATGTATATATTAACATATAGATGAATGATTACACACACACAATTTGAAAGTCAAGTAAGATTAACATGTTTGAGGCCCATGGCAGGCAAAGAAACTGGAATTTTTATCTTAAAACAATAAGAAACAATTGAAAGTTTATCTTAAAGTCCAACTGAAACCTCTTGATTTTACAAAACTTTAGAGATTATACTAATCATTCATCTAATCAAATAATATTTACTGGGCATCTACTCTGCACAAGGCATTCGCACTTAATAATCTCAGACAGGGCCAAATAAACATTCACAAACATAGTTAAAAGAGGAGTATTAAAGATACGCAAAGATAGAAAAAATGAATTCCACTGAATTAATCTGTATTGAAGGTGATAAGGGATGAAATATTTTGAGCATTAGTAAGATGAGAGATGGATAGGAAATCCACACAAAAGGCTCCAGAACCTTAGAGAGACAAGTGATGGTGTTCATGAAACTACAAAGGAATGGGTATTGTTGGACATAAAGAAGATAGGTAACAGAATGAGATACACCTATAGAAGTAAACACAAACCAGATCATGGAAAACTTGATACACCAGTTAAGAGTTTAGCTGCTTCTTGTGGTCTGTGATTAGCCACTGAGAGGTTTAAAAGAGGGCAGAATCATGGCACTTCGAATTGTAGATATATAACTCTCAAGACTAGTAAAGGCAAGAGAGGGATATAACTGAAAAGGCATATTTAGAAAGAATAAATATGATCTCCATGAAGGTCATGATCTCCAGGGTTATTGATCTCTGGGTTACTCTTCCAACTACCACGTACAGCTTGTCTTGGCCATTGTCTCTCCCTGGTATCGTACACTGTTCTCCCATATTTCCTTGGCTTTTAGATATTCTTCAAGTCTCTGTTCAGATATTAATTTATCAATGAGGCCTCCCTTGACAAGCGCATTTCTACATTTCTGATCTTCATTATCCTATTCTATTTATGTTAGTCTATAGCATGTATCAGCCTCTGATATGTATTCTAGTTATTGCTTATTTTCTGTGTCCTGAAAATAGATTATAAACTCCAGAAGGTGAAGATATTTTTATATGTTTTGTCTAAAGTCAGTTTAGCTTTAGAAGAGTGCCAACCAAGCCAATAGCGGGCACTCACTAAACATTTCCTGAAAAACTGAAAGAGATGAAGATGAAAGTCCAGATTTAGGAAATATTGAGACCTGATGAATTATTGGATATGGAGGGTAACCAATAAGAGCCAAGGATCCCTCCATTTTTTTAGTATAGGTGATGGGGTAGACTGTAATTTCTGAAGAAGAAAGTCAATGCTAGAAGAGGAGCAGGTTCAGAAAGAAGGCAGAGTTCTGGTTTGAATATATTGAATCCGAGATTCCCGTGGGATTTGCTGATTAAATGTGCATCTGGTAGTACAGAGAACTGGCTTGGGCCAGTGTAGAAAAGTTAGGGGCCATCTGCATGTTTGTGATTGCTAAGATAGTGGAATGGATGAACTTGCCCTTAGAGAGTGAGGCATGAAGGGAGTAATGGATCAAGGACAGGAGTCTAAAACATATCATAAATTAAAGAATTACAGTATTAGCAATAGTAAATGGTGAAATATTATCTTTCTGTAAGATGATTCAGGGAATAACTGGAGATGGTGAGGTAATGAGGGGAGTAATGGATCAAGGACAGGAGTCTAAAACATATCATAAATAAAAAAATTACAGTATTAGCAATAGTAAATGGTGAAATATTATCTTTCTGTAAGATGATTCAGGGAATAACTGGAGGTGGTGAGGTAATATTGGGCAATCCCAAGAGGAGAGGCAGTCTTTTAATTAACACGGTCATCACAGAACTCTGCAAAGCTTGTATTAGTGCATTTCCAATTATCCTGATAGATCTAAAAAAAAATCCCCATCAACACATTATGCTCTGCTTAGAGTGAGCTTTGTAGTTTCCCCTATGTTTTTTTCAGGGCAAGGTTACAAACCCTAAGATTCTTTATATCTGTCAGAAAGAATGAGACCCAAATTCCTCAATTATATTCTCATGAAATTATTTTGATGCTCAGCTAATTAATATCCAATCATTGAATATCCCTAAAACAACTGGTACTATGTAGCAGGGTTCTAGAACATTACATTCACAGATTTGTCATTTTTATAATTACCTAATTTTATAAGGCAGAAGAGGTTATTTAGGGTTTAAAATAAAAAGGATAGTATTTTTTAATTTTATGACATATTCTTAAGTAATTTATAATTTAGGTCTAATATTATATATGTGTTTATATGTGTGTGTGTATGTGATTATATATATATGAATATGATATGTACATATACATATTCATATATATATATGAATATTTCCTGGATAATCAAGAAGCATTATCAAATCATTTGATTTTCTTTTTTCTTCTGGATTCTTTGTAACTTTCAAAAGATTATTATAACATTACACTAGATGTAGTTTTGAAAGGGGGAGTTATTAGATTCCCCAAACAAGAGAAATGTGTTAAATATTAGATTTGTCTTATTTCTAAAATAGGGACAGTGGCCACTTTTGAATGATTAGATTCCAGCAGACTGGAGAGAACAGGTGTATTTTAATTAAATTATTTTTCAATTTAATCTGACACAGCCTGTAGTCTCTATGGATCTCTCCTTGATCTTTGCACAGAGGTAAGAAATTCTGAGGATAGGTAGGTCTGATACTCAATATTTTCTTATTCAGAAAATGGAAACAGAGAAAGTTTAAACCCAGACCTATTTATGTATTAAAAGCTGGGAAAAAGAAGATTTGAAACACTCAGGGCTACTTTTAGATCTAATAAACTATGAATATTTTTGAGAGCCTGTTTTTAAGAGTAAACAACACTGAGTGTTTAACAATAAGGGAATCAGATGGTAAGATATCATCCTGAGAAATTTTAGAATCCCTAAACTGGGAGACTGAGTTTCAGACTCTGTAGTTCCCAAGAAGCAAAAAAACCTAAAAATGTTGGGGACATACGGATTTCAATGGCCTGTGCAGCTATAAAATGTTGAAAACCACTTGCTAAAAGTAAAAATTATGACCTATGTAATTAATCCAGCAGCAATCACACTTGGAAAAAGAGTCTTCTGAAAGTGAAAAAAATGTAAGGGGAAGGGAGTGAGAAGGCAGGACAGACTAGTTGGGCATCCAGACCATTGCTTGCCAGGTTTATATCCTACTAAGGATCAAGATGAGGCATGGGCTCAATACTGCAGTTCCATAGGGACACTGATGGAGCCACCTGTGGGACCACTGGGATCATGAAGCTATGTTGTCATTTCCTTTGCCAAGAATCTCCTATCACATCAGCTAGCGGCAAATGTCTCATTACCTCACTTCCCAAGAGCCTTGCCTCATCCAACCTTCAGCAAATTCACTCTCAGCTTTCAGAATAAAAGAAGAGAGGTGTTTTGTCACATAAAGGCCTGCTTCACACTTTCCATCGGGCCCATTATTGCTAGTCATAAATACCCCTGATCACAAGTATAATGATCACATTGCTGTAAGTCATACATACAGAGATCACAGGCAGATACGACCAAAGTTGTAGTTGAATAAGCAATATATCATACAACTAGATGTAAGGAATGAAAAGGGGTAAATAACAAATTTCCATGAGCCTCTTTGATACATATTTTCTGAGACCATATTGTTGGACAACAGATGGTATCTACTTTTAGAGAGACTCTTTGTCAAACAGGCAATGTTGGGAAAGTGATTTCGTGCAGGCCTAAGCTCCGGATGAAGAAGGGAAACAAAAGCGAGGCAGTTATTATTTTCTTGCTGAGTCAGTGAAAGCAAAAAGGGAAATCCATGCCACAGAAAAGATGGAAAAAGAATCCCATACAAATGTTCCTTGAATTCCCAGCGAGGTTGCTCTGTGTCTTAAATTGAGAAGTTGAAATCCCAGAGGGCAGTGATAGTTTATCGACATGTATTGGAGAGGTTGAGGTCTAGCTCCATGGAGCTGCACAAATATTTCTGTGTAACAACTTTCAACTTATGAATGTTTATAGATAATAACAGCTACTCACCAGAGCATAAGCTTGTCAGTTCTGCCTACCATCAACGGATGCTTTCATGATCACAATTATTTTAGTCTCAGCCATTCCGCTGTCCCAGGCAGGGGCTTTCAAAATTCTTTGATCACAACTTACAGTAAGAGCTGTATTTTACACCCTGACACATAAATACAGACATAGGAAACTGAAGTGAGAGAGTCACAAGATAATACAACACTGGAGATACTTTGGTATTTCCTTTTCTTTGCTATTCTATTTAATTTGATTGCTTGTCAACAGTCGCTGGTGTTTGCTCATAACCAAATTATAGGTCGTGTGCAATCTGCAGTGCAGAGGTCTAAGATTTTTTTTTCCTTTGTAATGAAGCAGATTCTGCTTATGAACTTATTTCTGCCAAACAAAACAACAAGATGAAAATATCCTTGGAGACATTAAATAAAATAAGAATATAAAGCAACATTAATTTCCTGGTGAATCTTAACCATTAAGATGTACCTTTGATCATTTGTACTACGGATCAGATATGTGGGTCCCAGCAAACTTATCAACCACCTGATGGATGCTTTATACGAAGAGTAAGAGGAAGGGTCAGTGCAGACAGAGAACATCTATTATAGTCTAGTATTTTGCTTTGCCTTTATCCCTATTCATATGTTAATATATAAAATTAAAATTTTGAGTGTAGTTTTCCTTATTCATCTTAATTTTACTTAAGGAGGCAAGTCATATTCACAAATAAGCAAATTTACTCGTAAGTACTTATACATAGCCAGGGGTTTGTTTTAAAATAAGAACTAATCCTGAGAGTCATTATACCTTTTATCCTTAATCTGCAGAGCCACTTTTTATGAAATGCCTATTGCTAGAAAATACATTTCCAGAGAATTTTTCATCTATTTTAATCTTCCTCATGTCAGATATATTTTTTCCATGTGCAAAACACCTAAGGAAGAACTCAAAGCAGTTATTTGCATAACCCAAAAATTATATCCAGTCAATAATATCAACTGAAGAAAAAAAATGTTATTTAAGTTTATCATAAGTTTCTTATTCCTTTTCTCTAGGTGTAAATACCCTTAATGATTAGGTCAAGTTGCTTGGATTAGTTTGTTTGTTTTTAAAGATTTTAATTATTTATTATGAGAGACACAGAAAGAGATGAAGAAACATAGGCAGAAGGAGAAGCAGGTTCCGTGCTGGCAGCCTGATGTAAGACTTGATCCCAGGACCCCAGGATCGTGGCCTGAGCCAAAGGCGGATGCTCAACCACTGAGCCACCCAGGCACCCGTTTGCATTAGTTCTATGCTGAAATAACAGTTGGGGTCAAAACAAAATTTAGTCTAAATTCCATAAGGTGGGGAAATCCCCTTTGTGCCATCAGATTTATAATTCATTCTCACATACAAAATAACCATTATGGTTTAAAAGAAATAGACATTATAGGCTAATGAAGATAGAAACATGACAATGTACTGAGGAATCCAAACATAATTTATAATTTCTTTTTAAAACCGATTAAGAATGAATCAAGGTATACTAAATGAAAAGTCTGATTAAATTATTTTATTCACACACAGCATGGTTAAACTCAACTAGAGTTCTGAAAAAGGAGAAAAATAAATCATTAAAAGAAAACATCCAATTTTATATAAATTAAGTCAGACACAGTTCTAAAGCAAAACAAGGACAGGTGATAATAGGATTTGGATGGAATGGAAGAAAGGAAAATCAGAGAAGGCCTAACCTCAGGAGGTAGCTAGAAAGGAAGGCTTGAGATGAAATATTCCATAGGTATGTTGTAGTTCAATTTTACAATTGAAGAAAGATAATCCTAGGGAGTTTGCATGTCATTATTCAGATCATCTTAAGATTTCTTCCAAACATACCATATTAGTTGACGAAAACTTCATTTTTGAAATATTTATGATTTAAGGAGGTTTCTGAAATCACTGGTTGTTTTATCTGCACTTAAAACAATATCCAAGTTAAAACAGAGAAGTCTGGGCAAGAATCAGCATCTCTACAAAGGACTGCCTTAGTTTGTATCATGTTCCTTGAGCTTTTGATGTAGGACTGACATCAAATATTTGACCTAAATTGAAACAAATTAAATATCTAATTTGAGGTTTTTATGCATATATATTTTCAAAGGCAAATGAAAGTGTATGAAATAGGAAATACTTTAAAGTAAATACAAAACCAAAGAGAAATTTGTACCTTGACATTTTCAGTAAAATTTACCAAAATAACTGTTAAAAGAATATATACAATTTTTTCTTCAAAATAAAGAGGAAAAAATTATCTTTAATGCATTAAAAAGAAGTGAATTGATTGGATGGTTTGAACATCAGTATATGACTAGACTTCTAAGGCTTAATATAACAATGGAAGGAAAGTTAAAAAGTAGGGCTTCATTGTATCTTAAATTTTTTCAGAAAACTATTTTTTTCAGTGGAGTTTTAGGTTCACAGCAAATTGAGAGAAAGGCATAGAGGTTTCCTATAGAGTAGTCCCTCCTACCCCTACACATGCATAGCTCCCTCATTACCAATTTCCTCTACAAGGAAGTATATTTTTATAATTTGTAAACTCCTATCATTATCACCCAAAGTCCATAATTTACATTAGGGTTCACTCTTGGTGTTACACATTCATGGGTATGGATGAATGTATACTATGTGTTCACCACTGAGGTGTCAGGGTGGCTCAGTGGTTGAGGGTCTACCTTTGGCTCAGGGTTTGATCCTGGGGTCTGCAGATGGAGTCCCATTTTGGGCTCCCCAGAGGGAGCCTGCTTCTCCTCTGCCTGTGTCTCTCATGAATAAATAAATAAAAATCTTATTTTTTTATTTCCTTAAAAATCCTTTGGCTCTGCCTATTCATCCTTCCACCACCCCTTATTCCATCCCTAGCAACCACTGATCCTTTCATTTCTCCATAGTTTTATCTATTCTGAAATGTCGTATAGCAAGAAGCATACAGAGTATAGTTTTTTCAGAGTGTTCTTTTTTTTTTTTCCACTTAGTAACATGCATTTAGTTTCCCCCATGTCCTTTCATAGCTTGATAGCTCATTTGTTTTCAGCACTTAATAGTATTCCTTGTGTGGATGTACCACAGTTTATCCATTCACCTACTGACTGACATCTTTGATGCTTCCAAGTTTTGGCAATTATGATTAAAGCTGTTATAGACATCTATGTGTAGGTTTTTATTGGAAATGAACTTCCTACTCCTTTGTATGAATACCAAGAAGCATGATTGATGAAATCATATGGTAAACATACCTTTAGTTTTGTAAGAAACCACCAAACTATCTTTCCAAGTGACTATACCATTTTGTAGTCCCTCCAGCAAGGAATGAGAGTTCCTATTGCTCAACATCCTCCCTAGCATTTGGTGTTGTCAGTATTATGGATTTTGGATAGTCTAATAGATGTGTAGTGATGTTTCATTGTTTTAATTTGCAATTCCCTGATGGCTTATGATATAGAGGATCCTTTCATATTTCTTTCTTTTCTTTTTTTTTTTTTTTTTACTTTTAAAGATTTTATTTATTCATGAGAGACACAGAGAGAGAGAGAGAGGCAGAGACACAGGCAGAGGAAGAAGCAGGCTCCATGCAGGGAGCCTGAAGTGGGACTTGATCCCGGGTCTCCAGGATCAGGCCCTGGCCTGAAGGCAGTGCTAAACCACTGAGCCACCCAGGCTGCCCCATCCTTTCATATTTCTATTTGTCACCATCTATATGCATCTTCTTTGATGAGGTATTTGCTAAGGTCTTTGGCCCATTTAATTGGGCTGTTTGTTTTCTTACTGGTGAATTTTAAGAGTTCTTTGCAGATTTTGGATAATAGTCCCATATCAATTTTTTTTTTTTTGCAAATATTTCTCAGTTTATTGACTTGTCCTCTAATTCTCTTGGCATTATCTATTGCAAAGCAGAAGTCTTAAATATTAATTAAATACAGATTATCAATTATCTTTTTTCATGGGTACCTTTTGAGTTGCATATAAAAAGTCATCACCGTGTCAAGGTCATGTAGGTTTTCTACTATATTACCTCCTAGGAGTTTTATAGTTTTGCATATAATATCTAATTCTACAATCCACTTTTGACTTAATTTTTTATAAAGGATGTAAGTATGTGTCTAGATTTTTTTTTTGGTACATGGATATTAGGTTGTTTCCCTCTTAGAATTTTGAAGTCTTCAAATACAGAATGCTCAATATTTTAACATATTTGAATGCTTTTATCACTATTTTATGTTGGATTAACTTTCAAAATGATCTGATTTATCAGAACTTCGCAGACTCATGAATGGAGAGCAGAGCTTCCAAATGTTCACTGATGAGCTTGATGCACATTCGGTTTCTGTTTCATACAAAGGAATAAAAGCTATAAGAAACACCTCACTTTTTTTCTTTTTTCTTTAAGAGGTAGAATAAGCTGTCATCTTTTCTCTTGTCACTTCATATATTAAATATTTTTCTAATGACACTGTAAAAAATGTCATTGAGCCACTGAGTTTAAAATTTTGATGCTTTATCCAATTATAGTCATATCAATATGAATCCTGTATGTATGTTCTGTCTACCAAAGTGCCTAGTTACAGAAAATAAAGCCTAAATATTTTCACTAACATTTTCAAAATGGAAAGTCTGACTGTATAATTCACCCCAGATTCTAATTTTATGCCAAAGAATACCGAATTTTTAAATCATCTTTACTATTTATAATAGTGTTAAATCATTTCCAAACGTTTAATTTTTAAAGTGAGAGAAAGCAATACATGTTGCATATGAAAACATTTTTCATATAAAATTAACTATAGTGTAAACAGTGATGTATCATTGTCCATCTAAATTGTATTTCTGCTTTCTCAAATTCTACCATCTTTTTAACAAGTTTTTATTTATTTATTCATGAGAGACATAGAGAGGGGCAGAGACATAGGCAGGAGGAGAAGCAGGCTCCCTGTGCGGAGCCCGATGCAGGACTCAATCCCAGGACCCTGGGATCATGCCCTGAGCTGAATGCAGATGCTCAACCACTGAACCATCCAGGTGTCCCCTACCAACTTCTGATAGGAAGTCCATAAAATGGCTTATTAAAATAATCAGTATTCAATTAATTAAAATGTTAATTTGGTCACAACAGACATCATTACAATGTTGAATCTTCCTCTCTATGGGTATGGTATAACTTTCCATTTATTCAGGCCTTATATAATGTCTATAAGTACAGTTATATAATTTTCTTGACACGAATTTCAAAAACATAAAATCATTGTATTATTACCTCTTGTTACTTTTGGACTTGTGACCTAAATGAAAATTCATTATGAACTATGGAAAAACAGATACTTATTATCAAGAATTGTAATATGCCTAAGAGTTTACCTCGCTTGCAAGCTAACAATTTATCCTGCTCCAGTTTCCTGAACACCACTAGACAACATGAGGCTGCTGGACCCAGAGACAAAGCAGTTTATTACTCACAGCAGTAGCCAGAATCTTGACTCTTAACTCTAGTTCCACAGGGTGCTAAGAGGGCTAGGTGACACCCATGTGTGCAGTAGATTGCATTATAACAAAAAACTATGCTCCACCCGTATCTCTTATCACAGGGTATTAAGGATTTCTGAGCTTTGCTTTGGAAGGAGGCAATTTTTCCTTTAAAGACTGTAAACAAACCTGTCCTTTTCTCTGGAGAGAGTTATTACCTTGATCTTCAGAGGCTACTTGCTATATAAACATCCTTGTAGAGATTTTTCAGAACAAAGCACAGTATCTCTCAAGATGTTCAGAAATTTGGGTTTAAGTAAAATTTCCTAATTCATACCACAGCATAATGATATATTAGAGCTACAGCTTGTATTTTCCTTGTGTGAAAGTATATTGATTATTTTTTCTGGGTAAAAATGGATTGTGCAGGACAGGTGCATATAGGCCCGATAAAGTGAGAATCTAAGGTCAACTTGGTAAAAACATAAATATTTGTTTTTTGGTTATTGCTAAATCCTGGTGTCTATTATAGTACCTAACAGAAAGTAGGCACTCAAATAATGTCTGCTGCATATACACATGGATTAAACAGGTTATTTATCATTTTTCTTCTCTTGATTACTTTTTTGTCTTTAAAATATTTGTTTTCAGAGAAAGAAGATTTATTTTGAATTATCTGTAAATTTGGGGGAAAATCGTTTTAGGTGGCCTAAGATTCAGAGTATCTTTAATGACTACATCATAAAACACATACACAAAAAAACATAATGAAGGGTATTTAACGAGGATCATCAAAGCTGGTATGGGTATGATAACATATTGTAACACCCATAATCTCAGAGCCTATAATTACTAAATAAAGTGATCTTTCTCAAACAAAAATATCATCATCTCATTCTTTCATTAACTTTTAGAAGGACTTTTGTCTTTAGGATAATTTAAAAACTCCAAATCATGTGATTCACGATGTAGCTTCTAATGCCATTTTGATAGTCTACAATATAATTTTATTAAATTATTTTTCATTGCTTGAATTACTTTTCATTGCAAGCACTTATTTTTCCCCCCTCTCTCTTTCTTTACCTGGTTCTCTTTCTCTCTCTGGCTCTCTTTTTTCCATGTATTGTTTCTGGCTTGTGTCTGTATCTCTATATCTAATATTCCATATGTTTAAATAATTTATCCTCAATTAAGATTATATGTTAATTCTGCTGGGAAATCTTCCTTGAATCCTTATCAGAATGAGCCAAATATCCTGCCTATGAAGTTGTGTATCAACCCATATATTTTTCAATCACCAAGTTTATACTATTATTATTATTTTTTTCCTGAACTCAAGAGACCGACACCTTATAAGCAATTATTTGTTTACCATTCATTGAATATCTTCTAAATGCAAAATTCTATGAAGGCTATAATTTGAATAAGAGAATTACTCTCCTTAAAAAGAGATTCAAGGTTAGGGAGGTATAAAAATAAGTCAAGGTAATGGATAAGAAGTAGAGGAGGGACAAGGAAGTATGCTGAATGTTTCATTAGCATTACAGTATAAAACATCTATCTGATACAGTGAGAATGAGCAGTTGAATGGTTTTTAAAAAAGCTCAATTAAAGTAAAATTTTAAAAATATATTTAGAGCTTAAATATTTGATTTGAATTTAAGGTATATGATTGTAAATTTATTCTGTAATTTTCACTTTAAGGCCAAGAATTCTGACTATGGTTCTGCTGAAAAGGGTCTTGTGTGATTTTATTACAAAAATCATAGCCATAGTGTCTCATTCAAAGTATTTCAGGTTTTTGGGACACCTGGGTTGCTCAGCGGTTAAGCCCATCTGCCTTCGGCTCAGGATGTGATTCCTGGAGTACTGGGATCGAGTTACACATCAGGCTTCCTGCATGGAGCCTGCTTCTCCCTCTGTCCTGTGTCTCTGCCTCTCTCTTTCTGTGCCTCTCATGAATTAATAAACAAGATCTTTAAAAACAAGCAAACAAAAAAGAAGTATTTCAGGTTTTAAAGAAAGGAATGAGATTATAGAAATTTGGATGAAGAAAACATCCCTTCACTTTTGTGTGATTTCCCTCCACACTAATTCTTCAATCTGACCTATGGTAATTCAATCAAAAATGTTTTGCCTTTATAATGTTTATAAAGCACTTAATGTAGTCCCAAATACAAATATCCCTGTTCACACTCATATATCATTAATTTATATAATGATTATATAATTATAATAATAAGTACATTGCATAAGCAGATTTTGGAACATATCCAATTTATACTAACATTGCATTGACACATTATGCTGTTCAATAAGTTTGTCATCTCAATCTCAACAGGGGAAGTAGAGAGAGGAAAAACACACACTAAATATTTTCTTTTTTCTTTTCTTTAAAGGGAGTGGGGGCAGGGTGGTAGTGGCAGAGGCAGAGGGAGAGAATCTTAAGCAGACTCCATGCCCAGCACAGAATCAGATGTGGGGCTTGATCTTACAACCCTGAGATCATGACATGACTGATGTTTAATCAACTGAGCCATCCAGTTGCTCCTCCACTTTTAAAATATTTTCTTATAAGCAAAACCAACTATATCATCATGATAATTATTAAAATAAGCTTTCTTTATTGATAAAATTGCAAGAAGATCATACCTAGCCAATTGCCCTATTCTAAAGTATGTGTTTGCCCCTTAGAATATATATTTATATATAAATTAGGGTTTAATGGTTATTACCTCCCTGAACACAGATACTGGCTTTTCTATAAGTATCTTCAAGGTGCAATCTATTTTTTTTTCTATATTGAGCTTATTAAATTTGTTCTCATTGAAATTACATATATGTATATATGTGTATATATGTGTACAGCCTGTATTACTTCAACATTGCAATGCTTAGTACTGAATGAAAAAAACATAATACTGGTTAAAATTTGCAAATAATGTTAACTATCATTTTTTTTAACTATCATTTTTTAAAAGATTTTATTTGTTTATTCATGAGAGACACACAGAGAGAGGCAGAGACATAGGCAGAGGGAGAAGCAGGCTCCCTTCAGGGAGCCCGAAGTGGGACTTGATCCCAGGACCCCAGACCATGACCTGACCTAAAGGCAGACGCTCAACCGCTGAGCCACCCAGGTGTCTATTGATTTCTAGTTTGATCCCATTCTAGTCTGAGAGCAACATTGTATGAGTTCTGTTCTTGTGAATGTGTGAGGGTGTATTCTTTGGTTTTGGATGTGGTCTATTTTGGTGACTATTCCAGGTTGTGAGCGTGAGAAGAATATCTTGATTTTCTGCCTCATTGAAGGCTGTTGAAGTTCCTAACTGCCACAGGAGATTCACCTATTTCTCCTTATACTTATAGCAGTTTTCATCTCATATATTTTGACACTTCTTCTTGGGTTCATGCACATTAAGGGTTGTTGGTCTTCTTGAAAAATTGACTTCTTTTTTTATTATGTAACACCCTTCTTTATCCCTGGTAAATTCCCTTGCTCCGAAGTCGGCTCTGTCAGATATTAATATAACTACTTCTGCTTTCTTTTGATTAGTGTCGCCATGTATCTATTTCTCCATCTCTTTACATTTAATCTATCTGTGTTTTTAATGTTTCTTGTAGACAACATATAGTAGAGCCTTTTTTTTTCATTCATTTTGACAACATATATTTTTTAGTTGGTATATTTAGGCTACTGGCATTTAAAGTGATTATTGATATGGTTGGATTAGTATTGAGCATATTTGTTATTGTTTTTAATTTGTTGCTCTGTTCTTTGTCTCCATTTTTGTCTTTCACTCTTATTCTGTTTTTAATGGTCTTAATTAAGCATTTTATATAATTTCAAATTTTTCTCCTTTCTTAATTTCATATAAATTACTGCTTATTTTTACCTTTTTAATGGGCATCCTAGAGTATGTAATACATATACTACAACAAATCCAAATTTGCTTTCAAATAACTATACCATTTCACAAGAAGTACAAGTAACTTCTAATAACTAAATGTTCTTAATTCCTTTCTCTTGTCCTCTTTATCTCTGCTTTCATTCATTTCACTGATACATAAATGTATATGTACAGTGTATATGTATATATAATCAAACTAGTTATTATTCTTTTGAGCAAGTTTTTACTTGTTATATAATTAAGAATAAGAAAAGTAAAATTTTTTATTTCACCTTCACTTATTCTTTCTCTAATGCTCTTCCTTTCTTTATGTAGAGCTGAACTTCTTACCTGTATCATTTTCCTCCTCTCTGAACAATTTCTTTCAACATTTTTTACAAGGCAGATCTACTGGAAACAAATTTCCTCAGTTTTCAATTGTCTGAGAAAGTATTTCTCATTCACTTTGGTAGGATAATATGTAGGATACTGAATTCTAGGTTGGTGATTTTTTTTGTTTTGTTTTGTTTTGTTTCTCCCAATGCTTTAAAGATTTTAATCCACTTTATTTTTGCTTTCATGGTTTCTAAGAAGTCAGATGTAATTTTTATATTTGCTCCTCTGTGTGTAGGGTGTTGTTGCTGTTGTATTTTCTACTTCTGGCTTCTTCCAGGATTTTTTCTTTAGCTTTGATTTTCTGTAGTTTGAAAGTTTATTCCTAGATGTCTTTTTGTTTGTTTGTTTGTTTTTGCATATGTTTTGCTCGGCATTCCATGAATTTCCTCAATGGGTAGTTTGATGTCTGATGTTGGTTTGGGGAAATTCTATTATTATGGTTTTGAATATTTGCTCTGTTCCTCTCTCTCTTCTCCTTCCGATATTCCCGTTATGCATTATTACACCTTTTTAGTTTTCCCATAGTCCTTGGCCATTCTTTTCTGTTTTTTTCTGTCTTTGTTCCTCTTTCAGTTTTGTAGGTTATATTAAGACATATTGAGATCTGAGATTCTTTCCTCAGCTGTGTCCAGTCTACTGGTAAGCCTGTCAAACACATGCTTTATTTCTATTACAGTGTTTTGATCTCTAGGATCTCTTGTTGCTTCTTTCTTAGGATTTCCATCTCTCTGCTTACCCTGCCCATCTGTTCTTGTATGCTTTCTACTTTATGCATTAGAGACTTCAGCATTCTAACTAAATTTTCAGTCTGATAATTCTAATCACCCTGCCTTACCTAAATCTGGCTCTTTCTTTTCAAATTTTGTTCTGCTTTATTTTTTGTCTTTTAGTAGGTCTAATAAGTTTTAGTTGAAAGGAAATGCTGTAAGGGGACTTCAGTAGTATTGTAGTATGTAAGGAGGCAGGAAAAGCATGCTACAGTTCTAAGCTTAGGTCTCAGTATTTTAGTGAACTTCTGCCACTGGACTGTGAATGTCCCAAGTACTTCTCAGTTTTTTTCTTCCCTTATGTGAGAAGAGCAAGAAAAGGGTAGAGTTACATGTTTCTCTCACCAGAGTCTGGTTAGGTTCTGGTAAAATAGTTTCCCTTGAAACGCCATCCTGGTTCAGGCTCTGGTAAAATAATTTCTCTTGATTGCAGGTCTTACTTTTCCTCTTTCTCTGCCAGAAGCATGAGAGGATTTTCTTCTATGAACCTCACCATCAGAACCTGGTTATCTCCTAGAGAGAAAACTCACAAAAATATGGGGTTCCCTATGACTGAACCTCTTCCCAGAGTTTTTAATTTTCAGATGTGTCCACAGTCAGGCTCCAGCAATATTTTAATTACAGTTTAGGTTTCCCTATCTTGGTACTGTTCTCACGGAAGTTTCTGTCCAAGGGTTTCTGCTCATGCTGGGATTGTCGGTATTTGCCTGTCTGTTTCTCCACTTCGAGGGCAGTGGCTTACCCTGTGGCCTCATTTCTCTGACAAATCTAGAAGAGTTATGGATTTTTAGTTCAATTTTTTAATTGTAGGATGGAGTGATGAAGTCTGTGTTCCTTTCAAGATGAGCCAGAAACTGGAAGATATGTGTATTGTTTTAAGCTACTAAGTTTGTTTTTTTTTTTTTTTAAGCTACTAAGTTTGTGGCAATTTTGCTACCCAGCAATAGATCACAAAATATTTGCAAATTGCAACAAAAACATCTTAATAGTTACAGAAAAAGCAAAGTTACAGAAAAAGGAATGACAAAATTAAACACTATTTCATATTAAAAATTATTTGCTAACTAGTAATACAAGGGAATTTTCTCAATGTGATAAAGAACCTACAAAACTCCCGCAATTCAGAAGGAAGGCAAATGTTTGCTTGGCCACTTCTATTCAACATTATTCTGAAAGTTTTAGCCATGGTACTATAGCAGGAAAAAAATGAAATGCTTACAGATAAGAAAGGAAGAAATAAAATTCAATTTTATTTGTAGACATTGTGAACAGGCATATAAAAAAATCCTAAAGACTATTAAAATAATCAACATCATTATAAGCTACCTAGTATTAATCAGTGAATTCAGCAAGGTATATGATACTAAGTCAATTTATAAAAGTCAATTACACTTTTATGTGCAAGCAAAAAGGATTAAAATTGAAATTTTAAAAAGATCATTTATAGTAGTATAAAAATGCAGTAACTAGGAATAAATTTAAAGAAGCTCTGAATAATTTTGATAATTTTATCAGGAAAGTAACCCCATCTTGCAAAAAGAAAAAAAAAACAGTCAAACATTTTCATCTTTGCAAATTTCTAAGTAAATGGGTAAAATTTCTAAGTTTCTCATTGCCAATCTAGGAAGAGGCATATGTCAATTTATGTATCTCCACAGTAGAGAAATCATCAATGAAAGCTCTTAGTTCAACAAAAGACACCAGGTAACCAGTAAAATTTTTACTTTTCTTGTTCTTAACCAATATATGGATTCATGGGATGATAGGAAAAAATAAACCAAGCTAAGACAAAACCAAGGATTTGACTCACTTCCTGATCATTCTAGAGGGAATCCTAAAGAATATGAATCTTTAAACATCCTAATACATGTAAACTCCCCTTTCTCCCAACTCTCATAAAAGACAAACAGAAAACACTAAAACAAATTGAGAAACTCAGACACAGGCACTTCAAAATCAATACAGGAAAATCTCAATTTATAGCACGAGGAAATTTTGATATAGAATTAAATTCACATGATGAATTAGCATTATTTTCTTCCTCTCATGGTTCTTATCAAAATATAAAAGGCACATAACGAATGTGAACATGGAAATAAACATTTTCTATTTTACATGACAACACCCTGTGACTGATAATCCAATTATAAGGAAAAGGAAGAAAGGAAAGAATGGTATCTTTTACTTACTGTTGATAAAAGCAACAGGAAGGAGATTGGCATCGGGGAAGATAAGTTTGGTCTTAACAAGCTGATGCTCACTGCTGTAATTACCTACCGTGTCTATTTTGATCCTGCCTACTTTGTGATACTTGATATCATAATGAACTGTTGATTGTGTTTACGAACATTTGCAAGGTGCTCATTTACTACTTTCCAGTTGGAAATGATGTTTTGTGTATTGAAAATGGCTTGACCAGCTGAAAATAATTCCATATCATTTCAATTAAGTAGATATACACTTTGCCTAAACTCGATTCTATAGATGTTTGTTGCAACTTGCAAAACCACATCCTAGAGAACCGGAAAAAAAAAAAAAAAATCCATACTATCTCTATAATTCCCTTTAAGCACAAACTATGCCGATATATTTGTTACCAGAAACAACTTAATGATTTGTGAATGACAAGCACATTTTGGAAATAAAATGATTATTTTATCCCCCCAAAATTACCGATAAATTTTTATCCTAAAAACCATAACAAGCTTTTTGAATAATATAGCAAACTCTGAAATACCTTCTTAATATACATATACATAAAAAAATAAAAATGAACTTACACACAAAAAGCTGTCGTCATATTCTCTCTTAAGAAATCTAAAATTGAATAGAATAGATAAACTCCCATAACTATTATTAAGCCACTGCCAGTAAGCAATTATTATCTTAAATAGACCTCTCAATCAACAAAATTTACTAGGCAACATTAGGCTGTGCAACTTGGACAAATATTAATAGTTGTTTAAAATCTGTCCATAATGGGGACGTCTGGGTGGCTGTGGCTCAGCAGCTGAGCATCTGCTTTTGGCTGAGGTCTTGATCCCCAGGTCCTGGGATCGAGTCCTGTATCAGATTCCCAGCAGGGAGCCTGCTTGTCCCTCTGCCTGTGTCTCTGCCTCTCTGTGTCTCATGAATAAATAAATAAAATCTTAAAAAGAAAATCTGTACATAATGAAGATTAATGGAATGGTTGATGACCTGCCAGGCACCTGGCCATTATAAACATCATGCATGTCATAATTTTATTTCTCCCTCAAACTCAAGGAGAATCTAGTATTATTTTATTCTCATAGGAAAAGGAAATGGGCTCAAGGGGATTGAAGGATTTGGCCAAGGTCACAAGGGCAATAAATGGTAAAAATAGGATTTGAGCAGTGGTTTATCTGATTATAACTGTAGGTTCCTCTTGTTCATATTATTTATTTCCTTTTTCCCCCAAGGACAGCATGCAGGCTGTTTCAAATTTGGCACTTTCAATTGACTATTTGCATTAAGGAAAGAGTTCTAGAATGTTTACTATTACATTAACTCTATGTGCTGAAAAGAATCCCACACTAACAGCCAGAATGTGTTCTGGGTTCAACTCAGTCACCATAAGCTCAGTGGCACTGACCAGTAACTGCACCTTGGTGCTTTCCTTATCTTTAAAAAGAAAAATTGCATTAAATGTTCCTACCATCTTTATGTATCTGTCTAAATCATCTGAAAGATGTACAAAAGAATAGCAGTATTATTAAGAAAAATTCATTTTTTTTCTAAGTTAGATGCATTTCCTCATTATTTATAATAGCTATGTAAGTCAATATCATAGATTATCACAATTCATTTTACCCATATATTCTATTCCTTTCAGACATGTAAATTCTTCTGTTTTTGCTGTTATAAATAACAGTAGGAGGATGTTTCCTTGTAAATACCTTTGTAAAAATGTTTCCTCAGATTATTTGCATTAGAAGTGGAATTATTAATTTTTTGAATATTTTATTTATTTATTCATGAGAGACACAGAGAGAGAGGCAGAGACACAGGCAGAGGGTGAAGCATGCTGGGAGCCCGACGTGGAACTCGATCCCTGAATCCCGGGATCAGGCCCTGGGCCAAAGGCGGCACTAAACCACTGAGCCACACAGAAGTGGAATTATTAAATAACACCTTTATTTAAAGTTTTTATACAAAATACCTTATTAAAAAAAACTTTTTATAGAATGGTTTTATGAACAAGTATGTTTTTATGATTTAAAAAAATATTTATTTGAGAGAGTGCAAGCATGAGAGAACAAGCATGAGCAGGAGGGGAGGGGTAGAGGGAGAAGCAAACTCCCTACTGAGCAAGGAGCCTGATGCAGGACTCGATCCTAGGACCCTGGGATTATGATCTGAGCAGAAGGCAGACGCTTAACCGACTGAGCCACTCAGGTACCCTGAATAAACATTTTTTAAGCCAGTGACAACACTGAATGTTATTATCCCTTTTAATAACTTGCCAAAACTGCAGGTGAAAAATGGAGGGTAATATTTTTGAATGATATTCTAAAAAATTTCTGATGATGGCTATATTCTCCTATATTTATTGTCCATTTTTCTTGCCTCATTGGTCAATTTCCTGGTTATGTTTTAAGGTGATTTTCATTATTTACTGATGTGTAAGATATAAGATATATGATGTACAGTAGTGTACATTATTAAATACATAGCTCAATGACTATTAGTTTTTTTGTGTAAAGAATCCTTTCAAAACAGAATGGCTTGAAATAACCAACATTTATCATCTCAGTTTCTGCCAGTCAGAGCAGCTCAGCTGAGTGGTCATGACTCAGGGTCCTCGTCCTTGCAAGGGGGATGTGGCATGGGGTGCAGGTACCTGATGGCTTGACTATGGCTGGAGCAACCATTTCCAGGAAGACACCAACCTGGCTGGAAAATGGACAGCTCAACTTCAGGCTGTTGGTTTGCCACATCAATCACTCCATGAGGCTGCCTAAATGTCCTTAACACATAGAAGCTGGATTCCCCCTGACAGGGAGAGCCAGGGGGAGGACAAGTGAGGAGGAAGCCTCCTATGACTTCATCCTTACAGTCAAATGCTGTCACTGCCACGGTAGTCTCTTCATTAGAAGTGAATCACTAAGTCCAGCCCGCATTCAATACACACATTAGGCTGTAATTCTTGAAGAAGTGTCAGAGAATTTACGAACATATTTTAGAACCTAATAACTTTCTACATACAGACACCCTGATGTAGCCCAGCACTCAGAAACACCATAAATCAATTATGCCTGCTCTTGAACTTCATATACAGCTGACCCTTGAACAATTCAGGGGTTAGGTCTTACACCATTGAAAATTGCATATAGCTGTTTATATCCCCAAAACGTAAATACTAATAGCCTTCTGTTGACCAGAAGCCTTACAGACAACATAAACAATTGGTTAGTACATATTTTCTATGTTATATATACGATATACTACATTCTTACAATAAAGTAATCTGGAGAAAAGAAAATGTCAAGAAATTATAAGGAAAAGAAAATACATTTATAGTGCTATACCATATTTATCAGAAAAAGAATCCACGTATAAGTGGATGTGTTCAGTTCAAATCCATATTGATTAAGGGTTAACTGTAAATAGTATTAAGCATAAAGCATAGGATTTTTGCTTGGTTCTTTCCACTTAATATAGTGTATGTCAGATTTATCCATGTTGCATGCAGCAGTTTATTCTTGTTTATCACTGTATTCCGTAGTATAAATGTACATTTTATCTCCTGTATTTCAGTTAGGTTCTTTTCACATTATAATTCCTCTGGTTGGTTTTTACAATATGCATCTTTGACTTAGTGTAATTTACCTTAATATGAATACTTTGACAAATCCTCAAAGAATGTAAGAAACTTGCGACATTTTAACTCCATTTGTAGCCAATATTCTTTTAAATTTTCACATGCTTATCCTTTTTGGTGGTTTTCATTCATTTCTGAAATTCTGTCTTTCCAGCTGAGATCATTTTCCTTCAGCATGACAGATTTGTATAGTAGTCTTGGAAATTCACATATGATGATAAAAGTCTATCAAGCATTAATTTCTAAAGATGTTATTTATCCTTCATTTTTGATGGACATATTGTCAGGATATAGACTTCTACTTTGACTATATATATATTTTTTTCTAGTATATTAGAGACATAATTTCATCGCTTTTGGGTTCTATAATTTATTGTAAGTCGGCTGTCTATCTTACCATTAATCCTTTAAAGGTGATGCTCCTTTTTTCCTGTGAATGTCTTTAAGATATTTCTATTTCTGAATTATGGTAGTTTGTGATGTGCCCATGTGCAGTTTTATTTGTATTTATTTTGCTTGACTACACAACCTCATTGCCAAACTTCACAAACTCATGCATTTCATGCTTTAAGGCCTTTATCACTGCAAGTATTGCTATTATTTTCTCCTCTATTCACTTCCATTCTTTCTCACATGACATGTATATCAAACATTTCAATGATAAATTTGAATATCTATTATCCTATGTTTTCTTTTTTTCATTCTTTTATTGTTCTTCTACTCTGTACTAAGTTTGGATATTTTTATTGATCTGCCTTTGAGTTTACTTCATCTCATCTTCTGCTATGCACACTCTTCTGCTAAATGCATTTTATGAGTTCTTAAGATCAGTTATATGTATTTTTCAGTTCTAGTATTTTTGTTTCTTTCTTAAAATTCTACCTCTATATCATAGTTGTTTTAAAGACTTTGTCATAACTCCAATGTTAAATCATCTGTAGGCCTACTACTTTTATATTTTGTTTTCTGCTGTTTTCTTTTGATTATTGGTCATTGCCTCTTCCCATAAATGGTAATTTGTACTTTTAAATTTCATACCTGCAGTGTGTATAAGATTGTACATTATTTTATTTATTTCCCTTTGTTAGGCAGACAGAGTGAGAAGCTGATCACCATACTAAATTAGGAACTGAGCTGGATCTGGGCTGAGTTGGAATCCTAGTACTGTTTCATTTCTAGTTTCTTTCTAATCTTTGAATGTGGCCCTCGTACATTTTTTATTGAGATCCCAGTCAATTTCTGTCGCTTGAGCCCTAAGATTGCAGGGCATTCATTGTTGCCTTTCTTGGGTTCTTCACTTAGCTTTTGACCTTTTCACTCATATAGCTTAAAAATTTTACAGAATTTATTGAAGGGGACACTTGAGGAATTCCTGTTCTTGTCCCTGACTCAAACATATAGACAAATTATGGTGAATCTAGTCAAAGTTAATTGATTATGTAATTATAGGTTTATTTCACATATTTCCAGTTTACTAAAGACTTGGCATTCTTTTTTTAATTTATTGTCCTTCTATTGCTTTCTCAACTATGATATTCTTTTGCCTTAGCCTATTTTAAAGTTAAGTTTCTTGTCCTTTCCTTATTGATTGACAATCTCTTTATATTTTGAATATCAGTCTTTTGTAAATTATATCAAATGTAAACATATTCCAATTTCACCTTCTTTCATTCTCTTTATGGTTCTTTTTGATAAATAAATACACTTAATAGATCACAATCTTTTACTTTGAGTACTGTTTAAGCTGCATACCATGAGTTTTTATATTTAGTATTATATATTTAAATATACATATTATCTAGTTCTAAATATTTTCCACTTTTGATTATGACTTTTTAAATTTGATTATCTAGAGGTATGTTATTAACTTTCTGTTATAGAATGTGACCTAATTTCACTGATTATTAGACATAGAAGTCAATTGACATTTGATAAAATTTGTTTATACAATATCTTTGGTCAGGACGCCAGGGGTGGACTCAACAGTTGAGCATCTGCCTTTGGCTCAGGGCATGATCCTGGAGTCCTGGGATGGAGTCTCACATTCCCACATTAGGTTCCTCGCAGGGAGTCCTGCTTCCTCCCTCTGCCTATGTTTCTGCCTCTCTCTCTGTGTCTCTCATGAATAAAGTCTTTATATATAGATTTATTTATAAATATCTATATATATCTATAAATATCTAATCTCTCTCTATATATATATATCTTTTGTCAAGCTTCTTAAGTGATATATGAGGGACTAAAAAGAATTGGGTGTGATATCCATTTGGTCAAGCTAGTTAATTTTATTGTGTAAATCTTTTATGATCTTCATTCTTTTGCTTGACCACTCATATATTCAAAACAAAAGCCATATACCTTCTCTGTAGAAAATTTGGGAAATATAAAAATTAAAATGAAGTAACAATATCACCATATTTTAATTTAATTTTCTGATTAATCACTTAAACCCCTTCTGAAATATATTTTACATAAGTTTTAGATATAAAGCAATACAGAGATGAAGATAGAGACTTAGACCAATTACCTCCCCACCTTAAAAGCCTGCTTACTACATCTTTAGGAATTACTTAACCAAAACAGTTTAGGCATGTATGGCTCCAAATATTAGTGTCTTATCACTCTACTATTGGTGATATTTCTGAAATGGCTACATAATACCACTAATGAAGACTAGTTCTATAATAGACCAGTACTTATTTTCTACCTGAGCAATATCTGGGTGAAGATTTAAAGTGAGAGATTTTGCTAAACCCTAGGCATAACTTCAATAAGAAGCTCACTAAATCTCAAAAAAAAAAAAAATAAAAATAAAAAGAGGTCACAATTTATTAGTTTAAGGTCCTTGTCCCAAACAAATTTACTGTCTTTTCCCTAGAAACTAACTTTGCACACTGAGAGGCAGCCTTGTTCAAATCAGAGAAGGTTTTGTTATACACATCACTAGCTTTGATTCCCTTATCTATATATTAGATTTAAATAACCTAAAAGGGGACTTTTCAAGTAATTAATCCCATTCTTTGCCTGATACAGATTTTCAAAAGAGACCATTTTATTAATTAGCTTGCTTATAAAAGAAAGTTCTTTGTTGTTGTTACTTCAATTGGAAATTACGGTTTTTCTATCAAATTCTCACTTAGTCTTATAGTAAAATTATATTTTGCTGTCCATTTAATCTTAAGAGTCAGGTTGCTAATAAAATTCAGAGTGATAAAGATTAATGAGTCACTTGTCTGAATCCTGAGGGGATTTTCATGGACTGTGCTGATTTCTTTTTAGTTAAGTTTTTGATAAAGCTAATTTGATTTTGTTTAAAAAAAAAATCTGACTCTTGTTAAAGATAGTGAGGAATTGTTCATTCAAAAATATTACTACAGGGACATCTGGGTGGCTCGGTGGTTGAGCATCTGCCTTTGG
This sequence comes from Canis lupus familiaris, assembly GCF_011100685.1. Classification (NCBI taxonomy): domain Eukaryota; kingdom Metazoa; phylum Chordata; class Mammalia; order Carnivora; family Canidae; genus Canis; species Canis lupus. Next base: position 43,424,734 of record NC_049237.1, on the reverse strand, counting down.
CTCACTTTGTGATCCTGGAGTCCTAGGATTGAGTCCCATATCAGGCTCCCTGCAGGAAGCCTGCCTCTCCCTCTTCCTACATCTCAACTTCTCTCTGTCTCTCATGAATAAATAAATAAATATAAATCTTAAAAAGAAATACTACAATGGGGTTTTGCATTAGGGGAGAGAGATTGGCCTCAACCCCAAATACAACAAGAAAAAGTGGGGATTGTTAGGCAAGGAGCAGAGTTGAGGGGGAGAGTGTGGATGGAAAATTATTGAGAATGTAGGCTGATTCTTGCTCAACTGACCTAATAGGATGCTATTAAAGTTAAGCTTCAAGATGATCACATCACCTGGGGATGGTGAGGAATCAGAAGTTTGGTCAAATATCTAGGGTGACCATTTTTAGAGGGTAGGGAATTCTCTCTAAACTGATTAAATAGGATTTTTGCTAAAACTGACTCTACAAGGGCAAAGACTGAAGGCTGAGTTTGGGCTTAGTGGAGCAGAGAATTCAGGGGAACTTGTCTGAAGTTTGACCAAAGGAGAAAATTTTTGTCAGGTGATAGTTTTATATGCAAGAGATTGATGGCTAAGCCAGCACCCAGGCATTCCAGAGAATGAATAGTATAAATCAATATACATGTGAAATAGTTAAAATTCAGTAAAATAATGACAAAATAAAAAGAGGTAATGTTTTCAGCAAGTTTCTGCTTTATATTTGTATAATCTAAAATTCTAAAAAGATGTTCCTAAAGAGAATGTTAAGGTTCATAAACTCAATCTTGAAAAAAAAAAAAAAAAAAGTAACAGGGTTAGAATCTAAATTACTCAGTTCCACAGACTGCAACTGGATAATCTTCTCTTTTCAGTCTAGTATATTTATAACACATTGTAACCTTCAAAATATTAGGAATTATCTATGAACTACTTTTATACCTTGACAAACACATAAAATCACTGATATAGAATTTAGTGTTGCAAAATTTTGAAAAAAGATTGTTGGAAATAATTTTGAATAACACAGGTATTAGGGTCAGACAAATCTAAGGTGAGTACTTGAACTATTATTTATTAGCTTAAAGACTTGATACTAATGATACAATCTCTCTGAGTTATATTTTCCTTATTTGAGAACAATAATATAAACCTATTTTGCAGGTTCATCATGAATATTAAGTGGAATTTTATATGTAATGCACAGGAAACAGGGTCTGGCACATTGTAAGTATCTAATAAATAACTTTTATTATTATACTTTTCTGCAACAATAAGAAAGTCATAGTCCTCATAACAGACTTGAAAGTCCTAGCCTCTACGCTGTAGAAAATTTAGTTTCTGCATTGTTCCAATGGAGGGAGCAGAAATATAGAAAGTCTATTCCCAGACTTGCTATTCTATTTATTTTAAGTATTCAACAGAGAAAAGGAGTAAATGAAATGAGAGGACCTTTGCCAAGGGAACTAGCCTTTTTTATAGTGTGTCCTCTGATTATAAAATGAGAAGGCAGCCACTTTTCAGAACTACTATAAAACAATTAAATAGCTATCCATTGTTACTGCCAGTTATTTCCATAGTCCACCCCCCTTTGGGAAAAGACTAACCCACAATAAACGTATTTCCTACACCTGAGAGGCCACACAGGTATTCACATTTTACAGGGAGTAATATTTTCTTTCGCAGTTTCTCCCTGAAGTATTTTATATCCTTCTAGTCCATAGCAGAAATAGTAAAATTTCAAATTCAGCAATCTAAAAAAGAAAGAAAAAAAGATCTAAAATCTTGAACACTATATAGACTGAACCATAAATACATGCTATTATACTATTTAAAAATTGGTTTGTATCATTTAATGCTATAACATGCCTTCATGTGCACATATTCACATATATCACTAATACAGGAATATATACATAAAATATAGAATATGCTAAATATGCTATTTGTTTTTATAAAACCAAATTAGTTTGTTGATTCAGGTGTATATCATACACCTGAAACTAATATAACACTGTATATTAATAATAATATGATGTGTTTTTTTTAAGAAAATAAGTAAAAGGGCTTTTAATTACTTTTTTTTAAAGATTTTATTTATTTATTCATGAGAGACACAGAGAGAGAGAGAGGCAGAGACACAGGCAGAGGGAGAAGCAGGCTCCATGCAGGGAGCCTGACGTGGGAATCGATCCCAGGACTTCAGGATCATGACCTGGGCCGAAGGCAGGTGCTAAACCATTGAGCTACCCAGGCATCCCAGCTTTTAATTTCAATTTATAAATGACAGTGCACTTTTTATTATGTAGCTTAACTGAATTTCACAAATTATATTCTAAATGAAAAATACATGCTTTCAGTAAACAAATCTCAAAAGACAATGGTGTGCCTCAAATGATTTTTTTTTTTGTCCAAACATTAAGTACTTGCTGAAACAAGATATGTCTATATTCCTTTGTTTTTAACTTTTTACATCACAGGGCATTTTGTTATATTTTTCAAATAAGATGATATATATGAAATTAATGAAAATTAATTATATTAAATTTTTACAAAAAAAAAAAAGTATTTCAGAGATAAATCTTACCATTCCCTACAGTAACATTTAAAGACTAGTTTCATATTAGATCCACAACCACAGAGAGGCTGTCCTCTCTGTTAATATTACAAAACATTGGTTCTTGGTTCCCCATACTACTATAGTTTGGAAACTGAAATTTTATTCTTTATTTTATAATTAAAAATAATTAAAAATATACTCAAAAGGGAACTGCCCAGTTTATGAAGGTCAGGTCTTTTGAGGCTTTGTTTCTGATGGTTACATGTGTTTCACTGTGGAAAAGCATAGTTTAATGCATTTAAGGAGAATGAACTGTGTGAATAAAGGTCTCCAACCTTCCAGGAAAGGGGCTTGATAGGCTTTATATCACACATTGAAAACTTTATGGCACACATACATTGTAATTTTATGTCACTGGAATAATAATTACAGGGTATATGTAATGTGCTATGTACCTCATGCAAAAATGATCTCACATGAATTACTAGTTAGGATAAAGTTATAATATAATTAGAGGAAGAAAAATCCTAGAATAATAATGAAATTGGAAATTATTATTTAATGTTGAAATGGCTGTTAAATTTTGAGATAAGACTTAAATTTCAAAGTTAAGGAAGTAAGAAGATAAGTTATAGATTTTAATTTAAGAAAAAGGTTACTTTTAGAGTGAACTCAGGCTTATGCACTTAATTTTATTATCAAGGGAGACATTGTCAAATGAGACATCATTTAAAAATTGAATACTTGGCTCTTTCCTGGAATTAGTACAAACTGAAACTCTAAATACAATTGTTTTCAAAAGTTCAACAAGTTATTGATGACAAGTTCAAAATGGCATATTAAGGAAAAGTGAGACATCTATTCATTTATTCAATAAATATCTAGTGACTCTTAGGTCTTAGGGGATGTGCTGCAGGAATATTTAAAAACAAAATTTTTGCTATGAGTTAACCAGGAAACTGAAGAAGAAATAAAAAAAAATGCATAGAAACAAATGAAAATGAAAATACAACTGTACAAAACCTTTGGGATGCAGCAAAAGTGGTCCTAAGAGAGAAGTTTATAGCAATACAGACCTACCTCAAGGAGCAAGAAGTACAAATACACAACCTAAACTTACACCTAAAGAAGCTAGAAAAAGAATGACAAACAAAGCCTAAAATCAGCAAATAAAAGGAAATAAAAATTAGAGCAGAAATAGAGTTTCTGCACTAACAAAAGATTAGAAACGAAATAATAATAATAATAATAATAATAATAATAATAATAATAAAACTGATCAATGAAAACAGGAGCTGATTTTTTTCTTTGCAAAAAATCAATAAATAGGTGCCTGGGTGGCTCAGTCAGTTAAGCATCTGCCTTTGGCTCAGGTCATGATCCTGGGATTCAGCCAGATGTCATCAGGCTCCCTGTTCAGCAGGGAATCTGCTTTTCTCTCTCCCTCTGCACTGCCCCCTTCACTATCTCTCTTAAATAAATGAATAAAATCTTTAAAAAAGAAGAGAAAGTCAACAAAATTGATAAACCTCTAGTCAGACTTATCAAAACAAAACGATATAAGGCCCAAATAAATAAAATCACAAATAAGAGAGGAGAAATAACAACCGACACCACAGAAATACAAACAACTATAAGAGAATATTATGAAAAACTATGTATTAGCAAACTGGACAACCTGAAAGAAATGGATAAATTTCTGGAAACATATAACCTACCAAAACTGGAATAGGAAGAAATAGAAAATCTGAATATACTGATAACCAGCAAAGAAATGGAATCAGTCATCAAACTCTTAAGAAACAAAAGTTCAGGGCCAGATGACTTTACAGTGAATCTACCAATCATTTAAATAGTAGTTAATATGTATTCTTCTCTTGGGCAGCCCGGGTGGCTCAGTGGTTTAGCGCTGCCTTCCGTCCAGGGTGTGATCCTGGAGACCTGGTATCAAGTCCCATGTCGGGCTCCCTGCATGGAGCCTGCTTCTCCTTCTGCCTGTGTCCCTGCCTCTCTCTCTTCTCTGTGTCTCTCATGAATAAATAAATAAAATCTTCTAAAAAGATATATTCTTCTCAAATTATTCCCCAAAAAAGAAAAAGAAGGAAACTTTCAAATTCATTCTATGAGGCTGGCATTACCTGATACCAAAATCAGATAAAGACTCCCCTATAAAGGAGAATCACAGGCCAATATTCCTGATGAACAGAATGCAAAAATTTTCAGTAAAATACTAGCAAACAAAATCCAACAATACATTAAAAAAATCATTTATTCCTGGGTTTACAAGTGTGGCTCAATATTCACAAATCAATCAGCATGATATGCCACATTAATAAAAGAAAGAATAAGAAACATATGATCCTTTCAGTAGATGCAGAAAAAGCATTTGACAAACAACATCCATACATGAGAAAAACCCTCAATAAATTAAATTTGGAGGGGATCAACATAATAAAAGCCATATATGATAAAGAGTCTCTTATAATTTATCTCCCTTTCTGATTTCTTCTTGTTTCATTTTTTCCTCTCTTAATCATAGGAAACAAACTGAAGATCATTGGAGGGGAGGAGATGGGGGATGGGGCTACTGTGTGGTGGACATTAAGAAGGGTATATGATATACTGAACACTGGGTATTATGTAAGACTGATGAATCACTGACCTCTATCTCTGTAACCAATAATACATTATATACTAATTAATTGACTTTAAATAAAAAATAAAGAAAATCAAAATAAACCAACAAAAATAGTAATTAAAAAAATATATTAAAAAAACCCAGAGCTCTATATCATCTTCAATGGGCAAAAACAGAGCTTTTCCCTTAAGGTCAGGAACAAGAAAGAGGTGTGCACTCTCACCACTGTTATTTAACATAGTAATGGAGTCCTAGCTACAGCAATCAGCAAACAAAAGGAAATAAAAGGCATCCACATCGGCAAGGAAGAAGTAAAACTTTCACTATTTGCAGATGACATGATCCGCTATTTAAAAAACCCAAAAGACTCCACCAAAAAACTGTAAGAACTGATACCTGAAGTCACTAAAGTTGCAGTATACCAAATCAATGTATAGAAATCTGTTGTATTTCTATACCTCAGTAATGATGCAGTAGAAAAAGAAATTAAAGAATCAATTCCCATTTACAATTACACCAAAAACAGTAAAATACCTAAGAATAAACCTAACTGAAGAAGTAAAAGACCTGTACTCTGAAAACCATAAAACACTGATGCAAAGAAATTGAAGATGACACAAAGAAATGGAAAGATATCCCATGCTTATGGATTGGAAGAACAAGCATTGTTAAAATTTCTCTACCTGAAGCAATCTACCAAATTACCAATGGTAATTTAGATTACCATTAATCTAAATTAATGAAGTCTCTACCAAAATACCAATAGTATTTTTCCCAGAACTAGAACAAACAATCCCAAAATTTGTATGGAATCACAAAAGACTGCGAATTGTTAAAGCAACCTTGAAGAAGAAAAGCAAAGCTAGAAATATCACAATTCTGGACTTCAAGTTATATTACAAAGCTGTAGTGATCAAAATAGTATGGCACTGGCACAAAATAGACACAGAGATCAATAGAACACAATAGAAAACCCAGAAATGAACTCTATTTGGTCAGTGAATCTTCAACAAAGCAGAAAAGAATGTTCAATGGGAAAAAGTCTCTTCAACAAATAGTGTTGGGAAAACTGGACAACAACATGCAAAAGGATGAAACTGGATCATTTAATTACACTACACAAATTTAGCTAAACATGGATTAAAGACCTAAATATGAGACATGAAATCATCAAAATCCTAGAGGAAAACATAAGCACTAACCTCTTTGACATTGGCTATAGGAACTTCTTTCTAAGTAGATCTCCTGAGGCAAGGGAAGCAAAATTTAAAAATTAACTATTGGGGCAACATCAAAATAAAAAGTTTCTGCACAGCAAATAAAACGATCAAAAAACCTAAGAGCCAAACTATGGAATGGGAGATGATATTTGCAAATGACGTATGTGATAAAAGATTAGTATCCAAAATATATAAAGAACTTACAAAACTCAACACCTCAAAAATGAATAATCAAATAAAATGGGCAGAAGACATGAATAGACATTGTTTTCCAAAGAAGACATACAGATGTATAGCAGACACATAAAAGATGCTCAACATCACTGATCATCAGGGAAATACAAATGAAAACTACAATGAGGTATCACCTCATATGTGTCAGAATGGCTACAATCAACAACGAAAGAAACAACAGTTTTTGGTGAGGATGTGGAGAAAGGGGAACCCTCTTGCTCTGTTGTGGGAATGCAAACTGGTGCAGCCACTTTGGGAAACAGTATTGAAGGTCCTCAAAAAATTAAATATAGAACTACTCTATGGTCCAACAATTGTAATACTAGGTATTTACCCCCAAAATATAAAAATACTAATAAAAAGGGATACATGCACCCCAGGGTTTATAGCAGCTTAATCTACAGTAACCAAATTATGGAGACAACCCAAGTATCCATCAACCGATGAATGGATAAATAATATGTGCTATATGTGTGTGTGTGTGTGTGTGTGTGTGTGTACACACACAATGGGATATTACTCAGCCATTAAAAAGAATGAAATATGGCCATGTGCAATGACATGGATGGAACTAGAGAATATTATGCTAAGTGAGATAAGTCAGAGAAAGGCAAATACCATATGATTTCACTCATACATGGAATTTAAGAAACAAAACAAATGAATAAAGGGAAAAAAGGGGGAGGGGGGCAAACCATGAAATAGACTCTTAACTATAGAAAACCAACTGATGGTGACCAGAGGGGAGGTGAGGAGATGGGTGAGATAGGTGATGGGGATGCACTTGTTGTGATAAGCACCGGATGCCATATGGAATTGTTGAATCACTATATTGTACAACTGAAACTACTGTAACACTGTGTTAACTAACTGGAATTTAAATAAAAACGTTTTAAAAACCCCAAATTTTAGAACTCCCTGTTTTCATGGAACTTGAGATTATTTGGAGATAAATAAAAGAAATGGAATTTAAAAATATTGACATTAGTAAAATAGATGAACATAGGAGAAGATAAAAAAATAGGGGGGAACAATTAGAGACTCTTAACTCTAGAGAATAAATTAAGGGTTACTGGAGGGGAGATGGGGGAGGATGGGCTAGATGGGGCATGGAATTAAGGAGGACACTTGTTGTATTAAGCACTGGGTGTTGTATGTAAGTGATGAATCATTAACTTCTGCTCCTAAAACCAATATTACACTATGTGTTAACTAACTAGAATTAAATAAAAATTTGATATAAAATATTGATGTTATATGATTAAAATAGCACAAGATTCTATTGAAATAAGTATAGAAGACGATAATTCAAATAGTGGTATCAGAGAACATTTTTTTTTTTTTTTTTTGGATACAGGTACAGTGTATCAGATAGGGACCTTAAACAATGGTAAGAACTAGCTAGATAAAGAAGAAGAGGAAATAAACGTGTTTCTAACAGAAAGCGATGGGTGAGAGCAGGCTACATTCAGCTGATGGAAATAAGTTTGGACTGTCAGGGCCAGGTGTTTAAGGTGTGAGAGGTGGCAACTGCAAAGTAAAAGGGAACGAAATCAGGCAAACTCTTGAAAAGCACGCTAAGGACTGTAAAGGTCAAAGCAATGGGGATCCTCTGAGATTTGTAAGCTAACATGATCATATTTGCTTTTTAGAAATATCAGTCTAGCTACAGAATTGAGACTGGAGTGCAGAGAGAGAAGACAGGAGGAGGAACACCATTTAGCTTCTATGGTGGCCTGGATGAGTGGGGTTAGGGATCAAGAAAATTCAGGAATCCAAGCGTCATTCAGGAGGTAGTATTTGTAGATATTTGCAAGTCATTGGATGAGATAAGTAAAGATGGAAATATAACCAATGGCAATTAGATTTTTCATATAATTGAATGGATAATGTTAGCCTTCCTCAAGATCATAAATAGAGAAGAAAGAATCTAATGGAGGTCAATATCCATTCAGCTTTGGATATTCTTATGCTTTCTATGCAATCTGATGAGAGTGAGTCTGATGCATGGGCTATAAATTATAGGATTTAAAGCTGAGGAATGATACAAGACATGTAGAAAACAAACAGCAAAATGGCAGGCATAAATACTGCTTTATCAGTAATCACATTAATATAAATTGCAGATTAAAAACTGCAAATCAAAGGCAGACACTGGGAGATTTAAACAAAAAAAATCCAACAGTATGCTATTAGAGATACACTTTAGACTCAAAAGCACAAATAGATCGAAAAGAAAAGGATAGAAAAATATATACCATGCGAACAGTAACTAAAATAAAGCTGAAATAGCTATACTAATATCAGACAAAATAAACATTGAGACATAAATTATAACTGGAGATAAAAAAGGATATTTCATAATGATAAAAGGCCAATCTATCAAATGTATTTATGAACATATATTCATGTACCAGAATACACAAATTAAGAACTAACAGAATTGGAAAGTAAAACAGTTGGAGATGCTAAAATCTATTTCAGTAATGAATAACACAATTAGGAAAAAGATCAAAAGGAAATGCAAGACTTCAACTTCACTATAAACTCAATCGACTTATCAGACATCTATAGAAAACTCCACTTAACAACAAAAGAATACAGATTTTTCTCAAACAAGTGCAAATGAAACACTCTGACAGTATAGACCATATGTTAGCCATAAAACAAGCTTCAATAACTTTAAAGAGGCTGAAGTCACCCAAAGTATGTTCTTCACTAAGTATAATGAAATTTAATAAGAAATCAGTAGCAAAGAAATTTGAGAAAATCACAAATATGTGACAATTAAACAATACCTTCCTAATAACCAATAGGTCAATGAAAACCTAAGAAAAATAGAATACACTTTGACATGAATGGAAAATGAATACACAATTTACCAAGATTAATGGGATATATAGCTAAGGCAGTGCTCATATGGGGAAATTTATAGCTACAAATGGTTATATTAAAGTTCAGAAAGAAGGACACCTCGGTGGCTCAGGAGTTGAGCATCTGCCTTTGGCTCAGGGTGTGATCCCAGGATCCAGGGTGGAGTCCTGCATTGGGATCCCTGCAGGAAGCCTGCTTCTCCCTCTGCCTATGTCTCTGCCTCTCTCTCATTCTGTGTGTGTGTCTTTCATGAATAAATGAATAAATCTTAAAAAAAAAAAAGCTCAGAAAGAGATCTGAACAGAGTTATAAATATAGATTTTCCTATCATCAATATATAGAGCAAGGGGTTTGTCTTATTTATTTATTATTTCTCCTTTGAGTTGTTTTGTAAGTCTTAAAGTGGCTTATAGAAAAGTTGGAGACTACACCACAGTAGTTTTATTGATTGGTTCCTTTCTCCCTTCTTTCCTTCCCTCCTTTCTACCCATATATTTTCACTTACTTATTTGTTTTTATTGAAGTATAGTTCATATATTTTATTTTCCGATGTACAATGTAGTTATTTGATCATTCCGTACATTATGCAATGCTCACCGCAAATGTAGTCACCTTCTGTCACCATGCAACATTATTACAACATTATTGAGTATATGCCCTAAACCATACTTTTCATCCCCATGACTCATTTATTTTATAACTAAAGGTTTGTACTTAATCTCCTTCACGTATTTTGCCCATCCCCCCCACCTCTGGCAACCATCAGTTGGTTCTTTGTATCTATGATTCCATTTCGGTTTGTTTGTGCATTTATTTTGTTTTCTAGGTTCCACATTTAAGTGAAATCATATGGTATTTGTCTTTCTCTGTCTGACTTATTTCACTTAGCATAATACCCTTATGTTTATTTAAACATTATTTACAACAAGTTATGGAAGTGACTTAAATGTCCACGCAAAAAAAAAAAAAAAAAAAAAAATGGTTGTAGATCAAGAGGTTTTTTTTTTTTTTTTTTTTTTTTTAAGTCTTTTTGGCTTTGGACTTCATAAAGCCTATGAACCTCCTGATTTTGAGTTCAAAATTGAGTGCCAATGTGCTTTTTTGTTGGAAGAAAAGCTTTTAATTTTCATCCGATTTTTAAGGGGATCCATTAGCCTCAGGTTGATTAAAAACTGATAGTTGGTAGTAATTGAAACTTTAGGAATAGGGAACCCTGGGTGGCGCAGCGGTTTAGCGCCTGCCTTTGGCCCAGGGCACAATCCTGGAGACCCCGGATCAAACCCCACATCGGGCTCCCGGTGCATGGAGCCTGCTTCTCCCTCTGCCTATGTCTCTGCCTCTCTCTCTCTGTGACTATCATAAATAAATAAAAATTAAAAAAAAAAAAAAAGAAACTTTAGGAATAAAGAAAAATTATTCCTTACCTTTACACATGATCAAAAAAGGCGAAAAAGGTGATGAGAAAATTATACTAAAGCAGATCTATTGAACACACTAAGTATTAGGGCAAACAGGGAACTTTAAAGATGAAGATGGTTGTCAAACTGGGGTAAGAGCCCTATTGGAGGGGCGAGTTGCCTCAAAGAAATGCTGCCAAAATATTTAAGTCGTAAGTCAGGTTTAAGTATGATAATAGAGGGGTACCTGGGTGGCTCAGGGGTTTGAGCGGCTGCCTTTGGCTCAGGTCATGATCCTGGGATCCTGGGATTGAGTCCTGCATTGGGCTCCCTGCAGGGGAGGGAGGCTTCTCCTTCTGCCTGTTTCTGCCTTTCTCTGTGTGTCTCTCATGAATAAATGAATAAAAATCTTTAAAAAAATAAAAGTATGGCAAATGAGTGAAAGTTGGGATATGCTCACAGCTTTGCCAACAAAGGGGTCATGGTGGCAGCTGGACATGGCCTGTGTGAATCCACACTATATGGAGTGTGTACTGAGCACAATAGAAAGTGACAAAGTTAAGCTACAAGGGTTAATAATTTATTCAAGAATGTTGGCTGGGGGTAGAGCCCGTGTTAAATGTTCTCATCAAAACAAAAACAAAAATAAAGGAATCTTTGAGAGGTATTGGATGTTTCTGCCCCTGACTGGTGATGGTATAATGGGTATTTGGAGAAGTTCAAACACATCAAACAGTACGCTTGAAATGTGTGCTGTTCTTTGTATACCAATTATATGTCAAAAAAGCTGTTAAAAATTTAAAAATAAAATAAGACCTGAGGGAAAACAAAAGAAGTTTCGCTGGGAAGAAAATAGTAATAAGCTAAAACAAAAATAAAATTTCAGGAGGATTCATAGATTAGTTTTTAAAATCATCATCAGAGTGGAGAGCATCTGGGTGGCTCAGTCAGTTAAGTGTCTGCCTTCAGCTCAGGTCATGATCACGGAGTCCTGGGATTGAGCCCTACATCTGGCTCCCTGCTCAGTGGGGAGCCTGCTTCTCCTTCTCCCTCTGTTGTACCCCTGCTTGTGCTCTCTCTCTTTTGCTCTTTCTCTCCATCAAATAAATCAAATCTTAAAAAAAAAAAAAAATCATCAAAGTGGGAAATTTGTCCTTAATAACATATCACTCTGTACCTAACTCAGAGATAGAAATATTCCTAGAGATGCCACGATTCTGACCCATTACATACATTCTCAGGTTTCTGGCCTTTACAAAGGTGTTCATAGCCTTCAAAATTGTCAAGTTTTAGGAAGTGTTTTATATTACTTGCAGCTTGAGAAATTTGTATTACTGAGGCGGGAAAAGATACCATTTAAAAGTATTTGGGTTTGTGTCTGTGTTTTACTTCATTTTACATGTAGGGACCAAATTGTTGCTTCATCCTAAAAAGTAAATACAATGGCCTAAAGACCCAGTGATCAGAGTTCATGAAGTTGTCCTCTCACATACAGTGCCCAGCCACCTGGTGGCCCTCCTAGGGTACAACGGATGAGCACATAAAATGCTTTGGTTTTAAGATTATTTAAATGCTCTTCATTTCCTTCTCAAGAATTCAAGGAGACATTGAAATTGCATTCATAGTTATTTCTCTTGAGTTTATCATTTTTCTATCTCTACATCACCTTAAAATGTAAATTTTCCTGAAATTGGTCTCATTTAACAATTTAAAGTGGGGGGTGGGCACCTGAGTGACTCAGTCAGTAAAGTGTCTAACTCTTGATTTTGACTCAAGTCATGATCTCAGGGCCGTGGGATCGAGCCCCATGATGGAGTTGACACTGGATTTGAAACCTGCTTAAGATTCTCTTTCTCGCTCTGTCCCTCCCTCACTCCACTCATGCACACACTCTCTCATTCTCTCTCTAAAAAACGATAAAACCTTTAGAAATTTAAATAAAGCAAAGCTAAATAAATAAATAAATAAATAAATAAATAAATAAATAAATGGAATTAGTTGATGAAATCCCTTTCTTGCACAACTCTCAGCATGGAGACCCCTTAGAAACTTGAAGGTTGAGAATTGAGCTGGGTCCCACACAGTGGGGACCACAGTGATCCTCCATTAATTCTCCAAGTTCCCAAGACAAACTATGCCAACAAATATGAGCATTCTGAAGTAAGAGAAGAAAGGAAACAAGCATTTCACATTGGCTTTGATGCAGGTGCATTTATGCACATTTTTGAGAGGAAACCTTAGCTAGTCTAGGATTGGGTGCTGGAGACAGACTGCCTGAGTTTTTGTTTTTGCTTTTAATGTCCATATAATCTTTACGACTTTTAATGACCTTTCAGATAGTTTTGATCCTCACAAACGCTCTGTGAGGTAGGCAGGTTACTAATGAGGTATTTTCTCCAAGGATACTAAGAAAAGTTTGCCCTCAGATCTAGTTTCCATGTATTGAAAGAATAAATACAAGTTTAAAAAAACAAACAAACCTGTTTTTCCAATTTTAGTTTCTGAATTGGATTAAACATTTCTTTTTTTTTTCAGAGTCTATCCTTTACAGAGAATATTTTTTAAAAAGTCTGAAATACACCTTTGGATTCTTTCAAGATTTGCTATGACTGCAACATTTTTAGTTGAGAGAAGGGTTTTTTTAGTTTTGCTCACATTCTTTCAGGAGCAAGTATGCTTTGGAACCCAACATATCGTAATTCAGGTTTGAAGACCTTGGAGTCTTCAGGCTGAGTTTACTTGTAGTAGTGGGAGGGTTGTTGTTCTTCAATGGTGACAGCTTCTACTTTCACCAGGATGTTTAACTGTCCTATTGTGTCTTTTACCAGTCATCGACATTTTGGGAATTTTTGTACTTTTTCACTATTTTTGCTTCTTGAAAGGGTGTCTAATTTCTTCTAAAAAGTTTCTGCATTTTGGATGTCTGTTTGGGCTTCAGTTTTGAGGAGCACTCTGAAGTTATCTAGAGCCAGCAACTGGAAACAGTTTGGACACTTTTGTTCAGAAATGCTCTTATTGTCATGTGATGAACCATAGGGACAGTGGAGGTAGCAGGCCTGGCCCTGGCTCCTATCTTATAGTTTCAGGGGGGCAGCCACTAGGTAAAGCTTCTGCCTCTTTAACTCCCTTTCCACACAGCTAAAACCTGGTGGGATAGGGAGTCTCCTCCAAATGGGGGCTTCCAGTATGTTCTTTATTTATGGAGTACTATTGGTGTGATTTCTTAAGGTTTCTGTGCCTCAAATGCCTTATCTGAAAATGAGGGTAATAATATTACCCACATCATCTGGATGTTGTGAAAATTAATTGACATAAAGATTTAGAACAGTGCCCCGGCAAACAATAACATCTCAATAATTTGTAGCTAATATTGCTATAATGCATTTAATCTCAGGGAGTTTTGTATTCTTATCCACATGTTGGCAGAAGAAGAGACCACAGAAGCACCCAAATCCCTGGCCTATATACAGCCCTGGGCTGATACACAACAGAGCCAAGATCTAATCAATTCTCAAGTAGTTTTTGCTAGTTCACCCTGACCCACAAGTGATTAATGTACTCTAGCCTCTCCTGCCTCATTTTGTATTCCTGATTTATGTCTTTGTGTTTTATTGTGAGTAATATGTTTACAGAGAGTCAGAAAATTATAACATTAGGGAAAAAAAAAAGAAACCAGAAGTGAGGTGGTCAGGTGTATAAGAGTTACAGCAAGATGTTTATGTCCGTTTAGCTCCACACTTCCAGTATATTTTGCCATCCAGCCACAGTGAAATCTCTCTTAGTTAAAGGCAGAAATCCAAAGGACTTCCAATTCATTCCAATTTTCAGATTGAGGATTTTACTGGACTCATGCAAACACAGACTATGTTGTAATATAAACAGATAAACAGAAAACACAGCTCAGATTTAGAACAAACAAATATACTTCTTAGGGAAAATAAATTTAGATAAAATTATCATCAAAAGTTCTTGAACACTTTGAAACTTAAATTGCATGGGGAACTTGGATTGCTGGTATTTTTCGTGCTGTTGCTTTGCAAAGTGGTAGCAGCTTCCATTCACTAGAGATAGAAAGTAACTATGAGCCTTTAGGAAGTTAAATGCAGGTGCAAAGCTGTTGGTCCCAGCCTGGAAGATAAACTTTATTTGTCCATGAAGACTGCCCACAAACCCCAACTGTAATACCATGTTGTCAGGATAATTTAAGAAATTGTAAATCAAGGAAAGAGGATTTGCTTTTTTGTTTTTTTTGTTTGTTTTTGTTTTGTTTTTTGGGGGGGGAGGGTTGTTTTTTGTGCTGCCAATGCTTCTAGTGTTTTTAGTTGAACGCTGCAAGAGAAGAAACTGCAAAGTAATTAAGACAAGGTCTAAACCCAGATTTGTTCAGCTTGCTTCTTGGAATAGTTAATATTAACTGACTTTTACATTAGATTCACTTAAATTGGCAAATGCCATGAAAACTAAATCACATAAGCTTTTCTACACTGATAATCTTTCTACGACTGGGAAAAATGTTCCAGCTTAAGAACTACTTTAGTTTTGAGATGTTTACAATGAATTAGACTACAAAAAGAAAAAAAATGACTTTATGAGCAATAACCAAGCATCATGGTTGCCTTAAAAAGTAGTTTCAAGAAGTAATCGACTATTTTAATAAATAAAAAAGGAGGTAGCATAATTATTCCTTCATACATTTCCCCTAAAGTGAGCAGGTAGTGACTATTTTTAAAGATAAATTCATTCACTTTGTTATACTACTGGACAGCTTGGGGTATGTCAAAAGATACTGTTTCTATCATTCAAATGCAACTTAGCATGACATATCTACTTCAGGAGCCCCAGATGTCTCATGACTCAGGTCAAAGACAAACCTATGGAACCCCAGAAATGGATGGAGACAATTTCACACTTCTACTACAGACCCAATTCAATGGTCTTAAATATTTTTTTAATTGCATGGATTGAAATGAACAGAACTGGTGGACTTTTCTTCCTACCTCTCCTACATCATTTGGATAACATTCCCCCAGAAAAATCAAAAGTAGAAAAGAACTTCCTCTTTTTCAGAATGATTATATAGCAGAGTGCATAACCCTAGAAAAGCATGACCTATCTCAGGCAGGCTCAGAGAGGCATAGAGTTCAGGAAAATAAAAACAAAAACAAACAAAACTGCTAAAAAGTCATTTTAAATAAACCATCCCTTTCTTTTCATGCTTGGAAATACATGCTATTCAGTAGATAGTTCATAGCAACCTTTGTAAAAATTTAGCTTCCTTTTCTAAATATTTCTCTCACATCCTCCTTTATACATTCAAACTTTGAGTTCTGAAGTCATTC